>NC_080097.1:4859583-5460000 GCF_950005125.1 Chionomys nivalis
CCCTTCGATTATCAAAAAGATTTTTCTGCTGCTAATACTACATAAAGGAGAGCCTCATTGTACTATCTTTTTCTCCTATGGTTATTACGCTTTTCTTTGTAAGTACTTACCCTTTGTAAGTAATCTGTTCATCACCTTTATCTGTCCGTCCATTTGGACTCTCGCTTTCCTCAATGTTTGTGTTAGGCCATACATCTTATTCATAAAATTGATCAATGCTAAGAGCAAAAATACTATAAAAAATCCCTGATTTTGCTGATGTTACAGTACTCTAAAAACTGAAGTCACGGTTCTTAACCAGTGAAAATTAAAATATTGCAGAACACCTCACCAATGAGTTTTGATATTACATGAGGGACAATTTGGAGACTTTTTTATTTATTTGTTTATTTATTAAAGATTTCTGCCTCCTCCACGCCACCGCCTCCCATTTCCCTCCCCCTCCCCCAATCAAGTCCCCCTCCCTCGTCAGCCCGAAGAGCAATCAGGGTTCCCTGCCCTGTGGGAAGTCCAAGGACCCCCCACCTCCATCCAGGTCTATTAAGGTGAGCATCCAAACTGCCTAGGCTACCACAAAGCCAGTACATGCAGCAGGATCAAAAACCCATTGCCATTGTTCTTGAGTTCTCAGTAGTCCTCATTGTCCGCTTTGTTCAGCGAGTCCGGTTTTATCCCATGCTTTTTCAGACCCAGTCCAGCTGGCCTTGGTGAGATCCCGATAGAACATCCCCATTGTCTCAGTGTGTGGGTGCACCCCTCGCGGTCCTGAGTTCCTTGCTCGTGCTCTCTCTCCTTCTGCTCCTGATTTGGACCTTGAGATTTCTGTCCGGTGCTCCAGTGTGGGTCTCTGCCTCTGTCTCCTTTCATCGTCTGATGAAGGTTAATATTAAGGAGGATGCCTATATGTTTTTCTTTGGGTTCACCTTCTTATTTAGTTTCTCTCAGATCACGAATTATAGGTCCAATGTCCTTTATTTATGGCTAGAAACCAAATATGAGTGAGTACATCCCATGTTCTTCTTTTTGGGTCTGGCTTACCTCACTCAGGATAGTGTTTTCTATTTCCATCCATTTGCATGCAAAATTCAGGAAGTCATTGTTTTTTACTGCTGAGTAGTACTCTAATATGTATATATTCCATACTTTCTTCATCCATTCTTCCATTGAAGGGAATCTAGGTTGTTTCCAGGTTCTGGCCATTACAAACAATGCTGCTATGAACATAGTTGAGCATATACTTTTGTTATATGATAGGGCATCTCTTGGGAATATTCCCAAGAGTGGTATTGCTGGGTCCAGGGGTAGGTTGATCCCGAATTTCCTGAGAAACCACCACACTGCTTTCCAGAGTGGTTGCACAAGTTTGGAATCGAATAGAAGACCCTGACTTTAACCCACAAACCTATGAACACCTGATTTTCAATAAAGGAGCTAAAGGTATACAATGGAAAAAAGAGAGCATCTTCAACAAATTGTGCTGGCAAAACTGGATGTCAATATGTAGAAGAATGAAAATAGATCCATATCTATCACCACGCACAAAACTCAAGTCCAAATGGATTAAAGACCTCAATATCAGTCCAAACACACTGAACCTGATAGAAGAGAAAGTGGGAAGTACTCTACAACACATGGGCACAGGAGACCTTTTCCTACGTATAACCCCCGGCAGCACAGACATTAAGGGCCTCATTGAATAAATGGGACCTCCTGAGACTGAGAAG
The DNA here is from genome assembly GCF_950005125.1 of Chionomys nivalis. Lineage (NCBI taxonomy): Eukaryota > Metazoa > Chordata > Mammalia > Rodentia > Cricetidae > Chionomys > Chionomys nivalis. The sequence continues at coordinate 4,861,308 of NC_080097.1, forward strand.
CTTCTGTAAAGCAAAGGACACTGTCACTAAGACAAAAAGGCAACCCACTGACTGGGAGGACATCTTCACCAACTCCGCAACTGACAAAGGTCTGATCTCCAAAATATATAAAGAACTCAAGAAACTAGACCGTAAAAGGCTAATCAACCCAATTATAAAATGGGGCACTGAGCTTAACAGAGAATTCTCAACAGAAGAAGTTCAAATGGCCAAAAGACACTTAAGGTCATGCTCAATCTCCTTAGCGATCAGGGAAATGCAAATCAAGACAACTTTAAGATACCATCTTACACCTGTCAGAATGGCTAAAATCAAAAACACCAATGATAGCCTTTGCTGGAGAGGTTGTGGAGAAAGGGGTACACTCATCCATTGCTGGTGGGAATGCAAACTTGTGCAACCAATATGGAGACTTTAAAGACTCTACTTTCCATGAAACTTACTTGGCATCGTTTAGTATTAACATTATTATTAAATCACACCTATTCAGTAGAAACTCACTAAGTGCCTGCTAACATACTGCTTTTCATAAATTACCTCATTTCATTCTCACAACAACCTTTGAGCCAAATGCTAACACCTCCACTTTACACTTGAGAAAATGTGGGTCCACAGTGGCTCGCTGCTCAATAAGCTCGCGATAGGGCGGGTGCAAACTCAGAGCCCAAATCCCTCATCACCATAAAGCAACTTTGTGGTTCAGAGTACTTATCATGACAGGATTATATTCTAACAACGATCAAAGGAATTTTAGAAACACATTTCACCAAGTGAATCTAATATCAATGTATATATGAATAGCTGACACCAATAATAAGTTCTGAGTTCAATAAGTATGTTTGAAGTTTAGTCTACATAACTCAATGAAGTAAAGATATGCTTTTTCAAGCTGATTGTGATAATAGCAAAAGTGGCATTTATGTAAAAATAAAATTCTCAAATTAAAAATGATGCTTCTTTTGGGACATTTTTAAATACAGAACATTAGGTTGATCCAGATAAGTTATATGTCCTAGAAATTGATCCAATTGCCACATCTTCTATTTTCGGAGAAAATACAACCCATCTCCCATATGCCTGGGGAAATGAAAAGTAAAAGATGCCAACCCTTTGGTGGGGAATTGCTCTGAGTAAAAACCAAGACATTGTACCCTTCAACAACTTGACAGCACCCCTCCAGGAAAATATCCCCAATATCTAATAAGTTTAATCAGTGGCACTTCCTGCATTTGGATATCTAACTCCTAGTTTCTCTTAATTAAATCTGTGCTGTGAACTCTTCTTAAATGTTCTAACCAGCAGCAACTCAACTCCTGCACTGATAGATCAGAGTATGGTAGGTCATTGTGGAAAACAAAACAGAGCTCATATGTATCTCTGCTTTATAGAATTGTGTAATTTAGAGGGTAGTTGGTAAAATACTTGTGTGTAAATCATCAAATACAAGGTAGCATAAGAGAAATTGCTTAAGTCAGGTACTAAGGTACTTGAGATTCAAATTAAGAGGGTGTCTGAATCAAGTAACTTGGGAAAGCCCTGAGAGAAGATGGCATTTCTAGTGACAATGAAGAGCCCTTGATCATTTAAAAGCTACAGGGATGTATTAATCAGCTTAGCATTGCTGCAATAAAATGTTTGATTCAGGTAACTTGGATTATGATGTTTTTCTTCTCATAGTTGGGGAAAAGTCCAATATTCATGATCTTTGATTGGACATATGGTGAGGACTGTGGTGGCTGTCCCTCATACGAGTACCACATGTCTGATTTAGCAGTCATATACCTATCCAAAGCAGAGACAGACAAGACAGACAGAGATAAAAACTGTGTCTCACAACCCTACTGTAGGCTGGCTCAAGGATCTCTCACTATACTTACTCTTGAGGGTCAACACAACTTTCTGATGACACTACCCAGAAATCAAGCCTTTGTAAGTGTACCCTTGGAGGGTAGTCAACATAAAAACCATGGGAATAGAAATAGAGGAGGTTTCAGTAAAAGCGATGAGTATGATTTAAGTTCAGGTAGAAATTTTCTGTGTCTTGACAACTCACAGGAACTTGAATTAGATTATGATTATGGCATAGAGTTGTAAGAACTATGTATAAAGAGGAAATACAAAAACATATAATCTTTACTTCCCAAGAGGTCAGCTTCAGAGATTTAATTCAGAGAAAGCCCTGGATATTTCGGAACAAGAGAGAAACAGGACCAGAAATGTACCTTAGGAAAGAATGAATTACCTAGAAAAGCATACAGAGTAGACTGGTGTCAGAGAAAGAGGAACAGGAGGAGTAGCGGGAAGGGAGAAAGAACAGGGTAAGAAGGAAGGAGGGGAGGAGGTAGCAGTTAGAAATACATCCTAAGATCTCAACTAGAAACAGCAAGAGTCCAAGCTAAGAGTGGAAGTAATAGCAAAAGGGAAAATTGAAAAACATTTTATCCCATAAAACCTCAATGATGTGGAGCTTGCTGCATAGAAGAGGAAAGGGGGACTATTCTAAAAGCTTCTGAGACTTGATAACAGAGATATAAAACAAAGTACTCAAAAGCAGACTGTTTAGAAAAAGACAAAGAGATAAATTTCAATATGATGATGGTTATGAGTTGAACTGTGTCATCTCCTTAAACAAAGCTATGTTGGAATCTTTGCTGCCAGCATCCCCAAAAGTGATATCTAGAAACAGAGTCGTTTTTTTAGATGTAACTAAAAGGGTATTATGCTATCACAGAGATGGACCCTCATTCACTGTGAGTGAGATCATAAGTAGGCAAGACACATAAAGGCAGATGCCATGCAACAAGCAGACACACGGGGGAGAGCGTTGTGCAAAGAGGAGGCAGGAACTGAAGTGTTTACAACAATCCATGAAGACAGGAAAGTGGAGATACCTCTGTGGCCACAACTGGGAAGAATTGGAATTCCTTAAATGCCTATAATTCTGAAAGTGATCTACAGATTCAATGAAATTCCCATCAACATTCCAATGATGCTCTTCACATAACAGATGAAAGAAGCTTAAATTTAAACGAAAGCATAAAAGACCCAAATCAAGCAAGTCTTAGCAGAAATAAACATGCTGGAGGTACAACGATAACTGGCTCCAAATTATATTACAGAGTTGTAGTAGTAACAGCATGGCGTTAGCACAAAACAGAAATACAGACATATGAAATAGAATAAAAACTTAAAAAATATACTTTTGCAGTTTCAGCTAAGTGATTTTTGACAAAACTGTCAAAAACATGCATTCAAGAAATTACAGCCTCTTTTCCAAACAGTGCTGGGGAAACTGGGGTATGATTACCATATGTAGAAAAATTAATCTTGATCCATATCTCTTCTGCTTCAGGAGAAAATAAGTCATTTCAAGATGGTTCAAAGACCTAGATATACGATCTAAAACTTTGAAATTGCTACAGTAAAACAGGAGGAAAACTTCCAGATACAGGAATAGGCAAGGGTTTTCTGAAAATAAAAGATGAATAGTAAAGGAAAAAATTTCAAGAATTGACAAGTGGGATTAGGAAATGACCATAGAAGAAAAGACCACCACCTATAGGACAGGAAATGATCACAGGAAAAGAGAGAGTCCAGAGAATAGGGAAGAAATCTTTGCCAACTACATAGGAAGATAGGTATTTTTATCTAGGTTACATAAAGAACTGCACAAATTAAACATCAAAAATTCCAGATCATTCAATAATAAGTAATCCAATAATGAGATAAATAGTTCTCAAAAGAAGAAATACAAAAGGCCAAATTAACAGTTCAATGTATTTTTACAACCCTTAGCCAACCAAAAAACAGAAATTTAAACTGCCACGAGATTCTGTCCCCTTGCCTCCCATTGTTAATAATATGAAACCAAATGACAATACATGCTATTGGGGACACGAGAAGAGAGGACACTTGCTCACCGTGAAAGAGAAACTAAGCTGCTACGGGAACTCTAGAAACTCTTCACGCACCAGAAAACAGCGCTGACACAGGACTCAGCTCTGGGCACACACAGAACTCTAACATACCACAGAAATACCTGCTGGTGGTCATTTCCCAACTACTCAAGGAGAACCAGTTTGGCTGTCCATCAAGAGATGACTAAGTGAAGAAAACATAGTACATGCTACACGACAGAGACTCTAAATCACTATGGTATATGACATGTGCCAGACTCAAAATGACAAATCCCACGTGTTGACATCATGAGTGGAACCTATATTGAGAATTATACATGCGTGTGAATGGATACATGTGTGTAGGTACAAAGCTAGAACAGAAATCATGGGCAGGAATAAGAAGATATTGATGGAGGAAATGACTTGAGAGGGCAATGGAATACAAGGGATAAGAAGCAAGAAAGGGCACCTGGAGACAGAGAGAGAGATGGAGGGGAGGGAAAGGAGGGGCCATGAGGAGAGAGCAGGAGACAGGTAATGGATAGGATCAAAGTATAATTGCACACAGGTGTGAAGACACATAATGGAACCCATTACTTTACCTTGCATCCTAACATTAATTTGTAAAACTTTTTAAGATGAAATTTACATTGTTCAGACTATCATAGCCAGACAGAAGTTGTTTAGCAGACGGTTTGAAGCTGTCTTCAGATAAAAACTATCTTCATGCAATCTGTTGTCTATATGGAAATGAGTCATATTATCCTTAAGAAACGTACACTGACTCTTTATCTTAAGAAATGATGTATATTAATTTGCAAATATAAGCGTTCCCTAATGATGAATAAATGTGTTAGTTCTTCATTTAAGTTTGACAACTGTTCAAATACATTTGGTTGTAAAATATATCTCCAATTCTGCCATGGACATCATTTAAAATGTGTCCTGTTAGGGTAAGAGCCAGTAAATTTTAATATATATATTAAAATTAATATATATATTAAAATTAATATATATATACTTAAATTGATTCAAATACAATGTTCAGATTTTAAACAGGACAATGGTGACATGAGCTCATCTTTTGGTGTGCTCCCCTCTACTCAGAGTCACTGGCAGCTTTGGAACCCAGGTGGCATTTCAGTCAGATTTATAATTCTAATCACGAATACAAGTCTTGTTAGTATAAGGTAAGAGTTTTGTTGTTGTTTGTTTATATGCTTTGTTTTGTTTTTTCTCCCTGTAACAGAAAATGGAAAGTCATACAATGGTGGTTGAAAAGAAAGAAGCAAAGAGCTGTAAATATGAACGCAGTATTAAAATAATGGCCAGGAACTACTCTCAAAATAAAACTAAACCTTCCTTCTGTGTCCTTTGGCATCAGGCATAATGAAGCAGGCACTAATGGCTCACAGCGATCTAGAAAATCACTAAGTGTAGTTTTCTACAATAACTAAAGTACGTTACTTTCAGCACCTCAGAACAGTATCATCAATAATTGGCAATCTAATTTGAAAGTCATCGGGACCTGTTTATTTAAACGATCTGTGATCAATTCCCTGCCAAGGCCTTTTAGTCTCTCTGTCCTTCAACCACCACATGCCCCTCATTCGCTATTCCTGATGAGAGACTACCTCATCTTTTCAGGAGGGAAAACTTGGTTCTTTCCTGGCATCCTCCCTAAGCCGTCACGGTCAAGCCTTACTCCTTCCTAGTGTCCAGATAGCATCTTTACTCTCGGTCATTTCGAGCAAGCAGCCCTGTGTAGCTGGGGCTGCACTGAGCCCCTTCACCCTCTAGTTGTTCTTAGGAAAACTGTTGCTTGAGGAGATGATCTAATTGTCATGCAGACATCCACTGACACGTCATTTTCTTGTGGTCTCTTTAAGCCCTGCAAAGCTGACTTGCCTGAAATTCACTTTCTCTAGATTTCTGTTTTCACTTATTTGGTATTCTGTGTGTCAATGTTGACCTTTGCTGCCTTTTCTTAATTAACTGAAGTGATCACTAAAGAAACAGCGTTACTATGCAGGTCAAAGGCAAGAAGGAGCTGAATGTGGCTCTGTCTCCCCTCCCTCTTTGTCCTCTCTATCCTTGTCCCTCAAGATCACCTGGCAGGTGTTTCTACTGACCATTTTCCACCTAGAATCTCCTGCCTTTGCCCCATTAGTGTTTCTACAATTCTTTCCTTAAATATGATTTTATCCGATTTGCATTTAGTATAATGCTTATCAAGCTTTCGGTCTGACTATGACTCTTTATCATGAGAGATGAAATCGGGCAATATTTATATCAGAGAGTTAACAATGGACCAAAGTGTAGATTATCCATATTTGAATGGTTGGACTTAGTAGAAAATTTGAAAATAATATGAGAAAAAAATAGTCTTAATCTACTAATGGAAGTGGGTTTGTTATGAATGGTGTTCTCTACACAAACTAGGCTTTCACTATGTGATTCATTGACCAGGATCAAGACTTTTAAAAAATGTTTTCTCTTTTACTCCAACAAAATAGAAATACAGAAGTTTGAAAAGGCAAAAGTTTAACTGTTCAACCTTCCCTCCAGCATTCCCCTCTGATCATTTTACCTTCGTCTTTCTGCAGTTCAGCTCACCCGGAAGAAAACAATGCTCTCTCTGTGCGCCATGGTATGGCCATTTCTTGCAACCTGAGTATCCAGTCAGGAATATTCCTTCCTTATATGTGGCTCGGCTCCATCGCACAAGTCAAGTGTTTGCTTTAAAATAACAAAGCCTTCAGCTCTAAGAACATTCAAAAGAACTTTACTTAAACTGCTGCATCTTTGAAAACTGTGTTTCCTATTTGATTTGTATTCAGCATGACTACAGATGAGAATGAATTATTCTGTAAAACTGTTTTAGTCACTCTGGAAACAGGATCAGGAATGGAGGGGGGGAGGAGGAGAAGATATCATCTTTGTGGTGGAGCCCATAACTAACTGCATCTTAGAGGAATCCAACACCATCTGCCAATAGCTTCTTAACTAGAGACGGGGTCTGAGGAGCATCATGCCCTTCCCACGCTGGAGCATTGACTGGCTTGATCTATCCGAGTCTGTTTGGGTAGCTGCAGCATGTTCTGGTGTATGTGCCCTACAACATGTGCCCACAGACATCACTAAATGGACTCGGACTTAGCAGGTTCTTTTAAAGGGGGTGAGTGAGAAGGTTACAGGAATAGGTGGAGGTGGGGAACAAGGAATGCCTGTGATCTAATGCAGTGAAATTACCAGAGAATAAATAAAGAGATAGAAGAAGAAGAAGAAGAAGAAGAAGAAGAAGAAGAAGAAGAAGAAGAAGAAGAAGAAGAAGAAGAAGAAGAAGAAGAAGAAGAAGAAGCTCTAAAAACAAGGTATGAGCATTCGCCAATGGCTTCTCTTCAATTGCTTTTAATGTCAAGGTTTTCTTGCATTGATACTTAATTTAAATACTCCACTTTTTAAAATTTACAAAGCCAGTAAATTTTACAGCATCGCAACCATATCTATTCCATAGAATCCATAAATTGTCTGTGTGCAATGTTTGTGTGTGGGTGGGGGGTGGGGGGTGTTCATATGTGCCTCTGTGTGTGTGTGTTCATGTGCATGCATGTGTGTACCCATGTGTGTGTAGATCTGTGCATACAGGTGTGGGGGTGTTCATGTGTGCTTGTATGGGTATGTGTGCATGAATTAGTGTGTTTAGAGGTATGGGAATTGTATGTACAAGTTCACACATGTGTGTGTGCATGCAGGTTCATATGTGTACAGGTATGTGTGTGTTCAGGTGTGTTTATGTGGTGTGTGTATGTATGTATGTAGGTTCATGTGTACTTGTGTGTGTGTGCATGAATGAGTGTGTGTGTGGAGTGCACAGGTGTGTACAAGTATATATGTACAGGTATATGCAGGTTCATATGTACATATGTGTATGCAAGTATGTGTGTGTACAAGTGTATTTGTGTGGTGTGTGTACATATATGTGCACATTCATGTTTACCTGTGTGCATGTGTTACACATATGTGTGGAGAGCCAAAGTTGTCAGTTGTCTTTGGTTGACCAGTCTCTACTTTAATTTTTCAGGCAGGGCTCCCACTAACACTGAAACTCACTCCTTCAGCTTGACTGGCTGACCAGAAAAACCAGCGGACCACCTGTTCCCACCTAGCTGATACTAAGAATATTCCCATGCAGTGCTGTATCTGCTTTTGATGATCTGAACTTGAGTTTTAAGCCTGTGTGAGAACTAATTTTTTACTTGACCCATCTCCCCAATACTGAACTCTTTTTTTCCTGACTATTTGATAGTGACACACACTGAAAGAGGTAGGGGCAGTAGAATCCGATTTTTAACCCTCTCTCATGGGTTTGACTCCAGTTATGACAAGGTACACTAAAGAAAACGGTGAGCGGGCTGGAGAGATGGCTCAGCCGTTAAAGGCTAGGCTCACAACCAAAAATAGAAGAAAATGGTGAGGACTCTGTGATGTGTTAGAATTCCAAGCGTCACAGAACGATATGAATTCTGGCTTATTGTAAATATTCATTATAAATTTGGTTGCTGATAATCCTGAGGTTTTTTTCACAGTATATCTAGTGATCTTAGTGTTTTCAAGAAAGAAACCTTTGATATGAAATATTTTCTAATAAACTATAAGGCACATCTGGGTAACGTTGTAAACATGTTCTAGACTACATTTTTACATGGGTTATTATTAATTTTCCTAAGAACCTTGCCATAGACATTTTATTCTACTGGAACTGGTGAAGTCGAGGCTAATAAATTAAAGCTTGCCACAGAGGGCTAGGATTTGAACCCCACTGGGTCTGTTTTCAAAGTTGCTCATTGTCTTTCTCTCTCTTTACTTCTAATTGAGTTTACTATTCTCTAAATTAATGAAGCACATGCACACACCATAAATTAAAATCAGGAGTACACTGAAAACCTTATTTTAACTAAGAGCTTCAGAGAGAACTCACTGCTAACACGAACAAGGAAACCAGTGACTCAGCTCATTTCTGTCTCTCCTCACACAGCCCGTCCACCTCCCTCTGCCCAGGATGCTCAAGTGGACACTGATGTGAACAGAAGGTTACAACAGCTGGAGAAGGGGGCCTAAAGAAATACAAAGTGAATTATCAAGCCCCAAACAATCAAGAGGAAATTGAACTAAATTTTGGTTTTAGTGTGTTTGAAAAATGAAAGCACATCATTTTTAATTACAATTATAACATTCTTTTCGTAAGCAGTAACTATTTTTTAAATAAAGTATGAGCTGGGTATGGCGGTACAGGCCTGCAGTTCCAGAGCTTTGAAGAGTGAAACAAGACGATCAAGAGGTGGAAGCCAGCCTGAGCTGCACAGTGAGCCTCTGTCTCTAGACAACTCTAGACAACCAAACGAGGAGGCTATACCTCAGTGCTGTTGCTGCTTCCCTCTTGTGTGTGCGAGCCTTGGGCTGGAGTCAAAGATTACTTCCTAAACAATGATCTAGCCGGGCGGTGGTGGCGCACGCCTTTAATCCCAGCACTCGGGAGGCAGAGGCAGGCGGATCTCTGTGAGTTCGACGCCAGCCTAGTCTACAAGAGCTAGTTCCAGGACAGGAACCAAAAACTACGGAGAAACCCTGTCTCGAAAAATTCAAAAAAAAAATTCAATTCTAATCACTTTTGGTAAAAGATTTCTATATACTGAGATCATGCATGAGAGGTAGAGAGATGGCTCTGGTTTGCGTTCAGATTCCCAGCACCCATGTAAAAGCCAGCTTGATGTTACAGCGCTATAACCCCAGGCTGGGAAGGCTAGTGCGAGGATACCTAGGAGTCTCTGGTCCAGCCAAGTCCAGCCATCTCAGAGCTTCAGATTCAGCCACCTTCGCTCAAAAGTTATGTGGAAAAGCGATTGAGGACACCTAATGCCACCCTCCTCCAGCCTCCACATGCACACACATGCATACACTCAGACACGAACGTGTACACATATAGGCACAAACAAAAGTGATTATTCTTGAACCTTTTACCTTGTCTATCTTATGTATAAATATATACCCATCTCTTTTATATACTTTATGTACTCATATATATTAGTCTTAAAAATCACTTAAAGCACATTGGGTAGCAAATAAAATAACTTCAATAATAAAATACTTGTTTATATATTTTAAGAGGGTAGGATAGTTACAAGAATTGCTATCAGATCATTGACTTAAATATAAAGTGGTTAAGAGAAATTTATGCATCACTAATTTTACTCCAAGTTTTTATATTGAGGTATAAAAAGGTATAAAAAATAAAATTTCTGAGAGCTTATTATCTTATTTTGTACTGACAATAGCTTCATTGTGCAATGGCAGTAAGTCATTCAGTCGCTACTACCAGTGAGACCTGTGTTCATCCTCAGAGTCACGTCACACAGAGTGAGAGACATTTTCAGCCCACGCTAGCTCATGAGAGCAAAAGATTTTTAAAGGTATCACGTTCCTGCCTTAGGAGTCTCTGAAATATTGTCAGAGTCTTCCCAATCAGTCCTCACCTTGGCTAATTCTGAAACATGAACACAAGAGAAGTGATTCCTGCTTTGTGAGAAACTGTCTCTAGAATGCCAACCCAACGCAAACTGGAAAGCACAGTGCGACTGAAAATCAGTGAGAAAAAGGGTAATGGTTTCGTATGTTTTAATAAAACCCCTTCTTTTATTAAATGACCCAGACCCCAGTTTTGAAACTTGTAACTGTATTGATGTGCGGAGTCATTCTCATTTCCTACCCTAGTGTACAGATAGGTGAAAAGGCTACATTATTGAGACTCACAGTAGACACTTGCTTGAGAAACACACAGTGCACTGATGTCAGGAGAGCATAGAATATTCTTCAACCTTTCCTGTGTCTTTCAGAAGGTCTGCTAGGAAGCCACTACTGTGTTAAGTGAGATATAAAAGCATGTATACTTCATAGTCCTTTGCATTGCAGATACTGCAGTCTTATGCGGTATCCTGAGATCTCATGTAGAACTCAAGGATAAAAATCACCCTTTACTGTGGACATTACTTATGAAAGATTATAATACTGTTACATGTAACAAATTATTGTAATTTATATGTGGATATTACTTTTGCTAGAATTTTAAGGAAAAAAAAAGAATTTTTTCCCCAACCAACTCCAGGGGAAATCAGCTCATCCTTAATTCATTAAGGACCATTTTTCACCCGCTTACATTTGTCAGATTTCAGGATTCACTATAACAGGGATGTGGAGTTACGGCTCCGGCTCTTTCTGTCCTAATCCTCTCTGCCTGTATTCTTTCTTATGATTTGTGACCTTCATTACCAGGAGAGCTCACATAATGCCTTCAGTTCAGTTCCAGAAGGATAAGTCAGATAGTGGAGGAATTATTTTACATAGCATAGTTATTAACATGATTACTTGGAGAAATTATATTAATATCCAAGACTCTCCAACACTTCCAGAAAAAAGTGCTTCTTTATCTCAATTTTTCCTTTGGCTCAGAGGACAAATTATTAACTATTCACAGTGAAATTCTCAAGTAAAAATTCCCTTGGCCAAGCGGAAATGCACATTATAAAGAACTCATTGTGTGCACGGATCACCAAAGTCACAAATTACTTTTTTCTTTACATTTTATTGAAAATAATTTATTCTTATTATGCTAGATTAAGAAAATGTAGCCCAGCAAAAATTAAATTACCCATAATCCCATATCCTCACTAATGATTAATCATTCCAAGTCTCTTCACTTTTTTCTATACATATAAAAATTACTTTTGTGTGTATTTAATTGAGGTTATTCTGTAAAGTGTCATGTTGTTTACCTGAAATTATAAGTACATCTCATGTAATAACAAAAAACATTTATGTTAGCATCACAGACATGGTCCACAACGTACTGTGGTGTCTCTACAATGCCAACAAAGTGAAAACTAGCTTATAGCAAAATAAATAAACAAATAAAAAATAAAAAGGTAATTAGCAGTTGGGCTTGGGGAAGAGACAACAGAGGAGAGAAACATTTGGTTAGATGTTAAATTTAGTTTACAAAGTTAAAGGGATAGGTAGAAACAGTAGACACATTTTTTAGTTTGGTGGTGGTAAGAGTATCATGGCATTAAAATATGTGGAAATGTGTCAGATTTTATATACTGTAAATAACTTTCAATTATTGAATGTCAGCCATGTCTCAATACAGCTGATAAAAAAAAAACGATTTTTAAAATTATCCTATTATTGCTTAGGAAGGTGGTTCTATTTGACAATTATTAAAATGATAGTGAATATTCAACTTTTACCCTAACATTGTATATTTAGAGCCAATTCATTAATACAGACATTTCAATTCATGAGTGAATCACAATAGATTTGTAAATTTCTTCAAGTCATTCTGACAATCATTTTACTGAACTATTTATTAATCATTCACAGATTTCTGGGGCATTCTGAAGAATCTGCTTATGTTTAATACAAAACTATATTTCAGGCAAATTAGATAAACCATAAATTGTGTTCAGTGGGGCTCTGAGAGTCATTGAAGACTTCCCATGAACTCAGTTTTCACTCGCATTTTACACTGCATATCATTGATCTCCTTACTTCTCTAAAAAATTAGAACAGTACTTTATAATATGAAGCTTTTCCTACACAATTAAAATTCCTCTGTGAAAATCTGTCATTGTTCCTCTAAGGTTCAAGAAATAAAATCTTTGGAGGGTGTAGTGAATTAATTATGTATTCATATAAAATTCAATGCAAAGGAGCTACCTTCAGATACCTGAAATGAATACATAATGAGACTCCAAAATATTGGGTAGAGTGAAGAAAGTCATGTGATTCCATTTATACATAGCCCCAAAGCCAATGACTCTAATCAATTTTTACAGAATTCAAAAAATGACTTATCTGTGAGGATGGGCTGCTGAGGAAGAAATCAAACAGGGGCATGAAGGAAGCCAGGAACTAACTACGTGGATGTAACAATTATCAAAACTCCTACTAAATATTTAAGACCGCATATCTATTATGAATTATTTATAGTTCATTCTAAAAGACTGGGATTAAGTATGTCTCTGGAAATCTAATGGTTTAGTTCTAAATTATTCCATTCCACGGTTCATGCCTTTGCCAGCATGACCCTAACCTCTACAAAATAACCAGAGTGACTAGGAGAACAGGGACCAGTGATCTCAGAGGCTTATCAGCAAGCGTGATGCTTTCACCATCAAAAGAGATAAAGCAGATAGGGATGCTCACTTAATGCAAACACAGTTTTCAACAGGCTTTTCAGATCAGTTGGGTATGTTAAATCATTTCACAACAATATCCTCCTTACTGTATTTTTATATATGCATGTCCATATATCTCAAAACATCATGTTGCATGCCTCAAAAAGTACACAATAAAACTTGAAAATGCAATTTAAGACTGGAGGCAAAAAAAAAAAAAAAAAAAAAATGAAGACAGGGCAAAAATCCCAGTACCCTCCCTCCCTCTGCCACGGGTCTGCTAAGCAGGTCTTAGTGGTCCGCTTTGAAGCAGCAGGCTGTGCACTTTAAGTTTTCATATTTGAATTGTTTTTCCTCCCCAAGCACAGTCAAAGCTGGCACCCTGCAAATTCTACCCATTGCGTCTAGTTCTGCCCCAGTTAGCAAACTCCTCTTCCATGGCAGCCCCAGGGATAGCTGCCAAGAGGAAGCCAACTTCCTTTAAATTCCTTTTAGAATTAGGCTAACCTATTCCCTCAGCTCTTCCTCATATAGCATCATTTTAAAGTTACCTCATCATTCTATTTTTAAAGAATATGTCCCAGACTCATGTTTCCCTACATGGTTTAACTAAAACAGAGAGCAGTGGGGTCTACTTTCTTTTGTCTAAACTTGAATTGGGTGCTCTCAGAAAAAGCGCAGGATGCCTATGGTGATGATCACGGCAAAGGCATTGCTTGAAGAGTGAGAGTGGAGGAGGAACCGTACAATCTGGAGGATCCCACAGAGCTGCCGGTCAAGGAAAAGGGTGAGGACAGGGAGGGGGTCAAACTTCACTGGCGAAGCAGGTCATTGTGGAATGGATTGTAAAAAGACAGCAGCCCACAAGGTTCTCATATCTCTTTGTTGGAATTCCTCCAGCAAAGCAGGGCTTAGGATGCATCTCTAGAATGCGTCCTGATGTTGAACAACTGCTGGTCCCAAAATTAGTCTCAGGACCGATATGGGAATGCCTGGCTCTCATAAAAAATGGGGCAATATAAGATACAGGAAAATGAGAAAAGGTGTCAAATTCTAATACCAAATATGTCCATTCTAGACAAGTCATAATCACTGTTGGATGAGAACTTTGTCAAAAACGACACTGGAGTGTTGGGGAGGCTGTTTCCTTAAAGAATCAATACTGCAGCAAAAGGGAGCATTCTGGAAACGTCAACAAACAACCATCGAGAAGAACATCTCACCTAGAGTTGCTGAGAAAAAATGTCCATGTCATTTTCATTGTTGAAAAAATAAATGCTTGCATATCTAGAACTTCTTAAAGCCAAAATAAATAACAAAGTATTACAAGAAATAGAGAAATAACATAAAAGAGTTTGAGTATTTACAGTGCAGAAAGAGAGAGAATTAAAATGAGTCTGAAATAATGACAAGAAAAGTTGCAAAAAAATAAAGCAAATATTGAAAAGTAAAGAATGGTTTAAAATGGTGAGACACCAACATCAGAGAACAGGGGACAGAAACAGAAGAGAAAGGAAAACTGTGATTACAATACTAAAGGGTTAAAAAAGCAGAAGCCATCGCTGGAATGCCGTCCAAGACTGGAGCCCTGTGAGAGGAATTCTGGGTGCTTGTAAAAATGCTCCAAGAAAATAAGACAAGAGTCTCATGATCTCAGTTTCTTCACAAACACGGAAAGGTTTGTGGTTTGTGCTTCTGTGCCCCTCCCTAGTGGAACAGACAGAAGTGAGTTTATTCAGAACTGGCTATTGTTATCTGTTCCTACGGAAAAGCCTGCTTTGCTGAGGGCTGCTCACCCGGCTCATGCAGCTTGCTCTCATGACATGACTGCTTTTAACCCCCAGAGTAAAAATTGTCTGATGCTCTAAAATAAAGTTGGCTATTGCGTGAGACTTTAGTTTGCCTCACTTATCGGTTCCTTCCCCCCCAGGTCCCAGCACCACTAGAGTGTTATACAGACCCCAAGACATGTAAAGGTTGGAGTGTACTGAGACAACTGTAAACAAGATTTCAGATTTCAAAATTAATATAATAAAGAACTAAAAGTATATCAAACTCCATGGCAACCAAAACAGCAAGGTTCTTGCATGAGGACAGACACATAAGCTGGGACAACGATGTAGAGAGCCCAGACATAGATTCCAACAGTGAAGTCAAGAATATATAAAGGAGCCGGGCGGTGGTGGCGCACGCCTTTAATCCCAGCACTTGGGAGGCAGAGGCAGGTGGATCTCTGTGAGTTCAAGACCAGCCTGGTCTACAAGAGCTAGTTCCAGGACAGGCTCCAAAACCACAGAGAAACCTTGTCTCGAAAAACAACAACAAAAAAAAAAAAACAAAAAAAAAGAATATATAAAGGACAGCCTCTTCTATAAAAAATATAGAGAGGACTTGTTATCATGTAGAGAAGAATTAGTGAAGACTTTTATCTCATGCCATATATAGGAAAGATCACAAAGATGAATTAAAGGCTAAAACTAATATATTAATAATACTTATTAATATATATGTATATGCAATTATTGATTGATAATAAACTAATAATTATAAAACTAATCAGAGGAAAAGAGGCAAAAAGGTCTATGACCCTGCTCTGGGTAATGTCATATAGATACATACATGACTTCAAAATTACAGGTAATACAGCTAAAGTAGACAAATGGGATTATATCAAACTCAAAAGCTTCCATACAGCAAAGAAATCAACCAACAAAATGTGGAGACACATCTCCAATGAGGGGGTAACTGCAAACCCACTCTACTAAGAAGGTATTAACCAAAACAGATAAGGAGCTCAAATAAACCAGTAATGTGTGCATGTAAGAGACATATATACTTACATATTAAATAGGATAAAATGGTCACTAGAGTGAAAAAACTAACATCCCCAATGGTATGAATAGACTGCTTTAAAAAAAAATAATGTTTTTATTTTACTCCATGTATAAGATCATTTTGCCTGCACGCATGTCTGTACACCACACATATGCTCTTGGGACTGGAATTACAGACAGCGGTGAGCTGCCATGTAGTTGCTGGAAATTGAACCCCAGTCCTCTGGAAGAACAGTCAGTATTTTCAACCTCTGAACCATCTCTCCAGCCCATACAGCCTGTTTGAAACAGGGTGCATACGTTAAGCAAAAATAAATAACCCAGTGAAAATTGAGCAAATCGTCTTAATTAACACTTTTCCAAAGAAGATCTTTCTATTGGGTGCTGAAACAAATGATTTAGAAGAAAGTTGTAGTGCACTTCAGGGTCTGAGAGGGCCAAGCCCACCCTTGTGGGGAAGGAATGGCAGCATCAGAATGACCCACGGCTGTCAAGCGGCTTGCTCACATCTCAGCTGATGAGTCCCTTTGACCCAAACCAGCACCATAGCTGCAAGCTTGTCCACCAGGTCCCTTGTCCACCATGTCCCCATAACTGCCCAGAACACCTCCAGTTGTGGACCGAGTGCTCTAACATGAGCCTGTAAGAGACAGCTCACACTCAAATCATAACAACCTAGACATGGTCAACATGTAGACGAACTATGCTCAGAGTCACTAAACATCAAATGAAAACTGTAATAAGGTATCAACTCGCATCTGTTATAACAAGAAAACAGTAACAGTAAGGTGACCCAGAGATCTGAGACAATCCAGACTGCAGAAACCGTTGGAACAATCACAAAGGTCTTTTGTGAAGGAAAGCACACTTGTCATAGATGCTGCCAAGGACTTGGTTGGTTTTTTTGTTTGTTTGATTTTTTTTTTAGCTTAATGCAAGCGCAATGAAGTCAAGATGAGTCTAAATTAATAAAGTTATCATTATTATTTGAATCCTCCAAAAGGCTAGTGTTTTGTGGTATGTGTCTCCCATAGAAGCCAACTTCAGAAAGGAGGTGTGCACATGGTTAATACTACCCCACCTTAAAAAAGGAAAAAGTCTACTCTTGTGAAAACATGGATGAAATTTAAGGATATTTTGTTAAGTAAAATTAGCCAGACACAGAAAAATAACTGATACATAATATCATGTATATATATACATATATATATATATATATATATATATATCTGTGTGTGATATATATATCTTAATATATATGAGATATATATATATTTAAGAAATTTAACTTAGAAATAAAGAGTGGAATGGGGTTTCCTGGGGTTGATGAGGTGGAAAGAAGATGGGATAAAATACAAACTTTCAATCAGATGGGAGAAATAAATTCAAGAACTTAACGGAGTGACCATGGTTGACACCAATGCATTATACATCTGCAAGCTGCTGAGAATAGGTTTTAGAAATTGTCTAAGTGACAGACAGGCCGGGCAGCATATCAGATAATATATATGCTAATTAGTTTGATATAGCTTTCCACAATGTACACATATTTCAAAATATATTGTATTATATATATGTATATATGTAATTTTGTCAAGTTAAAAATTCATTGTCTTATAGAAATAAACAGCAAGATATTTTAAATTAAAACAGGGAGTTTTAAATTCTTTTTGTTTTTAATCCCAGCGTTAAGTGGGCTAACAGAGTGAGACTCCCTAATGGAGCACACATAGAAACAATTTGCATGACTAGAAGGTGCTCTTAGCAACTGATCCAGACCAAGGTCCTCTGCTTTGGCATTGGAGATGTGCTGTAAGGTCAGTGTGATACAGGTATGGAGATTTGTCTTTCCGGGACTCACTGCTCCCAGCCAAACACTTCAGGGCAGTTGTGATGGAAAGCCTAGAGCAGTGAGCTGACGAAAGCTTAGAGATCAGAAACAACAAACGTCCTACAACATTCATCCAAGTCTTGACCTAACTGGTCCTCTGGTCCTCAAATACTTCATTTAGTGGTGGGAAGTGGTGGTGTTGTAAATGCAGGTAGCTATGCGATGCTACAGGGCCACTAGATGATATTTTAGGATCTTCATTAAATGAGCATTTCTAATAACTACAAGGAGCAAGAGCCATTGGAGGAAGAGGCTGGAAATGTGAATGCAGTCAGAATTGGAGGAAGAGCTTCAGACTAGATAGGACAGGATAAAGAGCCCAAAAAAGGAATGCAGGGATCACACCATGTGACCATGAAGGGTATGTCCACCAGGGCCAGGGAGATGCAGGGCTGCACCAAGCTTCATTAGATGTAAATCTTTACATAAGCAGGTGTTAATGCAATACAAAAGCTCACTGAAGAGCCCAAGGTTTAACTAATAGGGTCAATAATGAATGCAGATTTAGGGCTATAGTTGGTTCTGGCATAACTTCAAGACTAAGGAATCATGGGAAGAGAAGTTAAGATGTATGTGCAATAAGTCATTCTTCCCCTATGGTGTCCACTTCATGTTTTGTAGACACCCCCGCCTCCCGCAAAGCTTCTCCATCTAGGATCTCATCTACCACCGTAAATTATTGCATACATAAATAATTGCTTTCCCAGAAATGCTATTTTGCCCATAGGACAAAAATAACTCATTGTAATGGGCACAAATCATGACCCACAAAAGACTCTAACTAACCCCTCAGGCACAGTTCAGAATAGTTGCCAAAGATAGTCCCTCTGTCTCTTACATGGTTAAAGCTATGGGCTACCAAGAGGAGAGTAAAGTGGAGAGGGAGAGAAATAGAGAAATGGAGAGAATATGCATATTGTTTCACTAAGGATCATATCAGGCCTTACATGCTAGACAAGTATCATATCACCCAGCTATATCCCCAGCCACTCCCCCATGTGTGTGTGTCTGTCTGTGTGCTGTGTGTGTGTCTGTCTGTGTGTGTGAGTGTGTATGCAGATGTGTAGTTGTGGGTAGAGATCAGAAAACAAGCACGTGTGTAGTTCTTTGGGTACTGTCCACTCTCACTGACCTAGGGCTGGCCAGCCAGCCCAGGGATCTTCCTGTTTCTGCCTTCACAGTGCTGATATGACAAGCAGGTGCCTCCAGACCTAAGGTTTATTCCAGAAACATCCTGGGACTGAACTCTCATGCTCACACTTGCAAGGCGAGCACCTTATTAGCTGAGCTATCTCCCTAGCCCCTCATACTCTTTTTAAAAGAGCAATTTCCTTTCAAATGAAGTATTGAAATCCTAGAGTATGTCACTGCATTTACCAAAAAGCTATCACAACTTTTCCCCAAAGGCATATATTCTGATTTTTAGCAAGGATATCTTCCAAATTCTTTGCTGTCATTTTCCCTTCTTAAACCACAAACCTCAATTATTCAGTAGTGTGCTGGTAAGGAGTTGGATGTATTGTCTTGCTTTGCTAATTAGCTGCTGGGACCTCCTGAACAAAGCATCATAAACTTGTGGCTTGCACAGCAGAAGCATATGGCCTCACAATTCCGGAGAGGGAGTCCAAGACCCAGGCGTCTCAGAGTTCCTTGATCAAATGGCAGCAGCGCTGGTTCCTCCTGGGTGTTGTGAGGATAGGAACTCTTCTAGACTTCTCCCTTGCTCTGGTGGACACACCCTTCATGGTCTCATCAGACAAGAGCAACAATGACGTATCTCAATAGCACCTATATCGTCACCTACATAGTCTTATTAATTTAAGAAACTGCTTTGAAGGAAACATCTATGAAGATGAGACACTTATTGCTGGCAGTCTTCTTAGAATGAACCCAGAAGAAACTATGGCTTCCTTGAAGTCAAAGGAAAGATTCCAAAGAAATTCATATTGTAAATGATAGGTTTGGGGGATGCTCGTTTGTTTCTAAGATAGGGTCTAACTGCATAGACCTGACTTGCCTTGAACTCACTGTGAACATCATGCAAGGCGCTAGTGGCACACTTATATCACTGGGGTGACCAAGCACCATCTAACTGGATTCAAGGACCCCCTCAATATGAGAGAATCATTCCTGATACACAATTAATAAAAATTCAGCAAGAGAAATCAGAGTTCAACCTGAAGGTCCAAAGAGCAAAACAGCCAGCCACTGACGCTCACCTCTATCTCAATCTAAAATGGTCATCTTGCCTCCAAGAATCTCAGAATGAGACTGAGCCCAAGAGCTGTCTCCTCCCTTCTTATATTCCTTTCTAGGGCTGGGATTAAAGGCATTTACTACTGGGATTAAAGGAATGTACCACCCGGTTTCTATGGGAACTAGTATGGCTACTGAGATTAAAGGTGTGTGTCACCACTGCCTGGTCCATAAGGCTGACCACTGGGGTTGTTTTACTCTCTAATCTTCAGGAAAGTTTTATTTATTAAAATTCAAATGAAATGCCACTATATGCTCCTGATACTGTAAACCCAGCTAACTATCCAGACTGTCAAGATGACAGACCCTAGAGAAAACCCTAGCACTGCCAACTTCTTAAAACAATTTAATTCCTGTGTTCTAAACCACAGAAAAGTACAGCTCTCGGTCTTCATCAAAACGTCTTTTTGCAAGAGACAGAGACTCTCATGGGAATCTACAGTTGGTCGAAATGAGAGAACAATGACCAAGTGGTGCCCAAGACCATCCAGTCTAACCACAACACAGCTCATCAAGACTTTCACAAGGACACCAGGTGACATGCCAACATGGATGAAGGAAATCGCACAAGGCCCCGACTCTAGATGAAAAGCTACAGGCAATTAGTGGCTAAGAAAGGGAAAATCAGTCTTCTCTAGGGATAAGACTATCTTTTTTTGTTTTGTTTTGTTTTGTTTTGTTTTGTTTTGTTTTGTTTTGGGGATAAGACTGTCTTATCCCTTATGGTCACCCCCAAACATACACATACACAAACACACAAAAACATGCACACACATACAAACACTAAACAGACCCAGCAGGTTGTATTTATATATATACCCATCCCGTGTGTGTTTTGTGTGTGTTTGTGTATGTATACCTGTGTGTGTTAAACAATAAATGAATATATTTTAGAATTCTCAAGATATTAAAAATAAATAAAATTGAAATAATAGTAAGGAAGCGCTCTACCTCAAACAGGGAGAAGGCTGTAAGTAGCTCCCAAAAGATAAGTGAAAGGACGGAAAGGAAAAAATAGGAAGGCATAGAAGAAAAGAAAGGGAGATCTTTGAGGATCAGGGACACTGCAGACAACAGGTATAATTCCCACGTGAACCACAAGCCTCCCCAGAACTTACAAATGGAACCAGGTTATCTGGGCAGTTGAAAGAAACTGAGCTTCATAGCTGCACCATGCAAAACCCATTTAACCCCGCCTGAGAGGCCAACCAGGTGAGAGTCTTGCCTGGCATCTTGGCTATAGGTGACGGCTTTTCATTTTAGTTAACACGTTGGAGAAAGTCAGCTGTAGGCATTGCTTAAAGGAAGTGGTTCCGCATGAGAAAGCAACTGTGGGATGCACAATCTACTAATCCCCGTCCTCCGTGTATTCTGGGGCTCCATGAATACATCTCTGTCTGAGATGGACAGAACTAAAGGCTTGGGGGGCTCTGGTAGTCAAAGCACATTCAAAGCTGGTTCTCAAAGAGAACTCTGATTCCGCCTGTTGGTGTCTGGTACCGCGGAAGCTTACTCGTCACCTGGAGAATATAAGCAAGATGTTTAAATTTCCGTGACCAAATATTGGATTTGCTTACTTAGCACAAGAACTTCTTACAGAGTGCTCAGTAATATGAGCTGGAAGTTAGTACAAAACAGTGCAGATATCCAGACCCTATTTCAACCACAATGATCCAGAATTTCTGGGTTAGGATTAAAACCAACTAGACATTTTAAAGTCATTGTGTTGCAACAGGATTTTCAAGCTTCCTCAAAATTTCTAACAGTCACTTTTTCTTACTCCTTTAATTTCTAAGGTTTTTAAAAAGGAGTAGTTCAGAAGCTGAAAAGATGGCTCAGCAGTTAAGAACATTGGCTGCTCTTCCAGGGGATCCAAGTTTGATACCAGCACCCACATAACAGCTCACAACTGACTGCAATTCCAATTCCAAGGGATCTGGTGCTTCCCTCTGGCCTCCATGGGCACCAGCTACACAGGTAGTAGCCTGACATACACGCAGGCAAAGAACCCATATCCATAAAAATAAAAGTTGAATTTTTAATTAATTAATTTGTATATTTTATATCCTGGCACGGTTTCTTCTCCTTCCTCTGCTCTCATTCTTTCCCCCCACACCTCTTATCCTACCCCCATTCTACTCCCTCCCCATTTAAGTTCAGGAAAGAGCAGGTCTCCCATGAGTATCAACAAATCATGGCATATCAAGTTGCAGTAAGACTAAGCATTTTCCCGTGTATTAAGGTTAGGAAAGGTGACCCAGTATGAGGAGTAGGGTCCCAAAAGCCAGCAAAAGATTTAGATTTAGCCCCTGTTCCCACTTTAAGAGACCTACAAGAATACCAGGTTACACAACTGTCATCTAGATCAGTTCCACACAGGCTTCTGGGTTTTCAGTCTGGTGTCTGTGAGCCTCTGTGAGCCGGATTAGTTGAATCTGTGAGTTCTATGGACCCATCTGGCTCCTGTAATCCTTTCCCCCTTCTACTGGATTCTCCGAACTCTACTTCTGCATCTGTTTCAATTAGTTGCTAGATGAAGTCTCTTTGATGACAACTGGGCTAGACCCTAATCTGATCACAGGAGATGGCAGTTCAGGCTATATGTCTGTTAATGCTGGAATTATTCACTGGGGTCATCCTTACAGATTCCAGGGAGAACCCCTCATGCCCAGTTTGTACCTGATCCCAAGGGTGGTCTCTTTCAATGCTCTCCCGCCCCCTCCTATTAACATGATCACTCACACTCCCACCTACCCTCAGTTCACTCACAAAATCTCTATTTCCCCTTCCCAGAATGATCTGGATGCCCTCCATTAGCCTTCCTTGCTACCTACTCTCTCTAGGGCTGTGGATTTTAGCATGGTTATCTTTATTTTACAGCTAATATCCACTTATATGTGAATAAATACCATGTTTGTCTTTCTCAGTCTGGGTTACCTCACTCAGAATGTTTTTTTTCCTAGTTCAATCTATTTGCCTTCAAATTTCTTGCTGTCCTCATTGTTAACAGCTGAATAATACTCCATTGTGTACATGCACCATATTTTCTTTATCCATTCCTTGGTTGCAGGACATCTAGGTTGTTTCCAGGTTCTAGCTATTACAAATAAAGCTGCTAGAACATAGCTTGTCAAGTGTCCTTGTGGTGTGATTGAGCACCCTTTGGGTATATGCTCAAGAGTGGTATAGCTAGACCTTGTGGTAGATTGATTCCCAGTTTTCTGAGAAACTGCCATATTGTTTCCAAAGTGGTAGTACAAGTTTACACTCCCACCAGCATAGAGGCATGTTCCCATTGCTCCTCATCCTCTCCAGCATGAGCTGTCACTTGTGTTTTTTATCTTAACCACTATGACATGTGTAAGATGGACATACTTATGAACACCTGATTTTCAACATGAAAGTCAAAATTCTACAATGAAAAAAGACACCATCTTCAAAAAATGGTGCTGGTCTAACTGGATGATGGAATATAGAAGGATGCAAATAGATTCATATCTATCACCCTGCACAAAACTCAAGTCCAAGTGGGATTAAAGACTAAATAAATCCAGTTACACCAAACCTGATAGAAGACAAAGTGGGAAATAATCTTGAATGCATTAGTCCAGGAGACAACTTCCCAAACAGAACACAAATAGCACAGTCAACTAATATTGACAGTTAAAAAATGGGATTTCATGATATTGAAAATTTTCTGTTAGGCAAAAAACACTATCAATAGGACAAAATATCGGCATACAGAATAGGAAAAGATCTTCACCAATCCCACATCTGACAAAGGGCTGACTTAGAAAATACATAAAGAACTCAAGAAGTTAATTGTCAACAAACTGAATAATCCAATTTAAAAATGGGGAACAGATCTAAACAGAGAATTCTCAACAGAAGACTATCAAATGACCAAGACATACTTAAGTAGATGTTCAACATCCTAAAAGTTGAATTTTTAAAATTAAAACCTGAAAGTAGTTCAAATAACTCTAATGTTACATATTTCATTAGTCTCGATTTATCTCCTAACCAATCAACAAATCTCAAAAGTACTGATGAAATCATGAACATATTATAACAGCTATCACAGGGAACATCAAGAATGAAAGCAGAATTCAGGACTGTATGTTTAGGTAACAAAAACATGTGAAGGGTATTTGAAGAAAAACTTGCAATAGTCAGAGACATAGAAGGAGAACGACAGAACAATGATAATAGATAATATTAATCAGGAATTAGTTAATCACAATATATCAAGTGCCAGCTCTGGAATTAGCATACCAGATGTCACCAGTAGCCTTGCATAAGTAATTTTACAGGACTGGTAAAGGTTGACCTCCCAAAGCTCATGAGGGAAAACACAGTCAAAAGATTCTGACAAGTGTAGAAGGTTCAATAAGGTGAAAGACCACGAAATGGAGCCTTATTTTCAGTGAAGGGTTCCCATTACTGTGCATATTTTCATTAATCGAGACACCTGAGACACCTTCAAAAAAGACAGATGGAGGAGTCAGAAGAATAGCAGTTGACAGAGCAAATGAATAAAGGGGAAGAAGCTTCTATCATGACTAGTGTGGAGTTTGATGTCGCTTCTAGTCATTTGGGAGGCTGTTGTAACAGCCTAGAGTGAATGGCTTATCAACAGCAGAAATTTACATCTCACAATTCTGGGAGCTGAGAAATCTGAAATCAAGGTGCTGCCAGAATTCAGCGTCTGGTGAGGATCTGTGTCCTATTTCATAGATGACCATGGACTTGCTGTGCCTTCATGTGATGGAAGAGGACAAGAGAGCTCTCTGAGACTCCTTTCCTAAGTATAACAACCCCATCCATGAAGCCACCACTCTCACAGCCTCACCTCTTCCTGGCTGCTTTCCTGCTCCTAGTAGGACTATACTCCAAGTAGAACTGCTTATAGTAGGACTGCTCCTAGTAGGACTATACTCCTAGTAGGACTATACTCTTAGTAGGACTGCTCCTAGTAGGACTATATTCCTAGTAGGACTGCTCCTAGTAGGACTATACTCTTAGTAGGACTGCTCCTAGTAGGACTACATTCCTAGTAGGAATGCTCCTAGTAGGACTATATTCCTAGCAGGACTGCTCCTAGCAGCTCCCTCTTTTATCACCATCACACAGTGAGATAAGCTTTCAGTGTATGAATCAAAGGCAAACACTCAGTCCACACAAGATGAGAAAATGGGATACTGATGTATGACATGGCAACTAACTGTTTTAAAGAGAAATGGAGAACATCTTGCAGTTTTCTTGATGTAAAAAAACAAAGTAAAAGCATCTACTAGGAGTGAGGATGAGGATGAGAGAAACTGGCTAGCCTGGAACAAACATTGGAATGAAGACACTGTTGCAAACAAGGTGGAAGGCCACAGATGACACAGAAACTATCCTCTGGCTTCTGTGTTCATGCCATGACACACACCCCACAGTCGCACACATAAATGTACACACACATCACATACACCTGCATGCATGAAAATTTAAAAACTGCAGCTGAATATCCCGCTCATAGGGCTGCTATTTTTTTGTACTCTGCCTAATACTATATGGGATTTGGTTGGCTTAAAGGCTATGAAATTATAGCATGATAGGAACTTTTTAAATAAGTAAGATAGATGAGGTTAATAAAGTTAAATAAGTACAACAGAGTTGGATATGAGATTTTTATGAAGCTTAACGCCCCATAAGTCAGGATCAATGCAATAAATTCCTTTCAGATTTTGGTCCCAGATGGTAGTTGTCTCCTATAATACCAGAATATTTCTTATTATTAAACAAGGACAGCTACTTAACACACCCCATTTCCACCAAATCTGAACTCCAGAAAGCCTAGAAGAAAGTATTTTCCCCAATTGGAATGCCTAACTTAATCCAGGTTTTTCTCCTTACACCAACAGCTTGCTTAATTATTTATACCGTGCTATTTATATTTTATTTAATGCCATCCTGATAGTTTTAATCACGTGCCAACTGAAACGCTATTGGAATAATTGCTACATAAATTAAAAAAATATTTGGAAACTCTGTTCCTAATTGTTATCCAAATAGACCGTGATTTACTGAAATTTGCTGTGCCCTTGGGAAGAGGAGAGACGGCTCTGGCATTTAGGGCATTTACAGCTCTTGCAGAGGATCCAGTTCCAGTCCCTAGCATCCCTGTCGAGGAACTGACAACTGCCTACAACTCCAGGTCTAGAGAATCTAAGTGCCCTCTGACCTCTACAAAAACCTACAGGCACATAAATGCATGCAGATATGCACGCAAATAAAAATTTAAAAAATCTTTTTTTAAAAAATTACTAAAACCTACACAATTTGAAACACTAAAAGCCATTTCTCAACTTTTCATCCTAAAAGTCCATTTTCTTGCTTTTCTATTTGTGGCAGAATGTCACTGAGTGGAAAATCCTGCGTGGGCTCGACTTAACATTACATTTATTCGCTCCTCTTCAGGAATGGGATATCACTGGTGACATACTGCAGATTAACCTTGTAATACATTCTATTGCTTATCAGTACTCTACCCCACTTCCTGCTATCTATTTTATCCTGCTATCAAAATCATGAATCTTTAATATGGCATAGTTAGCCACGTGTGGTTAGGTAAGAATACAGCTTAATTAGGCTGTGTCAATGTAGATATCAACAAAATCTGTCTTTAGTTGGTTATGCCTGAGCATTTAATGCACACCTACTATCTGGTTCAAGAGCAGATATCCAATATTAACCAGAACACCATACCAGAGAATTGCCCCTTATCACTACTACTAGGTATTTATAGAAGGTTTAGGTTAAAGTTCCTTATACATTCATTTACTGCTAGAAAAATTCAGACAATGCCATCCTATTATACATCAACTCCTTAAAACAAGAAGTGAGAAGTGGCATGTGGAAGTAGCTTCACGGTGCCTGTCTGCCACAGAAGCTTGGCTAGATGATTTAGTCCATGGGGGCATTTAATACCGGGAATCAGTTCTCTCACTGAAGTCCCCAGAGGGACCTTTGTCCTAAAGGATAGGCCTCTTTAGATGGTTAATAATGTCACATCTAAAATCACTGTCCCTGGCAGTTCAGTGGAACTATGAGCTAGAAATTGCCATCCAGAGAGCAATACACCCAAGTTCTAAAAACTATTAAGGAAAGAGCCTGAACGTTTTGCTTTCTTTCCTTTTTAATATCTGAGATGATTCAGTCCTCATATGAAAATTTTAAGAGCTTAAATCCAAGATCCTCAACAGGCTTAACCTTCTGTTGTCAGTCAAATCGCTTACTCAATCCATGACTGCAATAAGCAATGTTCTCACAAGCTCTGCAGTTCTAGCTTTCCTCCAGGTAGTCTTTTCTCTGTTCGCAAGAAGAACACACATAGAACATCTTCACAACGCTATATATCATTTGGAGTTCTATATGCTGAAGACACTTCAAAGGATTCCTCCAGCATTTACATCCTGTACCTCCATTCTTCACTCAGGGAAATGAGGGGATGATCAGGTTATAAAGGCAATTATGGTCGGAACATGTTTCTCCTTTTTACCAGTGGTAGGCCAGAACTCCTTTGGGAATAAACCCCAGTTTGTAACAGACTTATTCTGGAGAGAAGATTGTCTCTATACTGTCCTCAAATTCCCTGTCAGATTTCTTGTTATGGTTTCCCTAGTCATACAAATCAGCTGAGAATTTTTTTCATATTTTTACTTTTTAAAAAATGTATTTTATTTTACATACCAACCCCAAATCCCCCTCCACTACCTTTTCCCACCACCCACCTTCCCCTCTCCACCAGCCCTCTACTCCTCAGAGGGGGTAAGCCTTCCTTGAGGAGTCAATGAAGGTCTTTTATAGGAACTTGAGATGGGACTATGCCCCTCTCTCCCATATCAAGGCTGAGCAAGGTATCCCACCATAGGGAATGGGCTCCAAAAAGCCAGTTCATGCATCTGGGATAGGTCCTAGTGTGACAGCCAGGGCTCCCTCCGGCAACAGATCAAACCTACATAACTGTTACCCACATTAACAGGGTCTAGTTGGGTCCTAGGTGGTCTCCCCCAACCAGGAAATTTCTATAACAATTATACAGTTTTCTCAAGGAGTAACAGGAAGTTCTTGTGAGCTGACATGAGGCTGTTCAAGACAACTAATCAGTATTAAAGAATTGGCCCAATTCTCCTGTTCTAAAACCTTCCAAAAAATTCTATGCATTCAAAATCCTGTCCATCTAAAACAGAAGTTCTCAACATGTGAATCTCCATTCCTCTGGGGGTCAAATAACCCTTTCACAGGGGTTATTGAAGACAATCAGAAAACACAGATTTACTTATAGCTTTGAAGTAGCAACAAAAACAATTTAATGGTTGAGGCCATCATAACATGAGAAACTGCATTAAAAGTCTGCAGCATTAGAAAGGTTGAGAACCACTGATTCAAAGTTTAATGGAGTGCTGAGTTCAAAACTCCAATCATTTTAAATACTTCTTATTCAGCTAAGAAAGAAAACCTATTGTACTTAAACAATGTATGCTTTTCTGTTATTTAAGAATTAAGCAAAATCAATACTGTAGAATGGATAGAACTTGAAATTTTTAAGGCATAAATAACAAGGAAGCTAATAGCTTAAAAGGTAAAATCCACAGGGTATTATTACACAGAGGTAAGGAGGAGCTTTTGAAAAATAAGCAGACTGTATGGCAATACCAATAGAGAGCTATTCCACCATAAAACGCCGAGAAAATACAGCATTAACAAAGGAAGAAATATGAGCGCTACTCTTTAGTTGGAAGAGGCAGAATGACCAAATCCCAGAGTATGATCATGCCAGTCTGGACTGAGAACAACGTCATCCTCAAATTAGTGATCTAACAATTATGGCGACACAAGTTTTGTGCCAAAAAATGCCAAAACCCTGCATTATTTTGTCACGCTAAACCTACGCTGAAGTCACTGAAAGGTGTCCCCTGTCCTTGCAGCTTCCTGATAGAGTGAGTGTGTCCCTGTACGTCACTGAACCAAGTTCTCATCCCTGTCAGCACATCACCAGTTCAGGGAGCCGAGGTCGAGACATGGGCCCTGCTAACCCAGCGCTTGGGTCGTAGGGCTCCATCAGCCTGCTTCTGCAGCTTTCCCAGCATGCTGCGACACCTCATCTTTCACCTCTACTGTCACAAAATGCTCTCAATTAATCTCATAAGCACTACGACTAGAGAGCTCCCATCTGGCTTGTGGGTCTTTCAATTCAACGGTCGCTGGTAGTAGAGTTGCCTTGCTGTAATTTCCTATACAACAATGAGTTCCTATACAATAGATAGGCTATGCTAAGCCAAAAAGTGTAGATGGGCTTATTTAGGGATTTGTAAAAGCATAATCCTGAGACTGTGTTAGAAGTACCATACACATTATAACAATGGATTTAGAGGAGATGTCTTTGTCTTGTAATAATTGAAGATGACACAATAATGGGAGTGATGATACAGAAACGTGTGAGGGGGGGGTGTCCGTCCTATTGTAAATCAGAACTACAGGATCAAATCTTTATCACTTTCTACCCTTGTGACCTTGGGGAAATTTCTACTCTGGGTCTTAATTTCCTCATCTCCAATATAAGAATATCAATAATTCCTATATGAAAGCTGTTTTGGTAATGAAAGGAATTACTTCCATGTGGAGCTTTCAGACTAGCCAGCTCATAGGAGAGGAAATGCTTTAAATGTCTTAGCTATTGAAGAGGAAAGAGAGAAGGATAGAGTAAGACACGATGAACGGAGCTTGGGTGGCAATGGGTCGCACAAGCTCTGGTCTCCATTGCCTAGGAATGGGAGTCTCTGCACTTCCTAATTGTAATGCCCCAATAATTCCAGAAGCTATCATTAAAGAAAGTATCTTAATATCATTATCCAGAGGGAAGTGGCTTCGGTGCTCCAGTGCTCATAAGTACATGTTGTATGTTGTTTATACAACAGTAGCCAGAGCACACAGACTGTGTCAGCTACTGCTGTAGCCTGAGCTCCGTCCACAGTTTACAATATTCAAAATGCACCTAGAGTTGGGAATGTACAGTTTGCTTGCATGCAAGTAATCCTTTAAAAAAATTTTTTTTAATTCTTTAAAAATATGTTTTAAGTGATGCCAGACTCTTCCGAGCTCCTGTGTTAGCTTCCTAGAGTTGCCCGGAACTACAGACTGACTTAAAAGAACAAAAATGTATGGCCTCAAGTTTTCCCATCTTTAATTCCTTAACTACATTCTAAATCTTATCCTCATACCAACAGATAAGTGCAGCTATCACCCCCTCATCCGAGAAACTTTTTTCTCTACAGCATATGGAGACAATTACAGAAAACCACAACTGGGTACAAGGCAGAGATGGACAGACTGTGGGGAGCCTGGCCCAGCGGATGCATCTGCAGAAGAGCACTTGATCTCATTTTCTTCAGAACTCTATCCTATCACACGGGTGCTGCCATGAGCAGTAATAACATCTAACATCCAAATCTTAAGTTATAATTCATAAAAATGCAATATCTATTATTATGTTTAATTCAAATTAATAAAAAGATGTTACAGTTGCTTGCATGCCAAGAACATTCTGAAATAAACTATTACTATCATTTTCACAGTTTTCTAAAATGTCACTTGTTATTTAAAATCCCCCTAAGTAGTTTTGATATCTTAACAGTGATGTAACTACAACCATCTAATGTTATTTATACTATTTATGAAGATATTAATTTTATTATATTTTATATATATATGGAACACTTCAGATGATAGGTTTGTGTGCTATAATTTTATTGAGCTTATTACTGTAACAGTTTCCAGCATATTTCTAGAACCACATGGTCATGTAGGTATTTAGTAGCTGAAGCTATCCATCTCATTGTGTACACTTTTCCATTCTTAGTCCTAGGATCAAACGCCTGCAAACTACTAGCTAGAGGTGTTCATAGAAGACAATACAACATTTTTTTTCTCAATTTACCTTTCCCAAAAGGAAGTCTCCTTGGCTTCCTATGGTTTCTATGGTGACTGCCTATTCACTTTGTCCTTTGCTATCTGCATTCATATTCTAGGGCTGCCGTAACAAGGTACCACAAACTTGGTAGCGTAAACAAAGGGAATATCTTTTCTTACGTTTCTGGAAGCTAAAAATGCAAAGCTTGGGTGTTGGATAAGTAGAGTTTTGTCAGAGGTCTTCCTTGGCTGATAGCTAGACAGCTACCTTCTCTTTTCCTCTACATGATTTCCCTCTGTGGATGTCTGAACTTCTAATGTCTTAGAGACACCGAATATATAGAACTAGGACCACTCCAAGACGTCATTTAGTCATAATCATTTCTTTAATGCCCTAACACCAACTGCAGTAACATTTTGAGATACCAGGGATGAGAACATTGATATAAGTAGTTTTAGGGTGGGGGAAGGGTGCTGCAACGATCCATTTAATCCCACAGGTATTTCTATTATGAATAGATTATTGCAACCTATTTTCTCTACGCATGCACTCTGTGGCAACTTTCAACACAATTTTATACATTCCAGTTTACAGCGAACGCACACCCCCACATCTGTGCTCCTCCTGCCCTTCACAGCCCGCCTTGCTCCCTTTCGGTATTTCTGCCGCATGCCTCGGCTGCTGTCATCCATCATGGCTGTATATTTTCATAGATGCGCTTCCTGTTCCGTCTTCTCCAGTGGGTCTCATCATTCAATCTTATCTCGTCCTGGTTGTTGTATTTGTTTTCTGCCTCTAACGGTTGTAAATGCATGGCCCAGCACACATGCCCTTCCTCCTTAACATTAAGATCATCCCACAATTAGACCTAGTTTTCTTTATTTCGATTTCCGTTTGTTCTCTTCAAAGGCTATTCTCCCTCCCTGGTGTTTGCTATGATTTTTTATAGAGTTTTTCAGTTCTTTTTATATGTTCAGACCATAGGAGGGTTCATACAATGTTAATCCTATTAGCATTTCTCAATGGTTCCTCTCTTGTGAAATATTCATAACAAAATAGTCTTTCACACACAGAAATCAGGACTATTAGGGGTTTATTCAAAAATATCTCCCAAAGCATGCAAAAAGACAGCAAGGGAAGAGAATTAAATCACCACTTCCTCTCCCATACTACAAACTTCTTTTGCTACCTCATTGAATTCTTAATCCTAATACTGAGTTAAATTATTTATCTCATTTTATAGATGAGCATATTGAGACTCAGTGAACTCAGTGACTTGGTTAAGTTCATACATGTAATAAAGGTTAAAGCTCAAAGTCAAAAACAATTTGTTTATTCCAAGGCTTTCTCCATTATTTCAAATAAACTCAACTGAAATGCATTTTTACCCATATCGGGTTCCCGAGCCACTTCAGACACGTGGAACGGTGAGAACAAGAGCCAGGTGCCAATGTAATCACGACCAGGAGAGGCTCCGCCACGTGAGCCCGCCTTCCCTCTCTCCTCAAGTTTAAAAGAGTGGTGTTCAGGCATTCATCAGGAAATTAACTACAATTTCGCACTTTCTGTAATGAGAGAGCTGCCAGGAATCTGAAAGTTTCGTTCAGTACATGTGTCTAGAGCACTTTCTGCATGCTAGCCATGATTCCATTTGCATAAAATGTATAGATGAATAAGATGTATGTCTATCATTGAAAAACATACCAAACATACCGTTAAGAATCTAGAGAGGGCCGGGCGGTGGTGGCGCACGCCTTTAATCCCAGCACTCGGGAGGCAGAGGCAGGCGGATCTCTGTGAGTTCGAGACCAGCCTGGTCTACAAGAGCTAGTTCCAGGACAGGCTCCAAAACCACAGAGAAACCCTGTCTCGAAAAACCAAAAAAAAAAAAAAAAAAAAAAAAAGAATCTAGAGAGGAAGGGAAACATTTCACATTAAACATGGCTAGGGATGTTTGTCATGCTGTTTTTCCTTGGCCTTTCTGTTGCTGTTATTGTTGATGTTATTGTTGTTTGGACAGGGTCTCTCCCTGTAACCCTGATTAGACTGGAACTCAGTATTTAGGTCAGGCTAGACTGCACTCAGTATTCCATCCACCTTAGGCTTGAGTGCTTAAATCACACACATGAGGTTGTTCATCCATGCTTCCCTGCCCCAGACAACCACATCTGCAGTTAGGAAACAGCTATGAGGGATTATCTCATGACCATCAACCCCGCTCCTGGCATATACGCAGACTTAAGAGAGTCAGAGTAGATCACACCTTTAGCTAAGTACCAATCCATGTGTCCTCATAGGATGAAATCAGCCAGTGAGATGTCTCCAACAAAAATATACAATCAGTGGTATAAGGAACAAACCAATAAATTAGGAGACCACATATTCATGCCATTGATGGAGAACTAGTGTGTTGATGTTCTTCGTGCTCAACACTTAAACTTGACCTATTTTGAACTCGCTGATACCTACTGTCTTATTGTCTGTCTTCTAAGGCCTTGCCATGGCCTGCAGCACCCTTAAATTAAAGTCTGTTTTTAGTCTGAGTTACTGAGGTTTCTGTCACTTAGATGAAGATAGGCCAGTCAATGCAGGAATGAAATTATCCTGCATCAAATACGACAAACCCACCAGCAAGGCTTCCTGGTTGAGCCAAGAAAGAGAAACTGACTCAGTCTCAATGGAACAACTGAGCCACAGCATGAAAAATCGAGAGGCTTAAATAACTTGCAGACAGGAGGGGAGACAATGGAGATGAAGGTATGTGCAAGTCAAGAAAGAATAATACCTATGGCATTTTAAAAAATATGATAATTGTCAAGTTCTGAGAGAGCTGGTTGCATCATTTGTTGTCCAGTCTCTTTCTAATGGGAAAGTGCAGGGCTTGTCTCAAGTCCTGGCTAGAGTAGCCTGTGAGTTTAGACCATCTCAGCTGGACACCTTGAAATTGTCCTGAGCAGTTGGTAATTCAAAGCTGATCTTTGGGTGATGTTTGTTGACTTGGATTACCCCAATCCAGATGGAATTGTTGTTGTGGGGTCCCTTGTTCTTTTTGGAGATTTCAAAGGTTGTTGTTAGAAATGGTCATTCTTCACTGCCGAAAATTTAAACATTTAAATTTATTTATTTAAATCACTAATAGCAAATGTCTGGAAAATTTAGTTAGAACACATACTGATTGCTTATTATATGCCAATGTATACTAAAAATGAACAACATTAAAGGTCAACATATTCATTCACCAGACATTGGGTTATAGTAATATAGAATCATATTTCATGAGAAATGGGATTTGTTTATTTAAGGTCTTTATACATTTTATTAGAGCAATGGTACACTAACAGATAATATTGTCAGAATATTTCAATATTCTAGGCACTTTGCAAATATTAATTCATGCAATCCTGTTATCTACATGCCAGGCTCTATTTTATGCCCATACCACAGATGAGTAAGCTGGGACACCAAAATTATCATTTTCCCCAATTAAACAGCTGGGTAAATAACAGTGCCAGCATATGCATCCCTCAAGAAGGAGACTTTTCTTTATCTTCTGTCCCATGCCACTTCCAGCTACAATAAGAAGATGTCAATGATACTGGATTTAACAATTTCAGAATTCACTTTCCCACTTTATTATGCTCCTTAGCAGAATTTAACCATATGAATGCACATATAGTCCAATGGTCAATAGGAAAGATTATACATCTTTTTAACAGTATGTCCAATGTTTTCTCATCTACAGATAATTTCTTATGGTGATCCCAGTACTCCATCAGTTTACTGTACCATTGTTTGGACACCCCATTCCTGTTCAAATTCCTAGTGGCATCCTGGTTTTTCCATCTCTTTTTCATTATGTATACAGGTAAAATAAATACCTTAGTGTATAACTTTTTTCCTTCTTTCAAATTATTTCCTTGGAATAAATTCTAGAAGTAAGATTCCTGAGACAAACATCCACGAATGGTTTTGTTTTCATTCCTGGCATATATTCAGACTATTTTCCAAACACCAAAACAAAAGGTTATAAATTTGTAGGTGACCTATTCTCCAAGATCTCATTAGAACCCTGTTACATCTGTATTTTTAATGTTTACTCAGTAGGTATAAGCTGTGTTTTTTTAATTTATATTTTACTTCCATTGCTTACTGATGAGGTTAATATTTCTCAGTTGTTTACTTACTGGAGTTCTTAATGAGAAAATTTTCTGTACATAAGTTTTTCCCAATTATCTATTGAGAATGTAATCGTTTTTCTACCAGTCTGAATGCCTTTAAGAAAGTCATTAATCCTTTCCTGCCATACTTTGTGTGTTTTTCTTCAATCTGTTTACTCTGGAGTGAGTGCTCCAAGGGCTGAAACCAAGCTTCTGAGACACCGTTAGAGACACCGGAGCTCTGAGTCATCGTGGGCCTGATAAATGAAGGCATGACCTTGAAGAGACTATGTTTGCTTCAAGAACCAAACTCCTCCTTAAGTTTAAATGAATCAATTTCTTGTTTTATCCCCTGATGGTGATTTAAACTCTGACTATGAAAAGGTTGAGGCATAGAGAGGAATAAGACTTGAGCCTCTCAAAACTGCAGTCTCTCTCTCTCTCTCTCTCTCTCTCTCTCTCTCTCTCTCTCTCTGTCCTGATCTCGATCCCTATCCAATCTCTATCTCTTTATGAGCTCAGTGCTAACAGCAGCATCCCTAATGTTCCATCTTATTAGAAGTTCTCAAAGGAGAAAGGAGTTAGTGGAACCCACTAATCTGTTCCTGATGTTTGTGACTTCCTCATTCTGATAAAGCCCTCTGTGCTGGCTACATGAATCAGGAACTAACCTCATCTTACAGCACAACGTGCTTGCTGCAGTGTTGCAGTTACCACAAACCCATGGAAACTCTGCCTTCCTCACTCCCCCTGCCAGGAACAATGTCCTCACCACACCTCACACATTTACTAGAAACGACTTTCCCCACACAATGGAAAGCATTATTTTTCCCAAAGTACATCAAAAAAACTAAATTTGACCTTACTCTTAATCTTATAGTATTTTTATACAATGCTGAGACATTGTTCATTTTATAGTAATATAGATAAATCCATGTGAGTTTGGTATGTTTCTAAATGTTGCTAGGGCTCTGGTTATTGAATGGGCATTCACCTCTCTATCATTCTGTAGTAAGTACTATATCACACACTCAATTTATAATTGTATCTATTTCTGGGAGTCTGCCCTAATTATGTATACTTCTAGAAATGCATAAAATGTAGTTTTAATTATTATTTCTTTATATCTGGGACAACTTCTTCATAATCATTTTTCTTCTTTACTATTACTTCTGGAATCCTGTGGGGGTTTTTTTCTATAAGACTTAATACAATTTTTGTCATGAAAGGGCATATTTTCATTCTTAAATTTATAAATTAACTTGATTATTCTTGTTTGTAGAAGTTTCTGTCCTACCTGACAGATCCCAAATAATTGACACAGAAGCTTATTATTAATTGTAAATGCTCGATCAATAGTTCAGGCTTATTACTAACTAGCTCTTACAACTTGACTCATTTATTAATCTATGTGCTGCCCCAAGCCTCATGGCTTTACCTCTATCCCATTTTGTGTGTCCAACTCACTCCATATCTGGCTGGTGTCTCCTCTGACTGTGTCCTTCTTCTTCCCATTATTTGCAGTTTGGTTAATCTGCCTGGCTCTCCTGTTCAGCTATTGGCCAGTCAGTTTCTTTATTAAACCAATCACAGTGGCATATATTCACACAGTTTAAAGAAATATTTCACATTTCCCTCTTTTGTCTAATTAAAAAGAAAACTTTTAACTTTAATATAGAAAGATTATATACAACAAAAACAGTTATTAAATAAGAATTACAGTTAAAATCTAGTCCATTTGTATTTGCCAAAATCAGAGAAAATATTTTATTGTCTATTTTATCTTTGTGACTTTAAACTTTTATACCTAATTTACCATTTACCATAACTAAGAAAAAATTTAAGTTTAATTATTTGGTCCTTAACTTCTACCAAGACCCTAGAAGGGTGAAATGTTACATAATGACAGGTACATCTGGCTGCCTGGATAATCACCCAAAGCTCTTCTGTAATGCTGGGGCACCCATATTTGACCTATATGCCTAATATATCTGATAGACTTTCTTGAGAATCAGAGAATTCTGAAGGACTTTCCTACCTTGTCTTGGCAAAGTCTGGCAGTAACTATTTTTTTTTTTTGTCCTGCTAGTTCAGGTTGAAGTTTATTGTTAGCAATTGAGGCAAGGTAGTTTCTTTGCCCAAATGACTAGCTTTTGTCACAAAGAGAATAAACTCCATACAGAAATTCTTCCGTACCCATCATAGTCTCTGAAGTAGATTGGTACTGCCAGGAACAGATGTGTCTCACTGTCATGAAAAATCTTAGGTTATTAAACATATTATGTGCCATATTCTGTAGGTCATTGAAGTGTTTGAAGACGATCTATCTAATTATATCTGTTGGACCTTAAAAATATACCTAATATGACTATAAGTTTGACTATTATAGATGACTATTAATTTGTATTTTTAATCATCATTACATTTTAAATGAATTGTATAAATACAATACCACAAACAAGAGAAGAAATAAATATGCAGTATAACAAAATTAACTTTAATTTTGTATCAATATACCAAAATATCTTAAACAAGAGTAGAAACACATACACAGCGTAACAAAAATAACCTCAAATTTGTATGAGCATACAAAAATCCATACCAATGCAAAATATTTAAGACTAGTAGCTGATTTTTGGTTTAAAAGTAGTTTCAATAATCTACCCCTTTAACCTGTCATTTCTATATCCCCCCTTTTTCTTTTTAGAATGAGATCCCTGAATCTAATCTGTTTTGTTCAGTTTTATTTCTGACCAATAACAACTTGAAACCAACCCCCCCTAGACGATGACAAATATCTATAACCCATTGATCAAACAAAACTGCCTACCCCATTTATTAAGAATGTAGGCATTGTGTTCTTAAAATCACTTCTTGTTGTCTGGGGGCAACAGCGACCCTGAAAAAATACAGGGATAATTTTCAAATTCTGAGAGAGCTGATTGCATCATTTGTTGTCCAGTCTCATTGTAATGGAAAAGTGCAGGGCTGTCTCAAGTCCAGGCTAGAGTAGTTTGTGAGTTTAGACCATCTCAGCTAAACACCTTCAAATTGTCCTGAGCAGTTTGTAATTCAAAGTCAATCTTTGGGTGGTGTTTGTTGACTTGGATTACCCCAATCCAGGTAGAATTGTCATTGTGGGGTCCCATGCTCTTTTTGGAGATTTCAAAGGTTGTTGTTATAAATGGTCATTCTTCACTGCAGAAAACTTCAATATTTTAAATGTCATGTGCAGCATATATTGAAGAGGTTAAAGGACCACACTTTGTTATGTCCATACAGAGTGCAAAAACGTAGTTCGTAGTCACCTGATAGAGACTCAAACTGAATTCATGTACAGGAAGCTGGAGGAAGCCTTTTGCCAGATTTAGTTAGTACTCTATATGATCATTAATATCATGACAAAAAAGTTTAAATATATTAATCTTATAAATTTTGAGATAATATTTATACCTTAAGAAGTATAAAAGTTTTAAAGAGCCGAAATAAAAGCAATAAATTATGAGACTATTAGCAATAGAATAGTCTCTTAATTTTGGTTTTTCATCTGTCCCATATAAATTAACTTGATAAAAAGAAAGGACGACCTTTACAATATGCATTATCCCATTCAGGAAGCATTTATCTACTCATTCCTGCTTCAATTATATCTCCAGTGAAATGCTGTAGGTTGTTTTGTGTAGGTCACAGTCATCCCTAATGAAGCTATTCCTACGTACTTTATATCTTAGTCACCTCAGTGAATTATGTTTTTCATTATATTCTCTAGTACCTTATTGTTGGCATGTCTATTTGATAAAGTTAGCATGAATAATAGCCATCTGAAGAATGTTTCTGTGTCTTTAGCAAAGCTATTGTGAAAATACAGTTCATGATGTCATCCCATGTCCCTTTATGATGTCATCCCATGTCCCTTTATGATGCCATCCCATGTTCCTTCATGATGTCATCCCATGTCTTTTTAACCTAAAAATTCCTTCCAGGAGCTAGAAAATAATATGGTTATTTTATTTCCTCAAATTTAGCACAATGACAAAGGCTCTCTAGGACATGACATTCCCTAGAAGCCAAGATATTAAAAAGATTAAATTCATATTTAAGTATAGCAATGAAACAAACCTGGATGCTATTTCCTGTTCTTTTCATCAGCTTTGATTTTTACTCACATTTTAATTGTTCTATTAATTCTGCAGCCCACTTCAAACTGTCCCTGTAAGTATTGCGTCTTAGCTTGAGAAGGCTGTGCACCTTAATATGCACATTCACAAGTAATTAAGCTATATGATAATTGAAGACTATTGTTCATCTGTTCTTAATGATATCTACTAAAAATGGAATAACCAACCTTTCCCTTTAGGATACCATCAATCTGCCCCTTCTCATCCCACTCAAGATGCCATCCCAGGGCGACCTTGATTTGTCTTCTGTACAAGGAAGCAACCATCATCCTCACAGACTTTGGTACTTCCTTACTCTGAAAATAAATCAATTATGGTGTAGTTTTACCCTGGCCCCTGTGCTACAAACAACACATCATCAAGGCATACTTGTGGAGTCTTTACCACGACTTCCAGGGATTGTTAGCCACTCGCTCTGTTCTGAGCTCAGATGACCCACGATTGCCTGTGATTCGCTGCTGATTCAGGGTGGCGCCAGTTCACATCGACACTCAGGCTTTATCCTGCCTGTCAGTCCTTCTGTCTATGAGAAATTTTTAATGTGGAAAATGATATTAAGGAGGAGAGGTCATGGCAATGTGTGAGGGAGCTAAGAGGGGCCGTGGTGAGGTTAACCAGAATGCATTATACACATGTACCAAACTGCCAATCAATAAATAACACAGCACCAAGAAAATCCCAAAAATCACCTGATGCTTTATATGTTAAAAGTCCCTCAGAGGCGCCTGTATTTGAACGCTTTGCCCCAGCTTAGTGATACTGTTTTTGGAGACTTTTCTTTAAAGGCAGTGAGTAAATGGGGAAAGACACTGAGATATACAGATCAGCTCTGCTCCTATCCCCTCAGTCACAAGCTGCTGCCTCTTCCATTCCTTCTCTGCCATGATGTCGTACATAGTACCCTCAAACTGTGAGACAAAATCAGCCTCTTTTCTTTTAACTGCTTCTTTGTGTATGTGTGTGCATGTGTGTGCATTGTGTATCAGTGTGTGTGCACGAGTGTATCTGTGTATGCACGTGTGTATCTGTGTGTGTGCATGTGTGTATCAGTGTGTGTGCGCATGAGTGTATCTGTGTGTGCATTCTGTATCAGTGTGTGCACATGTGTGCATCAGTGTGTGTGTGCATGAGTATATCTATGTGTGCATGCTGTATCAGTGTGTGTGCATAGTGTATCAGTTTGTGTGTGCATGAGTGTATCTGTGTGTGTGCATCTGTGTATCAGCGTGTGTGTATTGTATATCAATGTGTGTGCATGAGTGTGTCTGTGTGTATGTGTGTATCAGTGTGTGTGCATGTGTGTATGTATCAGTGAGTGTGCATGTGTGTATGTGTGTATCAGTGTGTATGTGTGTATTTGTGTGTGCATGTACACAAGTGCACATGACTGTGGAGATAAGAGGGTGATATCATGTGTCTTCCTCCATGGCTTTTTCTCCTTGTTTCTGAGACAAGGTTTCTCACTGCACCTAGATCTAAGCAGTCAGCAAACTCCAGACACTCTCTGTCCCTGCCTCCCAAGTGCTGAGACTGCAGGACTGCCATGCTCTACAGCACAGTTCTGGGGATGAACTAAGGTCTCCATGCTGATGCTATGCTCTTTGCTGCCTCTCCCATCTCAAGCTGTATCTTATATGGTCATAGCAATGAAAACCGTGACCGTGACCGATACATCTAGAAAGACTCTGCTCTGTCCTTCTATCTACCCGCTCTGCCTCTGCTCTATAACACACACTGCACATTACAATCACCTTGAGAAAAGCACGCTATCCGGGATGGTTTTTGATGTCCAAGGCCAGTGCAGTGCCAAGCACCTCCACACTGCAAATGCTACATGTCAGCCAGGTGCTAATATCACTCTCCCATGTGAAGAAGGGAAACTTCCATCAGCCGGGCCTTATCATCTCCAGGTGCATGGGGGTTTCACATCAAACATCTGTGCAGGACCCAATAACCATTAGCTGTGGTACACACTCTATCATCGACAGACTCCTGTCCCCGATCTCCTGGACCACTTTTATTCCTCATTTCTCAGCCTTCCTTGGTCTCCTACGACTTCGGTGATATCCAAGGTCAGTAGCATCAGCGTCACTTATGGATCTGCCTCTAGTACATCTCCAGAGCAGGATGGCAGATCCTGGACAAATGTAAAAATATCTCCAAGTGTAGACAATAAAGCTTTAGACAACATCTGGGAATATTGTCCATTCTGCATAAGCAATTTTCTACCTTTTGGAAGCTATAAATGTACTTACATCTTCTCCTGAGCCATCCCACCAAAGCCACGGGCAATTTGAAGTATTCTAACACTGCTTTATGAATGTGAATTACCTCCTCAGGAAAACCCAGCTTCTCAGAACCTATCTACTCACATCTTGATTCATCACAGTGTTTTCCAGTTCACATCCAATATTTCCTGTGGCATCATCTGCCTGCTGTAAAAATCTTACACAGTCAGCAACACCAGAGATAAAATTCTCCCTCAAGTGTGAGACATCTAGATAATAGAGGTTTGGTATCTTTGGACCCAATGTCTAAAGCTTAAGGAAGGTTTTATTATTTTGTCCATAATACTGAAGAAAATATAGTTGTTTCTTGACCAGCACAATAGAAGGTATGTGTCAAGCTTGTGAACATCTTGTTTGACACAACACTGTCCTCTGACTCTTCAATAATCTGGAATCCTATGCACCCAGTGAAATTCTATGAGCACTCAGTTCCATCTTGGGTAGACTTTCCAAGGGCTGGTTTTTTGCCCCTTTCAGTTATCTAATATCTGCCCCACACAATGAGAGCCACTGATGCGTTGGGAAAAGTGGAAAGCTAATCTAACCTGATTTAAAACTGTTATCTTAGAATGAATCGATAAAGAGATGCTATCCAGGACTGGAGAGAAAGCTCTGCCAGAAAAGTGCTTGACATACAAGCACGAGGACCGAAGCTCAATCCTTAGAACCACTTAAA
Source organism: Chionomys nivalis (assembly GCF_950005125.1). Lineage (NCBI taxonomy): Eukaryota > Metazoa > Chordata > Mammalia > Rodentia > Cricetidae > Chionomys > Chionomys nivalis. The sequence continues at coordinate 4,903,677 of NC_080097.1, forward strand.
AGCACCTAGCAACCTTTCAGAATGGCCAAGATCAAAAACACGAAAGACAGCTTATGCTGGAGAGGATGCGGAATAAGGGGAACACTCCTCCATTGCTGGTGGGAGTGCAAGTTGTACAGCCACTCTGGAAATCAGTGTGACAATTCTAAGAAGATTAGGAAACAATCTACCTCAAAACCCAGCAATACCACTTTTGGGGATATACCCAAAGGATGCTCAGTCATACTACAAGGATATGTGCTCAATTGTGTTAATAGCAGCATTATTCATAATAGTCAGAAAATGGAAACAACCTAGATGCCCCTTAACCAAAAAATGGAGAAAGAAAATGTGGTCCATTTTTTACAGCGGTAAAAATAATGACATATTGAAATTTTCGGACAAATGGGTGGAGCTAGAAAACATCATATTGAGTGAGGTAACCCAGACTCAGAAAGACAAATATCATATGTACTTACTCATAAGTGACTTTTAGACATAATGCAAAGAAAAACCAACCTACAGACCACAACCTCAGACAACATAGACAACGAAGAGGACCTTAAAAGAGACATATGTGAATCTAAACAGAAGGGAGAAAAATACAAGATCTCCTGAGTAAATTGGGAATGTGGGGTCACGGGAGAGGGTAGAAAGGGAGAGGGGAGGAAGGGAGAGCAGAAAAAAAAATGTTTAGCACAATAAAAACAATTAAAAAGAATACAAAAGGAAAAAATACAAGGAGCTTTTTGCCCTTCTCTACAGAGTGCTATTCATTTTCTATAACTTCCTACTCATAATTTGTTTCTTTTTTATTTAAATTCCATCTCTTCTCTTTACCTTTTTCCCTCCCACTGTCATGCAAAGCTAAACAGATCAGAATTCTGATTTTTAAATGAGGAATAATACTTCTATTGTTTTCTAGAGCACATGTTAGATTTGGCCTTTACCCATGGGACTAGTGGCACAGGACCAGAAAAAGAAAGGGACAAACAGACACAGAGACCAGGAAACAAAGTCACTGGAAGGCACAGTCACCTTACAACATGGTATCAGATGCAGTATCCTGTTCCTTCAGGTGCATTCTTGTTGAAATCATTTCATGAAAGTCAATATTTGGGGTAAAGGGATGAGTTTAAGCTTTTCCTCTTGAGGAGGGCTGCATCATAATAGTTATAGACAGGATTTAGCAATGACTCTACTGCTTACATTTTTGAAATCTAAATTTCACATTAAATCAAAATTAATCTCTTCAGCCCAGCACATGGCCAAAGCCATCTATATGCACCACCCTACTTTCAATTTAATATTACCACCTCTCTCTTCAGCTAACTCAAGGTTTTTGCTTTCTTTCTTGTTCATTGCTATAAACATTTGCACTCATTTTCTTAAGCATTCCTTTTGGGACTTTTACAAAAAGTTCAAATTACAATGCCAGAAATTGACTTAAATATCTTAAAATATAATCATTTTTAAATGGTTTTTGCCTGCAACTTATATAACTCTGATTTTATTCCCTGAGACCCAGGACCAAGACTCCTCTACAGTACCGGATGCTGGGCTCTATACGATCAGAAATGAGTTAGTCAGTCCTCTGGGGCCAGCTAGAGAAAGAAAACAAATTTAAGCTAAAATCAGTCTACGGTTGTAAAATTTCTTGCAAAGAACCAGCTGGGTCAGGTTTTCCACTTCAGTTTTCCTCCCTCTCCAACTTCCTTTCCCTCCTCCTACAGTCTAGAACATTTGACTTAAAGACCCAGTCCCACTTCACTGTCCTCCATCAATCCACAATCCTGGTCACAGGTGTAAGGACATGACTGAACTAACCCGAGACCTGACCTCTACCTGGCCTTGTTCTTGTGGTCCAATCATTGATTTCCACTCTTGACAGGGGTTTCTGTCCCACCCAGTACTGTAGCCGTTCAGTCCCAAAGAAATACACAGAGGTCTACTACAGTAATTATAAACTGGTTGGCCTAGTAGCTCAGGCTTCTTATTAACTCTTATAACTTATATTAGCCCATAATTCTTGTCTGGGTTAGCCACATGGCTTGCTACCGTTTTCAGCGAGGCACTTACATCTTGCTTCCTCTGTGTCTGGATGAGGACTGTAGACTGAGCTTTCCTCTTCCCAGAATTCTCCTGTTCTCATTGCCCCACCTCTATTTCCTGCCTGGTCACTCCACCTATACTTTCTGCCTGGCTACTGGCCAATCAGCATTTTATTAAGATAATACAAGTGACAGGATAAAAGACCATTGTCCCACAGCACAGTCTCTTTTGAAACCCACGTTCTATTACTTACGTGCCTGAAATTAACTGAATTTGCTGAATTAGATTTGATCATGGCCATTATGAAGGGAGATTTATATTCAAAGATCCTTGGAAACACAAGCCATAGAATACCATGTATTAAATACACAGGGAGCATCAGAGTGTGTCAGAAAGACAAACAGAAAGGGGGCTGAAAACATGGGCCAGATCCTTTATTTCATTAAAAGAAATGGCTTTCCTTCCTCATTTTACCCTGCCCAGGAGCATAGAAGCTGTCTCAGTTGTCTGGTATCTGCTTTAAAGGTGATTAAGCAAACAAAGGATAGTGATATCAAAGAGGCCATTGAAGAAAGCGCTTAGAGTTACCGTGGCATGCTTGTCTTTGCTGTGGCTCACAGGCATCAAAGCTGGATAGGACTGCTGGTTGTTTCCCAGCTGTGGAAGCCAGGGTACAGTAATGGCAGAAATACCTTGACAATAACCCACAGCTCTCTAGTTGGATATATGACCCACTCAGCAAGAGGACAGTCATGCCTGGTACCAGAAACCTAACTAACCACGCAGGTCTAGTGATGTCATGAATCTTGGAGAAGATTGCACAACCACTACTTTACTAAAGTGGCATAATCCTCATCTACATTCTAAATACCTGTTCTTATAGCCACAGATAAGAGTGCTTCTTCCCACTCATCAAGGAAAATTCTCTTAGCAGTGGGAGACCATTACGGAAAACCACAACTAATCAAAATGCAGAGTTGCTTCCCAGTCCCAGCAGATTCCACAACACAATTCCCACAACCAAGGCTCCGGGGATCACGGGGGTCAGTTTTATAGGGGTAGAGGGAAAGCTCAGCAGTTAAGAGTGTTTGCTGCTCTTACTGAAGACACAAGTTTAGTTCCCAGCACCCACAGCTCAGCACCACCCGTAAATCTAATTCCAGGGGATCTGACAAATTATTATGACTCCTGCAGGCACCTGCACTCACCACACACATGCACTCACATACACATATACATACACATACACTCACACATATACACTCACATGCACACTCACACACACACACACATACACTCAGACACACACATATACCCACTCACACTTACAGTCACACACATACACACATTCACATACACTCACACATATACATACTCACACACATACACACTCACACACACACATACACACCCTCACACATACACACACACATACATACATATACACCCTCACACACATACACACACACATACATACTCACATACAGTTACAAATACTCACACATACACACACTCACATACAAACACACTCACATATATACACACACCCATCACACGTAAAAATAAATCTTAAAGGACCAATTTTAGGATCATTTCCTCACAAAGGCAAGACAACGGAGGAAAACAAAACCATCTCTAGACCTGGTCTGCACCAAATCTCTGGGGCTGAGAGACGTTCCCCAGGGTCTAAATGAAAGCATGCATTCAGATCGGCCCTTTATGTCCTGTTATTTCCTGTTTCAGAGGAATCCGGCCATTCCTTTGACAAGTCAGAGCCGATGTCTATTTTCACGCTTTCCACTTTATCTCTGTTGTTCCTGGTTTCTGAAACTCTATAAAAGCTGAATAATATATTCATTGCCTTTCCAAAACCCAACTTCTCTTCCTTTTCTATTTCATCTTAAAAGACTTCCACCATACATGTAAATTTAAATTTGTCCACTACTTTATTCCTTACAAAGTACTTCTATATCCATTTTTTAACTCACAGCAACTGGGAAGGAAGCTCATGCTTACCCAAATGGCCTAATAATTTGCTGAATAAAATGACACTTGCTTACTTTTGCTCCTCCATTACTTCATTCACCACTTAGTTGACAGTTATTTGTGCCAGGAGCTGCTCTAGGCTCAGAAGGACACAAAATCATCGTTCTTGGGAGACTCTGACCAGAAGGGGTTAATACACATAAGTCAGGAAGAGCATGGGGAAGATCAAATTGACACCCTGGTTGTTGATTTTCATATTTGCAGCTCTTTGTGAAATACTGTTCTTTCTTTTTTTTCTTTTTTTTAATTAATTAATTTATTTATTAAAGATTTCTGCCTCCTCCCCACCACCACCTCCCATTTCCCTCCCCCTCCCCCAATTAAGTCCCCCTCCCTCGTCAGCCCAAAGAGCAATCAGGGTTCCCTGCCCTGTGGAAAGTCCAAGGACCCCCCACCTCCCAGCAGCACAGACATTAAGGGCAACATTGAATAAATGGGATCTCCTGAGACTGAGAAGCTTCTGTAAAGCAAAGGACACTGTCACTAAGACAAAAGGGAACCCACTGACTGGGAAAAGATCTTCACCAACCCCTCAACTGACAAAGGTCTGATCTCCAAAATATACAAAGAACTCAAGAAACTAGACCGTAAAAGGCTAATCAACCCAATTATAAAATGGGGCACTGAGATGAACAGAGAATTCTCAACAGAAGAAGTTCAAATGGCCAATAAAAACTGTTCTTTCTCACCAATCTAAGTTCCATAGTGCCAAAGTCCCACGGAAGAGTTTGATTTCTTCAATGTAACTCTCTTTGAGTGGCAAAGGGTCTCAGACTGTTTCAACTCTCTGAGGTGGTTCCATTGGGACTGTCAAAATATGACTCAGTAACACCCGGTCCATAACAATAGGTAATCAGGGAGGAGACCCTTTCAAACTCACACATACACACTCACAACGCTCAAATACACACACATGCACAAACAGATACACATAACTTATATATACATATATACACACTTTCACACACACATATACACACATATATGCAACACATACACGCTCTCACACACACATATACACAAACACATACACGCAAGCACACACATTCACACACACATATACAAAAACACGCCACACACACACATACATGGAGAGGGACGAAAAGGAGTGTAGGGGAGTGGGAGGAGAGAAGTCAATCCGCATATAGAATAATGAACAACAGAAGTTGAGAACTGGGAGAAGTTAGTTGGTATATACTGTAAGTACAAATTAAAATACTGTGCTGGACTCAATTCATATGTAAAACTGTTAAATTTAAGGGAGAAAAGGGAGAAGAGAGAGTAAGCAAAATATGGGAGGAAGGAAGGGAGCGATAAGAAGGGCAAGAGCTGGTGGTACAACTCGGTCACCAAGCACTATGTCCAGCATGGGAAAGGCCATGGGTTCTATCCCCAGGACCAGAAAAAATTAAAAAAAAAAAAGAAAGAAAAGGAAAGATTTTCTGACCCAGCGAACAACATACTTAGAGAATTTACTAGTTAATAACTTGCACACATATACACTTTAAATACTAGCACCTCCTACAGGAAAGCGTCTCCAAGCTTCCCACAGCCTGTTCCCATCTCAGGCCACTCACAGTAAGTTAACTAGTTCCATGTATCATTAGTGATTCATGACTTGCTTGTGAAAGTGCAGGGCCAGCACTACTACAGACTTAACACAATGAATATCTTAGCAGAGAGAAATTAACAAATGAATTGTTACAGATCAATAGGTGTTGAAGAGAAAATTACAACGGTAGTAAAGCTTAAATAATTTATACACAATATTGATTTTTTCATTATATTAATTATTCTTTATAGCACACATAAGGAACTTGGAGAATAAAACCTTCAAAGCAAAGAGATTTATCTGCAGCAGTGTTTTAGGCTTCAGCCTAAATGCAAGACACAAACAATGTACCTTGATAGTCGCAAATATTTGAGGTTAATAAATAAACGCAATACTGCCAATGCACCTAAATTTCTCCAAGTTGTTAAAAGTTTTCCTACCCAAATGACTTTCATATACACCATTGGAAACAGCGATAGAGAAATCATAATAAAAGTATTAGAAAGAGATCCAGATGTGGGACATTCCTGTCATCTCAGCACTGGAGCCAGAGACAGGAGGACGGTGAGCTGAAGGCCAGTCTGGGCCACACAGTGGGAAAAGGCCACCTGAGGCCATGCAGGGAGACCTTGCTCAAGCAAACATACAAAAACTTAAAAATGAGATAGCCACTAATTCACCTCTTTCATTGCGTGTGGACAGTTTAATAAGGAACAGTGAGGCTATGTGAGGAAGAAACAGATCCCAGCACCTTGCTTGGATTTTTAAATATTTATTTATTTATATTTTACTTCTGGGCCTTAGTTTTCCCTCCCTTCATTCCTCCCAGTTACTCCCCTTAGCCCCCTCTGTCCCCACCTCCCAATCCACTCCCTCTCTGATTCTGTTTAGGAGAGGGCAGGTCTCCCATGAGTATCAAGAAAACATGGCATAGCAAGATGCAGTGAGACTAAGCACTCCCCATGTATTAAGACTGGCAAGGCGACCCACAATGAGGCGTAGTGTCCCAAAAGTCAATGAAAGTGTCAGAGGCAGCACCTCCTCCATTACTAGGAGTCCCACAAGAAGATCAAGTTACGTACCTGTCACACATATGCAGAGGGCCTAGGTCAATGCCGTGTAGGCTCCCCTATGAGTTCAGGGTTTTGATTCTGTGGGTTTTCTTGTATATCCCTGACCCCTCCAGCTCCTACAATCCTTCCTCCCTCTCTTACACAAGATTCCCCGACCTCCACATAATATTTGGCTGTGGGTCTCCACATCTGTTTCTATCAGTTGCTGGATGAGGCCTCTCTGACGATAATTGGGCCAGGCATCCAGTCTGGTTACAGGAGATGGCCAATTCAGGTTCTGTATCTGCTGTTGCTAGAATCAGCTGGTCTTAGTTGGGATCATCCTTATAGATTCCTGGGAGATTCCCTAACTCCAAGATGCTCCCCCCTTTCCAGTAGTCTTTTTCAGTACTTTCCTGCTCCACTCCCACCCCCCAACCCCTCAGACCTTTTAAATAGCTGGACTTAAATCCAGTTCAACAAGGTACTTAGCCAGCACAAGCCGCTTTCCAAGGCAATTCTATTACGATCAGAAACTTCACACAGTAACAAAGGCCTGACCACGATCTTATTTCCAGTTTGCTCAGACTCTAGCTGTGTCATAAAGCAATGAACTAGAGAGAACACAAGGGGATGGTTAAACAGAGGAACAGTAGATCCGCTCTCCATGGACGGCCCATCATCTCTTCCTATGGGATGGAGAACAACATGGGTCCCAGTGGGGATGTATGGATATTTCACTGGGTATTGTTTTGCCACCTATAAACAGCAACAGTTAACTCACAGCATCTGACTCTCAGGAGCAAAGCAGTAACTATATGCTTTTTTGTTTCTTGTTCCTACTAATTTTATTTAAAAACCTTCCAGCATTTAATGCTAGGATAATTTTATTTTTTAATTCGAATACAAAGTAACAGGTTTCCTTAATAGGATTTTCTTACTTAGTTAGCTCTAGTTGATATCACACACTCACACACACTCAACACACACTCACTCACATACTCACACATACTCTCACACACTCAACACACTCTCACACACACTCAACGCACACTCACTCACATACACACTCATATACTCACACACTCACTCACACTCACACACTCACACTCAATGCACACTCACTCACATACACACTCATATACTCACACACTCACACACTCACTCAATACTCACACACTCACACACTCACTCAATACTCACACTCACACACTCAACACACTCACACACACTCAATGCACACTCACTCACATACACACTCATATACTCACACACTCACTCACACATTCACTCACTCACACACACTCACACTCACTCACACACTCAACACACACTCAATGCACATTCACTCATACACACTCATACTCACACATACTCACACATTACTCTCACATACTCAACACACTCTCACACACACTCAATGCAACTCACTCACATACTCACACACACTCAATACACACTCACATACACACTCATATACTCACACACTCACACACTCACTGACACTCAATGCACACTCACTCACATACACACTCATATACTCACACACTCACACTCACATACTCACTCACACTCACACACTCAATGCACACTCGCTCACATACACACTCATATACTCACACTCACACACACTCAATGCACACTCACTCACATACACACTCATATACTCACACACTCACACACTTGCTCACACACTCAATGCACACTCACATACTCACATATTACTCTCACATACTCAACACACTCTCACACACACTCAATGCACACTCACTCACATATTCACACACACACTCAATGCACTCACTCACATACACACTCATATACTCACACACTCACACACTCACTCACACTCACGCACACACACACACGATCATATGCCCAGCTCCATCCCTGTAGGTGCCCTCCCACCCCTAGTATTCACATTTTCACCCTTCATGTCACATGACCCTCCCCAGCCCTCTTCCTTCCTTCAAGCATCTTTTGTCCCATTTCATGGGACACTTCCAAGTGTTTTAGCCTTTACCCACAGCTACTCCCACATAAATATAAAAACTTTACAATATTCTGCATAGAAAGATTCTGGCATGTATACTTTAAAGAACACCAAGCCTTCTGCAAATACATATAGCTATATTTCAAAAGTCTTTCAAAATTAAAAGTAAATACATTTAGATAATTTCAAATACTATTTCTACTTCTCTCTCTTTTCCTCCACTTCTTCCTCTTCTCCTCCCCTTCCCCTTCTCTCTCTCACTCTAGAGTTTTATAGAAATATTGCTCATAAATGTTACTCTGAAGATTCTTAATGTTTGTGACACAGTCTAAGCAACAGTGAGCATCCAACCTCATAAACACGATTTTGCAGACTACAGTCATTTTGGCACACCACTTGTCACGCTTTAACTAATATTGCTCTATAACTCCAAATATTTAAGATGCTGCACATAGATGTGATATAAAATATGTGTTGTCTACTGTGCACCCTAACACGGATCTAACAGCCCAAATCTGTCACTATTAACCAGCTGGATAAGGTGCATTCTGGTGACAAACATCCAAAATAGCATGATTTTTTTGATGCAGCCAATGTCCCTGTAGTGACTTTCCTTTCTGGAAGAATCCTTTTCTACCTTCACCATTCTTTAGATCAATACTGCATTCTGTGCAGAGAAGAATCTTCTGCAATACAGTTTTCTGTTCTTCCTCTCATTTGTTGACAAGAACAGGGGCATCCATAAAATGGTGAAGAAGCCTCCAATTATTTGGCACTGTGTCAGTCGCCCTCCAGATTCAGCCGTCCCATCCCTGCAACTCAGAGTTTACTTCCACCCTTCTCTGTCTCACTGGAGTCCATGAAATAGATCAACTAACTAGTTCCCTGCCTTTTAGCTTCCAAATAGAGTCACTCAGTAGAAGACAATGGAAACAGACACTTAAGAGGAGAAAGTAGTCAGGACATATCCTCCCAACTCTTTCTTTTTCTGTCCCTTAATTGGGTCCACAGTACCAGCTGAAGGAGATTCACAAACAGGTCTTATCAACATACCTCTTCTTGGGTTTCCCCAACTGAGACAGTATCTCCTGTTAGCCACCAGCATACAATAGATACAATAACCACATCAGTCTTCCCATTGTTACTTGCTATCCAGTTGCCATCCAGTTGGGCTAACAGTCTCCCTTCCTTATTAAAAGGTACCTGGAGATCCAATGTCTGTTCTCTTACCCCAGTCTGAACCTCTATGACATACGCCTTTAAAATCCCAATAGGTGTCAGAACCCACACTAATAAAACCAGAAAAAGATTGCAACATGCTACAAAAGAGAAGGCATTTATTAGTAAACACATAGCAGCAATGTTCAATATACTTCTTCTCCAAAGCAGACAGCCTGTTGGGTGGCCGAAAGCATCTTCCAAACACACAAAGGAGACCGAGCCACTGCATGCAGGACCAAGTTCTGCCTTCTCCATTCAGCGTTGCCTCCTCTGGTTCAGTTCTTTGGGTTCATTCACCTCAGTCACTTTGGTCTTTCTCTCTGTCGAAACTGACAGTCCACACCACCACTCTGTTTTCTCCTCCCTCGCATGCTCTTTACTGAAATATAGGAGTCTTCTCCTCAGACTGCCATCCGCACATTACAATCTAACTGTTTAAGACCGAGTTTGCTCTTCTTCCTACATGGGCTTTCGCTACAGACATAAACTGTAAAAATCCTGCAGGTTTCTAATTGTGGTCCATCAGACAGATTTGTAACTACATACCCAGAATCTTGAATTCTTTGGAAGAATGCTCTGTAAATCTAATGAATACATACCAAAGAAGCCAAGATGATTGACATTCATGACATCCTGTGATTATAAAGAAATTAGAATGCACAGCCCAACATAGATCCACAGTGCTAGATGAAGGGTTCTTAAAGCAAATGACAGTACTTACCAATAAAAGCATGGGTAGATATTAATAATAGCAGTGAACTAAAAATATTTATGTGCCACAGGCAACTAATTCAATTTCACTGCAGGACTTTTTCATGTATGAATTTAATTGTGTATGTTTAAACATTTTATTGCTGTTTCATTAATTTCCCATTAGAAAAAAAACAGTATGCTTGGGGGAAAATACTTCACTTTTCCATTTAACTAAGTACCCACTGAGTGTCCCTAGTACTAGATGAATCAACATTTACTTTTTATCTTCTACAGCTATTTTTTTTGTATTACAGTTTATGTGTTAACTTCTGTATTATTTAGATTCCAAAAGGAGAGCATAGCTTCTATCTTACCTTTACCCAGTACAGGCTGTCTGCATATGACAAGTCCCTAGAGATCATAATGGCTAACCGTATATATGACTTCCTAACTCTTTTCTAAGGACACCACATAGGTTGCTAATGCCTAGATTATAATATAAGTTATAACACTCTTGCCATGCTCCTTTCCCAGAAAGGAAACAGACACACAGACCAGGGGACTGATAACCCGAGGTTCCATAACAAGAGGCTGAGCTTAAAATCCCCAGAGCTTGACTTTAGAATCCAACTCTTCAGTTTTAATTATATTCAGAAATCAGAGGACAGCATTGTTTTCTGTCACTACGAAGTTTGCCACGGGATTCCTCCAGTTTCTCTTGGGGATGTTTTCCTAACTCATTATCTCTTTCGTCGGCCCCCAACGTCACATTTTCCAACCAGACCAATCCAACTCAAACTCTGCCATCTGGTTTACCAGTAGTAACCATAAGTCCAAATGTGCCTAAGATGATGGAGACGTCAGTCCCCCACCCATCCCCTCAGCTCAATCTGTTATTTTTTCTATGTTAAAAATGTATAATAAAATAACCTTTCCAAAATTTAATGTATCTGTGTATTCCCAAAAGAACAGCTGATATCTTTTATTCTAAAGGAGAATCTTATTGTTATAATACAATAAACCTTATCTTTTTTTACTTTTTCTTTTCTCTTTGATAAAATCAGATGTAGTGCCTTGTTTGTGGTGGATCTCAACTGCTAACAAGTTGAATTTACACCCAAAATAACAGTCATGAAGGGAAGTGTCCGATAATTTTCTAAAAGGCCACAATCTTGTCAATTATGCTATAATTATTAAAGGCAATCTAAAAGCAGGCATTTACTGAGCATCGTCTACGGGTCAATCTCTGTGCTAAGCAATTCATGCATGTTTTACAGAGCAACAGTATATACCACAGGCAGATTAAAAACAAAAAAACTCTCTAAGATAACATTTGAGTACATTTCTCAACATATTGTTATAAGCTATATATCAGCTATAAGTGATATAAAGTACCATTAGCCAATTAAAATCAACAGAGAATTTATCCATGATAGCCAACATCCAGCAAATTCTGACACAAGGTAATGGATTATTATAAAATACATAAATAAGAGTTCCCTATTCAATTAATGTCATATTAGCCCTACCCAATAATACATTTTGTAACTCTTAAAGTCACATTAGGGTTTGACAGTCTCAAACTATTAATCCATTATCAAGCAAAAGTACTTTTCAAATGCCCTAAGACTCTGATTGTCTTTAGTAAAAGTGATGATAATAATTAGCTTTTGGAAATCATAGAAGAGTCTGAGACTAAGCAAAATCACATTTTTGGCTAAATTTACCTGGTTTCTAATTATCAAACATTTCTGTTTCTCTAAAGTTGTTTCTCTAAGTTCTGTCTCTCTAAGCCTCCCTCCCCCCACCCCGAGTAACCAGCAAGAGAAGGTAGTGGAATATATCATTTGTTAGGATTAAACACCTTCACTAATTAGAAACCCAAATGCATTTAACATCTTCCTGACTCACAGAAATATTGGTGGTTTGAGGCAGACGTGATACTCTGAGGGACCTTGCAAGTAAGCAGATGCAGCGTGTCGACAGAACCAACTTTATCTCTTTAGTTTTAGGCAGCACACAAACCTTGTGGGAAAAAGTTAACCTTCTTGGCAGCCCAGCATTTTTAACTACAAGAGAGGGTAAACTGATTTCTATTGCAGTGCAGGCTACAATGGTCTAGAATCATATATTTTAGTGTGCTGTCTAAAGGCAAAGCGGCATGAGGCTTCAAAGCGGTTCTATTTGTCTGTTTGATTGTTTGTTGAAGGATGAGTTGTGTTGTGTCTTCTCATCTTATCTTTCAGTATTTGTTAAGGAAACAATGTCGTTACAAGGTCCCGCTGCTTTGAGCTTGGAATGTGCAGAGCAGAGCAATCTCTTCTCCCTGGTTGTACTCTACCGAAGTTTCCCTGTAGAAATATTTATGAATGCTAGAGAGAGAGCTGATTCATGTATGATCTTGGCTGTTCTTTCTGCTCACATGCTAGGGTTGGGAGAAGACGCCCTAAATTCAGCTTCGATTGACTCGGGATTCTTCCAGTAAAAGGCCATCCAGGCTGTCCTTTCTCAGGAAGGAGTTTCATCTTCGTCAATGGTGAGTCAGGCACCGCTAAAGTGCCTGCTGCTGAGGGCCACCCCACCTCACAGAAGAGTTCATACTGACTCTCTCTCTCCCTCTCTCTCTCTCTCTCTCTCTCTCTCTCTCTCTCTCTCTCTCTCTCACACACACACACACACACACACTACAAAGTGAGTCAAAAAACATCATCCTGACCACAGTGATTGCCTAAAAAAGACACAAGCATCAAACTGAAATTAACCTGAGTTAATCTCTCTAAGATTACAAATGGGAGCACAGTGAAGGACTCTTCCCTGTTTCCCTGTGCAGTATTGAGACATGAAAGTCATTTTCCCGTCTCATGTGTTAAGGTCCTTTGCTAGAACAGACAGGCACAGGAATGTGGGGAGAAGAAGTCCATGTCTCCAGTCTTCGCTGAAACAGCATCCACTCTCCTGCTCTGTTGTATACTTACATAAGTCAGCAGGCCCCACTAGAAGTAGGTTTATATCACCAACAGCACAGAGTCCTGTCTAGTACCAAATCCACAGGAAATCAGCCATCCCAATAGGATCAATGGAACATGAGTCAAATGGGAAAAAATCCCCTCCTCATCCTACAAAAGGCTATGCGAGAGTATCTTCTAACATTGTGTGAGAAAGACGATGATACCCACTCACCCAGGTTAAAGCTACATTTCCTAACAGGCCGGCTCACAAAAGATCAGCACTGTTCAAAACGCATTCCTATTAATATCAGAGCACCTGACATACTAGAGGTAGGTAATTAAGACACTTGTCACCATGATATATGATCAGAGAAGTCACAGAAGTTAGGACATGGAATATGATGGCCACACGAAGATATGAATTCCCAAGGGAAACTTCAGTAACATCATCTCCCCTTTTTAGTGTTAGCATGTTCATCAAAATTGTGGAGATTAGTTTTCTTTTCAGTGGTTTTTATCTTTTTTATTTTACTATAAAATATTATGATTCCATCCAGACCCAATATTGGTAAAAGGAATTCCCCTAAAGCTTAGGTTATAGAAAGAGGAGAAAACATAAAATAAAAAGCAACCCAGTCTAGGGAGAAGGCTCAGTGGCTAAGGGTTCACCACATAAGCATGAGGGCCTGAGTTCAGAACCCAGTATCTGTACAAAGCCAAACACCACAGCTGTAGTTCCAGCATTCCCGGGGTGAGATGGAAGGCAGAGACAGGAGAGTCTTCAATAACTCACAGACCCTTTAGCCTGATACAAACATCTGCTATCAAGATACAAACCTCAGGCAAGGTGGAGTACAAGGACCCACACATGAGGTTGTCCTCTGACCTCTGACCTCCCCAAGCGCTCCAAGGCATGCATATGCCCAAATGCTTAGCCCCTCAACAACTAGCCTCTCTCTCTCTCTCTCTCTCTCTCTCTCTCTCTCTCTCTCTCTCTCTCTCTCTCTCTCTCTCTCTTCCCTCTCTCCTTCATACACACACACACACACACACGAGATTTTTTTAAAAACACAACACAGAGAAGACAGTGAGATAGGACAACCTACTGATAAACTGAGAGGAAAAAAACCACACACAAAAGAAAGAATCCTTGGAAAATGATTTTTTAAAAAGTGATACAAACAAGCCATTTTCTTGTTGGTTTCCAATCCCATCTCAACCACTGTCTGTAGTCAAAGTTCACCTTTGTGATATCCTGAGGCCATGCCCCTTCCTGAGCTTCTGAAATCCATATGAAGCATCCTTCAATTCCCCCATGTTTTCTCAGAGTTGGCTTTCTCTCTTCTGTCTCTAGCCTGAGTGTCCCTCCCTCCTTTCTCACTATCCACTTACCATACACACAGCTATTAAATATTAAGTATTATATACCAGCATATTGTACTATGTATATATACTGTGCTAAATATGTTCCATTGATTAGCTCATTTAGTTCTCAAAATACCTATATGGAGCATCCTAATTATTATTTACATTATAAAGTGGGGAGAATGTGAGACTCGGGCTCTGAAAAGAGTGTGATTTACTCTTAGTACACACATCATCAAGAGCCATGTTCTTCGAACTCCAGAGTCTTGCATTTACCAATTATGTGATCCACAAGGGCATTGATCCTTAAGAGAAATGGGAGGAACTGCCAACAGGGGACCAGGAGCAGAGAGCCTAGGGAAATAAAACCAACAGGAGCTCCTTCTCAATTTTGCTTAGAGTAAGCCCTATTTGAAGTAGAACCTTGTTCCCATTATGCGCCAATAGATTATCTGCCATTTTGCATTGTGGAAATGTACCCTCCATTATCCAGGCTGATCTTGTTGACTGTAGAATGCTGTACACAGGCATTACAATGACAGACAACTAATTCAATCTTCTCTGCTAGCAAGATGCTACTATTAACGTCTCTTCAATTCCTCCCCTATAGCTTTTGATGCAGGGCCCTTCACATATATCACAGATATTCCTTCCTACAGTATCTATGAAGAAAAGAGACTCGCTGGGGAGAAGGGGGGGGAGAAATAAGAAGATTCTACAATGCAACATAAAATACCACATTAAAAAATTAGAGAAAAACAAATTGGTACAACATAATTGATCATCTGATAACTTCTGGTGCAAAAATAAATGAATGTTTTTGATCCATTGCTAAACTGAGAATGTCATTTGCTTTTGATAGAAACCATATGTTTACACGGTCACGGTGCAATTTTCCTGCCGGGAAGTAGAGAGATGGGGTGCATCTCCTCTAGAAGGGAAGACCTCACGACGTGTGGCCTGCATGGGTCACTAACAGCAGGACTGTCTCTTCACTCAGTGAAATCCAATGACTTTGTATTTCTCATCTTCATGGATCTATCCACTAGGACGTTGTTTTGTTTTGTTTTGTTTTGTTTTTAAATACTAACACTCATTGAAAGTCACCAGAGGATTTGATGTGATCATAAAAGACTCAGTTTTACTGGAATGGAAGCAACGAAACCGGCTCACAAACTCTTTGGCACCAACCAGGAATCTGTATTATCTAAACTAAAAGGGCACACCACGGAATGACGTAGGGCAGAGACAGTCTCACTGAAGTAACTGTGCTTTGTGGTAGGAAGAGCAAATGTAATACTTTAAAAGTTTTAAGCTAAATCACAATGGCAGGCTCTAAAATAATGCACTATTAAAATATTTAGAGGTGCAAAGTCCTTCAGACAAACTACGAGGAGAGGGCCACTGGTTTCTTATTCTGACCAATTTCCGTCAAACAAAAAGGAGCATCAAGGATAGTATTTAATAAACTGCACGAGTAAAATGAAGAAGAAGAAGAAGAAGAAGAAGAAGAAGAAGAAGAAGAAGAAGAAGAAGAAGAAGAAGAAGAAGAAGAAGAAGAAAGTACCATGATTCTGGGAGAAAAGAAGTAGAATTAGATGCTTCAGTAGTGGCAAATTTCAAAATCTGGGTAGCTTCCCATAAATGAAACTTTCCCATAATGTCAAATGCAAAAAGCTATCTGAGAGCCCCACATCTAGCTGAGCGTTTCAATTCCTGCTTCCTTACACCAAATTGAAACCTTTGAGATTCAAAACTTCAATAAGCTAGTGTTCTGAACTTGCAGTATTTTATTCCCTTGAGCACGTCAGATAAATCTCCAGACAGCACTGGGCAGAAGAGCATCTGACCATATTCTTAACCCTGGGCATTGCTCAAACGGTGGCAGCTAAGCTTGCAAACTTTCTCAACCCTCAGCTGCCTTCCTGCGCTAGCCGGCTAGCATTCCCTCTTGACAGCAAAGGGCTCAGTCTTTGTATCCACTGGGCACACGCCCAGGCACACAGTAGGCATTTAACAAAGAATGGTGGGGTGAGCTGCTGGAACGGCTTAAGGGGAAGAGTGGAAATCTTGCTGAGAACAGCATGAGTCCAAATCCTGGCATTGCCCAGCAACAAAGACCATCTCCAGAATTAGGGTTATCACAGCGGAGCGCATATTTGCACGTGTATCTCCAAAACCGCATCATAAAAGATTGTTTTCTGAGCTGGCAAGCAGCCACCACGAGCCACTTATGAGGGAATTATATACTCCAGCTTCCCCATTCCTGAAAAACTCATGCTTTGTGTCTGCCCCCCCCCCCCGCCCCAGCTCGCCTTTGCTTCGGGTTTCCACCATATAATTTAAGTTCACAATTCGACCTCGCTGGTCCAACCCAGACCTTGGACACCCTGGCTATTCCATAGCTATTCTAGAGTGCCCGCTCCACATCACATCAGAGTGCTAGGCACTGGGCAAAACGCACACCGGGATGGCTCTGGACACGTCTGAAGGTGACAGCGGATGGCAAGAAGCAGTGGAGCATGGGGAAGGAACCAGCTCAAGACCCCTGCGGTATCCAGACATCCTTACCCTTCACCCAAATCCTCTGTCCCACTCTCTGGAAACCGCTGCCAAACAGCAAAGGAAGCAAACAGCAAAGGGACTGGCGGGTTCGGGACTGGGGGCGGGGAAGGGGAGTCTCAGGTAATAGACAGCAGCCATATGGGACAGGGACGGTACCTGGTGTGGCTATGGTTGCGGGGACAATCCTTCTTCTCCATGATGGCCGGCACGCAGTTGGTGAGCTCGGTCCAGTCGGCATGCAGCCCGCAGCTCCAGCCCGTGGAGAAGCGGGAGAAGAGCCAGGTCTCCTTCTTTCCCGGCCGGTGGCAGGTGCACTTTTTCTGGCCAGCTTTGCAGCTACACGGCTGCTCCAGGCGAATATTCTTCACCAGGTGCCGGCCGAACGTGGTGCCCCCCGTCTTCTGGATGTGTAGAAACACTATCACGTCGCGCCCTTTGATGTTGAAGTCCACGAAGCGGGTCAGGTCCTTCAGGGTGAAGTTGAAGCGCGGCACGAACCGGGGCAGGGAGCCGTTTTCGGGCGCCTCGGGATCGGGCTCTTCCTCATCATCCTCCTCTTCTTCCCCCGGGTCCCCGGGATCCTCATCCTCATCCTCTGGAGCCGCGACCCCTTGAGGCCCCTCAGGGGGTCCCCGGGGTGGTGGAGGCAGCTGGGGCCGCCGCTCCCACTCATCAGGGGGCGCCTGAGCCCGTCGAGCTGAACTCGGAGCGGCAGGCGGGCGGGCCTCCCCGACACGGGGCTGCTCCCCGAAGTTGGCGCAGGAGCTGGTGCAGGAAGGGGACACGTACTGGTACATGATGACCACGAAGAGGAGAGTGAGCACCGGCGTCAGCAGCCACTTGTTGAACCTTTCATCCATGGTCCCGCTCTCAAGCCGGCAGGTGAGGTGGCGGTGGCGGCGGCGGCAGAGGCGCGATTGGGCGCCTGCTCGGAAGTTTCAGGGACTCCGGGGCACGGCTCGGAGCCCGCCGCTCCTCCATGCCCCTGCCGCCGAAGAGCGCGGCTGGCTGGCTGCCCCGCCGCACTCTGGGGCTTGCGGAGCCGGGGCCTACGAGCGGAGCCGGGAAGACGGGCGCCGGCGGCGGCGGCGTAGGGCTTCTCGCGATCCCCGGGGCGCCTGGCTCGAGCCCGCTCCTCTTGCGCCCGGACGCGGCGCTCTCAGGCGACACGGAGCATCCCGCCGCCGGCTGGCAGACGCTCAGGCGCTGGAACGCGGGGTTCGTGTCCTGGACCTGCCCCGGGCTGCTGCAGGCGGCAGCGTGCACCGGGGCTGCATGAAGCTCGCCAAGGCGCCGGCCAAGGGCAAAGGCGCGGCCCGGCCCCACAGCCCCAGCCCTCCGTGTGCACCGCGCCCCGCACCTTCCCGGGAGGGTCCTCGGCTGCCCGGAGCCCGCTGTAAGTTTGCAAAGCCGCCCTACGGCGTCGGCGAGAAAGACGCCTCTGAGGAGCCGCCTCCCGGGCGAATCGCACTACTGCTCCGGGTCTGCCCGCCCAGGCAGGCGCAGGCAACGCGCACACACTCGCTCACGCGGGCTGGCACCGCCACAACCCGCCAGCCGGTGTGACAGGAGCCCTGCTACCCGCAGCAAAAAACCTGCCCTAGGTACGGAGCATGCGCCAAAGCCTTCCTCAACCCCGGAGGAGTTTCCAGGGGAGGAGTCCGCGGCTCTGCGGGGCTCGCGGGAGGTAGCTGGGGGTGGGAATCCTTTCAGCCTGGAGCCCGGGAGATCGGACAAAAAGGCGAGAACAGGCCCCACGGAGGGCGTTGTTAGCGATGATCTGATTCCTCTAAATGGCAACACTGGCAGCTTTCTCAGTATGAGAGTGGACGGAAACCTGCTTGGTCTTGTTTGCAGGAATAACACCCCTATGGCAGGAAGTCCCACACAGACAGGGGTTTCTTGTCCCTCCTCAGCATGGGAATGACTCCAGGCTTCATTTACTGCCTCCCCAAGACAGTCAAACTGAGTGTTCAAGTTTGTTCCAATCCTTCCTTAACTATTAACTTAGCAGGTCCAACGCCACAACTTTATTCAACCAGCAACTATTAAACGCCTGCTATGTAAAGGGCATTGTGTCTGGTGCATACTTCATTTTTTTCCCCCACGAGGCCAGTC
Organism: Chionomys nivalis; assembly: GCF_950005125.1. NCBI lineage: Eukaryota > Metazoa > Chordata > Mammalia > Rodentia > Cricetidae > Chionomys > Chionomys nivalis. The sequence goes on from NC_080097.1 coordinate 4,923,261, forward strand.
CAGCACGCAGCCACGCAGGTTATAAATGCAGTTTAAGGGTCACCTCCTAAAACTCATTCTGCTAACACCCAGTGAGCTCTTTAACAATAGGGTCTAACCTTTCCCAATTGAAGCGTAGCACCAACTCTCCTCGCCTGTGTTTTACAGTGGCGTCTTCCTCGGTTCCCAGATGTTTTTAAAAGCTTCGTTTTTTCAGAAGTGTACATTTTGAAATTACCCCAGAATCCAATTACAATTTTCAGATAATGAATGGTTACACCAACTAGTTCACATCATACTAGAGGACCTGACCCACAGTGCCTGGACCTGCTAGAGTGTGTTGAAATTTGGGGCAATCGGTGTGAATTCCTGGCCTAGGCTAACATGGCCCTCCTAGTTACCAGCCAGACATCTCCACCAGGTGTGGTATTCCACACTTTCACAGCAGCGCGCCTTTCTATCTGTCTTATTTCTTCTTGAGCACTGCGCTGGCCTCTTTTGCCGTGCCCGCGTGTGCAACCACCTGTTAAAATCCAGATGTCTTTTGGGAATGCTAACGCAGCTCATTGGAGGTTTTGGGTTTTTTTGTTGTTGTTGTTGTTTGTTGTTGTTGTTGTTGTTGTTGTTCCAGACAGCTGGGGTTCTTCCTACCTCTACTTCCACCCGTTTTCAACTTTTAACAATTGCCACCCATATCCTACCGTTCTTGATGCTGTGGAGGTCAGCATCTCTAAGAAAGGTGTTGTGTAAAATGAATCGGCCTCTCTGCAGCTTTCTGGGCTCTATCTTCTCTCGTGCAACTTTAGAATCCTCTTAATGACAACACACTACTCTCCTTTGTCTTCTAAAGAAGAACACAATAAACTCAGAAAATATTTCCTAAATGCACCATGTTGGCACAGGGTTTTCTGTTTGTTTTTGTTTTGTTTGTTTTGTTTTTTAAGGCTAGGGTGATAACTGAAGAAATGCATACACAAGTTCCCTGGGTTTCAATTTCCAGAGCTATAATTTTTTTTTGAAAGCTGGAAGGATGTGATGCTCAGCGCTTGTAACCTTGGTGTCTCTGCTAGGGAAGCAGAGACAAGAGATAAACAGATCGCTAGAACTCTGCTGCCCTGCCTGCTTAGCCTCCTTGACAAATTCCGGGCCAGTGATAGTCTCTGTCTCAAATAATAACTGCATGATACTTGAGGAGAACATCCTAAGCTGTCCCCTGGCCTCCACATGCACAAACACACAAGAGCACGTGCGCACACACACAAACACACACACGCACACACACACACGGAAATAGTTCACTTCAGGTAAAAGGTCATTATGCCTTTGCATGATATTTTATTGGGGAAATACCATATTTTCTAGACTCTGGCTTTATTCCTCACAGCTAAGTAGAGTCTTTATACACAAGTGGTAATCTCTCATTTCAGCGATGAGGAAACTGAACCAAGAAAAGTTAGGCGAAAATGAAGTCAAAATTAGAAGCTTGTGATACCCTGAAATACATGCAAATCTCCAGTGAAGAAACCCATGGATCATCAACAACACAGCTCGTAATGCTCATAATTTCCTCTTGAGACCCTCTGAGGAAGGAGGCAGGAAGAGACAACAAAATTGCTACAGAACAATTAAGTTATTTTCCTTCTCCCCATGGCACGCTAGGCAAAACAGAGCAATTTCCTACCCTGCGATGTTATGGTGTCTAGTTATAGCTTCCAGATAAACAAGGGAAAGACGGTGTCAATCATAAATCGATGGCATTGTTATTAAAGCAGGACATGTGTGAAAATTTCAGAAGAAAGCACTGGAAAACATAACAGCTGTGTGGCTGGTCACATGTGTGTCCATGTGTTATGCCGTCATAAGAGTTCAACAGCTCTGTGGCTGTTCACGCGTGTGTCCGTGAGTATGTATGCCCTCATAAGAGTGTTCAACAGCTGTATGGCTGTTCACGTGTGTGTCCATGAGTACATATGCCCTCATAAGTGTTCAACAGCTGTGTGGCTGGTCACATGTGTGTCCATGTGTACGTATGCCGTCATAAGAGTTCAACAGCTGTGTGGCTGTTCACGCGTGTGTCCGTGAGTATGTATGCCCTCATAAGAGTGTTCAACAGCTGTATGGCTGTTCACGTGTGTGTCCATGAGTACATATGCCCTCATAAGTGTTCAACAGCTGTGTGGCTGGTCACGTGTGTGTCCATAAGTTCGTATGCCCTCATAACTGTGTGCACAAACATTATAATCCTACAAAACCTTTTTTGTTGTTGTTTTTGCTTTCACTAGAATAACTGATGGGGTGCCACTACTTCTTTGAGGTAACTGGAAGAAAAACAATGCATAGACTCAGAACAATTGCAGAGATAATTCAGGTGTGTGCTCAGGAATCCGTTTCCAACAATAGGTAACTTTGGTTGGGTAAACACCCTTTCTGCCCAGATGTGATCTCTCTAGTGCCACAGTAGAAATCGTTGTAAACCCAATCAAAGCTCTTAAATCATGCAATAAACAGGCTTCCTTATCTACGAGGGCAGACGCCAAATTCTGGAGAAAATGAATTGAAACTTTCTAAGGCTGAATGCTCTCCAGGTGAAAGGAAAAACATATTTGCGCTCGGCCTACTATAGCTACTCCAGGATGATACCAGCTGGCAATTGTCCCTGGCTAACAGATTGCAGCTACTATGATTCCTACATAAATTATTAAAATAATAAAAATAATGTTTTCAAAAAGCTTTCTTCCACTTCCTCTGCCAGTCTAGCAATAAGCTTAACACTTAGCTGTCTGTGGGGCAATTTGTTCACCTAATTTTCTGTCTTAATAAGCTTTACTACCATTACCTTCTTGCCAGATTCTTTGTCTATGTTGACTTTATTTTTTCTTCCTCTGTTCTTCCCAATACTCTCAAACCTGTTACCAGTATCGCACTGCCCCCGCCCCCGGATTCACACTTTTGATTAGAACAGTTCTCATTTAATCAAGTTCAGTTGGGAGATAAAATTGCATCTCAGCGTCTTCCTTTTCCCATTGGTACAAGAAGCTGCTTTTGAGAGTGGCGAGGACACCCTGGAGGGATTTGAGAACCAAATAATCCCAGAGAACAGTGTTGGATCCCCTGTGTTTGCACACAGCAATGCAGAGATGAGCATCCCCTTCAAAGCAGATGAGAGACAAAATAGATCTCATCTCTGATTGGCTGTATGAATCTCTCTTTCAAGAGTGAGTCCAGGGTGAAGAGATGGCTCAGTAGCTCAGAGGGCTGGTTGTTCTTCCAGGAGAACTGGGTTTGCTTTCCAGCAACATAGGATGTTTGCAATAGTCCCAGGAAATCGAACACTCCCTTCTGTCCTCTTCAGGCACCAATGACACAATAGTCCACAGACATACACCTATACACATACAACTTTAAGAATGAAACAAAGAATAAAAAGTGTTCTTATCCACTGAAGTGATTTTGTTCTCGATGTTGTAGGCAGGCACTGCCCCCAAGTTGCTTGGTTACACAGTTTGCAGAGAACACTAACCTCTTCCTCGGGAAGTTCTTAGAAGCCTTTGTAGAGTCAATGCAAATCACAGACAGAATGGTGACCTAGACTGACATTCTCTCATTCTCTACAGCACTGTGACTTTGACGCCACTGTGTCCCTAAGTATTACATTTCAGAATTCCTATGCGTGTGAATGACTGATTTTTTTTTTTTTTTTTTGGCTTTGTTGTATAACCTTCCTCACCCACCATAGATAGCGCCTGTCGGGGAAGCATAGGAACTGCTATCTGTATGCATTAGAGATGTTCATTAAGTCGGTAGAATGTAAGTAACGCACTAGTGTTTTCCTAGTGGGTGTGCAGTTATGACTTCAACAAGGATTTGTTGAGCATTCACCAGATTGCTATGAAGGCTTAAGCTACACCATGGAACAAGACCAATCAAGATCTGCTTTCATGAACCCTACATTCCAACAGAGGTACACTTAGTTACAGGGCTTACATTGGGAAGCAATGAAAATAATAATGTTTGCCCTCAAGAATTTAAATACCAGAAGAATGAAACAGTATAGAAGAAATTAGAGGCTGGAAAATTGATCATATTATGGCTGGTGGGATATTATAAAAATTTGCTTCTGAGAGGAGAGAGGAGAGAGTCATGGAAGTATGTGAACCATTTAGAGTCATTTGAACTACTTTATTTTGTCAGTATAGACTATAAGGGGCCAAACGTCGAAACAGGAAAACCAGTTATACGACCATTCCAGTAACCATAAGAGAGGTAACAATGGCTCAGTTTAAAACAGGAAATAGCAGAAGAGGTGGTGGGAAGCAGCTAGACTGTTTGTATTTTTAAGGTAGATAGTGTACGTTCCATCATGAGTTGAAGTTTAGGTAAAAAAGAAGAGTGGAAGATGACATTGAGACTTGGGGCAGAAGCCACTGAAGGATGGAACTGTTACCGGTAGGATGCCGACCAAGACTATGCCAAATGTGATGGGCTGGAGAGCAAGCACCGGTCAGTGGCCCTGGACAGAGAAATGAGTGTTGCTTCCTGCAGCTTATTCCAGAAGGACTAGGATGAGTCAGCCACACCAGACGCCCAGGAACGGCTTGCTACACAGGCAGTAAGTGTGATGCTCTGCCTGGAGAGAACTTGGGGTGTGTTAGGTAGAGGAGAACGTTGGGGATACTGGGGGCATATCGTCAGAAATGGAAGACTGGGTGTAAGCTAGTCAGGAGTTGGAAGCAAGCTCCTGGGAAAGATTGACCAGAAAGTGGCGGACCCAGTCAAAAAGTCAATGTTGTCCAACAACCAACGATCGGGGCTTGGCCTACGGAGGCAAAACTGAAGAAAATACTTTACCGAGTTATATGTTCCCAGACTTGAAATGGGAAGATGGGAATTCTCTCATTTCCCAGCAACAGAACAGAACCATCCTGGGGTGGAGGGAAGAGAAAATGGTCGCGTTTAAACTGAGCAGTCATTTCTTCGTGTTTGGAGTAAACAGCCAATTACTCCCTTTGGCTTTTGCCCAGATCTAAGCGAGGGGGTCGTGTACCGTCTTTCCACTGGCTGAAGGAACCATAGTTTCTGGGAGCTTCTGTTCCCTGAAGCCGCTCCCCACGACCCACCTGGACTCAAGGGCTGTTTTAGTCAAGGTTTCTATTGCTGTGAAGAGACATCATGACCACAGAAACTCTTCCAAAGGAAAGCGTTTTACTGGGGTGGCTTACATCTTCAGAGGTTCACTCCATTATCATCAGGGTGTGACTCGGTGGTGTGCAGGCAGACATGGGTGCCGGAGAAGGAGCCAAGTCTCCTACATCTTAACTGGTTGGCAACAGGAAGTCAACTGACTCACTGGGTGGTATCCTAGCATAGGAAACCTCAAAGCCCGCTGTAGCAGTGACACTCTTCCTCCAACAAGGTCATACCCACTCCAACAAAGCCACACCGCCTGATAGAGCCACTCCCTTGGGGACCATCCTCTTTGGAACCTCCACAGGTGCGATTCCTGTTAACCTCAGACGGGAGCCCTTCAGTGACTTGAGAAGGTGGTCTGCCAGATCTTTCTGCTCTTTGATGGCCTTTTCTTGCTAGTAGCTAACTCAGTGATTTTCCTACCACCAGATGCGGCCCTCATCTTTACCAAACAAATACTTTTTAACTTTAGAACATATAAAAGCATTTATTGTGCTCCTTAGAAATGGGAAGCTAAAATGCATTTAGTACAGCCATAACTTTTACCATGTTTTCCTTAGAATATATTGCCACGATAGATTTCGAGTTTAAAGAGCATACATCATTAAATGTAGATAAAGACTAAATTTCTCTCCAGTTGTACTAGTCTAGCCTTTATCAACAATGCACAAATGCTTATTTTCCCCACTACAACCTTAAATTTTCTTGAAAAAAATATGTAATGCTTCAAAAATGTGCCATCCTTGTGGAGGGGCCACGTTGATCTTCTGTGTATCATTCCAGGTTTAGTATATTAAAGAATCTAGCACATGAAACAAATGTTTTTACATGGCCTCTCTATGTGATAAGAAAAGAGAAGAAGGCACTAACTGAGGGGAAATGAAAAGCGGCTGGGGAGGGGCACGAAAGAACTAAGAACAACGATAGGTAAGCGTGAGGAGTCCATGGTGAGCCTATCACATCACAGGGCAATTGCGAAGTTGATTGGAAAAGCAAAGAAAGCACAATGGGACAGCATGTGGAGGCATCAAATAAATGACGGGACCCCGGAGCCGGAGGCCAGGCTTGAGTTCTTGATTAAAGATGTAAGTGTGTTAGTTCTCATATCAAGTAGTAAATCACACAGACTGCTCTCCAAGCATTCGCTGCCAGAATCTGAGAAATACCAAGTAAGCAGTTGGTGGGGTCTGAAGGAGAAATGAGACTTCAAATAAAAAAAAATAATAGAAGCAAAACAATAAAAAGGAGAAAAATGTTACAGAGGTAGAGCCAATAAGACTTAGTGATCAAATAGGATGAGATGGGTGGAGGGAGAGGGAGATTGAAGATGTCTCAACATGTCCTGGCGTGGAATGCTTCACAGACACTGATATCATTAATATGGATGGTAAAACATGCATGGGATTAGGTGCAAAAAAATCAGTGTGGATAATTATTAGTTCTCTTAGCAAATTAAGATGTTTGCATTTTCCAAATGGGTTTGGGCTTCAAAACGTTTACATTTCATTTTAACAAAGAAAGCTTTGAAAGTACTCTTCAATTTTTCTGCAGCAAGACAGATAAACTTAGCTTAATTACAAGCTTGGGAAGGAAAAGTCTAGGTAGAAGCACATTTTGTAGAGACTGTTTTCTCTTTCCTAATGTTTCCTACCATAAATCAGGGGGTGGTGCTCCTTGCTTGTTCTGTCTCTGCCTCCCTCTAGCTCATGTATATAAGCCATACATGTGGATGTCTATTTTTGATCATGAGACATCAAATATTTGAGTGGCTTCTCAGGGATATTTGGGGCCTTTTTTCTTTACTCCATTAGCAGGGCGTTCTTCAACAGCACAGGAAGCAGATGGTCTGGAAGCTCCCCAAGGACAGACATTAAGTAGGACTCTTACCTTGTTAGAGCGGTAGCGCTCTGCGTAGTGCTTTGCACCTAGTCGGCATCTGAGTAAACATTCCTCCTAATAGCCAAGAAGCAATCAGGGAAGTTCGCTCTGTGGTGAAGGGCCTGTCAGGCAAGCCTGAGGACGTAGTCTTCATTACTGATACCCACGTGAAACTGCTGTGCTTTTACGAGTGCATGCAATCGGTGTTCCAGGGGAGAGAAGAGACGGGGAAGTGGGAAGAGCCGTGGGACTCACCGGTCAGCTCGTCTAGAGGAATTGATGAGCTCTAGAGTCAGTGAGTTCCAAAACAACAACAGAAGTAGAACGGGACAAAAGAAGGCGGCCCAAGCAAGCAATAAGCTCTGGTCACTGCGTGCAGATGCACCTGCGTGCGTCCACGTGCGCGCGTGCACACACAAACACACATACACACACAAATAAAAAGTAGAAAAAGAAAAAAAGATTATAAAAGACACAAGTAAGTTCTCCTTCAAGGGAACTTCCACAACCTCCCTGCCAAGGGGTGCCTAGCTTGCAAGCCCCTACAGTTCTCACCCACATTTTATCTAAGCTAAAGAGAGTGTTGGGACTCGCTTGGCAAATGATTCAGTGTGTTCTCACTACTGACAACAGGCTTTTAGTGTGACCTTTCCCCACCATTTAATCCGATGCTCCCAGCAAAATGTCTGATGAATCCCACCACGCAAAAGCAAAATTGTATTACATCTATGTGGACATCTGCATCCATTTGCCAAAATGACCGTCTCTTTGCCTTGGGAGTGTGTTAGCTACCTGACAAAATTAGTTTTGCTATCTTCTAATGGTTACTAATGCAGATATTATTATTGAAATTTTTGTTTTAATTATATTCTAAATGTTTTTTTTAATCAATATCTTAGTGTAACTAAACCTGCCCACTAAGCCCCAAGTCAAAGTCTTAAATACAGCCTCAGCAGTTTGTACCCATTTTTTTTAAATTAATTAATATAAGTATTTGTTTCTAAAGTCATGGTGTCTTAATTGCACTCTGGACCCCCAAACTCATTGTACTTTTCCTGCACAAAATGTCTTCTCAGGGCAGCTGCTCTTCCACGTTGCCCGCCCCCCATGGCTGTAGAAGCCTATTGAACATTCTGTCCTGCGAATTACTTTCAAGCATCTAATGTTGCCTCTCCCAAGTTATTGTTAGTTAAATATTGCTTTTGTGGTTTTTGTAAGGCAAAGATACATCATTTTAAGTGTCAAAGTCTAAGGTGCTGTCCTGGTGTCATAGATGTCAAAACATCTCGTTCCTCTGACAAAAGAAAATTGAAACATCTGTCTTTTGGAATCTGTTGTGAGGAGCTCTGTGTGCTAAGTACATGGGATGGTAGAGAGAAACACCTGCTATGTATACATGGGATGGCAAAGAGGGCATGTGCTTACATGTGTGCAGGACAGTAGAGAGGACACGTGTTCATGTGTACACAGGACGGTAGAGAGGACACGTGTTCATGTGTACACAGGACGGTAGAGAGGACACGTGTTCATGTGTACACAGGACGGTAGAGAGGACACGTGTTCATGTGTACACAGGACGGTAGAGAGGACACGTGCTTATGTGTACACAGGACGGTAGAGAGGACACGTGCTTATGTGTACACAGGACGGTAGAGAGGGCATGTGTTCATGTGTACACAGGACGGTAGAGAGGACAAGTGCTTATGTGTCACCTTCCCAAACCAAGCCAACCATCCACAGAGGAGAAAGGAAAGACAACAATGGTAGAATCCATATGAGTACCCTGCCCTAGTCCTCATCAGATCCTGTTCTACCTTTTTGCTCTAGAGCCCAGAGTCGAGACTATCTGCCTGGGCCCCATCACCAGCTCGTCTCCTCTCTGTATAATCAGAGCCCGGAGATCCCACCTGGCAATATAGGTGTGCGCGCACATGTACACACATACATATACACTCACACATACACACACATAGACACACATGCAGTTTCTATGTTTAGAAGCCTTCTATCAGGAAAGCTGTATCCTGCGTGGGATGACCCAGTCTTCTCTTTCACACTCAGTTAAAACAACTCTTCTGTGAGAGTTCTGGGTCTCTGTTCCTCACAGAGTTCATTATCTTCTCCAGCATTGCAGGTTACTAGAGCTGTATAACTCTATCACCATAGTGTTTATTTAAATTATCTTCGTGTGACTGACTCTTAAGGGAAACTGTGACCTCTTTATGCAGTGACATTGCAATTGTTTCTGTGTATCTTTATTTGGGCTTGAGTGTGCCTCAGAACACAGGAGGATGTCAGGGGGCATTTGGCTCTCTCTTGACCTTGTAGATTCTAAGTATCAAGTTTTCTTGACCATTTATATATGTGTTCATCCAGCTGAAAGGGTATAGTTCTAGGATGATGTCCAATGACCACTTTATGATTGGTGTGATATAGTTCAGAATGCTGTGTATTGTTTCATAGGAAGAAGTTTGAAAGACAGGTTTCTGCTGAGCTTGAAAAAGAAGATGGAAACCGCCTACAGCGGGAGCCACAAGGCAAGGAGCTACAGCAATTAAGAGCTGGGAGTCATCCCTCACTGCAACCTGGAAGAAAATGGGGTTCAATCATCCACTTCAAGAAACTTTTGCCAAAGCCTGAATTGTTTTGGAAGCAACTTTCTCAGCACCTTCACACAGGAAATCAATCAAACTGAATCTTTGATTTTAGCATTGAGAGACCCTAAGTAGAAAACCCACAAACTTATCCCCCTATAGGACTGTGAAGTAGCAAGTGGATTTTAAAAATCCATTACTTTGATGTTTATTTGTTCTATTACAATAGAAAAGTATCTACTAGCTTAATGCTATGTGTGGAATTAGACGTGAGTTGGATAACTGATGGTTCATTTGAATTAACAAATGAAATGATGAAAGAAAAGAAAGAAGGAAAAGTGAGGGGAGACCTGGAGGAGCAGAGAAGAAGGAAAGAGATACACGTCCAGGAGAGCAGGTGTCCCTGATTGATGGGCCTTCCTGCGCCGAAGGCGAGCAGCAGACATATTAGGCTGGCTTAAATTAGTTTCTTTCTGATCATGTTTCCCAACCTCCATCCCATCCTTCATCCCTAATCTTCCCATGACCCTTTTGTCATCTCTGCCTTGACTCCAACTTGTCGGAGAAAAAAAGAAAAACAGCCCTAACAACTGTCAACTGGTAGCTGGCCTCATCGCTGCCAGTTAGGCCACAGTATTTTCCTGTTGAATATAAACAATTTTCTACTATATTAACATCTTTTGGGGACTCTCCACAACTACAAAAAGACAGAGACAAGGCCACTTCAAAAACATGATCACAAGCATAGCAGAAATACAAGCAGAGACCAAAACAAAGGCACCACGAGTCTATAAAGTAAGTGAACGATTCCTCTGTCCCCCATTCTTCTTGACCCTCCAATTCGATTCTATATCCATGAAGACATCCAATTACTCAAGGGGTGCAAATCCAAACACCTGTTATTTGAGGTCTTCCCCAAATAACTTGTCACCTTCAAATCCAACTGCATGACCTTCCTAACTTCCTCTTCTCAAGGCAACCCTTCTTAAGGAAGCAAAAAGTAAATTGTTCTTTGTCTTAGTGTGTTCCTGGTGGCTCCCGCCTTAGCTGGCTTCTACAGAGAGGTGCAGATATGTTTCTCTTCTTCACAATGTCATGAATGAACAACTCATTGTTGGAACATATGAGTCAAAACACCTGACTACAAGAGTTTGCATCAAATAGTCCAGTGTCTCATTTCCAGTGAGAACCCTTGAGACTCATCTAGAGCTGGTTTCCCTTGTCTTGGCATCAAGTCAGAGTGCTACTGATCTGATCATAAATCAGTGTATGATTTCTGGTTTGTTTACTCCTCTCCCTGCCCAAGCCCTCCTCCCCACTTCTTCTCCCTAAGGTCCAAAGGCACAAATCTTATTTGGACTCTGCCTTGGTCGTGTTCTTACATTTTAAGAAGGGCAGAGACAGAAGTTCCTTGAGTAAACAAATGTCAAACAACATAAAGTATGTAAATTTGAATTGAGGCCAAGAGTTAGTGTATAATGGCTATTGGTTTTATTTTAAAAGAAAATGTAGAATGTACCCATGGATTGTGCTAAGAATAAAGGCATGATAGAATCATTATCTATTATGTAATAGGATAACAGTAAGTATGGTAAACAGGTCATATGGTTGAGGTAGACTTGGATTTGATTGACACTTCAAGGTTTGTTCCAGAAAGGCATACAAGGAAGAAACTGGAGGGGATTGTGCACAGTCTTTGGGTATTGCTTGCTCTAAACCTGAAAAGTTCCGCCTTTGGTAAACATTGCCCTTCGGAGTTAAGACAACTGCTGGCCTCCATGCCACACCCCAGGCTTATTACGTCAGAGTCTGCGACACAGACAACAATGCTTTAGGCACTCTGTGGGATTTCACTATCAGGACAGAGTTCAGGATCACTTTCTAAACCATTCCAGCCGTCTCCTTCTCATCCCACTGCTGGCTACCTCTTCTTTTAAAAAGGTCCAAGCACCTGCTCACAGATGTTGATAGCCAATCTGATTCCTTAAAGGGTCACTGATGAACTTCGTCCATCATGGATAACAGTACTATGTTTTGTAGCTTTAGCTTTCAATATGAAGAAACAGTTGTGACTCTCAGGATTGCAAATGTATTTCTATTTCTCTGTGTCCCCTTCCCTGATTTCTACATCACATTTAGGAGCTACAAGTGGTATATACCCTTCATTGTGGGCACCCGCAGTCGCAGCCCATTCTTTTCTTTTCTTTGGGTTTGCATTAGTATCCAGTTTGTGGCTGACACACACCAGAGGCCTCTTGTCCGATTGAATACCACCTGATTTTTAAATGTCTCATTCTTGTTTTTCCATGCCCCTCCTTCAGCCAGCACTTTGTTGAAGGCTTGGTTATTTGTACAATTCCATAATGGTCTTAGTTCTGCAATCACTGCCTTTGTGCCTACCAGAGAGTCTCACAGCTCCATCCCCATTCATTCATCCTTCCACCAATGCCTGCCTTGCCTGTCTGTCAGTACTGCCAGGTCTCCCTGTCTCCGGCACTAAGAACGAGAATTATTCCAGTAAAAATCCCTATTTTCTCAAATGGCACAGAGGAAGCATGTTAGGTATCGCCACACCATAGTGCTGTGTCGTTAGTGTCGTTGTGCTGTGTTCAGAGACGAGGTCTGAGCCTGCTGTCCACAAGGGCCTGTTCTGAGCCTCTTCCTCCGCTCCTGGATCACGCCAGGTTCTTTCCCTGAACTACATATTCCTCATAAAGGACAATGAATGAGCACCCCCATGGGGTCAAGCTGAATGTAGCTCCCTGCAAAAAGAGCAGCTTACTTTCCAACATTGTATTTTATCTTAAAAACTTCGTGCTAACGCTTTATCTTATTCCATAAAATACTTGGACAATATTTCCACAGGCTTTAAGATATTTTTTTGCCCACACTGTTTGCGTTTAAAATGATACTCCGGAATGGTGTTTATCTGCCGTCTTTGCATGATCCTGGATGCTCTGCCACTCAGATTTCCATAAGCCTATTTCACAAGGAGGCCACCAAGTCATGCTATATATTCATTTTTAGTACTAATCATTTCATAGACACAAAGAAATGTTTGTAACACACAAGTGCAGTTTCTAAAATCGGGCGCCCAGCTTAAGAAACAGAAATCACCTGTGCCGAGTGCACTCTTCAGAGCTGCCTTTAGTATTTACATTTCCTGTCTTTCCGATCGCTCGCTTGCTTTGCAGTGCTGGGGAATGAGCCAAGGCCTTGACCTAAGCTACACAGAAGGATTCATTTTCTTTCCTTCCTTCTCCCTCTCCTTTCTCCTGTAGTCCAGGCCGTAATCACAGGGCTTCACACAGGCTGAGCAAGTGCTACACCACTGAGCTATTGTTAGTCCAGCTTTTAGTTTTTCTGCTTTCTTTGTAGTTTTTAAAACTACACATGTGTCTTTCAACAACACATCACTTTCTTTAATCTTCCTTTTAGGTTTGTATGAGCAGACTCAGCCAAAGCACTTCTAAATGCTTCCCTGAACTCTGCCCTTCACCAACCCATGTGTTTTCTTAGACTAAACCATGTGGGCATTTGTAGATATTGTTCATTTGTTTTCTTTGAAGTCTTATTATGTCTTTCCAACAGTGCCTCAACTCTGAGTTTATTTGTTTTTTTCTCACAGAGGACACAGAGACAATAAGAAAGCTAAAATAAAGTACAAACATGCAGCACCATTCTTTCCGAGATGAAGGGTTGTTAGCTCTTCCAATTACCAAATCGGGTTATATACATTTCTTAGTTCTTAATTAGCATTGGGCAGTTCTTTGAGAAAAATGGCAACATTTACCCTTTCCTGTGGATATTTTTTAAAGTCTTTAGATTGTATCATCACTTTTTCTGTTTTTCATCCCCACACAGTCTGAATTTGTGAATATGCTCCCCAATGACTGGGAGCCTAGAATACTGAAGTGAAGAACTTTACTCCCTGGCTATGCGCAGGGTTTCCCACACAGCTGTTGAAATGCGCTCTTACCAACTTTAGTTTCCGATGTCGCACTATAAGAAGGAATTTACCTACAAAAGAGCTTTTAAATAAGACGATAGATTATAAGAGAAAATACAAGAAAAAACCAAACAAACAGAAAAAAGATGCTACACTTGATGGCTGAAACGTGCACTATTCCGTGGATATTGCGTGAACATCTTCTAAATGTAGCATAGACCTTGACTCGACTCTGGGTGGGGCGCAGTGGATAGGATAGAAAGAGCTTGCACACTTTCTGTGTAGAAAGCTGACTTCCAGGCAAGGCCTATCATTTTCCCTCTTAAATTCTCTGGGATTACCCACACGAGACCTGTACAAGGTTGGGCCCATTAACATTCCATTATGTCATGGGATAGAGCCTATGAGGCCTGCCTATCCCCAAGAAAATATGAGCAATTAGCATTTGCTGGGAAGGGAGAGAACCTCCTCAGTGGTATAGCTGTCCACAAGTTGTCCAAGCTCCTGTAGGTAACTGCAAGCTCCACTTGTTCCTTTGTTTACGTCAGTGCCCCAATTGGGTAAGCACATGACTTATTATTATGTCTTCTCAGGGAAAGTTCCCAGAACATCTGTGCACTCCTGGGCTGTAAAACAAGGCAGTGGGGGACTTGGGAGAATGGCCAAGTGCAAACGTAGAAATTAGAAAGAGAAGAACTTCAACCCAGAACGTCAGAGAAGGCTCGAAGAAGGAAGCATTAGGGCTCTGGAAGGTTAAGCGGATCCTATCCATCAAGGGGAATGGAAGCAGCCAGGGCTGTTGAAGTAGGGGTGCATAAGTGCAGAGCTATGAGGACCTAAAAGGTTCCAGAACTGGTGCATCATCTCATGGGTAGAATACATAATTTTGGGGGCAGTAAAGGGATGACATCATAAAGTAATTCTCATACTGCTTGTCTTCTGTTTCAGATAGGACCCAGCCACATGTGTGGATATAATAAATAAATTACAGGTAAGCACACACATACACACATCCATACACAGGCTGTCCTGCTGTTCAATAGTTTGTTTGGAATTTCAGACAAGACAATAACGTCCTGCATTCTCTACCGATATTTCTTGGAAGTGTTTATGATTATCTCTGTCCCCTAGTCCTGAATATCAGTTAGCTCCAGATATTCTCAACACCCATCCACCCTGGACCTACTGTGTCCTCTGTACTGCTGGTCTCTGCTTCTCTACCCTCTTACCTCTCTACCAGATGTTTCTGTCAAAACATTTCCTTCCTGTACTATCAAGACCCACCTGGCTCTCTAGTTTTCAGTTTTTCTCTCTACTGAGCTGCAAAGGAATGCTAGTATATTCAACCAAAATAATTAAATATGGATGAGGAGGGGGAGGAATACAAAGAGGAATAGAAGAGGAGCAAGTAGAGAGCAAAGACAAAAAGAAAGAATGAAAACAAAGGAAATACTATGTTGGGGGAAAATGTGCTACAAAACAAACAAAGTGTTATGTGTACGTTTTTACCTAAACTAGTCTTTAAACTGCATTTCAATTCCAGCCAAACTAATCGGAACACCGAGAGAATGTGAAGAATTCAAGGAATCAGGGTCCTCAAAGCGATGAGCCATAATCACTTCTGCTGTTCTTTTCTGCTGCTATCGGATTTCATTGTTTAGATTTTCCACTAGTCACCTCGACTATTTCTCTAGGTTTGCGTGTTTTTTTTATGTGCCTATGTATCTTGTGAGTGCAGATACCCAAGGAAGCCAGAAGAGGGCACCAGATATCCTGAAACTGAAGTTGTTGGGCACTCCTAGTGTAAGTGCTGGGGATTGAACATGGGTTCTGTGCAAGAGCAGCAAAGCCATATCTCCAGCCACTCTCCATTTCTGCTATGCCATAATCCTTCCACTCCATTTCAAATAGCCTCTGCTGCCCATTAATTTCTGTCACATGCATCCCTTCTTGTTGATGTTTCCCTTGGGTACAGTCGTCAAGCAGACTATGTTTGAATATTCATGCCTCAACCTGCATAGAGAAAACAGAGAGCAAGTAAAACAGCTGTCAACAACCCTACTAATTCTGCCTCTTGGATTGAGAGCACAGGATGCACCTGCAGATAAATGTTATTACGTCTTTTCCCCGTTTGAACATACTTATTAAGCAAAGAGATATTGTAGTCATTGATTGCTACAAAGTCTCCTAATAACCGGCGGCATCAGGTGCATGCATGTAGAAATGGTTAGCACAACCTGCCACTGCCAGGAACCATCCCCCGGAGCCTCTCCACCCTAATCGTTTACTCTCGCAAACGCACGAGACAAGAAAAGTCAGTGCAGAACTAATGTAAAGCCCAGGGGGCAGAGAGGAATAGGAAACTCAACTACTTAAGCATCCTGGATCTCTGGAGAAAATCACTCTTAAACAATTACAGTACATTTTGTTAGCATCATCTCCTCCATAGCCAAGAAATTGGTTTTTTACTAATAAGCAAAAGAGGAACCAGAAATAGTAAAATTAGAAGAGCAAAGCTTGTATTATATGTGTGGATTGGAGCACAGTCGATTCTTTTTATCTCCCTAAAATCACTGACAAATCAACACAACTATTTGTAAATAAGTAATCTCTAAATGCAGGAGTTTTCTATAATAACCAAGTCTAGACGGCTTTCATAGGAGCCTTATCGCTGTTGTTCTTCCCTGCTGCTTCTGGTCATGCTTTGTTTTGTTAGGAAGAATATCTTATTGCGTACACTTCCAGGCTCAATGGCTGTGAAGGAACTATATCGCTGAGTGCATCTCAACGCTGTTTATAAACCTCTCTCCGCAGCTGCCTTTCCTGAAAGCCATTCGCTGGCATTAACTGACTTATTAAGAATAGCAAAGATACATTGGAATTTGGGAGTCACCAATGAACAAACAGATTTCTTTTAGGGGATGAGAAGGAGGGAGAGAGTGTGTGTTTACATTCTCCGACCTAAGAAAAGTGGTTTTCGTTGACTGTCCCAAGATCTGAAAAAAAATAATGGAATCTTGATGGATCCATCCATGAACATTCTGGGTCATGTACTATCTGGACATACACATAGTATCTATGGGGGCATAAAATAATGAAAAACACAAAGGGACAATGGTGAGCTGATTTCCTTTTTAAGACTTTGGGCAACAGAATGAAGATAGCTGAGCTCCAGTAGCCTAAGTGGTTGGACACTAGTCCTCGGACGTAGGCTATGCCTTGAGATGACAAGTGATCTTACATGAAATATCAACACTTCTGCTCCTGCAAGAGGACGGCCGTCCTCCCCACGTCAAATGACGGACAGTGCAGAGATCAGGAGACTTGACTTCTGCGAGGCCCTGTGCCCCTTTGATGCGCTGCCTCACCTGTTGGAATGTTCCACATCTTTTCTTTTTTCTTGGTGAAAAGTGAGACTCCAGGGACTGGTTTGCATAATGTTGGAAGATGTTCAAAGACACAGGAGCGTCTTGTGTCTCTGCTTTTCGGCTTCCTTGTTGGTCTATTTGGTGTGGGAACAGAGGAGAGCAGTGGGATGTAGTTACCATCTTTATTGTACAGAAATCAGACCATGAGACCTTCTACTGCTCCTTCTCCGTGTTCAGGTTGCAAACTTAGCTTTGAGATTCAATTCTGTTAAGTCAGCATCATCGGGGGCTGTGACAATAATGGAAGTTTCTTTTTTTTGTTTTATGTGTAAAAGTATTTCGTTTGCATGAGTATCTGTGCATCACGTGTGTGCCTAGTACCCAGGGGTCAAAAGAGGGTGTTGAACCCCCTGGACCTGGAGCTGCAGATGGTGGGAGCTACCAGGTGGGTTCTGGAAATCTAACCCAGGTTTTCTGGAAGCGCAACCAATGATCTTAGCCACTGACCCATCTCTCCAGTCCTAAAACCTTTTTACTGGACCCTTGATTGATGTCACAGGGCTGCGTCAAAGCCATATAGGCTAGGTGAAGATTCTGTTGAGCCAGATTGAAAAATCTGAGACACATACAATGATGCACAATCCGTGCATTCTTTCGAGCAGTATCTTCTTTTAAAAAAGCAAAGCCTTCAGTATTGCCCTCTTAAAAGCCTTTTAATTTTATTTTTTTCTCATAGATACAATGAGCACTTCCAAGGTTATTAAATACAATGAGACAGAGTCTCAGTGTTTGAACTATTCTGTAAGGACCGTAAAAATTAGATTATCTTAAACTTTTGTCTTGTTTGCTTGTAGGTCACTCAGCACAAAACTAAAATAAACGTGTTTAGAAATAAATCCTTCTTGTCTCGACATATACTATCAGGGGTAGAATACAAGGCCATTAGCAGAGAAATTGCTTGATCTTCAGCCTTAGATATTCACACGTAATCCTGTTTATCCTATCCATTTGCATTCAAATAATTAATTTGCATAATTCACAGTAAAGTGGATGTTTTTATTAATTTTTAATTACTTTTAATTGTGGTAGAATGTACGTAACGTAAAATTAGTCTGACCTTGAGTAAGTCACTTGACCCCTGTGCTCCTAGGAGATGGCTAACAGAATTCGAAACTGATGATTACCACTGGACTTTTCACATGGAGGTATGGGTTAATCAGGAATTCAACTGAACTTTCAGTTCTATAGATTTTTTTAACCTCATCTTCGGAGGTTAAAAAAGCTCTCCAACACTTGCTTTGGGATATTGTGCAGTTATCTGAAGACAACAGATTATGACTGCTGCACAAAAGGCAGCGGATGTATCCAGACACAGAAGGAATTTCACTGCCTCAGATCCTACATCACAGCATGCGGCCACACAGGCCCATCCTTTCTCAGCAACGCACATTGGAACGGCCCCACTGCTGGTTCCAGGATACTAGTCTGTGACTGGCTTCGGTCCTCATGCTTGGACTGCAAGGAACACAGAGTTGGTTTGTTTCACGCTCCGGGGGAAATAGCTAGAGAATGAAGCTTAGCTCTGTGGGAATCTACGCGTCTCGTAATCGGTCCTCATAAAGAACAGGGAACCTGGCACAGTAGACACGCAGACACCCTGTTTTATTTCCAAGGGAGGCTTTAGCAAAGTCCCACGTTTGTTTGTTTTCTGTTAAATCTACAGAAACGATCCATGGTTCTGATGGACAGACGTCAGAAATGAAGACGTCAGTAGCACCTTGCCCCTTGGGAAGCCTGTAGTGAGAATCCTTCTATGTGTCTAGCTACTTGCCGGTTGACCCTCTTTGTAGCGTTTCCATCTATGCCTCTCCTGGTGGTCTCTGTCTTCAGATGATGATCCTTTGCCTGCTTATAAAGACACCATTTGTGTTACGTAGTAGCTAAGAGCCGAAAATGGCAACCTCATCTGCACTTGGCAACACCTGGAAAGGCTCGACTTTCAAATACAGTTCAAAATGTCCTTCAGTGGGAGCGCCATATTTCTTACCCTAGAGAGTGACCTGGAAGGGTGTCTGGCAACAGCACCGACAACTGGCTTACGTAGTAGTTGCTACCGCATAGAAAAGAGCCTGTGGAATACTTCTAATGTTTAGGTTTGCCGACTTGGCACCATCTGAAATCCTCTCGGGGAAGGGGTGCAGAAAGGGATTGTGTGGGTCAGGTTGGACCGCGGGCAGGTCTGTGAGGGGTTCTACCTGGGCTACTGAGGTCGGAAGGCTCACCCTGAATGCGGACAGGATTGTTTCCTCGACTGGGCCCTCAACTATGAACAGAAAAACCGTGAGCTGAGCAGCACTCATGCATTTGTTTCTCTTTTCTCTTGACTATGAAGGTGACAGGACTTTCTGTTTCAAGTTCCTGTCTCGACTTCCTCATGGTGATGGACTATAACCAGCAATTAGGAGCTTTTCCCCAAAGTTGTTCATTGCCGGGGCATTTTGTCAAAGCAATGGAAATGCAACTATGGTGGTACTATTATGAGGTTCCCCTAGTAACATGTCAGGCTTCTTTTCATCTTTTAAAGTATGTCTGTATGTTAATGTTGCTTAAGGAATCATAATTTTTAATTACCTGAATTATACACATTTAAATTTGCATATATATTATTCTATTAGTTAAGCTTTAAAGACTATATGTAGAGTGTATATATATGCATATATATGAGAACATTTTAATGTGTATGTGTCTAATTATAATTGAGCACAAGGGAAGCCCATAATGATTTAATAAAAGGAAGAAAAAAAATCAAAGCCTAAAGCAATAAATCCATTTTAATTATGTGTGCTATTTTATGGCTACAGTTTCTATATACATATCCATTCATGTGTGCCTTTTATATTTTGTGTCGATTTTAAAGCTGGTTTTTTGATGTCTTATAATTACGTCTACATATAAATCACGTCAGTTGAGAATTTTACATGCTCGCCTTAATGCAAAGGATATCAGATGTTCATTTGCACTATTGAAAGTAATTTTTAGGTATTTGTCACAGTTGTGATCATTGTGAATGGTCTCGTGGACTCGGTGATTAAATGCCTGTAACTTAAATACTCTATTCAAAATCATGAAAATGATATGTTGTTATACAGACTCAATATTTTTGAGGAGAAAGTGTTTAACTCATGAAGGACTCTTTAGCCTAGCAATTTGGGATGCTATAATCAGGGAGTGATTCATTGTATTTCTCAAAGCATAAATCAAATACTGATTGCCTCATAATGTTCAGCTTTAGCTACAAGTGAACAGGGGGTTTTTGTTTTAGTGCGTTTGAAATGCATGAGAATTTGTTTTTAATAGGAGTGTAAGGCTCAATCCTAATTTAGTTAAAGCTGAGTATAATATTAAAATTTAGTCAATATGTCCTTCCTAAGCTCTCTGAAAATTCTGCACCCACAAATTGCAGAGGGTGCACAGACTGAATCGTAGCACAGAGGGATGTTACTGCCTGCTTTTGCTTGAGTCTGGTGTAGGCTCCATTTATCTGTGGCATGAGAGAGCCACCTACAGAAAGTTCAGAAAAGAATTCACCTACAGTAAGAACACAAGGCTGCGAGTGAGTGTGGAGGAAGAGCGCTTGCTTGATGGTGATCGTTTGGACTTTGCACAGCAGCATGAGCGTGGAATAAATAGAAACAGGGAAGCGAGCTCTTAGATGGTCTTAAAATCCCCTTTTCAGAGTAATGAACAGCAGCACTGACATTGGTCTCAGCTACACACGCCAAGCGTCGAGATAGTGTGTTTAAGGCTCTAGCTTACCTTTGAATTCGTTTGCTCCATGATCGGGGTGATGGTTAATTTTATGTATCAACTTTTCTGATTTCAGGATGCCCAGGTAGCTAGGACAGTATTTCTGGTGTCCTTGAGAAGATTGTCCTTTGGTGCAGACCGAGGGAAGAAAACGCGTGGTCCAGGGCTGGGGAATGGTTCAAGTCTTAAGAGCCTTTGCTGCTGTTACAGAGCCCCGAGTTCAGTTCCCAGCATTCACATGATAGCTCATGACGGTTTGTAGGTTTGTGAGAGACCCTCTTCTATCTTCCATGGCCACCAGGCATGCATGTGGTACACATAACATACATGCAGACACTCACAAAAGTTAAAACTGGTCCTTAAAAAGAAAGGAAAACACACTGGCACATACTATGAGAGAAGGTTAATTATCCCACCTGCAAGGGATAATTGATTTTCTTTTCCTAACCTGGGGCACCCAGATTTGACTGCCTTTGGACACTGGCTCTCTCTTGACCTCAGCCCTTCAGACTGTGAGATTTACAGCCTTTTCCCGCCATCTGATGCAGAAACACTCTTCCTGGTTCTCTGACTAACATGTGAACAGATCATGACCCTCCTCGGCCTCCATAACTGTATGTCAATTTTCATGACAAATTCCACCTCTTGTGCACATATTGCTGGTCTGTTTCTCAGGAGAACCCTGATCCCTGTACCCTTCCTCTGGTGCCAGGGGCTCTTTGTCACTGACACTTCATTTGGTGGGGTCTTAGGAAAGGCGCTAAGTGGGATTCTTTGTGTAAACATTTACAGTGATAGTTTGGTTACCAACTTTTTCCCTCTGACTTGACTGTGGTCCTTAAAAGCAAACTTTTGTGATTTTTTTTTCCAATTTGGCTTAACTTAGCTAGTTGTTTGGCTGGCTGTTTGTCCCTGAATTTGGAAAAGGTTTTAGTGTGAGTCCTCGCAGCCACAGTGGGGATGTCTTCCTATTGTGCCTAAATCTAAGTGACCCAGGACTGGGACAATGTGTCTAGGTATGGACAATATTTCTGTGAACTACAATCTACATATATTTATTCCAAAAATGTTTCTCAAGCTTGGTATAGTGAAACACCCTTTGATACAGTGGTCAGAGGCAGAGGTAGGAGGATCTCTGTGAGTCTGAGGCCAGGCTGGATTATAAAACAAATTACAGGTCAGTCAAGGAGGCACAGCAAGAACTTGTCTCTAGAAAAAAAGAAAGGAGAGAGAGAGGGGAGAAAGAGATGGGAGAGAGGGAGAGACAGAGAGAGACAGAGAGACAGAGAGACAGAGACAGAAGACAGACAGACAGACAGACAGACAGACAGACAGACAGAGAACTATAGTCTCCTAATTCTCCCAACCATCCTTGTCCCTCTGGCCCACCTACATAGAAAGCTTGATGCCATCACTAGGGCTGAGAGTGGTGTTATTTGATTAATACAAATGAAGGCGAATCCTTGATAAGGTAAGGGTTGCTGTTGTTCCTTTTATATGGACCCATTCATTCACAACGTCTCTAGCGTTTCAGGCCCTGGCGATTCAGAGCTGAGAGGAGCAAGGTCCGCACTCAGGGGGTTTAGGGACAGAAACAAGGGAACTTCTCCCACAGCCTGCATGTGTATTTGATCATTATCCCTGCAATGCACTCATAAGAACTGAGTGTGCCTGGACAAGAAAATTAAATTGCGAAAATATAATCTGGGAAGTAGCCGGTATAAATAGGAGCTACATTTCTTGTGTCAACATTTTGAAACAGAAATGCGACCCAAATTGTTTTAAGATTAAATATTTTCTAAGCTCCCTCCAAGCTTATATTTCTAAGTTTTTATTGTGAAACATTTTAATAGTGAAAAATAGTGACTTCCTATGAAACATTTAATTTCAAAATTTTTTAATTTTTGAGAAATTAATATATGTATATACATTGTTTCCATCCTTCCTTCTTCAACTCATTCCATGTCCCTGAACCCCATACACATACACACACACACACACACACTTACTGAGTTTATCTGGTGTTTCTTTTATGTAGATGTATTTATGGTTGGCCACTTGGGATTGGATAACTGGTGGGGGGGGGCTTATCACAGAGAAAACAGATTCAATCCTTTAGCAGACATTGCTTTAGCTCTTTAGGAGTGGTAGCATGTGAAATTTCTCCATTCATACTGATATGTCAAAGGATGTTGCCTTTGTGTAGGTCTTGTTTAGTGAACTGTGTTGGTATTTCATGCATGCAGCAGCCCTTAGAAGACATTAACCAACATCAGGTATCCTGGTCTTCTGACTCCCAACCATCTTTCCGTCCCCTCTTCCACGATGGTCCCTGAACTTCACTCTAGGAATTGCAGTGTGCAGTGTGCCACGTGCGGCTGAGGATCCTACATTCGCTCATTTCCTACGTTTCTGACCAGTTGTCCATCTCTAAATTAGCCTTTCTCTGCTATGGAAAGAAGGTTCTTAGGGGACAGGTAACGGCCACGCATCTGCAGTTGTGAGTAGCTAGAATACAGTTAGGAAATTCATGGGATTAGAACAAGGACAGCAGTAGGTTTGGATCCTTGGTCTGACATCTCTCTAGCCACAAGCACTTAGCTAGGCTCACAGTACCAGGCATGGATCCCTACCTAGTGAGCAGGCTTTGGAATTTCAACCATTTAACATGCTGATAAATGCATGCTTTTTATTGACTCATTTGAAAGTGTTACTTTATAAAGTTTTATTTATCTCCTATGTAATCTATGACATCATATTGTAATCAATTCTACAATCAAACACCCAGTTCAATTCAAATTTTCACCCAGTTTAACCCCAAGTGTCCTTAATCGCTTTTTTAGGGAAAAAAATTAAAATCCGTTCAATGTTCAAAAAATTAATGTTGCTGTAATGATTCTTGAATATCTTTTAGAAATAGTTTCTTTCCATACCTTTGTGTGTGCATGTGTGTGCAGATGTTCAATGGAGCCAGAGAGGACTCGGATCCCCTAGAGCTGGAATTAGATTCAGGTCCTCTGTAAGAGCACTGTGTTCTTTTAACCACTGGCCTGTCTCTTTAGCCTACTGAAAATCTTTTCATCTTGGGCAGCTCCACTGTTTTTCTCCTCAAGCTGTTAACCTACACAAGCCCCTGCCTGCTTTGTTGTAAAATGCTGCCCCCATATTTAAAAGAGAAAGGAAATGAGTGCTTCTCACATATTTCTTAATGATTTCTTTTTCTATAGTTCATGTGAACTACAAGGTGAACCACAAGAGACTCGGGGTTAGTGAAGACACCTCAGGTGTAAACATCCAATTGCACATAACAGCATCCTATTATCTTGTTCTTTGTGATGCTGTTTGATCAGTAGGTCAAGGCAGTGTCTAAGGATCATCCTGCCATAAAAATACAATCATCCCTTTATAATTAATAAGCAACCCGTGGGAGGGGATCCTTCAGTTCTGTTTAAAATCACTGTTTCCCACCGTGTTTTCACAAAGTGGCTTCATCATGTACTTGTGGCTGAATTTCAAAGTGATTTTTCCCTGCTGGTCGATTTACAACTCACCCCTAAACTCCTCTAAATATCATTATCTGTGAAGTGTTTTTCACTGGGAATGTAGAGTAGCTTCTCCTATTAGACGTTTCTTATGTCTCTCTTATTATATTTAATATTTTACATAATTATGTATTCTTTTTTCTGTTTATATAGATCTCGAATGGTGAGCATTTGCCTGAGGTATCCTGGTGTGGGACAATTGCCTATATTTGTCAATTATGTTTTAAATAAATGCCGATTGGCCAGTAGCCAGGCAGGAAGTATAGGCAGGACAACCAGACAGGATGTAGAGGTGGGTCAATGAGAACAGGAGAATTCTGGGAAGAGGGAAGCTCCTTCTGCAGTCCTGCCCAGACACAGAAGAAACAAGATGTGACTATGCTGCTGAAAAAGGTACTGAGCCATGTGGCTAACACAGATAAGAATAATGGGCTAATGTAAGTTATAAGAGTTAATAAGAAGCCTGAAATAATTGGCCAATCAGTTTATGATTAATGTAAACCTCTGTGTGATTTCTTTGTTACTTAACAACTGCAGCAACCAGGCAGGTCAGAAAACTCAGACAACACTCAGCCCTGTGCTGGTGAATCTTTGCATTGGACGGTCAGACCCATCAGTGATTTCTTTCTAACATTCACCTTCAGGTATCACCCCTCTACATTGCCTTGCGTCAACACCTCAGTTCTGATCAATTACCAAACTGGAGTTGGACAGAGTATTTTCTTGATCAGTCAGTGGCCTCTTTGTCCGAGGTGAATAGATATTTCTCTAGTGCCACGGTTGAGAATAACTACTTTTAAAGACTAAATTTAAGATTCCTTTCTCATTGTAAGGAATTGCCTCACATTTAAGATTTGGGTGAATAATTACTAATAGAGTACTGGCTGAAATGGCTTCTGAGTCTGGCATGATGCCATTGTCACAATGACAAAATGCTGATGTCTTCCTTAACCTCCACAAAACCACAAATGATGTTTCTCTTCCAGCAATTAATCACTGGCTAGTTGGATATCACTCTCAGGGCCTATTTAATCCTATTCACAGGGAATAGCATGGATTCTGTGGCACACTTCAGACTTTCCTAGGTGCTTTTAATATGCCATTCACCTTCAAAGAGTGACCCATGGCTTTACCCCTGAGCTACATATCCAACTATCCAGCTACCACCGTGGAGACCTCAAAAACTCCTGAAACTCAATGTATGTGAAGCAAATCTGCTCCTCCATCTCAGTGACTGAAACTCTGATTGCCACCTTGCTCTGGCCACAGTCCTGTGGACTGTCACTCCTGCCTTAATCTTTCTGGATCCTTCCCCCAAAGGCAAACAATAAATATTTGTCACTCTGACTTCCTAATGCCTTGGATTTTGTCTATCTCCTTGCAACACTGCCTCTGAAACTCAGTATGTCCAACACTGAACTCAAACCATTCCCCTAAATCCAGTTCCAGACTCTTGCTGAGGGGGCTACTTTCATCCAGTCATGCTAACTTGAATCCCCTGTGTGTATGTTCCTTCATCTTCAGCTCTAAATCTGCTTTGTTGACTTCCTTACTCTCTCATCTGAGCCATTTTCATCATATCTTACCTGAGTTATGGATATCAGTTTATTCTTTATAGATTGATATACCACGTGTGCTTGTAATATACCTCCCACCTTAAGCCACTTTAAAAAGTAGCACAGAATTATGGTTCAAAACAAGAAGTAGTAAATTTATTCTGTGAGAACCATGGTTAGTGGTGAGGTATGCAGAGAGAGGTGCTCATAGACAAGAATGGTAGTGGTGACATGCTGTTCACTGAAACTTCACATGACACCAGAGATATGAAAAATTCATTGAGACATATAAATAGAAGGGAGGAGTTTTGTATATAGTTTATTCAGTAAGAAGTTAAATTTTAAATGATTATCTAGCTGTTCTTCATATCAGGATTGGGTCACTGCTTTGGGTCTTTCCTAAGCATCTCCACAATAGTGAGTTTTGCTTTAATTATGTTTAGAACCCTAAGTGTTCAGCTCTAAACCCTTCATCATAAGCCGCCAGCAGAAAGCTGCAATCATTCTTATTTATCATATTTATTATATGGCAGTTGGGACCGATTGATTTGGTTTCTGCCACTATGATAGTGTTGTCCTCGCTGTTGGACACTTTTCTTTCCAATGGGCTCTGCTCTGGGATGATTGCTGTCAGCTCTTTTGTCCCCACGTGTGGTTAATGCCTGCATGAGGCAGTTTGGTAAGACGGAGAAGCATTGTGGTATTGTGGCACCAACATGCTGATGCAGACTCAACTCTGCGCCAGCTGGTCAGACTATTCAACTCTCCAAATGCAGGCTCAACTCTGCGCCAGCTGGTCAGACTGTTTAACTCTCCAAGCCTGGCCGAATTAGAGACAAAGCAGAAGCCAAATGCTGAGATATAAATCCAGACAAAACATCAGAGAAACGGGTAGGCAGGAGATAGCTCCTAAATCAATGGCAGAAATGATTCTGGCATTTCAAATTACAGTCACTTCAAATATAAATTTTAGGTAAGGACATGGCTTATAATTCTCAGCAGGATTTAATACCAAGTCCACACCAATGTTCCCACCAATTTGGGAAATTTATGAACAGGAAACTCTGCTACATGAATATCAAGGTTTGATATGAAGTTGAGAGACAAAGTTAGAAAGCACCTATTAGTTAACTATGAAACTCATGAATGCCTGTAATTAATAATATGCAATATAATCCACTAGAAATTTGACATAGAACAAAATATGGCAATTATAATTGTATATTGCCAAATGTCACTTCTTCCATAACCTATGTATGCACAAGGTATTTAATAACCATCATTTTATTTAATGTAACATTGTTTATTATGAATTTTCAACTAATAAGTTCATCTAAACTTGTGCAATTATGGTAGTTTTTATTTTTACAGCTGGATTTTTAAGTTTCCATAAAGTGAGCACATTGGCAGTGTTATCATTAATGTCATTTATGTTAATATGATAATGAAATGTGCCAAAATACTTAAGTCCTCAGTCCCTGAATTTGTCAGCAAAATTTCAGAACATTTATTCTCTGGACAATTTTAATATACCATTGGACCTTTTGTTTTTTAACTATTGAGACAGTGCCACCCTGTCTAGACCTATCGTGGATATTGTTTGATCATGCTGTTGTGATACAACACAGACTCACACTTCAGAGATTACTCATGTCAGACAAGGTTATGAGCATGTCTGTGCAGAACTGTCTCCGTTGTTAATTGCTACAGAAGGGTTTGACCCACTGAAGGCAACCCCATTGCAGAGCAGGTGATTCTGAACTGTGTAAGAAAACTAGCGAATTGTGGGCCAGCCTGAGGATGAGGGAGCACATTTCTTCAGTTCCTGTTTGAGACCACGCCCTGACTTTCCTCACCCGGAGGCGAGGACGAAAGTGAACCCTTTCCTCCTGTAAGTTGTTTTTGGTCAGTCTTAGCGCTCAGGTTCCAGGTTTCTCCAGTATAGTTGCAACTGGAAGGCTGCATGAGTTTTGAGCGGACCACGTGGTCTTTTAGATGGTGGTCGGCAGCTCAAGCTCAGCGTCTAAAATTCCTTCATTAAAAACGGATGGGATCATACCAACAGTGAAAAGGAGGTGGGCACTGGGTCTCAGAATGGAACGGAGACGGTTAAAAAAAAAAAGTGGAGAGGTCAATAGAGTCAGCTGACGCCACCAATGGAGTCTGCTGACGTCACCAATGGAGTCAGCTGACATCAGGCTTCTCACGGTCCCTCCATCCCTCTACCCCATCCTACTATCTCCAACTAACATAACAAGCAAGGTGTAAATTCCCTTTGGATGTGGTACTCAAATTGCCTCCATGCGTCTCTCTCCATGCCCTATCACTTCATCCTAGGCCTGAAAAAAGAGGATGAGAAAGCAAACAGGAAAATTAATTTCACTGATATTCCTTTCACTGGCCGAGAATAATTGAGTCTGGGCCTTTGAAATGGGGTGCATTGTCATTCAGTCTTATCAACTGCTGGGTCAGGAGGCTTAAAAAAATGACAGAACTGGTGTAAATGTTTCTGTCTCGTAATACTTGCTGTAACTTGATTTTAGACATGATTTTAGCACATCCAGCTGCAAATGTAACTGAGCTGAGATAATGGTTCAGCAATAAATGTTGGTATTTAGCTTTTGGGGGTTTACTGCTGTTTGAAATAAAGGCCTTCTCTCCTGCAACTTGACCTTTAAACAATTAGCATTGACTTTCTCCAATCAATCAAACTCATATTATGGTACTTGGTTTAAGTTAGGAGATATTTACTTGTAGCAGACAATCCTTTTATTGATGTTGCTTTTTGTCTTTTAGAATCTCAATCCGTGCCTTCTTTCCAGACTGTTTCTTCAAAAGAGATACATAAAAATAGAAGGTAGACGTGAGTTTTGCCGTGAGTCTCTGCCTCAGCCCCTGGTTTCTTAGCCACAGAATCCCAATCACGTCAAGAAAGAGAGAGAAAACATCTCAGCTGTAAAATCATTTCTCAGAATTTACCAGGAGAGAAGAGGTCACGGGGCATGGAACTAGCTAATAGACAGACGGCATTAGCAGGTCTTCTGGGGAAGGTCGCAGTGAATAGAATCAGCTCAGTTAGGCATCCAGGATTTATCTTTGGGCTTTCATCTTTCTTCCTTCTCCATCCAAGAACATATTAACAATGTGTGGAGATAAGCTCACCAGCTCTGTTGAAGGTTAAAACCTATGTATTGTGTGATGTCTTACTCTTTTGGCTTTTGGGGGGGGCACCACCCAGCTCCCAAATAAATCATACACAGAGGCTTATTCTTTCTTATAAATGCCTGACCTACCTTGGCTTGTTTCTTGCCAGCTTTTCTTAAATTATACCAACTACCTTTTGCCTCTGGGCTTTTTCCTTTTCTTACTTCTGTATACCTTGCTTTCACTCTTACTCTGGGTGGCTGTATAGCTGGGTGGCCGGCCCCTGACGTCTTCCTCTCCTTGTTCTCTTGCTCCTCGTTCACCTCCGCATTTCTCTTTTTATCCTCTCCGCCCACCGGCCCCGCCCATCCTTGCTTCTGCCTCGCTATCGGCCATTCAGCTCTTCATTAAACCATCGGGTGTTTTAGAACAGGCAAAGAATCACAGCTTCACAGAGTTAAAGAAAGGCAGCATAAACAGAAACAACATACCCTAAAGTAATGTCCCCAATGCCCATGCTTTAAACTTGCCCAACATAAAACTGTAGCATTCTGAAGTGCCTTAAGAACTTATTTCTAGTTTGATGAGGACAACAGTAAGAATCTCTCACTAGCTGAAGCTATTCTCTACATAATTATCAGGAAAAGCCTATCTGGTCATTTGTGAAGTTAATTTTTTCATTACTGGGCTTTAGCTCAGAGCCTCATGTAGGCCAGACAAGAGCTTATTATCAGTGAGCTATATCACCAACCCGCCGTTGAAGCTGTGCTTTAGGAAGTACCAAGAGTGTCAACTAAAGTCAGTCTTTCCAGTGCTGTCTTCAGAGACAATGAGTGAAGGAGGAAAAAGGACACTGTCTTGTGCTTACACCATTTTGCAAAGTATTGTCTTCAATTCAGAAATCAGCTATGAAATTAATTCTAAAAGTTGTGCTTCAAAGCGACTGGATCATTTGGGAGATTTAAATTAAAGCCACAATGAAATATCACCTCATTTTTGGTGAGGATACAGAAAAATTGGAACCCTGTACACTCACCCTCCTGGTGCCAATGTGAAACAGCACACCCACTAAAGAAAACAGTATGGCAATTCCTCAAGGAACTAAACGTAGAATTATGGAAGATGCAGCAATCCCACTTCAGGGTGGAGATCCAAAACACTTGAAGGCAGAATCTTGAAGAGATATTCCTATACTCCAATCCAGACCAGGGTTATCAAATACTAAAATGTGGAAGAAACTCAAGCTTCCATGGAAGAATGAATCAACAAAATGTAACAGAACGATAGCAGAGCATTGTTAAGCCCTGAAGATGAAGGGAATTCTGAAACATGCTAGAACATGCCAAAATAAACCAGTCAAAAATGTTGCATGATTTTATTCATGTCATGATCTACAGGTGTCAAATTAATAGAAGCAGAAAGTAGAGTGAGAGATTGAGAGAAGGATAATGAAAGTTTCAGGATGAGAAGCTCTTGATAGCAGCTGCATGACAGTGTGCAGGAACTTAATACTGTAAAATCTATGTTCTTAAAAGTGGTTAAAATGACCAATTTTACCTTACATGTAGTTTGCCACCGATAATCAATACTTTGACTTCAGTAGCTATGTGTGTAAGCAAAGAAGATAGTGGTCTAACACCAAGTTTCAGGTTCTCATATCAACAAAACGACTATGGCTCATATCCGCGGCTTGTTGTTTTAAAGCCACTGCAGTGAGCCGCATGCGCAAGCCTGCACACAGCCATAAGAAATGCCGAGTAAGAGGTTGGGAAGCTCAGTAGTAAAACACAGGCTCAGGAGACACAGAGTTCTGGATTCAATACCTGGAGTTCAGAAACAAACAAAGAGCTGGAGTTAGACATTTGTAACTTATTTTAAATAAAATGTGGGAAGTCATAAAATTGGACTTGCTAATCCTTAAATTAAAAACTCTAAACCATTATTCATTTGCTTATGATTTTGACATTATCTTGCCTAGAGAGGAGATATGACAAATTCTTTAAGTTTATGAATCCTTCCCAACTGGAATAAAGTCTAAGAATGCTTTTGTATATTTAAAATATTCCAATTAAAACATAAGAATAGGGTCTACTTTACAACAAAGGATATCTAAAAAACAAAACAGGGCATTTTAAAACTTCATTTAAAGTTTGAGACTTCATGTAGGCTCAGAAGATTAAGATTCTTATTATCTAACTTTATTCTTACCCAGCACCATTATAATCACAGAATGCACGAAGCCCACTCTGCACCTTAAGAGGAATTCAAGATGATTTATTCCATGAAACACATTTCTTATTATAAAGAACTCATTAATCACTTCTTCCACATATAATGAAAACTGCTATCATGAATTTTTCATTCATAGTACCCTGAAGTGACTAACTTTGAATTGCATTTTTCTAAAAAAAGAAAATGCTCAGGTATAATTATGCCTCTGAAATGTGTGCAGTTCATGGCCAACCTGGACCAAGCGGCTATTGATTCTTACAACCTATTGATCAAATTTTATAATTTACACATTTTAGAATCCTTGGCTGTTTTACTGACCTAAAATGCTTCATGGTTCTTTTCCTACCCCACAGGTAATTACACAGAGAAGGAACCTTGAAGGTCACCCATGCTCTTGCTCTTCTCTCTGAAATCGAGCCTGCGGGTGACCGCAGTGAGGAAGTCCTCTAAATCACTTCCGTTGCTGGGAAAACACCGTACGAGATAAGATGGGTGGTTGTATAAATGAATGGTCAATAGTAAGTGAATTCCATTTTCTCTAAAAGAATGAAGCAGCAAGCCCACATCTCCGAATTCAACAGGAATACATGCTGATTAGTTTCTTTAGTGTCCTTTAATGAATCCTGCATGTGACTTATACCGCAAGTTGGGGTTTCCGAGTAGCAATTGGCATTGTCTGAGATGTGCTGGCATGCAAGGCTCTTCCTGTCAACACTTCATTGCCTTCTAACCCACAATTTCACCCAGAAATGAAGAATTAAAGCAAATACACATCAAAGATGCACAATATACCTTTTCTCTAGGTCTATGGCTAGAATTGTAGTTCACTGGCCTTGGCTTTCTACTACCTACCCAGGACTACCGAGGCCTTTTCAGTACTTACTAACCCTCAACATAAGTTGTGCCAGAAAGGAGCGAGGCATGAATTCTCGGAGAAAGATGCTGTATGCAGCTGGGGAAATGTGAAAACACTGTGTTCAGATCCTAAAGTGAAAATCCACAATGACAATCCAACAGCCGAAGAGGTCACAGGAAGAAAAATCAGCAAGTCAAGAATCCGCTCCGGAAGTGAGACTTTACTTGGGCGTTAATCAGAACATGGCCTTTTAAGGAAAAATAATGCAGGGTAAATGGAACACTCTCATCTGTGTCTGTCTCTATCTCTGTCTCTCTGTCTCTGTCTCTCTCTCTGTGTGTGTGTGTGTGTGTGTGTGTGTGTGAGACCTCTGAACCATAATGGTCTAGAGGAGACATTCTTCCTGCTCAGTGTGACAAAAGGCCCTACCTCCAAGGGCATTCTTGGATGTCAGGGGGAAGAATGGGACTTCTGGTATAATTAGATGCTGTTCTCTTTATAGAAAAGATTGTTTTCCACACTGTTAGCCCAAACTGGCTTGGAATTCACTTTGTAGTCTGCGCTAGCTTCAACCTCATGGTACTCGTTCTGTGTTAGTCTCCAGCGTTAGTGTGTGTGTGTGTGTGTGTGTGTGTGTGTGAGAGAGAGAGAGAGAGAGAGAGAGAGAGAGAGAGAGAGAGAGAGAGAGAGAGAGAGAAAGAGAGAGAGAGAGAGAGAGTCGGCATCTGAAACAGATGAGATATACCCACACAGGTGTACGCGGATGGAGAGCAAGGGCTCCGTGCTCCCCCGAGTTATTTTTCCCTCTTCTTCCATGCCACGTCTATTATTTACTGGTGTTTTTCTGATCAGCTGTAATCTTTTGAAGCAGCACCGCTTAATTGTGTAAGAACACAGGAATCACCTGGGCCTTCCAAGGGGCTGCGAGGAAGGAACACATTTTTGCATCCAGCTTAAAAAGCGACTTGGCAGGACTGAAATGCGGGTTCTGATACCCGCAGGAGACCTCGGTCTAAATGCTAAGCATGAAGCCGGGTCCAAACTGCAAGCAGGGAAAGCCTGACATCCACTGGCCGAACACAGCTCTCCAACACTGCACACGAGTGCCTAGGGCCTTAGACGTTATTTTGGAGGCCTGGTCTCACTCCCACGCACCCCCAGGTGATCCGAACTGGGAAGTTTGCCCTCAGTACCTCCACCCTTAAGAGGTGGATCAGCCCAGGGGTCCTTGACTAGCTGGACTGGGGCAGCTCCGGCTGGTCTCAGATTGGTCTGGGCCAACGGGCATCGCTCCCAGTGTCCCAGGCCCTCAATCCCAGCACCTCGAGGCCCCGCGGGGGACCCTTCTGAGCTCCGGCGTCGGCCCCCCCCACCCCGCCGGGCTTCGCCAGCCACGCATGCGCACGGTGGTGACCGGACAAGTAACGGACTGCGGCTCCCCCCACCGGAAGTGGGGCGCGGCGCACCAGGAGCAGCGGATTGTAGCGTGGCGGCTCGCGCTTCCCTGGGCGCGCCATGGCACAGGCCAGAGCCTCCGAGGGGCTGCTCCTGCGCTCCGTCGCGCTGTGGCTCGCCCTCCTCGGCGCCAGCCCGGCGGCCGCGTCCAAGGCGGTCACCGCACACTTGGCTGCCAAGTGGCCCGAGACCCCGCTGCTGCTGGAGGCCAGGTGGGTGCCCTAGGGCCTGGGCCCAGCCGAGCGCCGAGACCGGGGAATGGCGACGAGCGGAGGGACCCTGGCATCTCCATAGACATCCCCTTTCGGCAAGGGGCTATACCGATTCCGCGTCCCCGCGACCAGGGTGCCCCCAAATTTGGGGTTCACTCAGGCCCCGAGGTCACTAGGATGCGTCTTCCCCTCCCACCCATGCGTCCTCTTAGATCTAGCGTCCTCTGGACTGCGGGTCCCCACTGCCCCGGAGGCTCGCACTGACTCCCCGCAGATCCAGCATCTCCTACGACCCCAGGACCCACCCCCCCGGACCTAGTGTACCCTCAGAACCCGCGTCCCTAGGCGTCTTTGGTCAGATGGCTTCTTGCTCTCTCCCTCGGTGTCCCCAGGCACCTGGAGCATCATCACTGCTCAAGGCAGTCATTCTACACAACTCTGCCACTCGCCCCACCCGCTCGTGATTTTTAAAACTTCTCTGTCTCCGTTCGTGTCCCTGAGTGTCCTGCCGACGTGAAAGAAGGAAGGCACAGTTTAGTGCAAGCTCTCTGCAAAGTTCTGGTTAGCAGATTGTGTTTGAAGCTCCTAGTTTCTCTTTACACTTTTGACTTGTCTCATTCCCAAGTTTGCGGTGGGATGGTGAGGCAGCTTTTCAGCGATAATCCCCCACCGCCACACCCACATCATCCAAGGGGATTTGTTACTCATTCTGTTTAGTTACCTAGCAGAAAGCAGACGTCTTTCCTGGATTTTACCCTTTCAGATTCCGGAGAACAGAAGCAGAAATGCTGCCTCTTGTGGCTTGCGGTGGCAAACCTTTGTAATCCGTGCAGAGCAGAAGGGTTGTAAATTCATGAGTATGTGGCCAGCCTGAGGCTATAAAAGGGAAACTATCTGGGTTTTTTTTTCTTTCTATTGGGCATAAAGTTTTGTAACTGTTGATGTGTTTATAAAGCAGCATCCCATGTTTCTAAAAAACGAAACCCCATCACACTGTATTACCTTCTATTTATTGGCTGCTAGCAACAATTTTTATTGAATAAATTATTAAAGCTTCCTCTAGTCCATAGTGTCTCCTAGCAGTGCCTGGACTTGGTCGCACACTTAGTTCCCAGCCGCCAAATTTCTTTTTTTGAACTGTTAGTTGTGCTGTCTGCTTTTTTTATTTTTTGCAAATTCCAGATAGAATGTTCCTTAAAGCCCTTTACAAGGTAGTCTGGGTCAAATTTGCCACCCTTGTTACTTGTGCTGTGTTGAATGAGATTCCTACAGAAGTATATCCACATCCTAACCACGCCCCCCAAAATCTGCAAATGACACTTTGTTTAGGTCAAAAGTCTTTGCAAATTGAGAATATTGGGGCATTTTTAATTATCTTGGTGGGCCGCAAGTTCAATGTCAGAAGACACAGATAAAAATACTTAAGGAGAAGGCCATGCAAAGATTGATTTGGAGATTGGGTTAAACAGCCTCAATTCACAGAACAGCTGGAGCCACTAAACTCCCAGAGGCGAGGAGTCTGTTCAGAGCCTTCGGAAGCAGGGCTGCCTTGCCAGGAGCACGATGTGGACTTCTGGCCTCCAGAGTCCTGAGAGAGTAAGTCTGTAGTGTTTGAAGCCACAGTGGTTTTGGCAGTTTATTATAAGAGCAATTTAAAAAAGCAGTTTGGTACCAAAAAGTGGGATCTCAATGCAACAAGAACCCTGAACTGTTAAGAAGTAGCTGTGGAGCTGGGCTAGTAGA
Source organism: Chionomys nivalis (assembly GCF_950005125.1). Lineage (NCBI taxonomy): Eukaryota > Metazoa > Chordata > Mammalia > Rodentia > Cricetidae > Chionomys > Chionomys nivalis. The sequence continues at coordinate 4,958,763 of NC_080097.1, forward strand.
ACTTTGAGAAATGTAGACAAGGACTATACAACCATGAAGAGACTTCCCGAATAATAATGGTGATTCTGATGAGGACTCAAGGGTGTGGTAGAACCAGATGCTGTTACTTTGGAGAGTAATAATCTTGAACAAGATATTGATAAAATATGAATATTGAGAGTCGTCTGGGAAGGGTTCAAAATGAATGTATTATTGAAAGCAAGAAAAATGATGAGTCTTGTCATATACTGACAGCACTTGATAGTTTAGGTTCAACCGCTTGTCAGCACCACCTCGGAAGCAATAAACTTGGGCAGAAATCAAGCTTACCTGAGGAGACTTCCAAGCAGTAGTCAAGATGCTACCTCATTGCTCTTTGCTGGGTGAGGAGACACTTTGCTGTCTGGAATTTTGCAGCCTGTTTGTATTGGAAAGGATGCAAAAACCAGGAACCGTGAATTGTTCTAGAGAGATGGCCAAGGTCAGGCTGACAGCTGAGTTAACTGTTGGCTGAGTAGAGGCAGGTGATTCCTGGACCTGTTCGTTCATTTCAAGTAAAACTGGTATAAAGACGGCAACTCTAGATCCTGCCCAAGTTCCTAGAGCAGTGCTGTGCTCAGAAAAACAAGTATAATCAAATTTTGTCTTACTGACGAGTCATACTTTTACCTACAACTACACAGTGCATGTTGAGCATCCCAAATCCTGAATTCTAAATGGTCTAAAACCCCAAAATTGATAGTGTCAACATTACTCCAACGTGGAAGATTCTACACCTGACCTTATGGGACAGAATCAAAACGCAAGTGAATTAAAAATATTGTATGACATTATCTTCAAGTTATGTGTATACAAATGAATTACAAAATTAGACTTTTGTCTCTTCCCCAAAGTAAGAATTTTGCATAGGCAAATATTCCAAAACCTAGACTATGAACTGCTTATAGCCTCAGGTATATTGAAGATGTGTGCTGCTCTACACCTTGTCAAGTCCACTGAGCCTCAGATGCTGTTCTTTATCTACAGTTCTGTACTATCCCAGGTTTGTGTCCTATCCTAGTTAGTATTGCTTCAACTTTTAAATCTTCTATTTTATTTTTAAGTCATCAAGATGGACATTTTATGTAAACCACCCAGCGGGTCAGTTATTCTAGGGTTGTAACCTGCCTGGCAGGTCAGTTATTCCAGGGTCCCGAAGAGGCGCTATCTGAAAAGACATGGGTGGGAAAGAGGAAGGAGACCAAGCAGAGTTCTTGTCAAGGTCTCCGTTTATTAGCGTAATGGTTGTGGCTTATATAGCCCCTGAATGAGGAATTTGGGTTGGGATGGGAGACAGGCGCATGGCAAGGGCAGGAAGGGATCTTGCAGCAATGGTCACGAGTCGATGCTTGGTCATGAGTCGGTCACGAGTCGACACACCTAGTGTTCTCTATGCAAGCGGAATCATTCCTTTTGTGATTCCAACCACAAACAGTTCTCTAGATAGTTGGAATGCGGGGCAGGTTCCGCTAACAGCTCTCAAGATAGTTGGGTGTGGAGTGGGCTCTCCCAACAAACAGTTCTCAATACAGTTGGGGTGTGGGGCTCTCTGCAAACATCCCCAGGACAATGGTCCCCGCCATCATCCCTGGAAAATGGCTCCTGACAATTTTAAGGTGTTTTGCATGCTCTTCTATGCTGGACTAAATAATACTTCATTTTACCTGAAAGGTCTTAAAAGACCTTCACCTTTTTTCTTAAAAAGTTGGAGATTATTTGGGCTTTAAGCCCAAAGACCTTGTACAGTGTAACGATTTCCTGTTCATTTTTTTATTAGGATTTTTGTTTTAAGTAATATTGTCTATGTAAATAAACAGTTAAGTTTACTATTGGCTTTTGAACTACTTGGTTTTTATTTTTATTTTTATTTATTTTTTTTTTTTTTGGTTTTTCGAGATAGGGTTTCTCTGTGGCTTTGGAGCCTGTCCTGGAACTAGCTCTTGTAGACCAGGCTGGTCTCGAACTCACAGAGATCCGCCTACCTCTGCCTCCCAAGTGCTGGGATTAAAGGCGTGCGCCACCACCGCCCGGCTGGTTTTTATTTTTATACACACTATCCTTTGGTAATTTCACATATCTGTAAAATGAATTTTGAACGTATCTATCTCCTGTTCCTTCCCCAAATCCTGGAGTCCCCACCCATGTCCTCTTATCTAAGAAAAATGAGCACACTGATACGAATCACTGCCACTGACGTGTGCATGGGTGCCGGCCATCCACCTGAGCTTGGACAGCCTACCAGGAGCCACACCCTTGAATACAACTGGCTCTCCCCACTGCAGAAACCATCAGTTATCTGCCAGAAGCTTCTCAGCTTGGACTGGGGCCTGTGAGTCCCGTTTCTGTCCGTGCTGGGAAGTTAACCAGCTTGATGTTGTACAGGTTTCATACAGGCAGCCACAGCAACTGTGAGTTTGAGTTCAGAGGTCTTGTGTCCAGAAGTCGGTTTCACAGCATGGCTCCTCTGCCTCTTCCTGTTTTCCGCCTGTTTTTCAGTGTTCCCTGGACGTTTAGGGAAGTGGTAATAATAGTCTATCAAGGATGAGCACCCACAGACGCTCACTCCTTATACTTTGACCAGTGTTCAGTCATTGCATTAACTTCCACTCATAGAGAAGCAGAGTGCTTCTCTGATGAGGATCTGGGAAATGCACGGACGGCGGTGTGAAGGAAATGTTTAGAAGGCTGTTTGATGCTGTGTCCATTTAGAAAAGGAGTCCTGGCTTCTCCCTAGGGCCTGTAACATGCCAAGTTATAGTTCCAAGTCTCTGCAAGGTCTATAGTATCAGGAGTGAGTTTCCTCCTCTGGAGTGGGCCTTAAATCCAGGCAGAAAATTGTTTATTAGCCCCTAATGTTCATGCTGCTGTTGAAACAGTGGGCACACTTTTCCAGACTGCTTGTCATTGCATGTGCAGAAGTCGCCAGGGGTTTTCTCCCCAAACAGCCTGCAGTTTGATTTCTCCATGTCTGTGGTCAAAGTCTTTTGTTTCTTCAGCAATAAGGTCCTGTATATTACTTCTATGGACTACTTATAGTACCAATTCTGTTGATGAACAATGGGTGATTTGTTTATTTACCTTTAATGCTCTTATTTTTGTTACCTTAGGGGTATTTCATGTAAAATGAAAAGCAAATTACAAATTCTAAGTTGTCAATAAGAAAAAGCCAGAAGTAATACCCAGTGTTGTCTTCTTAGCATAATTATATATAATATATATGCATATAATTATATATATATGCATATATAATTCCCTCAGGTGAAAAGGTCAATTTATTTCCATATTGTGTTACACAAATTGATATCAGTTATTTAGCATTAGCAGTATGATTTATAGTATCTAAACTAATTTTGTTTTCATTTATTCATATATCATTTTTTTAACAGTGAGTTTATGGCAGAAGAAAGCAATGAAAGGTTTTGGCAGTTTGTGGAGACAGTGAGAGAGTTAGCAGTTTATAAACAAACAGGTAAGTGATGTACACATTTTAGCATATGAAATTTATACTTGCATGCATTAGATATATTTTAAGTGGTAATAGTTAAATTTGAATGCAAATTGCATTGGTGAATCTGAACATTAAATTGAAGGTGGGGCATGTAGTTCTGTTGGCACGTAGCAGGCAGGAAGCCCTGGTTTGATCACCAGCATTGCCAAAGAAGCAGGCTTGATGGTGCGCTCTTGCTAGCCCATCATTTATGGTGTAGAAGGATGAGAAGATCAAGGTCATTCTGTAATAAATTGTGTTAGATGTCTACCTGGGCTGCATGAGACCTTGTCTCAAAGAAAGAAAAACCCTCTCTCAAGATGAAAAGATAATTTAATAGAAACTGTCGTAATATCAGCTTGCCCAGCTAGAGTCAATTGTACAGAGGGAACCTTAATTGAAAAAAAAGTCCCAACCAGATTAACCTGTGGGTGAGCCTGTGATGCATTTTCTCAGTAAGTGCCCAGCCCATTCTGGGTTCTTCCAGCCTCAGGCAGGTGGTCCTGGGGTATAAATGAAAGCAGGCTGTTTCTGGGCATGGTGGATGAGGCCAGGCTAGTTGACACAGAAAATTCAAGTCAACCAAGGCTACTTAAGTGAGACCCTGTCTCAGAAAGGGGAAGAAGAAAGGGAAGGAAAAGGGGGAGAAAAAGAAGGGAAGGAGGAAGAGAGCAGGAGGGGAGGAAAAGAAAAAAAAGGAAGAACAAAAGAAAAGAGAAAGAAGGAGGTAAAGAAGAAAGGAAGGAAGGGAGGGAGGAAGAAAGAAGAGAAAGAAAAAGAAAAGCAAGAGAAAGCAAGCAAAGCAATCCCTGGGGAGCAAGCCAATAAGCCGCTCTCTTTTGTGGTCTGTCTGTTCATGGTCTCTCTGCTCAGGTTCCTACCTCTAGGTTCCTGCCCACATTTCTGCCCTGACTTCCCTTCATGAAGGTCTGTGATCAGGACATGTAAGCTGCAACTGACCCTTTTCCTCCTCAGATTGCTTTGGGTCACTGTGCCTTAGCACAGCAATAGAAACCCTAAGACACTGTTCTAAGCATTCATTTCTAAGGTACAAAACCTGTAGGAAAACTCAAACAGTAGTGAGTGTATATTAAAGAAAAAAATCAAAATTGTTGAGTTATTTAACCGAAATTTCCTTGAAATAATATTAGCTTTGCATCTAGGATTTTTCTCTTGATTTACTAGACTTTGAATAGGCTACAGGAGAAGTGAGCAGGGAGAACAGAGAGCTCTCACATGTGCTCTGTGAATGCCCTTCGCCTAAGTCAGTTAACCTGTGAGGACACTTCCTTATCATTTAAAATCTAAAGATTACACATACTGCTGTACATTCTGTGACTTTGGACAAATGTTTACTGGCCTTGCTTTAGTTTTATTGCCAGTGTATTTTTGCTTTTATACTCTTAAAGATATTTATTTCCTGTAGTTACCCTAAAAAGTCAGATAATGTGTTTTCATCTATCTATAAACTATTATTTTATCTATAAAATTACTATAAATAGTAATTACTATTTTAAAGTATATCTACTAACACATGCATTAATGTAGTTTTAGAGAATATTAAAACATCAAAGTTATTAAATGTAGATTTAGCAACAGACACTATGGGGCTAATCTAAATGAAAGATTTTTTAAGATTTATTTTTTTCTTATGTATAGTGTTCTGCATTCAAGTTCATGTGCAGGCCAAAAGAGGGCCCCAGATTTATTATAGTGGTTGTGAGCCACCATGTGGTTGCTGGGAATTGTACTCAGGACCTCTGGAAGAGCAGCCCATGCTCTTAACTGCTGAGCCTTTTCTCCAGCCCCAAGGAACCTGTTTCATGTTTTTATCATGAAACAAAGTAGATGGTAAGAATGTAGACTCCATAGACATGAAACCCTTAACATCTGCACAAGAATGTAGACTCCATAGACATGAAACCCTTAACATCTGCACAAGAATGTAGACTCCATAGACATGAAACCCTTAACATCTGCACAAGAATGTAGACTCCATAGACATGAAACCCTTAACATCTGCACAAGAATGTAGACTCCATAGACATGAAACCCTTAACATCTACACAAGAATGTAGACTCCATAGACATGAAACCCTTAACATCTGCACAAGAATGTAGACTCCATAGACATGAAGCCCTTAACATCTGCACAAGAATGTAGACTCCATAAACATGAAACCCTTAACATCTACACAGAAAGCTTCTTACTCTAGGTGAACAGGCTTCTTTGTACTCAACTAAAAATGGAAGATAATTAGTTACATCTTAATTTGCTGCAGTTTGTTTGGTTCAAGCAACTTTGAAATTTAGCAATTTTTTATTTAATTAAAAATATTTTTAAAAATAAAGAGGTCAGGCATACCTTTAATGGCATTTTAAGTAAAATATTTGTAAAACCTAGTGGTTTTCTTCTTTTAAAATCTGCTTCCTGATAAACGTCAGTATTTAGTAATCATTATTTTTGTATTAAATGATGCTAGGCACCGCTTAAGGATGAGTAAATATGATGTATGTATTCGGTAATTTACAGTAGGCGGCGGCCGCTGAACACTTGTGCATGCTCTAAGGTACACGGTGTGCGGACATGGGTGGTACCTACTCCGCTCAGAGCAGAGCTTCCTCACGGTGTGCGGACACAGGTGGTACCTACTCCGCTCAGAGCAGAGCTTCCTCACGATGTGCGGACATGGAGGGCACCTAGTCAGCTAGAGCAGAGCTTCTTAAACATTCTACACTTGTGCCCCCTTTTATTCAAGACATTTTCACATGACCATTCATTTCAAGCATATAGGGATAGAACCAAAGAACCAAATGCTTGATAATAAGTTGTAAGGAAATTGATTTCAAAACAAATTAGGCGTACATATATAATTTTACCATTTATTAGAGATGAAAGCAAATTTGAAGTTGAAGCTAATAAAATAGATGTAATTATTTGTCTAAGAAACAATCCAAAGATACACAAATTTGTTACTTCCATGCCAAAGAATGACAATGAGAAAGCTTTAAGTTTCAAAGCTGGGGGATAGCTCAGTTAGTAGAACACTTTCTGCTGAAGCATGAGAGCATGGTTTGTGAATGAAAACCTGCCCTTGTGTTCCATGCTTGTAATCTCCAAGACAGGAGGATCCCAGGGGCTGGCTGGGTAGCCAGCTTGGCCTGCCAGAGAGATCCAGACCAGTGAGAGACCTTGGTTCACAAATGAAGTGAAAGTAACTGAGACATAACACTTAAGGCTGTGCTCTGATAACCACGTATGTGTGCTTGTACATACATACACACACGTTCAAGTACACACAGACATATGAACATACTGTATTCTATAACTAATCCATTACATTTCTACAAGTGCACAAAGGGTGTGTTAAAAACACTGCAATTCATAACACTCAGTAGTCCACAATCTGAGCCACTACTTCAGGAAGCATTCTTTGGCCTTGCCTGGCATAACAGAATGCTCAAAGTGTTAAAGTGTGTGTATTGAGGAAGCCGGGTAAGTGCTGCATCTCTGAGGACATTAAACTGTGGAGAGCGTAGTCAACAGCTGACTACACTGGCCAACAATAAGTGTAGGTTTGCATATATTAGCACTCGATAGACAAAGCTAGAGCACAGTGTAAGAAGATGGAGAGAATTAGAATGGTAAAATAATGCCCTGCCATTTATTTAGTGAGCATAAACTCAATTGTTTTAATAGCATAAAATAGCCTAATCCCTCTATTTCATAATATTGATGATTTTGTTAGTTATAAAGTATAGGCATTACATTCTGTTTCTTAAAATTGTCTTCTTTGGTGATTTCACACATGCATGTAATGAGTTCTAGTTATTGCACCCCCCTGGGTCTCACTCATTTCCTCACCTCCTTCTACCTCTGAAACCTTTCTCTCTGAAAAGCCCCCGCCCACTTCTATGACTTTTGTCTGTGTAAGACCGTGGATGGAGGAAAGGACACACAGATAAAAGATTGCTTCTGGCTCATCTCCATTAGCACCCCTAGACTGTCCTCAGCTTTCTGCCGTTCTCTCCTGCCTACCCTATCCCCAAAATTAAATGGCCTTTGTATCCCAAAAAGTTTTAAAACAGAATCCAAAAGCCAATCTTCTCTTTCATGTCTAGAGAACAGCTTAGAGAAAGGAAGCATTTTCTCAGTGTGCCCCAGCTCTAGACAAATCGATACTTCATGATGAAAGTCGGGTTTGAGTTGTGTTTTCTGGACTGTTGTGGACATGGTGAATATACTTGGCTCATTGCACCAGACTTGGTGTGCTTTCTATCTTTTCAGTCATATTATGCTTGCTTTACTATGCTCCAGCCCCTTCAACTGCACATTGAATCTAACCCATCCTGTTTAATAGCCACACGTTGGAGTGTATTAAAGTGCATATAGATTCTGTCGGGCCATGAGAGTGACGCGTGACAACTAGTGTCCGTATTTCCCCACACTTGAGGAATAGTTATCTGATGGAGGTTAATCCTGCACAGGAAAGGCCCGCAGGACCAGCATCTCTGGAAACTGTTGCTCACTGTTGCTAAGGCAGCTTGGTGCCTCCTCAATACCTGCATTGTAGTGTGCAATCTCATGTGATGTGTATGTGTAATCCATGATTACATCTCAACCTTATAGGTACATGTATCTGTGGGTGGTCAGGAAGATGACTTTTCATTTGACTGTATAATCTTAATATATAGGATATATATTAGGACGTGCTTCAAACTAGATCTCTCTGTCCCATGAGGACTGTAGACACTTAAAAGCCTGCCTTGTTCTTTTGCTCAGACTAACTGCACACAATCATCTCACTTTCACCTCAGAGCAAGTTCACACTAGACCAAAGGCTTTTTGTAAACAGATCATAGAGCTATGCGCAAGGTCAGCTGCAGATGTCCAGCCAAGGTTACTAAGAAAAGGATGCCAATTCTTTGCTTGCCAGTCTGCTAACTTATGTCTCAAAGCTTATCTCAGTGGGCTCTGTACCTCCAACTCTGGACAGTCTCACTGTAACCTTTGACCCTTGTGCTGCCGTGGTAAATGACTTGGGTCGTATAGTTTACCCTAGGGATGTGCTTTTGACCAGTGAGAGGTAATTCTTGTGATTTCTTCATCGTTTCAAGGCTCCTGTGAAGAAGAGCTTTGAGGCTAGAGGAGAAGAAGCTAGGAGAAGTCAGGAGGAGGACAGGAGAATGAGAATAGAAGTAGAATGGACTGATCCAGAAGAGCACACGAGAGAGTCTGTTGGCTCGCCCTCAGGTAGCCAGAGGAGAAAGGCCTTTTTGCTTGTTGTAGAGTCCGATTCTGAACCCTGAAGAGAGTCTTGGCACTGAACTACCAAGGCTGTCATTAAGATCCCAAATAGATTTTAAGGGCAAAATTTTTTTTAACCATATCATTCTTTTGATTTCTGAGGAAATACTAAAATGGACAAAATAATTATTTCTTTAGCAGCTTACCCAAACTTAAAATATGATAATTTGACATTAATTCAATTAGCACTATAGGTGGGATATGCCAGTATGCTGAATGTAAAATACTAACATCTTTTTCTCTTTGTAGAATCAGATTATTCTTACTACAACCTAATCCTGAAGAAAGCTGGACAGTTTTTAAACAATATACACATCAACCTCTTGAAGTTTGCTTTCTCTCTAAGGGCATACTCCCCGACTGTTCAGATGTTCCAACAGGTAAAAACGCCCAGGAAGTGCATAATGAGGGTAAATACCATGGTATATGTTGAACATCATTGACTCAGTGTGTTCTACAGATGTATATTTTATTCCATAACCTGTTGATGATTTTATCACCATTAATGTCATGACTCAAATTGGGAAAAAAAGAAATATTGTTGATTTGGAGTTAGGAAAGCATGAAAATACAGTGCCAGAAAAATTACTTATACAAAAAATTTTAAAGAATTTTTCAAAATCTTGCATGCACATGTCTTCTAGGATAAAGTTGATTTTATTAAATATTTCTTCAATTCTACTCACAGAAAATATTTTGCATTTATTAGAACAGTAACTCGATAGTAAAAGATGAATGGTTTTAGCTGAAAACAGTTAGGATTTAAGATGGTGTGCTAATGATGAGCCACAGTGACAGCAGCGCGCTTGCCTTGCAGGTTGCTGCTGCTGAGCCCCCACCAGACGGATGCGATGCATTTGTGGTTGTGCATGGGAAGCACACCTGCAAAATTAGTGAGATTAAGAAGCTGCTGAGTAAGGCTACGTCAAGGTAAAGTCATACAATAGAGAAGTGCTCAGTGCAGAGGAGAACTGGAATAGAAATTTTAATACTCTGAGATTTTCAAAGATATCTGCATGAAGCTCTTTATCTTTTGAAGCCCTTTCTTAAAGATTAAAAAAAAAACAACCCACGTTGTAAGTAATCTTGAGGACACTAGGAATGTTTTAATTAGACGAATCTGCCACCCACCCTCCTCCCTTGCTCACACCTTGCACATGTATCAGATGCTGTGTGTGTGTGAGTTTCTGTGTAAGGAAAACTGCCAAAATAGTGGCCTAGAACAGTAATTGCTTTCTAAGAAATCTGAGCATTTCTTTCACCTAGTCTTATTTTATCTGGTTTCTTTTCTACTGTATCCTAAATATTTAACTGGTCTGTGCCTCAGAAACTGAAAGGGCGAAGTAAATGGTAGCAACTAACTTTATAGTAAAGGTGTAATTTACTAGAAACTGTGAATAGCCAGGCCAGTGTCTGGAAAGGAGCTGTCAGAATCTGTGTGGACAGGTGGTGCAGACAGATCTGCAGGCCTCCTCTCTCTCCTGAGCCTTCCCTAGGGATCTCATTCATCGTTCTTGGTGTTAAACACTGATTTTGATGGAGGTCTACATCATAGTCTTTAAGTATTTAGAAACTGTTTTCAGGGAATATGAACTATAGTGAAAATTTGCTTTAATTAAAATTTTAATTGATTAAAATTTTGTTATTTTATTGACAATGAACCTTAGTGGAAAGTAAAACATTTTTAATAGTTCATTTTGGAAAAAACAAATTTCTTCTTTTTCTATTGCTATTTTCCTATTTCTGTAGTTATGTACATTATGAGTTCTTTGATAGAAGAAAGTATGAACTATCAGATAGATGTCGAATATGCTGTTGACTCTCACTGCTTTTGAAAGTCTGTATTGTTTCCGTTTTAGACCCAGGCCTTTCCTATTTGAAAGAGATCATAAGTTTCCCACAGGCAATGAGAACTTACCAGTGATTATTCTCTATGCAGAAATTGGGACAAGAGAATTTGCTGAATTTCACAGAGTATTGTCTAAGAAATCTAAAAATGGTAAAATTCTGTATGTTCTCCGCCACTATATTAAGGTACATGCTTTGTGTTGTTATTGCTTTGTTTGTTTGTTTTACCAATATTAGTAATTTGTGTTATGCTCTTTTCTGGCCCAGACTAAAGGTTTGTCAGTTTTATTCATCTTCTGTGTGGAAGCCCTTTGGTTTCGAGGTTGCTCTGGGTCTGATCTTCCTGCTTCAGCAGGGCGCATTCTGCTCCAGTGTCTGCAGCTCCTGCCTTTATCTTCATTGGAGTTTAGTTTCCTTGTGCATGCCTGTTTCTTTAGCCCGTAGGTTTCTGTATGTAAATCTTCTTTGTTACTGCTATAAACATTTACATAGTTCTAAGAATTGCTCTAAGTTGATGTAAAGCATTAGAGAACATCATGTTTTGGGGAGAAATGAGCAGAGCCTGGGCTGCCCAAGCCATTTCCTCATGTCTCAGGATGCTAAATCTGAGAGAATGTTGCAGTTATTCTAATAATTACATGTTAAACAACAGGGAGCAGCTGAGGTGCAGAGGTCATGTGTAGGTTTATCTATCCCATTAATCATATATTACTAAAGTTTTTTTCCAGTGCTCCTCACTATTCTTATCTTTAAAAATTTATTCTTTGAGCTTAGTTAAATCAAAGCTATTTACTAGTAATGAGGAAATCTTGTTAAATAATTTTACATTTTTGGTAAACTAGAATATAGATATTTTAATAGTCCACATGAAGATTAAAAATTATATAGCAAAAGCATAGGTTCATTGAGTATATATGTTTTGTAAATATTAATATATTTCAGTCATTAATTCTTCATGTGCCTCTATGTCAAGTATTATTTTCAAGGCAGTAATATAGAAACAGTGCCTTTTTCAGAAACCTACATTTTAGTGGCAGGAGGTGAAGAACCCATAGTATATTATGTTAGATGATAATAAAGTGTTTCAGTAAAAATGTGAAGATCAATCAAGGAGGCTCAAATGACAGGACTGGAGTGTGCATACAAAGCATTCTATGTAGCTGATCTTCTTTAAAGTAGAAATTCTCGGTCATTTTCCTTTCTCTGCCAGAATAGATGTATATTCATCAATGGCAGTAACACACTGTGGGTGTAATTCTATACTTGGTGAAGCAGACCAGAGATAAGAGCCACATTCAAAGAAATGGATGCAGGAGATAAAAGTAGATATTTATCTTATTTATCTTCACTGTGCTAATATGGCTGCCATAACATGTCTTTTGAGGATCTGTCTTAAATATTTTTTGGATAATATAACCAAAAATATACTTCTATAGGATCATAGTAACCATGAGGGATGCTTTGTACCATTAAATTATGGCCTTCTAGTTAATGAATGACATCATATACACTCACAGTACTATGACACAAATTTAATCAACATGTGTTTTTAATGCAAATAGACTTCTCATGCTTCCTTTTGAGCAGATGCCTTTTTTGTGGGGAAGACATAGAAATAAGATTTGTCATAGCCCTCTTGGTCTACGAGCTCTTCAGTTCACAAATCCAAGCTACAAACGATACAAATACAAATTTAGTAAACATTTTTCTTTTATTATCCAGGAGACAATAACTTTTTAGTACCTATAATAGACATGGTTATACGGAATTGCATTTCCTTTATGAACTCTGACAAGATATGTGGCCTTATGACTTGAATATTCTAAGCTACCAGCTACAATTTTGTTTGGGGGTAGCCACATGAAATTGAAAACTCTTTAGAACATTTTCAAATTTTCATATTAGTGTAATAATAAATAACTCACTTTCTTTTTTTAAAGATTTATTTATTTATTATGTATACAACATTCTGCCTCAATGTATGCCCACACGCCAGAGGAGGGTGCCAGATCTCAGTACAGGTGGTTGTGAGCCACTATGTGGTTGCTGGGAATTGAACTCAGGACCTCTGAGCCATCTCTCCGGCCCCCAATAACTCACTTTCTATATGCTATATCTAATTGCAGTATTCCCAGGATACTAGAAAATTAAATTTTAGTGTGAGCAGCAGTTTTAAGTACTGTGTATCTAAAGGTTATTCATACATGTTACTATTTGGAAGTAAAACAGGCCAAGAGATAAGCACTCTGCTGATAAGCCTAATCTTAAAGCTAATAAACATGTCAGAGAGAACAACAGAATAAAGGGGTGGTATACTCCTGGAGTTTCCTGTAGGCAGAGACCCGAAATAATCACACAGAAACTATATTAATTACAACACTGCTTGGCCAATCTTTTAAGCATATTGAAATGCTAACTTTTATATCTTAAATTTTCCATGTTTTGTATTTTACCATGAGTTTCGTGACTTACTGGTAAGGTTCTCAGGCGGTCTGTGTCCTTGGGAGGCTACATGACTTCTCTCTGACTCTGCCTTCTTTCTCCCAGCATTCCATTTAGTTTTCCCACCTCATTCTATTCTGCCCTAGCCACAGGCCAAAGGAGCTTCTTTATTAACCAATGATAATAAAACATTCACAACATACAGAGGGGAATCTCACTTCAGTTTCCTTCCCTCCAGTCCATCCATACACTTCCTGTCTCACATGTAGGAGCACCAAACTGTCCCTGTGAAGACTGGGGTTCAAAGACACATGGCTTCTTCTAAGAATTTAGTACACATAGAGAAATTAAAACCAGTTTTCTAACCTATGGAACAGAAAGATGATGATGGTCACCACGTGGCCAATGGGAATTTCAGGATGGAGCAGCACTGAACTTAGACATCTGCCTGAAAGTCATCTGCATTGCCTCCTGCAAGAGGAATCATGGTTTGTCTTGTTTACTGGAGGACTCTCCAGGGACACTAAAATTATGATAATCCAAATATTGCAGATAACTCAGGTGTGGTCAACTGTAGCCACTCTTAACTGTGTGACATTTGGAACATTTTAGTCATTGCAATACTCGAAGAAGGATCTAAGCAGGGTTTCTAAGGCACTAAGCACTAAGTGTCTTATTGTCCGTCTGTCTGCCTCTGGTTTTTGTTATTTACTTTTGCTTACTCTCTGGCTGTCGGGAGCCAGCGAGTCCTGTCTAGGTGAAGGAGAGAAGTACACTTTGCTGCACTGGAGCCTCTGTTAACTCTCTGTAGCTATGACCAGAAAATACCTTTTCCACTAAAAAATACTGAAAAGTCATGACCAAGATTTTAGTAAGGAAGACGTCATCAACAAAATTCTGGTTCTTTGGTAGACTGTGCAGGGAGTCTGAGTGCCCCCGATAATAATAATGCATGGTGGTTAAAGCCTTTTCTGTTGGCGCTGGAGTACAGGTGCACAGCCCTGGGTTCAAGCCTCAGCGCCCAACCACACGCACACATGTGTGCCTCCAGTGTCAGTGATTCGCTGTAGAACCCTAATATGACACAGTACTAAGTTTAATGAAAGACACCTAATTGTCTCCTGTTTTTCTAAATGATTTGAACAGAAGCCAAGTTCACGGAAAATGCTCTTGTCTGGCTATGGGGTGGAGCTAGCAATTAAAGACACAGAATACAAAGCGTTGGATGATATCCAAGTGAAAAGTAAGATTTCTGATGTTTAAATAAGGCTCCTCTGTGTTCTTTGACAATGGTGTCCATGTAAACAGTGTATTTGGCCATGCCCACTTCCTCCACTCTCCGCCTACCCACCACTCTCCTCATACATGTTCCTCCAGTCACTGCTTCCCGTATGCACACGTGTGTAATGTTATCCTCTGGGGTAAAACAGACAACTTACCAATTATCATTCCCCCTCAGAGAAGAGTGACCCTCTCTCAGCAAGCCATGCTGGGATGTTTTGCTAGTTAATCTTGTGCGGGTGACTACATGCTTCAGTGTGCTCGTATGTGTGACAGCCGTGTCACATATGGAGGTCAGGATGCTTCCAGCTCATCTGTCCCTTCCTTCCCAGAAATGCTTACTGAGCCTCGAGGTGATACAGGTATTTCATCTGTAGTAGAGCGCTCCACAGAAGAAAAGCTTTATTAGTTTTCTGAGAATTCCATGGAGTATGTTCTCATTATATCCATCTCATCCTCCAGCTCTTCCCAGAATCACAGACCCATCTCTACCCACCCACATTTGTGCTTACTTAAGAAAACTCAAGTGCAGTTTGTGCTCCATATGTCCTTGGGATGTGTGGCCTGGTATGGGAGTGTCACCCACATCACCCACTCACCAGTGGAGCACTCTCAAAAGTGACACTTCCTTTCCCCGCAACTCCTAGTCCATCACAGCCAGAGCTCTGTCTCCCTTTCTGGTCCATTCATGGCATGCCTTTGTTGAGAAAGTTTTCCTCCTTTTATCAAAGTTGTCCATTTGACTTTCTCTTTTCCTACCAAGTGTGATATTTATCATGAGTGTCTTTTTCCAGATATCTATCCCATCAGAAATCATAATAGACAGCAAAGTTTACCCAGTTATTGGATTCAGCCAGTATTTGGCCAATGTATGACTAAATCAGGGCACCCTGCATTTGTGCTGCAGCCCAGAGACCCCGGGCTTCAGCAGAGCAAGGAAGGAGTGAATGCCTACTGAGTCTTAATCAATGGGGTGAAGAGCGAGCCGTTACACTCTTCCCATATTTGACTTCCACACTATTGGGCAGAAGAGAAATGAGTACAATGAAGACCATTGTTCTTTGTGGCCATGACCATGGTATCTTTCTAAAGATCCCTTGACTATCTTTAAGATTGCTTAAATGGTGCAAAATCTCATGTTTGTTAGGTCTGATCTACCATCAGACCTGAAAGTGTAAGCCAGGATTTCTTGTGTGTCCTTTGTCTCAATCATTTTGGTTTATAAAATAGAAAGTTGCTATAAAGTAATCTATATGACATTCTTTGTGTTTATGAAATATTTAGCCATCTAAGCCCATTTTTTTTAAATAGACCACATTTATTTAGGATTATAATATAGGCACATGCACATACATTAACCTTCTGAATGAGAGAAAAGCTATGTAAAATTAATAGAATTTGTTTTATTGGGAATTCTATGTTCTTTTCCCAGCCTACAAATACTTGTTTTTTCCTTTCATGCAGCTGTGAGTGATGCTGCTGCAGAGGAGACTGACGTAGATGAAGTTCAAGGATTTCTCTTTGGGAAGCTAAAGTGAGTCTGAACAGACATGAAATGTGTTTATTATGCACTTTACCTCTGAAAGTAGTTAATGTGGTATCTCATGTTACCACATGTTCTTTCTCTATATACTTACTGTCTTAGTTTGAGTTTCTTTTGCTGGGATGAAACACCATGACCAAAAGCAAGTTGGGGTGGGGGTGGGGGGGCTTATTTGGCGTACACTTCCACATTATAGTGATCATTGAAGGAAGTCAGGACAGGAACTCAAGCAAGGCAGGAACCTGGAGGCAGGAGCTATGCAGAGGCCATAGAGGAGTGCTTCTTACTGGCTTGTTCCCCATGGCTTGCTCAGCCTGCTTTCTTATAGAACTCAGGACCACCAACATAGGGAGGGCACCACCCACAGTGGGCTGAGCCCTGTCCCATCTATCACTGATCAGTGAGATTAAGAAAATGCCCCACATCTGGATTTTATGGAGGCCTTTTCTCAGTTAAGGGTCCCTCCTCTCAAATAGCTCTACTTTGTGTCAGCAAGTTGACATAAAACTAACAAGTGCACATACCATTTGAGATGCACAATATTGTTTTTAGTTATTAAAGAATTTACAGACAGATAATGTCAAAAACTAGAGAAAGCAAACACAAAAAACACAAAAAATTAAAATAATCACTAATTCCACAACTAGGACATAACTGTCACTGCCATAGTGTTAGCCACGAGTCCTCCCACCCTTTCTGCACCTGTTTGTAGCTGGAACAAATGCCACAGGGTCTGCTGTTCCACACGGTGGCGCTGTCATGTGCACCTGCTTTTCCAGTGTACTAGGAGAGAGCTGCCCCACTGAATGGGACTTTAGATTTTTCCTCATATTTTCATTGAGTGTTTTCAAGTACCCAGTCATGTACATCTCCAATTTTTCTTGCCACAACTTTCAGAAAAAAAGTCAAAATATTTGTATTTCTTGAGTTTTATACATATTTATAAATTTCCATCCTAAAATTTGCTAACATATCTGCAATAGCACATGAATGTATCTGTTTCCTAGAACTGTGCTAACAACATGCTATGTTTAACATTTGTGTCAGTGAGTGGAATGATTCTTTACAATTATTTCACTGGACTGAAGAGCTCTGTAGTCTGAAATCAGGGACAGTAGGCTATTGGCAGTTTGTTGCAAAGATTAGTTTCTCTATGCATACTTATTGGACTTTGAGATTCTTCTCTGATAAATTACTTATTCCTGACCTTTGCTTTTTTTTCTTGCTGTATTTTTGCCAGAAATTTAAACATTTTTTTGTGTATTGAATTATTTACTATCAAACTTTATTTTTATTAATGTTTGAAATTGAAATATGTTCAATATGCTGTTGTATCTAAATTAGAATTTGGAATTCCTTTTCTAATATGGCATTGCATCCCCAAAATAGTTAGCAAAATAGAAATTTGGAACTTTTAATGACTTGCATTTTCCCCTCTTTAATCAGAAAAAGATGGTTCTATAAATAAAACCCCAAATTTTATAGACCAAACTAAACCTTAAAACAATGGAATAATAAGCATAGCAAATGAATGGGTCAGTTATCAGATTGTATTGCCCTGTGCTGCCAGTCAGCCAGCCCTTCTGTCTCAGTGAGAGCGCCCGCTCCTGCAAAGTCAGCTAGGGAACCTGGAATAGGGATCGTCAAGGCCAAAGAAATGTCGGATGAAAGCAACTGAGACAGAAGACACAGGGTAGAATTGGGAAGTCTGTTTGGTCATGTCAAAACAGCCAAACAACCCAGAGTTTATCTCAAAATATGTTTATGCAAAAGCAGAACAAAGCACAGGATAGCCTGTCAGTATCTAACCATAAGAACATCCCTGTCCTTGAGTGAGCGGCCTCCTTTATCATATGTTTGCTGCTCCAGTACAGCCTGACTATCTAGACATTCCTGAGGTTTGGTGTCAGCAGTATTCTTTCTACTAGATAGAGTTCTTTTCTCATGGACGAAATGCTCTTTCCCACGGGCTAAATCAGAAGTCCCCCACAGCCTTCAAGGTTATTGGAAAAGCAGAGCAGGCAAGCTTGAACACAAGACTCTAGATGGAAACTGAGCTATCTGTGTGCCCCCACAATTAGTTACTGTTCTACTGGGGTGAAGAGACGCCATGACCAGGGAAACTCTTAGAAACCGTTTAATTGGAACTTGCTTACTATTTCAGAGATTTAATCCATTTTCATCATGCATGGAGCTTGACAGCAGGCAGCCGTGATGCTGCGGAAATAGCTGAGAGCTACATCCTGATCTGCAGGCAGAGAAAGGTTGGAGGGGGGTGGTTTCAACACTGGCCTTGGCATGGGCTTCTAAACCCTCAAAGCCCACCCCCAGGGACACACTTCTCCAACAAGGCCACACCTCCTAATCCTTCTCACGTAGTGCCACTCCCTGATGACGAAGCACTCAAATCTATGAGCCCTGGGGACCGTTCCTATTCAAACCACCACACACACTATTCCCGTGAGCTATGCCGTGCTGTTCCCTTAGGAATTACAGTTGTAGTGACTGTTTAGTGACTGAGTGACTTAGTTCCCATAGTAGGATACTAGTAAACTGTACTGTGAGTACAAACGTACAAAATATTTGAAATGTGAGGATTATAAATATTGTAATATGAAAATCATGTAACCATTTATGATAATTAACATTATATAAATATTTAGTACTAATAAGGACAAGAGAGGCTTGGTCATTGGCTCGGTGGTAAGGAGTTGTTACTTACAGGGATGAAGACCTGAATTCAAATCCATCTGTACTCATGGACAAATCAAAGCTTAAACTTGGGCTCATAGGGGCTCACAGAGACTGAACCAACCGTCAGGAAGCCTCCATGGGACTGGTCCAGGCCCTCTGCATATATGTTACAGTAACTTGGCCTTCTCGTGGGACTCCTAACAGTGGGAACGGGGCTCTCTGACTCTGTTGCCTGCTTTTAGATCCCTGTTCCTCCTACTGGATTGAGTCCTCCAACCTTAACAGGAGAGGAGGTGCCTGGTCTCACTGCAGCTTGATCTGCCATGGCTGCTGATATCCATGGGGTGGGGGGGGGGGCTGGGGCTCGCTAGCACACATGCATGCACACGTGCACACACACACATGAAAAAATGAAAATTATACTGATCAAGTTATTATTTGTTAACTTGACATTCTTAAAATCAAGAAGAAGCAATTGATTGAATTAAGTTTCTGTTGGGAGAAAACCTGAGTAAAAAGATGACTTCAGGGGTTGTGGCAGTGGCTTGCTGGTAAAACGCTTACTGTAAAGGCATGAGGACCTGAGTTTCAATCCCCAGAACCCATGAAAAAGCCAAGCATGACCATGCAGGGTTCTATAGCCCCAAGGCTGTGGGGTTAGGGACAGGACGATCGCTGGGTCTGAGTGTTGCCAGCCTAGAATCAAGTTCACTAAGAGATCCTGTGTCCAGGAATAATGCAGACAATGAAAGAGCAGAAACACCTGGTGTACTCCTGGCCTCCATATGTGTGCACACATGTATATACCCATACATACACCATACATGTATGTTCTACCCCACACATGTGCAAAGATGACTTTGAAAATAAATCTTCTATTAATAATGTGAGCAAAAGCCTAATGTTTTGAAATAATTTGATACTTGACACAGATTTAATGGTTTACAAAAATCTTGAATAATCTTACGAAAATTTATGCTCTATAAAAAGAGAGTATAAATTTCTTTGTCCCAGATTACTTAATTTTACATATTCATATAATTTTATATGTTCATATAAGCAGCAGCCTTGCAAGAATTAAAAATACCCCTTCCCCTCTTCTGCCATTCTGCTTGAAGAATGGAATGCTAAGGTCTCTCTGTATACTCATGGGTAAGACTAGCCGTAATTTTATGTGTGTGTAGTCTAAACTACTAGAAAGGAAGATTTGGTGAATCCTGTATGCTTCTGTTTACACTTTAGGTCTTAATTGCTAATATACTTGAGACACTAAAGTTATTGATCCTGATGGTGAAGCTAACAATACGGAGCAAGGGTGGCTGCACTAGAGATGAACGGATTCTGTTTTTACTGTTTTAGCCACACAAAAGTATAATAAGTAAAATATTTATCTAATAAACAACAATACAATTTTATTCCATTTCTCAATTGTGTTGTAATATGTTAAAATCTATAGTTATTTTAATTTTTAATTTAACTTTATGTGGGAATAAATTGTATGCCTTCAAATATCTTTTATAATTCTAAATGGTTTTATAAAGGGGAAATAGTCACATAGTCCTTGCACAGTAACTCAGTTACTTATTTCAAAACAAAATCCTTTACCCTGAAGAATTATATGATAAAATACATACATTGTTTGAATTAGTAAAAACAAAATACAGTATAAATTATGATTCTGACTAAGAGCTTCATAGGCAATCCAATCTGTGAAATGCTTGCTGTGCAAGAATGAGGACCTGAATTCGCAGAAGCCAAGTAAACATAGCTAGTATGATGTCCTACACATGTAATCCACACAGTGGGAAGCTGCCATGGGAGCATCCCTGGAGCTCACTGGCCAGTCAGCCTACTCTGTGAAATCCAGACCAGTGAGATGCTTTGTCTGAGAAGAAACAGCAATAAAACAAGGTGGACACCATAACTCCACACACGGTCCTGCACATGCACCCACATGTATGTGTACCTGTACATACACAAAAATACTAGTATGTCTAATATAAACACACACTATACTAGTATGACTGCTAACTGGAGTCATACACTGGGTGATGGAAAATAAGAGAATTGCTCCCAGTTCTGGAAGAGAGAAGTTTACACGGCCCTCTTCCTTCTGTGACTCTCCCACTTCTCAGGAAGGATACTGCCATTGGTCTAGAGCTCACTGCAACCAGATGCTCTCTTACCCGATGAAATCACAGTCATAGGGGCCACATTGACTTAGTACGTTCGTGGAACTATAATAGAGTATCTGAGAATGGACAGGTCGTGAAAAGCAGAATTGAGTACTGGGAGCTAGAAACTTAAGTTTAAGATGGGGACAGTCTGCATGTCTGTCAGAGGAGCAGAGGATTGTGTGTCCATGTCAGGAAGAATAAGCAGCAACTCCTGCAGTCTCCTTGTGCCATGCCAGTCCAGCCATGAGAGCACAGTCCTCCTGTGTCCTCACTTCCCAAAGAGCAGACATGTTAGAGCATAGCACTAGTGTGCATATGTGTCCCGCCCACCCGCCTGCCACCGCTTAACCTTGGGGTTGGCTATGCCATTGTTCCACTCTGGATTCCTGAGGGAGGGTGTGGGAGGAGGAAGGCTGAGCTCGCAAACTGCTCTTTACTTTCCCCATGCTCCACTCTCTTGTTTTTCTGCGAACCAATTATTGATTTCCTTGTGTGCTGCGTTTATACTCCAGGCACTGGGGAGGCGTCACAGAGCAGCCTGGGTGCTAACTTGCCAGCCAACCTACTTGTTGAGATCCAGGGTGTGTAAGGCAGCTGCTCTTCGGCGCCTCACTGCCATCCCATTGGTTGGACCTGCATTCTTCTTCTTAATGGCATAATGGACACATATTTGATACAGTTCTTCTCACAAAGGAGATATTACTAAATTAATATAAAGTTATTTTTAACAAATATTTCTCCATTTTAGTTTTAGAGATGTTGAGTTCATTTTTATTAAACTTTTTCCAATACATAAACGTTTCTATTTGAGGCTATTTAATATCTAAGCACAATATAAACTAGGGAAATAAAACAGAAACATTAAAAAAGACACACACCCCCAAAAAATAAAACATGGAAAGAGTGCCCCAGAATTCAAGAGGCAGCGCATTCCCCTGATTTGAGCAAACACTTCATCCTTTCAATCTCATATGCTGTGACAATCTGGAGCATAGGAAATAATACTGATGCAGATATATTAACTAGGTGGCTTTGTCTTTCCTTCAGATAAATATTTTAAATAGAGGCTTTTCCTATAATCAGGCAAAAACTTGCCTTTTCTCTGTGTTTCTATATATTCAGTGATTCTTGGTATTTCACTATTAAACACTGAGTTGTACATAGGAAATAACTGTGAACCTAAAACTTGATTCCATGAAAATGCAGAAAAGATAATGTTTATACAATGTGTATAGTAAAATGCCATTTGATTATCTTATTCTTTGATCCGCTAAAAGATGCTTATATGTTTACAAAGTTCCCTTACTTGAGCTTTCTGTGTAGGTCAGAGGTGGAACTTTAAAGAACTAGAACAAACTCCAAGGATGCATAAGAAGAGTCTTGTGCATTTGCTGTGAGAATATTAGTTGTCTTTAGTTGTAAAATTGTTTCTGTTTTCAAATATAGAAACAATGCTTATAATTTTTAAGTCGTTGAAATAAAAAAGTAGAAGTTGGTAATTCAGCCGGGCGATGGTGGCACATGCCTTTAATCCCAGCACTCAGGAGGCAGAGGCAGGCGGATCTCTGTGAGTTCGAGACCAGTCTGGTCTACAGAGCTAGTTCCAGGACAGGCTCCAAAGCCACAGAGGAACCCTGTCTCGAAAAACCGAAAAAAAAAAAAAAAAAAAAGTTGCTAATTCAATTGTCTTCCTTACACCCTTACAGGTATTATTATAATTGAGAATCCATCCCTCCATACTTTTTGTTTTATGTATATTGAAGGGAGATATATTTATCTTATTCATTAAGTTTGTGTTTATCACTATATCACAATCTATTGTTATCTGAATTCTGAATGATTAACTTCTTTCTAATTAAAGAAAAGAATTTCAAAAGTATATTGCGTATATCACAATTTGTGGTAAATGATGACAATTAACATTACTTAATATTCTTATGCAGAGAAATATATTCCGATCTTAAAGATAATCTGACAGTATTCCAGAAGTACCTGATTGAGAGCAGCAAAGCAATGATGCCTTTGAAGGTCTGGGAGTTACAAGGTACAGTGCTGGGCATGCTTTTAACATTGCCCTTTCTTAGCAGGCCTCTATTCCATCGTGTCTTTCAAGCACCATCTTAATATGATAGCTTTATTGAGACATATAACTGACACGTTATAAGATTCACCCCTGCTAAGCTGTATTGTTGAGTGGATTTTAATGCTTTTTCAGAGTTCTGCTGCAGTTACTACAGCCAGGTTCAGAATATTTCCATCATTCCAGAAACTGTAGTTTGTATTCACTAACAATTTTACATACACACATACTCCAGAGAGTCAAGCCAAGTGTATGAATGGCTCTGGAGATAGAATGATAGGAAATCAGCACTTCTACACACACATGCATGCAGGCACACATGCACACACAGATACATACACAGTATACACATGCACACACAAATACATACACGCAGGCATGCGTGCACACACAGAGATTTACATACACAAATATACACAAGAACACACACAAAGACACACACAGTTTATTTTCCCAATCCCTAGCGATAGGTGAGGAGTTTTCTTTTCAACAATTAAAAGGCTACTCCTTAGAATTTTCTCTAGGTTGAGACTCTGCTTTAGTTTCCCAGCAGCCCAGACCCGAATAATCACATAGAAACTTTATTAGTTATAGTTTGGCCAATAGCTTAGGCATATTCCTAGCTAGCTCTTACATATTAAATTGGCCCATTTCTCTTGATCTGTGTACCAGCACAAAGCTGTGGCCTACCGGTAAGGTTCCAGTGTCTTTCTCCTTCGGTAGTTACATGGCATCTCCCTGACCCTGCCTTCATTCTCCCTGAATTCAATTTAGTTTTCCCCACCTAGCTGTGTTCTGCCCTGCCATAGGCTAAAGCAGCTTCTTTATTAACCAAAGGTAATAAAACATATTCACACCATACGAAGGGGTTTTCCACATCAATTTTCTTGACAAAATGGCATATATAATACAAAAATATTTTACTTTTGCCTGAAATATTTGGCAGAATCATTCATATAAGCTTTCCTATTTCACTTTAACATTTTTAACATTGAGCTTCTGAAGCAAGGTCCTCTCACATGTTATAAAAAATTATTAATTTGATGTGCTAAGTGAGGATTTTTAGTCCACACTAATTCTTATACTGCATCATACACAATCGACTTTAAGTTTATTTAATAGCCCTTTGAAGATCACATAAAACTATGGTAGAATTCACGAGACTATTTAAGGTTCTATAACTTCTGTACTTAACTACCTAATAAGTGGTGTTCTTTCAATTCCTTATGACCTCATTACTTTATAGAGCATCATTCAGCAGGAGGTGAGATCTTAAGTACATATTTATTACACAATCACAGGCTTTTCTTCCTGTGCTGTTGCTATAGCACACAGTGTCATTGTTTCCTTGCCTCCTTGTCCGTCCTCCACTCCCTCCCCCCATATGGTAATCTTGAGAAAGGTGTTGCCTCCCTCCCGTTGTGTTTCCTCATTAGAACAGAGACATTAATGAACACTGATGGTTTCACTGTAGCACTGGAGCTAGAAACAATTGAGGATGCTAAGGAAATCGTAGTGAACATTTATATAGCTGGTGTAAACTCTAGTTCCTTAGACTCTGCCCTCCCCTGGGAGACTACCCTGATGGCATATTTGTCTAGGCTTTGCCTCCACCTGATTGAGATTTGCACATAGATGACATGGAAACAAAAACAGCCTTGTTATTCCAAAGTAGCTTCTTTAACCACTGTTTGAGAAATCAAAGATTCTTCTTCTAGTGAGATGTTTCAAAGCAGCGTAATTAAGTAATGAAAGAATTTGGCTTTAAAATATCTCTCACTCTTGAAAATGGGGTTAAGCTTACTATTTCTAACATGTTTGAAAGTGCCTATGGCCAGCTGCATAGGTTTTCCTTGCAACACAGCTATTACTTCAGGAAAAATAATGCTAATTATCAATTTTAGTTTTACTTCAGCATAAACATATCTAAAGAGATATGATTCTTTAGATATAAGCAATATCTAAAGAGAAAGTTAATGTATTGAGTTAAATCCTCTTTAATAATTATCTTAATAATTGTCTCTTTGGGGTGCCCTTTATCCCCTTTGTTTTTCTTTTTCTTTGTTATTTTAGAGAGTAGATATTGAGCCTGAGTCTAGGGACATTCGTGTGACAGGCCAGCACTCTGTTCCTGAGCTACATCCCTAGTCTTTGTTACTCTTTTAGAACACATTTCTTCTTTAACCATTTCATACCTGGATAGAATGAGTTCTAGTCACTTTGTCTCCCTACCAAGTCTACTGAAGCCCTTCCCTCCTTCTCTCTCTCTCTCTCTCTCTCTCTCTCTCCTCTCTCTCTCTCTCTCTCTCTCTCTCCCCCTCTCCCTCTCTCCCTCTCTCTCTCTCCCCCTCTCCCCCTCCCCCCCTCTCTCTCTCTCTCTGTGTCCATCCGACTAGTTTAATTAGGGTTGTTTGCATGACCATGGGTGATAGTATTTACTAGATCATGGCCAGGTTAGCAGTGGCTGTAGCACTGAGAACTGTGTTGCCTACCCCAGTAGTCGTTAACTTGCCCTGTTTCTCTTCTCATCAAAGCCTTTGTTTGTCATGTATTTCAGTCATCCTAATATAGAAAAATATGGCCTTATGTTTTATGACAGAAGCCAATCATTTGTGTCTGCATGTGTCTTTTTGATATTATTTTAATTTGTGAAAAACAGGTAAGTATTAAATGACTCATTTATAAAAGTCTAAATCATACTCTAATTTAACTTGAGGAGAAGCTTCTCATCTAAATAGAATACAGTCAGCACCCGTGTGACCGTAGGAAGAACGGCAGGGGAGCTGCAGAGTGGGAAGGTCCAAAGCTGTGATATTTCAGCAGATCACCAGTGATTCTGATTTTTTTTCTTCTAGATCTTAGTTTTCAAGCAGCTTCTCAAATAATGTCCACTCCTGTTTATGATGCCATAAAATTAATGAAAGATATTGCGCAGAACTTCCCCATAAAAGCCAGGTATGTTAAGCTCTATTGGTGTGATTATAAGCAGGTCTCTTTTCACTAAGTGAATGCATGAAAACAACTGATTTCCTAACATGAAGATATTCTAGCTTTTCAAAATTTAGGGTTCTTCATTGTTTATCTTTAGTTTTGGGGGTTTTTTTGTTTTGTTTTTTTTTTTTTGTTTTTCGAGACAGAGTTTCTCTGTAGCTTTGGAGCCTGTCCTGGAACTCCCTTTGTAGACCAGGCTGGTCTTGAACTCACAGAGATCCGCCTGCCTCTGCCTCCCAAGTGCTGGGATTAAAGGCGTGCGCCACCACCGCCCGGCTTATCTTTAGTTTTTATTAGAGCAAAATATTGGGTCATATATACATGTATATTGTACTGCTAACAGAACTATTAAATTGGAGGCTAAATAAAAATTATTTTTTAAAATTGTTTTAATAAAAATTATGATTAGGGAAATATTTTTGATCAACAAATAGTAAGAAAATATTTTTTCATTCTTTCATGATAAAAAGTATTATTCTAAACAAGTGATCTGTACCCTCAATATTGCCAAATTATTTTCTTGTGTTTTGGATTTCAAAATTAGTAATCTTTCAAATGTATAGAAAATTTATATAATACCTTTTTCTAGTAAGCTATGTCATTGAAGTGTTTGCAGGAAATATTGGCTACCATTAAACATACTATTCGATATATAATTTATTTGTATATTCATAGTGAACCAGGATACAATTTCAGATTTTGTGGGGATTTGCAAAATAACAAAACTTTGATGAGTATATATTTTGCTTTTTGGTTTTTTTTAATTTTTTATTACTTTATAAATAATACCAAAGTTTCCACTTTTTCCCCTCCTCCCACTTCCCTCCAGCTCCCTCCCTCCTCCTCCCCCCTCCTCCTCCTCCAGTCCTAAAAGAGGGCAGGGTACCCTGCCCTGTGGGAAGTCCAAGGCCCTCCCCACTACATCCAGGCTTAGGAAGGTATGCATCCAAATAGACTAGGATCCCAAAAAGCCAGTACATGCAGTAGAGACAAATCCCAGTGCCATTATCAATGTCTTCTCAGTCTGCCGGAATTGTCAGCCACATTCAGAGGATCCAGTATGATCCCTGCTGGTTCAGTCCCAGTCCAGCTGGCTTTGGTGAGCTCCCATTAGCTCAGGCACACTGTCTCAGAGGGTGGACCAATCCCTTGCGGTCCTGACTTCCTTGATCATACTCTCTCTCCTTCTGCTCTTCAAGTGGACCTTGGGAGCTCAGTCCAGTACTCCTATGTGGGTCTCTGTCTCTGTCTCCATCTGTCACTGGGCGAAGGTTCTATGGTGATATTCAGGATAGTCAGCAGTCTGACTATGGGACAAGGCCAGTTCAGGCACCCTCTCCTCCACTGTCCAGGGTCCTAACTGGAGTCATCCCTAGGGGATGAGTCTGTATTTTGATTAGGAATGACCAAGTATAATATTATAGGTAACAAATGAAATTAAGTAAATAGTTTCATATTAAATAAATATAAACGTATATTAAGAAGAAACACACAAGTCACATGTATATACGAAATAGTACTGCCCTGAGGACTGGGAACAGCTTGTTCTCTTGGCTTATCTTTTTCAGGATCGAGTGCTAAGTCTTTTTTCTCAAATACCATTTTGTCCATTTATTTATAGTTTAAATGAAAGATCCTGTAATGAAGGTTCACATTTGAAAGACAGACAAATGGTATCTGTCAGGCACAAGAGACCCAAATATGTGCTGTGGCCTCTGAAAACAGAAAAATTTGTAATTTTCTTTTTTTAATTGTTTGGGATAGGTTCTTGCTGTGTGGCCCAAGCTGATCTCAAATCCTCTATTCTACTGCCTCATCATCTTTGGTAGGGAGAATTACAAGGCTTCACCATGATGCCTGCTTAAGTGACTGATTACTATACTAATTGTAAAAAATGGGGAGTTTCATTGTGAAATATTAGCATTATGTGCTTTAATAATATCTACACTTCTGACACAGCCACTTTAAATGGAGGAGTGTGAGAAGTTAACACTGTTCATATCTAAAGCATGAAATTGTGTGTGTGAAAATATATACTTAGCCACATGACTTTTAATTAATAGTAAGTTTTGAAATTACCTCACATATAAAGAAGAATAATTTCAATTTTGATAAGACAGTTAACTATCAAATGCTGCACAGTAAGTATGAGCTACCATAGCCCCTAACAGGCTCCACTTTAGAGCATTTTCTTTTATGCATATATGAACAGATATAATAATAACTTTTAGGTATTTTCCAGGTTGAAAACATCTATAGAAAATCTATTTTTAATTCTATCTCTAAGTTAAAAGGAAATGATAATGTCTTCTAGAGTGGCTAGTATGGTTGATGTAGTCATCCCTCCTGATCTCTGGGCACCATATCTGAAAATGGATGAATACATTTGGAAAATACTGAAAGAATCATGGTCTCTTTATTAAACTTGAAAGATAACATATCTATAATTTTTTTAAATAATATAGTATATGAACTATTTATATAAGAGAATATTAGGTATGCTAAATAGTCTATATAGTTGATAATATGCAGGATTATATATGTAGGTTATATGCAATTAAACAGTTTTTTTTTATTTTTTGTTGTTGGGGTTTTTTTGGATTTGTTGGTTGGTTGGTTGGTTGTTTTTTTTTTTTTTCAGACAGGGTTTCTCTATGTAGCTTTGGACCCTGGCCTGGAACTTGCTCTGTAGACCAGGCTGGCCTTGAACTCACAGAGACACAAACCATTTTTAATAATGATTGTGATCACCCACCCCCCTCGTGATTTTTTTGTTTTTATTGGAAATCCAGGAATCAGTCCTCTGTTTATACCAATGGGTGACTGTGTTTTCTATATTGGTTAATACCAGACTAATCAAAATGCTTATGTAATTTGCTGCTCTAGAAACGAAGGCCGTGGTAGATAAGTCATGATAATACTTGGTGCACATTGTGGAAGTCTGTGGAAGTCTGAGTCCTCGTTCCACACGAAGGAAATACAAGGTCAAATAAACATGGTGACATTGTCTGTTAGGCTAGGGGGGTGCCCTCTTGGAGCACTTGGAAACTGAGTGTTTTCTAAAGTGTTGTATTACAATGAGTTAACGATTATTCCTAAACACTTCAGGAAGAATTAATTCTATTCATTGTATTAAGTAATGTATTTATTTTCTCAGATCTCTGACAAGGATTGCTGTAAATGAACTAATGAGAAAAGAAATACAGGAAAATCAAAAGGTTTGCTCTGAATTTCTTAAAACATTTTTATTTACCATATTAATTCACTTTTTCACAAGTTAGATCTTTCATTTTAATAAAGAACAGTATTAGAGCTTTTTAATATTGAAATAGTTGAGAAAAAAAGTAGTGGAGTAACACTGGACATATGAGCACATGCTCAGAAGTCCTTAGCACACAAATAGACTCCAGGTTACTTAGGCTTTGCTGTTGGTGGTGGTGGTTTAGTCTGGTATTGTTTGTACTTGAGATGTTGTTGTTCATTTGTTTGGATTTGGGGCATTTTTGTTTTGTCCTGTTGTGTTTTGTTTTGTTTGCTTGGAAGCATGTTGAGTTGAGTAGCTGGGGAGCTGGAGAAAATCTAGGAGGAATTAGGGAGGGGAAGAATATGATCGAAATATGTTATCTGAAAACACAATGGAAGCAGAAGGAACACTGCCAATTCTTTTTATGAGGTTGCATTTACTCTTATACCCAAACCACACTGTAAGATGCAAAAAAGAAAGAAAATTACAGACTAATGTTCCTCATGAAGATTGATACAAAAATACTCAATAAAACTGACAAACTGAGTTCAAGAGTATTAAAAGAAATTATCCACTATAATCAAGTTGGCTTCATCCCAGAGATGCAGGGATGGATCAATATACAAAAATCTATCAACATAATCAACCAGATAAAGTGAAAAAAAGTAATCACATGATCATCTCATTAGATGTTGAAAAAGCCTTTGACAAAATCCAACACCCCTTCATGATAAAGGCCCTGGAGAGAGCAGGGATAAAGGGACATACCTAAACATAATAAAGGCAATATACAGCAAGCCAACAGCCAACATCAAAGTGAATAGAGAGAAACTCAAAGTGATTCCACTAAAATTAGGAACAA
This sequence comes from Chionomys nivalis, assembly GCF_950005125.1. Classification (NCBI taxonomy): domain Eukaryota; kingdom Metazoa; phylum Chordata; class Mammalia; order Rodentia; family Cricetidae; genus Chionomys; species Chionomys nivalis. Next base: position 4,988,738 of record NC_080097.1, read on the forward strand.
GACAAGGCTAGCCTCTCTCTCCATGTCTATTTAATATAGAATTAGAAGCTCTGGCTAGAGTGATAAGACAATAGAAAGAGATCAGTGGGATACATATTGGAAAGGAAGAAGTCAAACTTCCATTCTTTGCAGGTGATATGATAGTTTACATAAGTGACCCCCAAAATACTACCAGAGAACTCTTACAGTTGATAAACACCTTCAGTGATGTGATGGGATACAAGATTAACTCCAAAAATCAGCCTTCCTATATACAAAGAATAAATGGGTGAGAAAGAAATCAGAGGAATATCACCCTTCACAATAGCCACAAATAACATTGTAGTAATAGGAGCGGCGGGCTACGTTCCTGGTACCTGGCCGCCCCGCACGGCTAGCTTTATATGAAATAATTACACGGAAACTGTATTCTTTTAAACACTGCTTGGCCCATTAGTTCCAGCTTCTTATTGGCTAGCTCTTACATATTGATCTAACCCATTTCTGATATTCTGTGTAGCCCCACGAGGTGGCTTACCAGGGAGATCTTAACCTGCATCTGTGTCCGGTGGGAGAATCATGGCGACTCACTGACTCGGCTTCTTTCTCCCAGCATTCTGTTCTGTTTACTCCACCCACCTAAGGGTTGGCCTATCAAATGGGCCTAGGCAGTTTATTAATTAACCAATGAAAGCAACAGATTAGAAAGAAATCACTCCCACATCATAACATAAAACATCTTGGGGTAACACTAAACAAGTGAAGACCTGTATAACAAGAACTTTAAGTCTTTGAAGAAATCGAAGATATCAAAAAATGAAAAGATCTCCCATGCTCTTGGATAGGTAGTATCAACATAGTAAAAATGGCAATCTTATTTACAAAAAGCAGTCTACAGATTTAATGCAATCCCCATAAAAATCTCAACACAATTTTTCACAGACCTTGAAAGAACAATAATCAACTTTATATGGAAAAACAAAAACCCAGGATAGCCAAAATAATCTTGTACAATAAAGTAACTTCCAGAGGCATCACTATCCCTGACATCAAGCTTTACTATAGAACTATTATAATAAAAATAGCTTGATATTGGCATAAAAACAGAGACATAGATCAATGGAACTGAATTGAAGACACCTAATTTTTGACAAAAGTCAAAATTTTACAATGGGAAATAAAAAGCATCTTCAACAAATGATATACTGGCATACCAACATGTAGAAGAATGAAAATATATCCATATCTATCGCCATGTACAAACTTTAAGTCCAAGTAGATCAAAGACCTCAACATAAATCCAGCCACACTGAACCTCATTGAAGAGAAAGTGGGAAGTAGCCTTGAATGCATTGGCACAAGAGATCTCTTCCTAAATATAACACCAGTATCACAGATACTGAGAGCAAAAATAAATGGGACCTCCTGAAACTGAAAAGCTTTTGTAAGGCAAAGGGCATGGTAAATAAAGACAAAATGGCTGCCTTTATAATAAAAGATCTTCACCAACCCCACATCTAATAGAGGGCTGATCTCTAAAATATGTACTAAAGAAACTAGATATCAAAATACCAAGTAATCCAAATTTTAAAAAAATGCAGTACAGATCTAAACAGAATTCTCAACAGAAGAATCTCAAATGGTTGAAATATACTTAAAGAATTGTTCAATATCTTTAGTCAATCAGGGAAATGCAAATCAAAATGACTCTGAAATACTGTCTTACACCTGTCAGAATGGCTAAGATCAAAAACACTGATGACAACTTATGCTAAGGAGGATGTGGAGTAAGAACATTCCTCCATTGCTGGTGGGAGTGCAAACTTGTATAACCACTTTGGAAATCAGTATGGTGGTATCTCAGAAAATTGGAAATCAATCTACCTCAAGACTCAACATTACCACTCTTGGGAATATACCCAAAGGATGTATTTTCATACCACAAGGACATTTGCTAAACCATGTTCTTAGTAGCATTATTTATAATAGCCAGAACCTGGAAATAACCTAGATGCCCCTCAAGTGAAGAATGAATAATGAAAATGTGGTATATTTACACAATGGAATATTGAAATGGTAAAAGAAAATCTTGAAATTTGCAGGCAAATAGATGAACTAGAGAAAACCATCCTGAGTGAGGTAGCTGAGAGACAGAAAGACAAATATATGTGCTCACTCATAAGTGGATATTAGAAATAAAGAAAATGATAACCAGGCTACAGTCCACAACCCCTGAGGAGCTAGGTAGCAAGGAGGATCCTAAGAGAGACATGCATGAATGCCCCAGGAAAGGCAAATAAGAATTCCTGAATGCGGAGCTTGGGAGGAAGGGAGAGAGGAGTGAAGGGGAAGGGAGGAGAACATGAGGGAACAGGAAATTGAGCTGGCGGAGAGACAAAAAGGGGGGGTCATATGGAAAAACCTGGTGCTAGGAAATATCCAGGAATCCACAAGGATGACCCCAGCTAAGACTCCAAGCAATAGTGGGGTCGGTGCCTGAACTGGCCTTCCTCTGTACTCAGATTGATGACTACCTTAGCTGTCATCATAGAACTTTCATCTGAAGATGCAGAGATCACAGCTAAGCACTGGACCAAACTCCTAGAATCCAGTCATAATGGGAAAACCCACAGAGACAGCTGACCCGAGCTAGTGGGAGCTTGCGACTCTGGACTGACAGCTGGGGAACCCACCTAGGACCAAACTAGGCCCTCTGAATGTGAGAGACAGTTGTGTAGCAGGTCTTTTAGTGATGTCTAAAGGGCCTGTACAAGCTTACATCCCACCAGCAGTGCGGAAGTGTTCCCTTTACCCCACATCCTCTCCAGCATTAGTTGTCATCATTGTTTTTGATCTTGGCCATTCCTAGAGGTGTAAGATGGAATCTCAGAGTTGTTTTGATTTGCATTTTGGTGCTGGGTTTTTATTAATCAGACCAACTAGAACTTGTGGAGCAGACTTTGTACTTTATAGTTGGTGTCAGGGAGGGACAGAGCTACAAATGACAACAGACTTCTCAAAAAGAACATTCAACATGAAAAATCAGTTGTACATGTGGAATATTCAAGGTGAAAAGGTGGTCTTCAGGTAGATATGTACATGCAGGTGACAAGGAACAGTGGACATGAATTCAGAGAGTTACTAAGGAGTCAGCTCAGGGTTGGGACACCTACCTTGCATATGTCTGTGCAAGGTTTTGCCTTTGATCTTTGCAGGACCACACACACACACGTGCATGTACACACACACACATGTGCATGCACACACGAAAAGGCAGAATTCACTCCCAAAGCACTTCCTGAGGCATTCTTAAGAAATTTCATAAAGCCAATAACTAACTGAAGGTACTTCAGCCAAATAATTGACTATTGTTCTTATTCAAGAATCAATACTAGCCGGGCGGTAGTGGTGCACGCCTTTAATCCCAGCACTCGGGGGAGGCAGAGGCAGGTGGATCTCTGTGAGTTCAAGGCCAGCCTGGTCTACAAGAGCTAGTTCCAGGACGAGAACCAAAAGCTACGGAGAAACCCTGTCTCGAAAAAAAAAAAAAAAGAATCAATACTATACATTCAAGAACCAATACTGTACATCTATATATTGTAGTTGGGCTGAAATATTGATCACTATTGTTGGCTAGCTGTTACTTTGCTTTCTTCCAAGGACCTACGAGACAGATTTGACATTAAGCCAGGTGATGCTCGTCTATTTATAAATGGCCTTCTTATTGACATGGATGTTTATGATCCTTTTAGGTAAGTGTTACATTTTTAATCTAAATTATGATTTATATAAAGATAAATGCTGTGTTTCCTGAACACAGCATTTGTCAAAGTGAAAAACCAAATGACTTAAATATAACATATTTTGACACAGAATTGTGCACATTTATGGTTACAATGTGATATTTTGATATATGCATATAATGACTAGCATTTCTGTCACCTCAAGCATAATTTATTCATATTCAGAACATTAAAATCCTCTTTTCTTTGTGTTTTGAAATACACAGTCAATTGTTGTCCACTGTAGTCCCCATTCTGCTGTAAACATTTTCTTAACGTTTCTTGGTACCTGCTCTCCCTCCTCTCTGTCCCCTTTCTCTTACATGCAATGTTTCTTAGTGTGTTCTTCTAAAATGTAGTCATACATGTTGTCCTCAAATTCAGACCTGGAGAGATCTTGGTGATCGGGTGACTGGTAAACTTACTCTGTCATTATCTAGACTGCCTTTCATTTAGCACGGGGTTAATGTTTAACAGGGGTGTTCTTCCAGAATGCACTGAACGGATAGAATGTTGGGCACCATCAGTTTCTTGAGGCAAACAGAATTAGTAACCAAAAGTAATCTGAGGTAGAATTAGGAAGTCCTTCGCTACAGTGGCCACTCACCTGTAAGTTAAAGTCATGGGTCAGACAGAAGGGTAGTAGACGGGATTTCTGTTATTCTTACCAGAGAAGCATAAAACTATTCTTAAAAGTTGATTCCTGAAACTTATAAGTTTATGTAGCACATTAATTCAGTCATTCAATTTTGAAATCAAAGAGTGTGCTATTATTAAACTGAAATTTAAAAATTTGTAAAATTTGTTTCAGATACATTTTATTAACAGCATAGGAAAATGCAGATCCCTTATAGGCCACCCACCTACCCACTCCGTGTGTGTGTGTGTGTGTGTGTGTGTGTGTGTGTAAGAAAGAGAGAGAGGTTCTTCAAGGAATTCTGAATCCTGACTCTTCCCCGGTAATTAGTGACCTGCGTCTGTCATAATCCTCTTTCTCAGTGATGTGCCTACAGGCTGTAGCACCATGGCTCACTTAAAGGCGATGCAGGAATTGTGTGGAGAACTGAGAACTCTTAAGGTGAACACGGGATGCACAATAAAGTCAATGTAAAGGGGTATTTGAAGAACAGGAAGGGGAGAGAGGAGAAAACAGATTAAGGAAAATGCCCAATTACAGAGACATAGAAGGGAGAGACTACTATCAACTTCACAATTTTTTCTTTGAGTGGAGAATGAGGAATTACTATGACCCAATAGCTTTATCTTTCTTTGTTCCTTTTTGTAGAACTTTTTCTTTTTTAAATATATTTTTAAGTGAGAGAATTTCATCCCTTTTCCTCACTTTCACCCTCCAATCTCACCCATGTAGCTCCCTCCCTGACTCTCGTAACTCCCCCTCAAGTCAATGGACTGCTTATCTTTGATCATTATTGTTTTATATATTTATGTGTGTTTATGTGTGTGCAAATATGCAAATACATCATGCTCAGTTTGTTTTGGTTGTGTGTGTGTGTGTGTGTGGTTTCAGGACTGATCAACCTTCATTGGCTGATGGAGAGAAGCTAATTAATCTCTCAGCTGTAATTAGTTTCCCACAGATCTTTGTCTGTAGATGAAACCCTGTAAAGTTTTACCTCTTACTCCTTAAAATGTCCATTGGTATTCCTATGCACTGGTCTTGTTTATACAGACATTTCTGGAAGAGACTGTTTCACAGCACACTTCCCTATATACTGACTCTTAAAGTCTTTCTGCCCATACTTTCAAGATGTTCCATGATCCACAGATGCAGGAGCTGTGGTGTGGACGTATCCTTTGGGGCTGCGCTCCCATTATGCTTTGATCTCTGCATTGTGTCCAGTGTGATTTTCTGCTGTTCTCCATCTGTTCTGGGATAAGCGGCTCACAAGAGCTGCATCTGGGTAGCACTATGCAATTGCTTGCCTCCATTGTCACAACGGAGGCTAAGACCACAGGAAAGAGGCTCTCAGGTCAGATTCAGCCAGAGTCATGTGGGTGGTATTTCCTAAGCACATGTAGTGTCTTCAGCAGTAGGGCCCACCCTCCGGCTGTGAGAGGCAACCAAGGCTACCTCAGTAAACTCTGTTGTTCTTGACATTCACTTGGACTATCCTGACTAATTGTTTAAAAGGAGGTTTCTCATGCTTGGTACTGGAATTTTTGTTAGTCTATGGCTTTGGGGGAGGTTTTGTATATCTTAATGGTTATCTGATTTAATTTTGTTCAGCTCTACAAACACTGTATACCTACAAGCATGAAGTCTCTGGAGCCACAAACCATCAAAGCACTGCACTCTGTAGTTTTACAATAATACCGTGTTGTAATCAGTTTCTCAGCACTAGTTATTCGCTAGACTTCAAATTCTCCCCAGGCAACTTATTTTAGCTTATCAACCACTGAACCTTCCGCAAATAATAGCGCTTACAACATGGAACTCAAATATTTGTTGAACTTAAATTTAACGTTAAATTTCAAAATGTTGAAATTAAATTTAAAATATTCAGATGTTTGGAATAAATTTAAATATTTATTAAATGATATTTAAATAATTAGGAAGACTTGTCTTCCACACTCATGCATATACATATACATCTATACACATGAACATGTACATGCCACAAATGAAAACAAAATTGTCAAACTTTAGATTTCTTAAAAATTTTGACAAATTATTTCTTTTTTGTACATGAAGCATTTTAGATATTCTCAAATCAGAAGGAAAGCTGATGAGCGGCCTTAAAAACCTTGGCCTCAGTGAGGAAGACATGAGCAAATTCTTAAAATTAAATTCACCCGTTTGGAAGCACGACTATGTCTTAGATATTCGGCATTCTTCAATAGTGGTAAGTGCTCGTGCTATTTCTTGTGCTAAAACCTTTGAAGTTTTTAAGCATTGAAATTTTTAGCATAAAACCAGTCTATGTTCTTCCGGGTTATTGGTCAGTTTTATGTATCTAGTTGTGTGGTTCACAGATGTAGCATCTGAGTCTTTGTTGTTGCCTCTCAACCTCAGTGACGCTTCGTCAGGTTTGTTGTTCACCATGTTTCGTTCCTTCTGTGTCTCTGCTCTTCTGGCTTTGCTTCCTTGCCTTTGCATAGATCGTTACTGTTGTGGCCTCTCTCTAGCTTTGAAATTACACTGCACCACTTTCCCTGTGGCTCAGAGTGAGAGCTGGGTAATGGACCCGAGATCGCCTTGTTAACGTAGGTTCATATAGCTATAAATAACCCTCTGGTCTTCTTAATGAAAAAGTAATGTTGTCAATGTTTTTATAAATCTGTTAAGATTATTATAGTTCTCCCATAATGATATGATGTAGTGCATGGGTTTCCATATGTTAAAATAAGTTTTCACTTGTGGGAGCAGTCCTACTTCATCACGGCCTCTAGTAACTGGATGACTGCATCTGGTTCAGTCTTCTCTATTTAAGATTATATTGTTTACTTTCTACATATTTGTGATGTTTCTGAAATTTTCTTGCTAATTTTAAATTCAGTTCATTGTGAAATTTCATGGATGTATCATTTCAGAATTGTAAATTTACTAAGACTTCTTTTTTGCATGTGATATCATATATCTGTCCTATAGAACACCTCAGGTATACTTGAAAGAATGTATATCCTGGCGTGTTGGGTAAAAGATTCTTTTTGGTGGCTTATTGTGTTGTTCAAGCCTTACTACTTTGCTGTTCTCTCTAGCTGTTGTAACTACCATCGAAGGTGACACAATTGTGTCTTTGTCTATATTGTCTGTCATGTTAACTTAGAAGTCTTCTAAACCATGAAGAAAGGATAAACTGCTCCAGCCTCAGCAGGCATCCATACCTACACACACCTCCCCACCATCACACACCAGCCAATACACGTAACTAAAAATATGTATGTCTTCACCTCCAATTTAATACAGTAAAAAAAAATCCTATATTTTAAAGTGATATAACTATTAAAGTAGCTTTAACTGGTTTCTGGGTTCTTTCCTAGTGGATTAACGACTTAGAAACTGACGGTTTGTACAGTACGTGGCCTGCAAGTGTGTGGGAATTTCTAAAACCAGTATTACAGGGAACAGTTCCGTCCATAAGGCGTAATTTTCATAATTTGGTGAGTTTGGGATTTTACTTGTTATATCCATTCTTGATTTCCTTGCAGTTGACTGTAGGCATGTCAGGTGTAAGGAAGTGCTTCCCTGGGACAGCAGTATAGAGGGTCATCTGAGCTGGTGGACAGAAGCCAGGATTCTTTAACCATTTCATACCTGGATAGAATGAGTTCTAGTCACTCTCTCTCCCTACCCAGTCTTATTATTACTCAGCTCTCAGGTAGTTTTATAATAATATTTGTATACTATCTCAAAGAAATTAACTTGGTGCTAAATTTAAAGCTTAGTAGTCAGGAAAAATAGATAAATACATTTTTCATAAATGTTCATTGGTTCATTATTGCAATTCTAAGTATTCAAACAACCTTTTAGAATTTTGAAGTGTGTAGAGAAACACCTAAGACTATGCAGGGTTTTGTGTGTTTGTTTTTTGCCTAGGAAGTCTACTTTATTTTCTGTAAGACTCATCAGGAAGCAGGCATATTCGTGCCAATGAAGATGTGAACTGAGATCTTTTAGTTTGTAGAAAGTGTACACATTATATTGTGGGTGCAGCAAGAGGACCTTTAATCTTTCTACGATTCGATGTAATATTATATTTGATATGTAACTATGATAAATCTTCCTAAATCATGAAATTCCTTCTATTCAAGGTAGAAATTTTTGAAATCTTAACATTTAAATTTCATGCTTTAAATTAAAGAAATTAGAGTACATTTAAATTTCAAAGATGTTTTAAAGTCTTATAATAATTATTATGTTCATTATTCTAGGTTCTGTTTATTGATCCTGCTCAAGAATACACCTTGGATTTTATAAGTTTGGCAGAATTTTTTTATTATAATGAAACTCCTCTTAGGTAATTGTAGATTGATATTATTAAAGTAAATCTCATAGTGCTCATGCTGTGTACAGAGACAGTGGATGTGGCCCTTAGATGAGCAGTCTCGCACCGGGAACAGGCTTGGTTATGTGGCCCTTAGATGAGCAGTCTCGCACCGGGAACAGTGCTTGGTTATGAAGTATGTGATGCCTGCATGGTAGAGTCTGTTGATGGAAGCTGAACAGTTCTCATCCGCTGCCCTCCTGGGGGAATAACACGGTCACTCTGGAAATCTAGTAGTGCCTCTAGAGGGCGTTTAACATTTGCAGGACTATAATAGCTGTGAGGTTTGGGTGAACAGGCATTATAATCAACCTTTTCAAATATTCCCCTTTCTGTATCTAATATATTTCCTCATGTAAAGGTTACAGTATAATATTTTAAGTGGTAATCTGTTGTTAACCAAGAGATAGTTGTAACATTACATATTGATCCACTTTTTCCAGGATTGGTTTTGTGTTCATTCTTAACATGGAAAATGAAGTTGATGGAACAGCAGATGCTGGGGTCGCTCTCTGGCGAGCTTTCAACTACATTGAAGAAAGGCATGGCACATCAGAAGCATTTACCTCCATGATACACGTGAGCTCATGCCCTAATGCTTTCCTGAATAATCTTCCTGTGCCACTGTATTTAGTATTAAATATAGTTTTAAATACATGAAAATGTCTCTGGAAGTTAGTACAGATCAGTTTGATTCTGCAACAGGGAGATCGTCCCATTGTCCCAATTGTATGAGCCGGCAACTGAGCCTCTACCAGAGTATATCAGTTTACGTAGGTTAATCTAACCCTGTAAGAAATTTAAATTGTATATGCCTGAATTTAGAGAAAACATAACAGAAATGGTTTTTGGGGATTCCTGAGCTATGCTTGAATAAAGTCATTATGCGATGATTAAAGACACCCTAAAGCAGCGATTCTCAACCTTCCTAACATTAGGACCCAGGCATACAACTATTTTTTTTGCTACTTCAGAACTGAAATTTTGCTAATGCAAACATAATACATTAACATAATGCATGTAACATAATTTACATGTCTGATATGCAGGACATCTGATATGTGACCCCTAAAGGGGTCACAACACACAGGTTGAGAACCACTGCTCTAAATGGTCACATGTGTAATATACACTTCCTGAACAGTTTCAAAGGACGAGATCTCTGAGTGACAGCAAGCTGCCTGAAAGATAATTCTCAGTCTGTAAAGATGCTACAAAGAGAAGACAGAAATTGCCAACCACCCGACTAAGGGGCAATGGCAAATGAGCGTGTCTTGTGAATAGAGTTGTGAATCACTTAGTACGGTGTGTAGACTGCTCACGTGTTTAGTATGAACTGTAGACTGCTCACATGTTTAGTACAGACTGTAGACTGCTCACATGTTTAGTATGGACTGTAGACTGCTCACATGTTTAGTACAGACTGTAGACTGCTCACATGTTTAGTATGGACTGTAGACTGCTCACGTGTTTAGTATGGACTGTAGACTGCTCACGTGTTTAGTACGGACTGTAGACTGCTCACATGTTTAGTATGGATTGTGGACTGTTCACATGTTTAGTATGGACTGGAGACTGCTCACATGTTTAGTATAGACTGTGTAGACTGCTCACATGTTTAGTATGGACTGTAGACTGCTTACATGTTTAGTATGGATTGTGGACTGCTCACATGTTTAGTATGGATTGTGGACTGCTCACATGTTTAGTATGGACTGGAGACTGCTCACATGTTTAGTATGGACTGGAGGCTGCTCACATGTTTAGTATGGACTGGAGACTGCTCATCTTTAAGACTGTAGACTGCTCACATGTTTAGTATGGACTATAGATTGCTCACATGTCTAGCCTTGCTCCTATGCTGCTTTGTACTGAATTTAGTGTTGTCTAAGAGTTTGTAGTAGCACACTGATCATCATGGAAAATAATTAAAGTGCAAGTGACGGTTAAATATCCCATTAGGGAATGTTTTCTCTGAAAGGTAGTGCGTGTCAATAATACACCCTATCTTAATTTTTATTGGTTGTTATAAGGTTTTATGAGAGACTTGGTGAAATTCACTTGGACTTTGACTAATAGCCATCTGTATTTTTCTACAAGGATTCATGTTGATTTAAAAACTGAAACAAAATTTATACTGAGTCTGGAAATAAATTGTAAAAAAAAGTCTCAAATTGTTATAAAACCTTGTTTAAAAATCCATATCATTAAAACATCACTGAGAGGATACAAGATTAACTCAAAAATTCAGTAGCTCAAAAAAAAAAAAATTCAGTAGCTCTCCTTTTACACAGATGATAAATGGGCTGGGAAAGAAATCAAAGAAACATCACCCTTCACAATAGCTACAAATATCATAAAATATGGAGTAACTCTAACCAAACAAGTGGAAGACTTGTATGACAAGAACTTTAAATCTTTGAAGAAAGAAATTGAAGAAGACACCAGAAAGTGGAAAGATCTTCCATGCTTTTGGGTAGGTAGACTTAACATAGTAAGAATGGCAATCATACCAAAATCAATCTACAGATTCAAAGCAATGCCCAGCAAAATTCTTCACAAATCTGGAAAGAATGGTACTCAACTTCATATGGAAATGCAAAAACCCAGGATAGCCAAAACAATTGTGTACAATAAAAGAACTTCTGGAGGCATCACAATCACTGACTTCAAACTCTACTACAGAGCTACAATACTAAAATATTGGCATAAAACCAGACAGAAGGATCAATGGAACCGAATCAAAGACCCAGATATTAATCCACACACCTTTGAACACCTGATTTTGACAAAGAAGCAAAAAAATATCAAATGGAAAAAAGAAAGCATCTTTAACAAATGGTGCTGGCATAACTGGATATCAACATGTAGAAGAATGAAAATAGATTCATATCTCTCACCATGAACAAAACTCAAGCCCAAATCGATCAAATATCTCAATATAAAGCCAGCCACACTGGATCTCATAGAAGAGAAAGTGGGAAGTACACTTGAACGCATTGGCACAGGAGACCACTTCCTAAATTTAACCCCAGTAGCATAGACACTGAGAGAAACAATTAATAAATGGGACTTCCTGAAACCGAAAAGCTTCTGTAAAGCAAAGGACACAGTGATCAGGACAAAATGACAGCCCACAGAATAAGAAAAGATCTTCACTAATCCCACATCAGACAGAGGTCTGATCACCAAAATATATAAAGAACTCAAGAAATTGGACATCAAAATAACAAATAATTCAGTAAAAATGGGGTACAAATCTAAACAGAGCTCAACAGATGAATCTAAAATGGCTGAAAGACACTTACAGAAATGTTCAACATCCTTAGCCATCAGAGAAATGCAAATCAAAACAACTCTGAGATTCGATCTTACACCCCTAAGAATGGCCAAGACCAAAACCACTGATGACAATTTATGCTGGAGAGGATGTGGGGAAAAGGAACACTCCTCCATTGCTTGTGGGAATACAAACTGGTACAGCCCCTTTGGATATCAGTATGGCACTTTCTCAGAAAATTAGGAAACAACCTTCCGAAAGACCCAGCAATACTACTTTTGCGTATATACCCGAAGGATGCTCAATAATACCTCAAGGAAATGTGCTCAACTGTGTTCATAACAGCATTGTTTGTCATAGCCAGAACCTGGAAACAACCTAAATGCCCCTCGACTAAAGAATAGATAAGGAAACTATGGTACATATACACAATATAGTACTACACAGCAAAAAAAAAAAAAATAATGACATCTTGAAATTTGTAGGCAAATGGATAGATCTGGAAAACATCATATTGAGTAAGGTAATCCAGACCCAGAAAGACAAATACCATATGTACTCACTCATAAGTGGCTTTTAGATGTAAAACAAAGAAAAACCAGGCTACAATTCACAGCCTGAGATAACCTAGACAGCAAAGAGGACCCTAAGAGAGACATATATAGTTCTCATCTACATGGGAAGTTGGAAAAGATAAGATCTCCTGAATAAATTGGGAGCATCAGGAGCATGGGGACCATGGGAAAGGGTAGAAGAGGGGAGAGGAAGGATGCAGAGTGGAGAAAAATATAAAGCTTAATAAAAAGAATAAAAATAAAACATTGCTGAGAAAGTAAGGACCTTACCAATACTGGACCTATTATATAATCATTTTATATTAGAAATTAATGTGTCTATCATAGTTTATGTCCATCACTTGCATTTGAATGTCTACCATAACTCATATACTCAGAATAATGCTCTAATTTTAGAAAACTACATTGCACTTAAAACCAAGGCTTTCATGCCTAGAACTGCATCTGAATCATAAAACAGGATCAGAAACCTTTTAACTATATTTTTATTATTTAAAATAATTTAAATATATTTTAATCATATTCTTCCCCTTCCCCAAGTCCTTCCAGATCCTCTCCCCCTCCTACCCATACAACTTTAAGTTCTTCCCCAAACACTCAATAACAGCGTCTTACTAAAGAGACATGAGAGCTGGAGAGATGGCTGAGTTCATATCCCAATACCCACAAAGAAGCTATATTTGTCAGTGCCCTCTGTAACCTCGTTGCTTGTGGTGGAACTATGGCAAGAAGATCCCAGGGGCTCACTGATCGCCAGCCTAGACAAGATTCAGTGTGAAGAGCAAATGAAGACATTTCAAGTTTGTCTCTGATCTCCACATGTGCACACACCAGCAAGCTCACCCACAGAGGTACATACTTGCACATACATGTCTGTACCACACACCCTTTTTTAAAGGGGGAGATGAGTAAAACAGAGGTGAGCAGGTGTGCATAGAACACTTGAGAGCAGTAAAAGATAAGGGGTATCTAGTCATAAGGTGTCTGCTGAAGACCAGTCGGAAGTGAAAATGAAGCAGTTCTAAAGTATCATTTAAAATATTTTGCAAATACATTTTAATAAAACTATTATAGTTAGTGTAATTTGAACTACAATGTTTTCATTTTTAAATTTATACACTATTTTAAATATTTAGGAAAATATAATGTGTGATGTAAGTGATCTGTTTACCTGTATATTTAGTATCCTTAGAATTAAGCCACAGGCAATTGTAGCTGATGGAGTACTTGCCTACTATACATGGAGCCCCAGGCTTAACCTCTAGCTGCAGAAACGAGATCCGATACATGCCTGTGTCACAGCAATAGGGAGGAAGAGGGCATCAGTTCTAGGTCGTCTTTGGCCATGTGGTGAACTTGAGGCCAGCCTGGGGTACCTGTGACCCTGCTTCAAAATCAACAGACTGAAAGAATTTACAAAACCTGTTCTCTATTTTGCAAATACATTTATATTCTTAGAGAAAGAAAACTTATTGCTGTAAAAAAGTAAATATGTCTCTGTTTCCACAGATGTTCCAAAAAGTGAAGGGTCATCGTGTGCTCACTGTGGATGACGTGAAGAGTGTTCTCCAAAATAAATACCCTTATGCTGACATTTTGGATATCTTGGGAATCCATTCCAAATACGACAGGAGAAGAGCGGTAAGACTGGACGTTGTGTGAAGGGAGTGCCAGGCACAGAGCAGCACCGCGGGACTTCTGCAAGAGCAGCTAGTGCTCCTAACTGCTGAGTCATTTCACCAGTCCCGATTTTAGCTTTTCATGTCCAGTATTTGAGATGCCTGTGAACTTACAGATATGTGAAATGATACATTGAAAATATGTATCTGTAGGTCAAAAGAGACATATAGGCGTTAAGTGTGGAATTACGTCACTTGTTTATCTTTAGTAATTAATATTTGGAAAACATAGGTTGCTTAATTAGAAGTTGTGCATTGGAGGGAAAAGCAGACCTGTGTGTCCAGTAGGGGTGTCTTTAAAAGTCAGCACACACGCATCAGGGCTGGGAGATGGCGCAGGTGGTGATGTGTCTGCTGTGCCAGCCTGAGGGCCCGAGTTCCACTCCCCCGATCTTGTATTGAGAAATGAGAAGCTGAGAATGCAGCACCTGCCCGGAAGCGAAGAGCAGCAGGCAGGGTCCTGGGGTTAACTGGCTGACCAGTCCAGCCAAATGGATGAACTTCAGTTCAGTGAGAGACCTTGTCTCAAGTTGAGATAAGATACCCAGCATTAGCTTCTGATCTCCACTCCCATGCGCCTGTGCTCATGCGTGCACCCATAACACACAAACACATGTACGCACACAGAGACATCAACAAGAGGAAGGGGCAGTGAAGCAAGCATTTATCTGCCTAGAGGATTTCCCATAAACATGAAGTCAAAAGTTTCTAAAAACAAAGCCCGTCGTGTATCTTGTTCCCAAACCTTTTCCTCCTCCATGCCCCACAGAGCAGATGTGTCACTGCTCTGGCAGAGCCGCTGCTGGAGGCGTGGTAGGCACCCTGGACTTTCTGTTTGCTTCACCTCCTCCCAAATGGCCCTCAAGTTGTGTCAGTTCTGCGTGGAGCCATCCCTGACAACTGTCCTCGCCTGCTTCACCGTTCTGGTCTCATAGCACTGCAGTGGATCCCAGCTCAGTTTCCAGTGCTCCTGTTGTGTCCTCTTTAAAATAAAGAGTACGACCATACACTTGTCATTGAGCTTCGTTTAGATAGAACTGCTCATGTCGTGTCACACTAGAAGTTCATGTAAGATGGTACTCATATGTTATTTACATGCATTCATAAGCATTTCATACAGCAGATGTCCAGTAAGTGCAGCACTGTGGTTAAGATCTCAGACTCGGTCACACAGATTTGGGTACGGTTGAAGTTGTAAACTATGGCAGCCATTTTACTCCACATCTGTCCCCACATGCGCAGAGTGGCAGACTACTGCTGTGGGCTGGACATCCCCTCTCGGAATCTCCACTTTGGAATTCAAAAACATCATGATTCAACATTTATATCTTGAGTTAAAATTATGATAGAGTCTGAAAATATTCCAAAATCTAAACACTTCTGATCCTATATCAGAAAAGGAATGCTTACTTTGTACTTAGTTTCTTAGACTCCATGTGAGATGTTGGTTCTAACCCTAAACCTTAGTGCCGACTGTCAGGTGGATGGCTTGTTCAGAAGGTGGGATGCGAGCACTGAGGACCGCTGTGAGCTGACTTCTGAGTAAAGCTCAGTGACCACGGAGCGGACAGTACCCGGCCTTTCACACCTGGTGTTTACTGCCGCAACCTAATGCCAGATTCTCAGTTCCCTTCTAGCTGGTCCCTGCTTTCCCTTCACTCGGCTGCCTTTCTCCATTCTGTCTTTCTGGGAGTCTCTCTCGCCATCTTTCAGGCTTCTGTGTCCTTGTCTAGCAGGAACCTTCACTACCCCTTCCTCTTCATGCTCAGACTTGTTAGATGACCCCTTTGTGGGAACCTTCACTACCCTTCCTCTTCACGCTCAGACTTGTTAGATGACCCCTTTGTGGGAACCTTCACTACCCTTCCTCTTCACGCTCAGACTTGTTAAATGACCCCTTTGTGGATCCCTGGGAACCTTGCTTTAATTTGTAAGTATTTGGTGAACTTCTTGAGGAACAGCATTCAGATATAGTTACAGTGTGGGTGATGTAATTCTCATGGACTGAATCAAGAAGTGTTTATCAAATAAATTAATAATAATAATAATAGTTTGTACTGTAAATAAATGTTTTGGTTTTAAGTAAACGTTATGTTGAACATCAAAGAGCTGCAGAATCATCCCTACCTGCTTCTGTAAATAACTTTTGGGACAGCCAAAAACTGTGCTCATGAAGCATCTGTGAGTCTCCTGCTAACAAGAGTTCCTTGCAGCAGAGATAAAAGGTTGACAAAGCCTAAAATATTCACAAGCTAGACCTTGACAGAATACACTTTCTGATTCTTGCTGTATGTGGGTAGATAGCTTTCTTTTGCATACAAAGTTATAAATAACAAAATTTACACGTTTTTATATAACAAAAATATACCACCATTTCTGTCTTTCAAAGAGCTCTATTTTATTTGACATTTGGTATCTTTACTAAACAGGCAGGAACAAGCTTTTACAACATGACTGGTTTAGGTCCTTTGCCTCAAGCTCTTTATAATGGTGAACCCTTTGACCTCAAAGAGATGAGTCCTGAAGATCTGAGAGGGGCTGTCCTGGAGAAAATGACGGATGCCTTTGTGTCTCTGCAAAGAGATGTGTTTACGGTGGGTGTGCATTGATAGAAATGCACATGAATATTTGTAATTATACTGGAAAGTTTAAATATTTATTTATCTTATGTGCATTGGTGTTTTTCCTGAATACTTCTGTGTGAGAGAGGGTGCTAGATCCCCTGGAACTGAAGCTATAGACAGCTGTCAGCTGCTGTGTGGTTGCTGGGAATCCAACCCAGGTCCTCTGGAAGAGCAGCCAGTGCTCTTAACTGTTGAGCCATCTCTCCAGTTCTTATATTGAATATTTTAATGACATATGTAATATAAAAATTTTAAGCCTGATCATTTAATAATTAATAATTAAATTTACCAAATATATAGGTACATAAATATAGATTAGAATACTTATACTTGTATAAGAAAGCTTATTGTAGTAACCCTAAATTACATGCTTTTAAAATTTATTTGAAATTATGTATATTTACATGAATTATGTAACAGCAATGTGCATATAAGTTGCCCATCTTAATAAAGTGATTTTTTTCTATTTTAGGGAACATTAAATGATGAAATCAATGCAGTTGATTTCCTGATGGATAAGAATAATGTTGTACCCCGTTTGAATTCTTTGATTTTACACACTAAACCACAGTACCTTAATTTATTATCTTCATCAGGTAAATAGCCATTCTTGTACTGTCCTACAAATGCTTATTGTGACTGTTTCAGTAATTTGTTATTAAACATCTGTTATTTCAGTAACTGCTGACATTGAAGATTTCTCCACTTTCTCTTTCTTGGATTCACAAGATAAGAGTGCTGTGATTGCAAAAAGCCTGCAGTACTTAACCCAAGAAGGTAACGAGCATATTTTTCTGTGATTTATTTCTAAAGTAATAAAAGCATAACTGTAGAGAGGCACTTGCAAAGTAAATGTACTATGTTTCTATTTTTAATAAGGGGCTTGGACTTCGATTTGTCAGTTTATAATTTATTAGAATTTAACGATTTTTAAAATGGGGAAAATGTCCCTCTTAGCCTCATTAATCATTTATGTAGCAGAAGTTCATTTGTGGTCTCTTAATTTTTTTTAGAAAAGTGTATTAGCCCATTTTTACCATTTAAAAAAAGTAATACAGCCTATTTAAAGCTATTTTAGTGAGTCCATGAATAAAAATGCAATCTCTATATTAGAGGAGATTATAGGATTTCTGTTTTATAATTCAACAAAACCTTCATGTCTTGCTGAAGTTGGGGATCAGAGATGGAAAAGAGAGACTAAGATAGTAAGGCATTCAGAGGAAGGAGCGAAGAGAGAGGTCTACAGCCCAGGTTTGTTAGTGTGCAGCTGAGTGTTCCAAAATGAATAGAATTGCTTAGGTTAGGTTTGCATGGTCTGCTCTACTCTGAAGTTTATTTATTTGGTTTTTTGTTTATTTGTTTGTTTTTCCCCTTTTTATTTTAATTGAGATGGACTTTTCCATACAATATATTCTGATCATGATTTCCCCTCCCTCAACTCTTCCCAGGTCTTCCCCACCCATCTAAACCAAACCCTCATCTTTTCTTCTTCTTTCTCATTAGAAAACAAACAGGCAACTTTTAAAAGATGAAAAAAAAGGAAAGGAAAAGAATATAAAATAAAAACAGACAAACGTCAATAGGACAAAGAAAACATGAAAAACAAAGAACCAAAGAAAAATCCCAAGAAGCACATATGGATTCAGAGACACATATATTAGCACGCACAGGAGGGCTAAAAACACCAAATCAGGAGCCGTAATACATACGCGAAAGCTCTTTAGGATAAGGGGAAAGGAAAAAATGATGCCCAGACAAAGCATTATGAGACCAAAAAAAAAAAAAAAAAAGGAGGAGGAGGAAGGAGGAGGAGGAGCAGGGAGGAGGAGGGAGGAGGAGGTGGAGGAGGAGGAGGAAGAGGAAGAGGAAGAGGAAGAGGAAGAAGAAGAAGAAGAAGAAGAAGAAGAAGAAGAAGAAGAAGAAGAAGAAGAAGAAGAAGAAGAGCTCTAAAACTACCCTTGAGTTAGCTTTATGTGGACCATCCACTGCTAGACATGGGGGCCTGACCTTAAAAGTGGTGTCTGTACTCAGTGAGAGTCCACTGGGAGAAACTAACTTCTCTCTATGGGTGGCTATCAATTAGAGATAGCTTCTGAGTTTAGGATTTGAGCTTGTATGTCCACTTCTATTCTCAGCTGTAGGACATCGTGAGGACAGGACCCATGCAGGCCCAGGGCATGCTAACTCGGTCTCCATGAGTTCAAATGTGCATTGGTCCTGCTGTGGTATAGGCCTTGCTGGAGTTCTTCATCCCTTCTGCTCTTGTAATCTTTCCATCTCCTCTTCTATAGGCTCATTGATCCCAGACGGGAGGGGTTTGATGGACACACCCCATTTAAGATGAAGTGCTCCAAGGTCTCTCACTCTCTGCCTAATATCCGGTGGTGGGTCTCTCTGTTCCCGTCGTATTGCAGGAGGAAATGTCTCTGATGATAGTTGAGCAAAACAGTGATTTATGAATATAGAAGAATGTCATTCAGAGTCATTTTATTTCTAAATTTCTTGAAAAGAACATTAATAGCACTGACACATCTGTTCTCAGGCTCTTGGCCATCCAAACAGTATCCAGGAAGAGTTCCAGTTCACAGGGTGGAACTTGAATCCAATCATATATTGGTTGGTTATTCCCACAAGTTTTGTGCCATTATTTTACTAGCACGTCTTGCATACAGCTCATCATTGTAGATCCCTGGGTGTGTGGCTGAGCTGGTGCTCATCTCTCTTTTGATGATGCACGGGTACTTCTAGAGCCCTGACAAGTCTATAGGTGAAGGCTCAGTAGGCACCAGCTTGACCTCTACACGTTCACTGAGTTAATTCAGCAGTAGGATTTGTGGAGAACAACCAATAGTCTTAGCAATACCCTGAGTGGTTTGGGGGTTCCTAGAGGACCCCCCCTTTGACCAGCAACTCTGTTAGATATAATCTAATACCAGAGGTGGAGTCTCCATTTGGTGATGAGAGATGTCCAGCTGGGGTTATAGCTCCCCCATTATTCAGTTATTTTATTTATGTCACCTTCATATATGGGTGTGTGTCTGTGTGAGTCTGTGTGAGAGCTTCTACTATATTAGATTCCCATACTACCCCTCAAATGCCCTTAATTTTAGTTGTCTCTCCCCCATCTTCCCTCCTTCTTTCCCCTCTTCCCTCCCCTTCCAGTCCCGACCCCTCCATCCATATCTGTCTATTCTATTTGCCCTTCTTAGAATGATCCAGTTCTCCTCCCAGTCTCTTACCTATCCTCTGTGGTTCTACAGATTGTATCTTAGTGGTCACTGATTTAACAGCTAACATCCACACAGAAGTGAATGCATGCCATATTTCTCTTTCTGGTTCTGCGTTGACTCACTGGGGTGATTTTCTTTTTTCTAGTTCCACCTATTTACCTGCAGATTTCATTTTTTAATGGCTGTGTTATATTCCATTGTATGAATATACCACATTTTCTTTATTCATTTGTCTATTGAGGGACATCTAGGTTGTTTTGATGTTTAGATATTATGAATAGAGCAGCAGTGAGCGTGTTTGGCAAGCATCCATGTGATGATAGCAGGAAGCATCAGTTGGGTCATGTCCAGCAGTGGTGCTGCTGACTCTGAGGTGGATGGATTCCCATTTTCCTGAGGAGCCACTGTACTGACAGTACTCAGGGCCTGCTGTGGTAGGGTTGCTGGGCCCTAGGATGATTGTAAGTCTAGGTGTCAATATCTGGACTTGTTAGTTGGAGTGTGTTATGGCTATGGGTTGCCTGGTATGGAATGCTTCTCAGACCCTGTCTCGGTGCCCACGAGGATACAGTATAAGAACTTTTTCTAGATATTGGGAGCTGACAAGCAGGAACAGTGATTGACAGGAAGGATGGAGGAGGGCTGTGAGGAAACGTGGGAAGAAAGCTCAGTTTGCCAGGAGGACCTGAGGTTTCTAGAGAAAGACTGCCAGGCTGATAGCAGGTGGAACAGCCACAGAGATGTTTCTCTTCCGTGAGAGCGAGTAAGGGAGAGATGGTTGAATACTGGCTGGGTTGTAACGTGTGAGTGGTGGTGCTCTAACAATTAGAGTGACCTAGCACTGCAGGAATGAGGTTCTGAAAGGTTAAAGCAAAAGACACACAAGGTTTTAAAATTCTGGAGATTAAATTTAAATTTCACCTCTTTTAAGAAATCCAACATATCAAACAGTGTGTCCCTATCCTAGTGGTGGCAGGCTGGGACCTTGGCTGAGTCAAATGAAGACAAAGAGGCAGAGACCAGGTTAGGTTATATTTTAGAAGTCTCTGGAAATTATGCCAAATTAGCCCAAAGTACCTAATTTCATTAAATCTCTTCCAAATTAAAGGAATATTAGCTGAAATTTTATCATGTCTACCTTTATCATGAATAAGAAACTATGATTTTGAGGATTTTACACTTGAAATACTCTGGACTTAGGAACTGTGAGATGTCCAGGCAGAATCAGAATTCTTCTAACTTCCTTCCTTAAAGAGGAGGTGTTGGCCTTGGCTTCTGGTGGCTGCAAGAGTTTAGAACACAGTGGGGTCAGGGAGGATCTTGGTGGCTGTCATCCTTTTTAACACATTTTTTCTCTCTTATTTCTAAAGTTATTATAAATAGTGCTTAGTGTGATAATTGTAGCTTCAAATATATTCAGCTTTTAGAACCTCAGGTTTTTGTTTTTAATAATTGTTTTGAATTAGTCACCTAGTCTGAAAAAAACATTTTTTTCTGTGGGTCGCACTGGCAGCCCTAGAAGTACCATTTTGTGTGCCATGTACTGATGCTGGGTGAATTATAATCATTTAACTATGGCGTCAGAATTGAAAATGGAGCTTAGCAAAAGCTCAGTCCGCTGTGTTCTCAGCAAGCGTGAGGACTTTAGTTGTGTCCCAAGAGCCTACTATTGTCTCACCCCGCTCTGTGAGGAGCCAGAGGCTCCTGGCTAAGCAGCCTTGTCCAATTGGTGATTTCTATGCCAGAGAGCCTCTGTCTCGGAAAGAGCCTGACAGTTATACATGCATGTACACGTGCACTCACAAACAAACGTGTGCCTGCACACACACATGACAAACTGTTTCTGCCTCTGGGTTCCAGATTCTCTGTCTACAAGTGGAGATTAAATAATGATAACCGGAAATCACTTTTGCCATTTTCTGTATTTACTGAAAGTCTTCATGTGTATAAACAAATAGGCAAACGCTGCCCCCCAAACAAACAAACAAACAAACTGTATACCAGAAACAATTTCACTTTATAGCCCCGGAACCATAAAAAACATAAGACAGCTGTCTCTCCTGGTGAACATTCCTGTGACTGTCTCCAGATAGCGCATGCACGTGCATATATATGAAATGTGTGTAGTAACACAATCCAACAGCAAGAGAGTTCAAAACACTATTTTTGATTGACTCCAAGATGGCTATTTTGTGGGGTTTTCTAACTAGAAAATGTCTTTTCCTTTTAGTTTGCTTTTGGAAAAAATTAATTTTACTTGAGTATTTGAAACTTTCAGATAATGTACTATCTGCAGTCACTCTGTGGATTGTTGCTGATTTTGATGTACCATCTGGGAGAAAACTGCTGTTTTCTGCACTAGAGCACATGGTGAGTGGATGCACTTCCTAGGTTAAGAACCCACGTTCAGTTGTCATCCCCTCCGTGTTAAACACTCAAGTCTTTTGTTTAGTGCACAGCATCAAAGAGACCACGTCAGGAATTGGCGCAATAAACTCCACTTAAAACTGGGGAGTGTCGAGAAAAGCCTGCCTGTCTCCAGGGAGCTCAGAGTGTGTTTTACTAGCAACAGCTAGTGATAGCAGTTTCTATCACATAAGTAGTTAGTACTTTCTCTCCCAGATTAAGAAAACTTAGTCAATTTGTCTTACCAAAACTACAGCAAACTTTATTAACTTTAAATTTTTCTTTTTTGAGTAATTGTAAGTCAGTTGTTAGAAGGAGTGGTTTCTGTATTTCAGGGTACTTTTTTTTTCAGCAGATTATTTTTTGTTACTTTATAAATGATACCAATCAAAGTTTCCACTTCCTCCCCTCCTCCCACTTCCCTCCAGCTCCCTCCCTCCTCCTCTCCCTCTTCCCCTCCAGTCTTAAGAGAGGGCAGGGTAACCTGCCCTGTGGGAAGTCCAAGCCCCCCGCCCCATCCATCCAGGCTTAGGAAGGTATGCATCCAAAAAGCATCAGATCCCAAAAAGCCAGTACTTGCAGTAGAGACAAATTCCAGTGCCATTATCAATGGCTTCTCAGTCTGCCCCTATTGTCAGCCACATTCCGAGGGTCCAGTTTGATCCCAATGCTTCTTCAGTCCCAGTTCAGCTGGGCTTGGTGAGCTCCCATTAGCTCAGGCACACTGTCTCAGAGGGACCCCTCGTGGTCCTGCCTTCCCTGCCTTGTTGGTATAATGGTGAGCATAGCTGCCTTTCAGGGTACTTTTTAAATGAATGTTCGTATTTCTAAGGGAGCATGTATTATCTATATTTAAAAGTTAAGAAACAAGTCAAAATGTTTTATGACATTTTTATATTAGCTCATTGTAAGTTTATTGCTATATAGAAAATTATTTTTTTAAATGACTTAAAACAGTGATTTATTTCACCTGTTTCTGTGGTTGACTGGTTCAAGAGCATCTTAGGTAAGAGGTTATAGATTAGGCCTCTCATGAAGATTCATCTTGAGCTGCACCAGCTGAGCTCTTTGGCAGGAACTAAATACTATCCTACTTAGATGGCACACTTACTGCCGATCAGCTAACGGGCCAAATGCTTTATGCCGTTCCCACATAGACCTGGATTTTGTGCTTTAAATGTGCTCACAGCATGGTGGCCGTCTCTAGAGTAGGAGGTAAAAAGATAAGCGCAAAATACAGTTCAGTTATGAAACAGTCTCAAAAGTTTCGACACGAGCAAAACTTCTATGAACTCCCAGAGACTGGGGCCATTAATGGACAGGGCCCGCATGAGTCTGGCATCTGTGTACGTACATTAGGACTTCCAGTTTAATGTTTCTATTGATGTGAACTTAGGTAGGTAGGTAGGTAGACACAGTAATAGTATTGATGAATCTCTCATTGCATTGATTGGTGAGAGAGGACCGAATGTCACATTCTATGTTAACTCGCTTAACATCTGAAATCTGAAGAAGGCTAAGTGTTTAGTGTTAGAAATTAAGGGACTAAGAAATGAAGAGACTGTTATAAATGGCTGTAATGGTGGTTTTAGGGAAAGGGAGGGTGGGTGATAACTGAAGAGAGGAGCACTGTCTGGATTACTGGTAGTGCTCAGTTTCTTGACTTTGAGTCATTTATGTTTATACAGAATTGAATTCTGCATCTATGTTTTATATACTTTATGTATTCTTTTATACACTCACAGAGTGACTAAATATTTTATTACCAAATAATATTTATATAAAAGAAGAAATGGATAGTTACTAAATGATTACCTCTCTGGCTGTTGTGGTGGTAACTACTCATTTGTTATAATTGTCATAGGAAGTCAAAAAGTAAAACAGGTACAAGATAAGGTCAAAAAACTTGACGCCAACAAGCCTGTTCAACTGTACCAAGGACTGTACTGATCTTCTAAACTGTCAATGTGTTTTGCAGGAAACAAGTGCTCATAGTCGGTTGGGGATCATCTATAATCCCACATCAAAGATAAATGAAGAAAACACAGTCATTTCTAGAGGAATTTTGGCAGCTTTTCTAACACATAAAAACAGCCTTTTGAGAAGATTTCTCAGAAAACTGGCAAAAGAAGAAACTGCTGAAGCAATTTATTCTGGAGACAAAATTAAAACATTTCTTACTATGGTCAGTAAAATAATTGTGTGTAGACAGTGTCTAGGGGTCCTGGCTGTAGACAGTGTCTAGGAGTCCTGGCTGTAGACAGTGTCTAGGTGTCCTGGCTGTAGACAGTATCTAGGGGTCCTGGCTGTAGACAGTATCTAGGGGTCCTGGCTGTAGACAGTGTCTAGGTGTCCTGGCTTGTAGCCAGTGTCTAGGTGTTCTGGCTGCAGACTGCAGCACAGGTTGGGTATGGCTATTATATACTTAGAAGGTGAATTTTGTTTTTTATGATAGCCATATTTCAAGTGCTAATTTCAAGTGCCATGGTTACCATATTGAATGGTGCAGTGGAACATTTCTGTTGTCATAGGAGTGCGTGGGAACTTGCTAAAATTTCAGACCGAAGGCCTCTTAATTGTACTCAAACAGAACACACCAAGGTGAATTGTATATATTTTAAAGTCGATAAAGTACTGATAGGGAAAAGTGTACCTCAGTATGAAGCTATATAAAACCTTTTTCTGGTTGGTTTTCTATGAATATCCTTATAATTTTTTGAGAGGAATTATTTTAAATACTGCATTGTTTAAATACAGTTATTATATTGGCCTTCTGTGATTTGTACACTCGGGTGAGATGCAGTATTTCTATCATAAACACTCCTATTTAAGAGCATCAAACATGAGAGATACTGAGTTCAGAATTTAATAAATAATTAACTTTTTATGGTTAAATTTTACTTAAACTGATGTTCTCAAACATGATGCTCTACAAATCTCCCTTAAATGGTCAAATAATTGCTAATTTATAACTATGTGCATTTATAACAAGATTTAATGGTTTTATGAATGATTTGATAAGAAATTATCTCTTTAAAATGCTGTTTCAAAAGAAAATTATTTTAATCATAATTTGCATAATTTTATTAATAATGTGGGATTTATATAGATGAATTTTTACTGTTACTTCATCATTTTGTTCATTTTTAATAGTTTCATCATTTTTAACTTGTTTTTTCCTGTTTTTTCATTTTTAACTTGTACCTTAGCAGATGGATAACAATGCTTTTGAGAAAAAATATAACACCATTGGAGTAAATATTTTTCGAACTCACCAGTTATTCTGTCAAGATGTACTTAAACTGCAACCTGGCGAAATTGGTATTGTCAGCAATGGGAAAGTAGGTAAAAGAAGAAATGTTTCCCTTTTAGTGGACACTGGTGCTGCGACCAGAGACCCAACATAGTGACATGCACTTGTGTGTTACGTCCTAGTCAGAGCTCTGGGCAAATAAAATGGGGCCAGAACCTACTACCGCTACCCCTCCCTGAGCTGTGATTGCACCATCCTGCCAGCAGCTGTGATTACATCACCCGGCCCGCAGCAGTGTAAAGCAGAGTGTTCTCTGTGCACCCAGCTTCCTCTGCTCTAATATCATGTCTCCTTGTAACAACACCATTACGTCTTTAGACACCAGTGTTGTGGTCGGGGTACAAAGCATATTCCCTCGTTTTCTTCTGCGCCTTTCTCTGAAATTCTTATGTCACATGACAGCTAGTTTTGTGACTCTGAATATGCATATCTAGATTGTCACATATTAGCGACCTTTTACAAGCTATAAAGGAACATACTCGAGCCAGGCGGTGGTGGCACACACCTTTAATCCCAGCACTCGGGAGGCAGAGGCAGGCGGATCTCTGTGAGTTCGAGACCAGCCTGGTCTACAGAGCTAGTTCCAGGCCAGGCTCCAAAGCTACAGAGAAACCCTGTCTCAAAAAATCAAAAAAAGAAAAAAGAAAAGAAAAGAACACCAGTCATTCTCATTGTGTTGTGAACATGAACTCCTAATAACTCACGTTGCTTCCATCTCCTTTTTTCTACAAGAGATATTTCTGTTTCTTTTAAAAGCATGATTATAATTTCATCTGTGATTCTATATGACATTTTTATTTTGATATTTGTGTATATTTGTATCGTCTGTGTGAAGGTCAGAGAGAGATAATCATCAGGTACTTCTTCCTTCCTTCATGTGTATCCTCAGCGTTGAGCTCAGGTTGTCGGGTTTCCAGCCATTGCCTTTACCATGAGCCATCTGGCAGTATATAGCATGCTTTTTCTCCCCCAGCATGCTGCAGGTCTATTAACAAATACACAGTAAGTAGATGATGCATACTTATCAGTGTTTTGAGAATGATAGTGTGATTCTACTTCTTACCGGCTACTTAGGTAAAAAAATAGAATCTGTTCATAAAGTTTATCAAATAAACTAGTATGTTTGACAGATACCTGGCTTAAAGTGCCATATGGCAAAACATCAAATTATCTTAAAAGTTTTAATGTGTTCTTGCAGTTTTCCATGGTTTTTTGAGCTATGGTCACCTCTGTTTGGCTCATACCTTTTGGCATTGGACAGACAGCTCAGCTAGTAGTGATTTCTGTTCTCCAAATTTGTGTTCTAGCTCCCAGCACCCACGTGGGTGACTCCTAACCACCAGGAGCTCCCTTCTGCCCTCTGTAGGTACCCACACACGTACATATAAATACAAATAAAATAAGCCTTTTTTTTAAAGACTCATAACCAGCTCTGACTCAGACTGGCCTCAAACTGGTGATCCTCCTGCCTCTGCCTCCTTCAGCAAATCCTACTGGTGTGCATCACCACAATGGGAAGCTCTGGAAGTGCTGCTTGACAAACTGATAGCAAACATTTAATAAGGGGTAGAAGTCTAATAGCAAGCAATGTGGAGGTTCAGGGATGGCATCACTTCCTTTCAGCAGTTGCCATGGAAAGAAATACAGATTTTTAAAGATAACTTTGAGTAAATGGCTGTCATTAGCATCCTTTGCTTTACATTGTCTGTTATCATTAACATAGTGCTGTAGTAATGATAACTAATACTATAGCTGTAGTAAACTTATTTCCCTAAGTCTGCCCTTTTCCTCCCTTCTCTTACAGTCGACGACAATATTCAGGTAGGCACCCCACACCTCCTGCGAGTGAAGCTGTCTGCTGGGTAGAGAGGTTGTTGTGACCCATGAGCTTGTCCAGGAGGAGTGGGAGGGTGACCATAAGCACAGCTGTGGCTCAGCTGCATGCCTGAGTGGGCGGCTGAGGACACCCAGTCAGAGTCCTTGCCTAGGGCTGGCTGATGGGAACAGGGATTGTGCTTCAGAACGAGTACCGTGACTGACATCAATGCAACAATGTCATCTTTATTACCCTGTAATATAGTAATAATCATAGTCTCTGGGGCAGATCATTAGCATTCTGACAGTTTCATCCTTGAAATAGTGCATTTAGCATACAGCCTGTCCCATGGTAAAGTTGAGGAATATTTAGAGTTATAATTTATTATAAATGATTAATAATATGAATACAATAATGATCACATATTTTCCAGGTTTAAATTTTTATTTTTGAGACAGGGTTTCACTGTGTACTTCTGGGTGACCTAGAACTATGTAGACCAAGCTGGCTTTGAACTCACAGATGTATGCTGTTAAATAAACAATATATAAATGAAAAATATGTTTAACAGAAACCTGGCTTCTCCAAGGCTGAGTTACAAGGGTGTGCTCCCCTTGCCCAGCTAATGATCACATCATTTCTTGCAGAAATACTAAAGAAGTAAATGTTTATATGTTTAAATATGCTGTTAGTGTTTTCTGTTTCTGTTGATTGCACCACATAGTCAAAAATTGTGGAGAATTGTGGCCTAGCAAGCAGTAAAGAAAGCAAACCCCACTCTCTGAACCACGCGGCCATAAGTTCAGACTCAGTTGTCAGTGAGTTGTATAAATTTAGTAAAACTTGGCTTCATTATTCAAACAATAGGAGCTGCAATCTGCTGTTGGAGATATTGAATATGCATTTGTGTGAATATTTGAAACAGGCCCGACAAGGTAACTTTTCAGTAAATAGTAACTTATGTTTTCTCTTGAAATATTTGAGAACTGCAGATTGTAGGCTCATGTATAGACTTTATTTTTATGAACTAATACATGAGAATAAGCCCATACGAAGGGATTCCTATTCAATGTTAATGAACATTCAATGTTAATGTGATGTCAGAGCAGGTAATGCTCTATATTATAGAATTCTACCTTAACTTAAAAAAAAATAACATTTCTAAAATATTGAAATCAAGATTTAAATACCAGATGTATTTTATTCTATTATTGTTTAATTTTATAATTTAAAGTTCTTTTTCCCACCCTGAATATTATCTGATTTTATACCATTTAAATTTCATTATTTGGCAAATGCATTCAACTTTAAGTAGAATAGAGACTGAAGAATCAGGTCCTTTACTGTTTGATGCCTGTGCTTGCTTACATAGGTGAAAGGAAACAAGTGTTCCAGTGACTTTCATCAGTAAAGATAGACACCATTTTAAGAAAATAATTTAGGATTTGAGGGCCCTATTCTAAGTTAATAATCAAACTTTTCAAGCCATTAATAATGGTACATCTAAAATTCCACTCTTTCCCAATCCCATGTGCCCAGTGATAAAAACAAAACAACAAAAGCAGCAATAACTAAACAGCTAAAACATTGAAACTGCTTTTTTAAAGTTAAATTTATATCAAATCTCAAAGTTTAAAAAAATGTTTCCAAGCATGCTTTTAGTAATGCAGCGCCTGTTTCCGTGTTAAGACCCTGTGATCTCTACTTACAATGACCTCTATACTTACAATCAGACCTCTGACGTCACGTCTGCAAGATTCCAGTAGATGCCACATGAGTATTCAAGAGTGTTCATTCCAGAGCAGCTGCAGGGGCATGTAAGACGTGTCTGGAACCAGCCTCTGTAATCTTTCTATTAAAGAAAACAACATCCCACTTGACATGGCTTCTAATGTTGTTAAATAGAATGGGTTCCTATATGAGCCCATCATGTCGGCCCCATGTCCTACACAGGGCTTTGCACACACAGTGTGACAGTGGCTGCACATAATAGCTCTCCCAGAAGATGCTCGTGGCAGTGCAGTGGTAGTGTGATTGAGTAAACATGAGAAGAGGAAGTTTTCCTGAATGTCTCCCAGAAAATATCCAACAATAAAACTTCCTTTATTTCCAGTTCTTTGGACCTTTACATGAAGATTTCTACCTAGAAGATTTTCACTTGATTGAAAAGATAACATTTAGTAATTTGGTAGAGAAAATTAAAGACATTGTTGAAAATATGGAAATCGACTCCAAAGAGTAAGTATTTAAAGGTATTATAACTACTCGTGGGGGTATAATGTTTTCATATGCTTTCTCTCACAGTTAGAAAATGCTTCACTATTTACACGAGATTCATAACAAAGACATGAAGAAGAGGGTGATCAACCCATGCATTTAACTTCGTCCCTTAACTCTGAGGGCTGGGGTTTGTTTCTTTATTCCATTCTTTCTCTCTGTTTTGCATTCATCCAGTTATACCCCCTCCTTTCACAGAGGAGCCTTTTCCATAGAGACTGTGTGCATAGGTCTCATAGTTTTTATTTATACTTTGGCTTCATCTGTAAATTTCCACTATCCATGTTTAATGTGTTGAGTGCCTCACCTTTCCCAAGACACTGTGTCCTTTGTAGTTTACTCTGTAAGAGAGGAGCTATAGTCATTCATATAGAAAGGGCCTCTCTAGAGTTGTCAGCTGTGACATGAAATACAGAGTTTTCTCTTCCTAGAAGTCTCACATATTGTTTCTCTGCTTGTGTAGCATGAGCGACCTTGTGATGAAAATCGATGCACTGGTGTCTCCATTGCCAGTGCGTGCCTCTCGGTATGATGTCACGTTACTAAAAGAGAACCACAGGTAATGCTGTAGCAATATCTCATTTTTCTACTATGAATTATTTCATGCAGTCTTTTCCTTTGCCATGCATTATTTCCATTAATTTTTATAGCATAGTAAAACCTAAAAGTTCTCTGTTCAGTAAAAATATAATTAGCAACATAAAGAAAAAATGATCTAGGACATAGCTCAGTAGAAGAGGATGCATTTGCCTTTCATGCATGAGGCCAAGTTTGATTCCTTGTACCACATTACTAGCACACACACACACAACACACAACACACACACACACACACACACACACACTGAGCATACACACCATACACACATATTACAAATCCAGTTGTTTAGCTTAGTGAATAAAAACACATTTAGGATATAAAGTTTTGAGTTATACTTAGCATGATTTTTATTTTTCAGTATTATTAGTAACAAGTACCTTTGATCATTATAAATAATGCTATGTATTTTCAGTATATGAAAGACTCATTTCCTAAGGAGTTCTTACTATACCTATACTCAAGGTTATCTGCAACTACCTTCAAATAAATAGTATTTTACCTTAACTTTTTAATTTGTAGTGAGAGACATTTATTTGATGCAAAATCTTGCTCTAGAATGGCCTCAAATTTGCTATATAGCTCAAGCTGGCCTTGAGATTGGTGTGGGATTTCCCTCTGTATGCTGTGATTACCATTAATGACTAAAGACTAATGACTGCTTTGGACCTATAGCAGGGCAGAACTTAGTTAGGCAGGAAAAACTAAACTGAATGCTGGGAGAAAGGAGGAGGAGTGAGAGAAAAGCCGTGTAGCCCTGCCGGAGACAGATGCTGGAACTTTAGCCAGTAAGCTACAGCTACATGGTAATACACAGCTTAATAGAAATAGGTTAAATTAAGATGTAAGGTTTAACCAATAAGAAGCTAGAGCTAATGGGCCAAGCAGTGATTTAATTAATACCATTTTTGTGTGATTATTTTGGTTCTGGGCAGCTGGCCGGGATGAACAAGGAACTTCCTACAACATGAGATCATGAGGCTCCTTCCTCATTCTCCTTAGAACTGAACAGATGACTGTGCATCACCACACTTTAATCTATGATGTGATACATGTAGCTAAATGGTGTCTTAGGAACTAAAGCACAGTACAGCCTTCAAGAATTAGCAGTTACCTGGGGCAAGTTAAAGCAGCAGGACACAGATCACCTCTACTAAAGCCTTGTGACAACCAGTTTCCACAGGTGCTACAATATGACAGTGATTTGTACAATTTTTGCAAGATAAACAAAAGCTGCAACAGTTGTAGAGTCTTATTATCAGATTATCTAATTTATAGTCCTTCTTTCTGGCAGAATTATTCAAGACCTGTTGGCTCTACTACTCTTATTATATATAACACAGTCAAATTAAAGCTTCAAGTAAACAAGGTTTCTCTCCATGCTCATATCTCTAGTAAATATTTAACTGATGAGCATTGGTTTCTCCCTGCCAAGAGTCTTTCTGCAGCGAAGACAATTGCTGCTCCTGTAGCTGCATTTGTGTGGCATTTCATTAGGCAAGGCTTTTTCTACTGCCAGAATAAACAGTTCTTTATCTGAGAAAATGTCTTCGTATGACTAGTGTTGAAGCCATAATTGAGTTAGCATAGACTGTACTTTACAAACAGACATATTTTTATCTCTCACTGGCCAGTTTATTCCCATTTTCCTTTAATTTAAGTCCATCTCTTCATTTATGATTTAGATCAATGGAAAGGGGTGAGCAGGATGGAGGTAGAGAGAGGAGGGGGGTGCTGGTGGCCATGTCAGAGGGGCAGAGGTGGCAAATGAAGGTGGAACCCCTCAGTCAGCAATAGCTGGATCCAAATAAGTTACCATGGTTTTGAGTGTGTTTGGTCCTGATTTCCCTGTCTTATGTGTTGATTTTGTACAAATACCAAGTGATTAAAAGTATAGTCAATTCTCAGATCTTAGGAAATATATTCCCCTCTACAAAACTACCAGGATTTGTACTGTAGTAGTCTCATTCCTTAATGTGTTCATAAAATAGTTCATTTTCTCAAATTCTTTATATTTTTACAAAGTTGCGCACAAATTTCAAATTTGGATTTTATTATATAACCAGAATTTATATAACCAGAATTTAAATCAACTACAAGGGAAAGCAAGCAACTCGTAAGAATGTACATAACTAAGATCACATTATGGATGTCTTTATAAACGTAATTCACCACATTGACCTTCCCTTTGTCACTGCAGTGTGATAAAGCTGAGTCCTCCCGAGAAGGACCTGTTCTATGATATTGTGGCTATCGTGGATCCCTTGACAAGAGGAGCGCAGAAGATGGCACAGCTATTGGTTGTAAGACAATATGAATCAGACTAAATCTTTTCACTTTGAAACTCAAATATTAACTGTTTTTTAAGTGTAATGAAGGCCGGGCGGTGGTGGCGCATGCCTTTAATCCCAGCACTCGGGAGGCAGAGGCAGGCGGATCTCTGTGAGTTCGAGACCAGCCTGGTCTACAAGAGCTAGTTCCAGGATAGGCTCCAAAACCACAGAGAAACCCTGTCTCGAAAAACCAAAAAAAAAAAAAAAAAAAAAAAAAAAAGTGTAATGAAGTATTTGTGCTTCTCAGATCTTTATATCACCTGGCGTTTTACACACACACACGCATGTATGAAATATACACACTGCAGTCGAGAATAGGAGAACTGCACAAGTGTCACAGCAGTGCTTAGGTTGGGGCTGCTGTAGGCTGAGCTGCAGTCCCCACCAAGTCCACACTGTGGCACTTGAAGTATGCATTGGTGAATTCAAGCCCTGCCTATCAATGGGACTGTATGCAAATGAGCCCTTAGGAGGTACAGCTAAATGATTTCGTAAGGGAGGAACCCTAGTTATGTCATATGTGGAAGGCGTAAGTTCTCTCTATCTCCCATAGGTCATCTATGTATTACTGTTAGCATAAAGGGGAGAACAAGGCCATAACCCCATAGGCCCATAAGTGACCAGAAGTAATAGTGAGAGGCTGAAAACTATGGCCAACAGCCTTTCATAAAGATGAAAATGTATGGGAAATCTGGTGTTTGATGCATGGCTGTAGTCCCAACAATCCAAAAGCAGAAGTACATGTTTATGGTCATGCTGGACAGCATAGCCATATCCTGTCTGAAATAGGAGAGATGAGAGAAGAAGGGAGGGAGACTTTGAGGGAGGGAAGAAGAGAGCAAAAGAAGTGAAGGAAGCGAGGGTGGGAGGGAGGAAGGGAGGGAGCAAGGGAGGAAGGGTAAATGAATGGAAAATGTTCTCAACTACAGGCAACTAAGGAATGCTGAGAACAGGAGAAATAGGGAACCAGTTTGTTGCCCAACACAAAATGATTATCCCTGAAAACATACGTACCAGTAACATATGGACTTAGCAGGTCGTATTTGTGTATGTTTATATTTTGTGTGTATAACAAAAAGTTAAAGGAAATTAATTTGGAAGAGAACAAGATGTGCAGAGGGTATACATGGGAGGGCTTGGAGGGAGGAAAAGGAAAATGACATGATTATATTACAATATCAAAAAATGGTTTAAATAAAAAATAAAGAAATTTTCTCAGAATTGGAAACTGCTCTAACAGTTGCCTTCCTTTGAAAACAGGCCAGAGTGTAGGTAAGAAATCTAATAGATAATGTTAATGACCAAGCGGGTGATATTGCTGACCATTCCACCAGAATTCCATGTGTTAGCTTTCTCCGACAGTAGACCATATGAAGGGGATTTTTTGTAAATAGTTTTATAGGTGTACTTATTGATGTAGATGATCATCTTAGACTTTGATGCTGTTTCCATTCAGAATATGAACAGCACAAAGCTAATTCCATGGCTGTTTCAATAGTGTCTTAGCATTTGTAAACCCTTCACATGTGAACTCTAAAAGTATAGTATTCAAATTATCCTTGATTTTTAGTGTATAACTTCCCTGTTCCCAAAAAGAATCATTATTAAGAAAAAGTATTATTTTATCTTTAAAACTACATAAGGATAGGACTTATAAATAATAAATGTAAAATGTAAAATTATAGGGATAAGAGAAAGGACTTGCACGTTGCACGTTCCTTCTTTGGTAACGATAACATGCTTTATTTCTCAGCAGTTTTATTTTACTTTATGGAATAATACATTTATAAAATGACATTTTGTGCATTGGCTATAGTCTCCAGCTTCTCTGTCACTCCCCTGTGCGGTGCTGATTTAACATATGAGAGGAAGTCATGCAGTGACCCTCGTGGCAGCAAATGTGAGGGGTGACAGATAGAAATTAAACCACAGAGCTCTTACACATACACTTTGTCCTAATTCCTCATTAAGTCTGTATTCTTCGTGTCATGTGCACACTTTTTCTACTTTATCCATGTCCTGGGTTGATTAACAGCTTTTGAATCATCTGTGACTTGTCTGTGTAGAGGTGATGGAGAACAAACTTTATTTTTTTCCACTTGTTGTTGATTTAGTGACAAGTGAGAGAAAAGAAAGAGTAGATCATCTGTGTATAACCTAGAACTTTCCATAGCTCTTAAGGCCTGGAGTGAAATTCTAAAAAGATCAGGGCACCCTAGGCAATGTTTTGAGGCAAACCAAGGACTCATAATTATATTACACTTCCTTCAATGCTAAGGAAGCTGGGAAACCCTGAAGGTCATTGTAAACAAAAGACTAGCAGCTTCCAGTGAGGCACGGAGTCGGTCAGTTGTCTGAATGTCATAGTCTCCTATAGTGGCCCCGGGCAGCTACGTCTCTGTTCATCACATACAGGAGGATATGGACTGTGTTATGTGTGTCATCTTCAGATGTGACCATGAGTGGTGCATAATGTATGCTCAGTAACTGTGAGCTATTCTGTTATTTGAAAATCAAATACGGGAATTTTTAATAGGTGCTTGGCAAGATTGTAAACGCGAGGATGAAGTTGTTCATGAACTGCAGGAGCAAACTTTCCGAAGCCCCCTTAGGAAGGTGAGTGGATGGCACTGCTCTGGACCTGTTGTTGGCCAGCCCTGCTGGTGCCTTCTCTAGAGAGTCAGCATCTGTCTCTTAATTGATATGAAGCTAAAATAACCTGACTCAGCAAATATATCTCACTGTGTGCACTGTCTGGAGTGTTAAGACAAAGGCTTTAGAGGATATGTTGGTGGTTCCGGGATGTTTGTGTTTATCATTGATGTGGGACTCCCTCTGTATGCGGTTACCATTGGGTATTAAAGAAGCTGTTTCAGCCTATGGCTTAATAGAGTAAAGCCAGGTGGGAAATCTGAACAGAGATATAGAAAGTAGGCAGAGTCAAAGAGATGCCATGTAGCTGCTGAAGGAGACAGATACCAGACAGAACCTTACCGGTAAGCCACAGCCATGTGGCAATACACAGATTAATAGAAATGAGTTCATTTCAGATGTAAGACTTAGCTAGAAATATGCATAAGCTATTGCCCAAACAGTATTGTGGTTAATGTAGCTTTTGTGTTATTATTTGGGTCTGGGTGGCTGAGAAATGAAGGAGCAGTCTGCAACTACATATCATTGTGTAAAATAGTTCTTGCACTGTGACCTTAAATAAAACCTAACTTAAAAGAAACATGCCCTTTCTCTTTTTTGGATCAGAATCATTGTTGTAATCATTCATATTTTTAGAATATTCAATATCCTTTGGTGTTCTGGGGGCAGAAAGAAGGTTTGCCCGATTGAGCTAGAATAGCTGAGGCTTGATGGCATGTTCGTCTCAGCCGTAGTTACTAAGCATGCATGTACACCTGGCAGGAAAGCTGGAATTTGGTTCATCTTTTTGTTTCCAAGTATGGTGTTTCTGTATATTGTACACTATTACCTTGAACTGTCACTTTAAACAAGGAATTTTTCATGCTTGAGAGACAATGAAATGGAAAATATAGAAAATTTAAATGGGAATTTAGAGTTTATCCATTGACTCCTTGGCAGTTTGTTTTAGCTCATTTGCTTTTAGGTTGTTCATTTTTTTTTTGTTTTTTGTACTTTAAATTTATCACATACCTTATCTAAATCTGATTTAAGAATAATTAAATATGTTAGCTATTAATTGGAAGGTCTGTACCATGGGTACAGAATTTTGTTGTTGTTTTAGTTTTTCAAGACAGGGTTTCTCTGTGGTTTTGGAGCCTGTCCTGGAACTAGCTATTGTAGACCAGGCTGGTCTCGAACTCACAGAGATCCACCTGCTTCTGCCTCCCAAGTGCTGGGATTAAAGGTGTGCGCCACCACCGCCTGGTGGGTACAAAATTTTATTCACAAGAATGGACAATCCTTTCAGAATATCTCTGTAAAGATGGAATGCATTTAAAAGAAGAAAAAATTACTGAGGGCTGAGATACATCTACTCTCCAGAAAATCCAAGTTCAGTTCCCAGCAACTTACAACTGCCTATTAATCTAGCTCCAGGGAATCTGGTGTTCTAATGTTCTCTTCTGGTCTCTGTAGGCACTGAACCCGTGTGTGTGTGTGTGTGTGTGTGTGTGTATGTGTGTGTGTGTGTAAGTAAAAATATTTAAAAATAAAGAGTGGTAACGTGAATATTAGAGGGATGGAACATGGTGTCTGTAGTAGGAACAGTAACTGAAGTGCTAGCTACTGTTCAGCATATAAAGTAAGCACCACTTCTAATCCACTGGTTCAACATAACCTTAATTAGTTCCTCATGTTGTGGGGACCCTTAACCATAAAATTACTTTTGTTGCTAGTTGATAACTGTAATTTTGCTACTGGTACAAAACATAATGTAAATATCTATGTTTTCTGATGCTTTGGTGAACTATGGGAAAAGGGGTCACAACCCACGCTGAGAACCACCGTTCTAGAGCACTGATATTTTTTCTTCCTTCTTTTTCCTGTAAACTTCATCGGATGACAAGATGTTCTTTGTAGTTCTCCTTCACTGCAGCTGCCTTTCATTTTCTCTGCCAATGAAATTATTTTCACTCAGTTCTAGAGAAAGTTCTATTTCCAGCATCCCTAAAAACATCTTCCTTAGCATTTATACTGTGTTTGTCGTACTGGGTGCTTGTTTTGTGTTTACTTCATGACTGCTCTCTCGTTTCTCCTTGTACCTTCTTTTCTTTGGTTTAACGTGGCTCCTTTTATACATCTCCTAATGAGCCATCACCATGTGTGTAAATTCTCCTGGAGTAAGGGTTGAACATTGTTCAAAATACAGCCAAACTAGTTGAATAACTTCTGCAGTCTGCAGTCTAGATCAAACAGGCATGTTTATGCCTTGCTGGCGTTCTCTGTCCCTGTCTCTGTGTCTCTGTCTCTCTCTCTGTCTCTCTCTCTCTCTGTCTCTCTCTCTGTCTCTCTCTCTCTCTCTCTCGCCCTTGTCAGTGTCTCAGATGAAGTGTGAGTAGAAATGCCCAGGTGGCAGTTAGCGGAGTACTTTTCAGCCACAACTAGAGAGGGCTGGAGTCCTCATTCCCACAGCACCAAACAACCGGATGAGCTTCCTTGCCTATGTCCATGCTCCCCATTTCATCCCCTGAACCTGGAAAGCTGCAGCAGAACTCACACCATCTTTATTTATTAAAGTTCATCTTTCTTAAGAAAAATCAAAATCATTGTGTAATGAAACTATAGAACTCACAATATGAGTGTGAGCTGAGCATGATCATAAAATACGTTAGAGAACAGAAAATCGTTTCTATGTTCTCGATATTGACCCACACTACTCTTAAGAAATGGCTAATTTTTAGTATGATTATACTGGAGAATGAAGCTGAGTACAGTAAATCTGCAGTTACTCTAATGATCTATTACACAGGAGCACTTAACTCCATCCGCTTATTTGGTTCTAGTTGAACTTTTAAAATTGGTATCAGAATTTCCACTTGAATTTTAGTTTGTTTTTTATTATTTTGGGTCTTACTTAGTTCTCTTTGTAGTGGGAGGAGCTAATAAAATACCTAGAAAGCAGACTGTGTGTAAGTGTGAAGGCATATAGAAATGAGTGCAGATAG
The DNA here is from genome assembly GCF_950005125.1 of Chionomys nivalis. Lineage (NCBI taxonomy): Eukaryota > Metazoa > Chordata > Mammalia > Rodentia > Cricetidae > Chionomys > Chionomys nivalis. The sequence continues at coordinate 5,027,272 of NC_080097.1, forward strand.
ATTATATGCTCTAACTCAGATAGATTTTCAGGAAATTCTAATTGTTTTCATTAAAGAGTAAAAATATATAATATGATATAAATACATGATAATATAAAGTAGTCTCTTAACTCCTGTGGCATACAGTGTGTATTTAACTTTTGGATTTAAGATCTTATAGTCATATTTATTGAGTCATTTGTAGTTTTAAAATAAATGAGGAATAGGTAATCCTTTTAATTTTAGTCATGACATTTTTATGTTTCATTAACAGCTTTTACCGATTTGTTCTGGAACCAGAGCTGATATCAGAGGCTAACAATGGTCCTTCTCATGGACCAGTGGCAAAATTCCTGGACATCCCAGAATCACACCTTCTAACTCTCAACATGATCACCCCAGAAGGATGGTTGGTTGAAACAGTACACAGCAACTGTGACCTTGATAATATTAACTTAGAAGACGTAAGTTATTGTGGGAAGTCATGTAAAGATGAAGGAATGGGATAATCCATGTCTATTGATGATATTAACTTAGAAGACGTAAGTTATTGTGGGAAGTAAGTAAAGATGAAGGAATGGGATACTTCGTGTCTATTGATGCCATCATCAGTGAGCATCACACGAATACCAAAATTGTTGTTTACCTCTAGGTCTCAGTGTGGTCTTTTTCTTTGATTTTTATGTGTACCTCACTTCTGACATCAACTTCTCACTGTTTCCAGATTCATAAATGCCCTCACCATTTTCATGGCCATGTGCCACTATCTCAGAGCGACTGATAAGCATTTGGAAAGTTTGGAGATGACATGTTGAGATACTTTGCTTAGCAAGTTTAATTTCGAGAACTTCAGTCAGAACACATTGCCTGGCTCATAGCTAGCAAAATCAGCTTTAATCAAATTGAAATAGAAACCAGGAAACAGAATTTGTTGGACTATAGGCTAAGCACACCTGCTCCCCATCACCTCCACTGTGACTTCGGCTAGCGAATAGTGCGACCTCTCCTGCTCACCTTGGTCACTGGCCATGGGGGGTGGGGTTGAGCAGAGAATTTTACATTTTTATTGACCTGTATTCACTCTACATAGTGGAAAGTGTCATTAGGACATTTTCTTTTTTTTTTTTTTTTTTTTTTTTTTTTTTTTTTTTTTTTTTTTTTTTTTTTTGGTTTTTCGAGACAGGATTTCTCTGTAGCTACGGAGCCTGTCCTGGAACTAGCTCTTGTAGACCAGGCTGGCCTCGAACTCACAAAGATCCGCCTGTCTCTGCCTCCCAAGTGCTGGGATTAAAGGCGTACGCCATCACCGCCCGGCTCATTAGGACATTTTCATTCAAGGCTATTATGTGCTGTAGCCATAAATGCCTCCCCAAAAAACCACTTTCTCCCCTTACTCTCTAGTCCCCCCTTCCCTCAGTCCTTCTGCTTCAAGTCATGTGTATAATATGTATAATAATTTATGTGCCTGTAGAAAATTTAGAAAGCACAAATAAGAGAAAACATATTTGTCTTTATGAGTCTATTTTGCTTAACATGGTGATCCCCAGTACCATCCGTTTCTCTTCAGATGACATAATGCCACTCTCGTGCACACTGGGTAGAACTCCCTAGTGTGCACGCCATCATATCTATGTTCACTCATCCGCGGATGGATACATAGATTGGCTCCATAACGTGGCACAGTGTCAAGTTACATATGAGTACTGCCGCAGCAAGTACAACTAAGCAACGGTGTCTGTGACGCTGCTTTCGGTCCGTGAGGAGCAGACTCAGAAGCTAGGCATGTGAGCTCTGTTTTTAATGTTTGAGGGATCTGCCTAGAGATTTCCAGAGTGGTGCCTAAATACACTACTCTGGCTTTCTCACCAGCCTTTGTTAGTTTTGATTGTTTGTTTGTTCTAGATGAAAAGCATTTTGGCTAGGGTAAGACAGGCCTTCCGCTGTCTCTGTTTGCAATGGCTGGGATTCTGAGCATGCTCGTGTTTATTGGCCGAGTGTCCTCTTGGTACCGCGTCATTTCATCCGCCCTGATGCAATTGTTTGGTTTCTTCATACTTAGGGTTTTCCCCAATTCTTTATTCTAGACCTTAGTAAAGATTTTGTCTTTTTCCCAGATTGTTTCCTTTGCTGTGCAGCTTTTCAAATTCCATTCAATACCATTTGTCAGATGTGGAGATCAGCTCCTGAGTCACGGGGTCATTAGCCCCAGGGCCTGCCTAGCTGGCACCTGCTCGCCATGTTTGTCAGTCTCAGAGAGCTGACTCTTACTGAAAGGACCTGATCCTCTAATTTCTGCATGAGGGACCTAATTTTCTCATTAATATTTGTCGGTCGAAGAGGCTGCTGTCTTTTCTGCAGACATCCTGGTAGCTTTGTCCAAAAGCAGGTGGCCGAAGCTCTGTTGGTTTAATCCTGGGTCCTCTTTGCTGAGCTCCTTAAACTTTCCCACCCATGACCCAGTACACCTGAGGAATTTTTACATGAACATGGGACCATGTACTGAAAAATAGGTGTACAAATCCAGCATTAACTAATAATAAATCATAAATTTTATGTCATAAACTTTATTTTCATAAAAGCATCTGGTTTATTTTCACATGCCTTTGGTTTAATATTACCTTTTTTATCCAGATTTATTTTTAATTGAACAATTTTTTTAGACTGAAGATACATTTTTTTTTTTTTTTTTTGGTTTTTCAAGACAGGGTTTCTCTGTGGTTTTGGAGCCTGTCCTGGAACTAGCTCTTGTAGACCAGGCTGGTCTCGAACTCACAGAGATCCGCCTGCCTCTGCCTCCCAAGTGCTGGGATTAAAGGCGTGCGCCACCACCGCCCGGCCTGAAGATACATTTTTATACAATATATTCTGATCACTTCTCCTCCCAGATCCTTCCCACCTATGCAACTCAAAGCCTTCTTTTTCAATTTTTTGATACATACATAATTTTACCATTTACTAAAGATGAAGACGTTTGCATACTAATGAGATGGATGTCCGTGTGTGTTTTAGTGTTACTTGTGTATATTGTATACATGGGCACATACAGCACCGTGCATGCATGGAGGTCACAGGACAACTTCCGGGAGTCAGTTCTCCCCTCTCCCACATGCATTCTCCATGGGTCCCCACTCACACCTGGACAAAAACAGAAATTAAATAAATACTTTTTAGATTTTAAGTATGTATTTGTAAAAATTACTTACTCAGTTATGTTTATTTCTGGTCACTTTTAAAGTCATTGTAATTGGGACCCTGTCCCTGAACCCTTCCCTACTGGGGTAACTATTAGTACATATGAGAGCGACTGAACTTTGTGTGGATTTATATATTCCTCTGTTTTTCTGAAAGCATTTGTGAGGTCTAAGGGCTTTCTGGCATCTGTAAGGTATTTTATGTAGAGGATCGTATTATCCACAAATAAGGACAATTTGACTTCTTTTTCCCTATTTGTATACCTTTTGCTTCTTTCTCTTATTGCTCTAGCTAAGACTTCAGTAAGAAGTATTGAATTGAGTTAGAAGTGGAAAGGAGACCCCTGTTTTGTTCCTAATTTTAGTGGCTATGTTTGAGCTTTCCCAGCTAGAACAATGTGGACTACAGACTTGTTTTATAGAATTCATCACGTTGAGCTATGTTCCTCCTATCTCAGGTTTCTTCGGGTCTTTCATTATGCAGTAATGACGGGCTTTATCAAAGCTGGTTTCTGCGTCTATTAATTTCAGATCATGTGATTGTGAATGATCTGTTCTATTCGTCGCTGAATTCAGCTTGCGAGTACTGTGTTAAGAGTTCTGGCTTTATGTTCATCAGGGATTGACCTGGGATTTTCTTTTATTGTGTCCTTCTCCAGTTTTTGGGAGACTTTAAAGCTCATTGCTTACTGTACAGCTATGTGAGTTACTTGTACTAACTTGATTTTAGCAGATCATATATGTCTATAAATTTATCTGCTTCTGGATTTTCTAATTTATTGAAATTTTGGTCTTTCATGTATGCTCAAGCAATACTCTGGATTTTGTTGGTGTCTGTTGTAAGCCTCCTTTTTATTTCTAATTGTCTTCTCTCTCTGGGTTGGTTTCACGAATAGTTTGTGAATCTCATTCATTTCTTGTTCAAAAGCCAACTCTGTCTCATTTGTTCTTTGTACTGTTCATTTCAAATTCACTAATTTCTGACTTAATCTTTATTCTGTCTTCTTATCTGCTGATTATGGGTTGTCTTATTCTTGTTTTCCTAAGACATAATATTCCTCATTAATTTACTTGAGATTCTTAATACAGGCATGTATTGTTATGAAATTGCTCTCACTGGATTCTCTAGGCTCTTTTTCATTGAGTTCTAAGGATTTTTGATTCCTGGTATCTTTGATGACCACCACCATCGTTCAGTCCCCATAGGTTTGTGCCCTTTCTGTAGTTTCTTGTCTTGTTGATTTCTGTTTATTGCATTGTTATCAGACTAAACATAGGAAATTATTTCAATTTATTTGTATTTGTTAAGAGTTGCTTCATGTCCTGAATATGATCTTCTCCAGAGAATGTTTTATGGGATTCTGAAAAGAGTGATTATCTTTATGGAGTTTATAGACATCTACAGGATGTCCATTTGCTGTCATATTGTTTGGTACTGATGCTTGTCCATCTTTTGTCTGGGAGTCCGGTCAGTTGGTAGGAGTGTGATGTTAAAATCATGGTTACTGTGTAGAGGTCTGTCTGTGCCAGGACTGACTCTTTGTTTCATTAAGTTGGGCATTCCAATGCTCAGTTCATGCGTTTTAATATTACCATGTTCTTGTGATTCTGTTCCCTTCATCAGCATGAAGAGACCTTCTTTAAACTCTAGGGAACAATTTCCACTTGAAGTCCATTGTGTGTGTGTGTGTGTGTTCATTTCTGAACACTCTATTCGCTTGAAAATTCTTTTTCCACCCTTCACTGTAACGGTGTGCTTATCCTTGCCAGTAAAGCCCCCACCTTGCAAGACACAAACTGTTGATTGGTGCAGGGGTCTTTCTGAAATCGCCTTAGCCCCATTCTTCTGATGAGTGCCAAAGAAAGAGTGCGTGTCGCACACCCCATTGTGTCCAGTTGGACGCAGGCATGTTCAGTGAGGACTCCAGTGTTAACGTTGTGTGTGGACCTGTCTTCTCCTCTTGGCCTCTGCCCTTCTCTCTGCTGATACAGCTTCTATGCAGCTTTTGTCTCTTGGACCCTTTCCTTTCTTTCTTCCCTCACTTCTTTTCTTTCCCCATCTCTTGTTGCTCTTCAAGTTGTCTGATATGCAAGTCTGGTACAAACTTTCTGAGACTATCTTTACATCAAGCTATGGGTTCCAACTGATGGGATAATGTGTTAAAAATACATTGAAGTTTTCAAATTGTTGAAATGAGAAACTTTCAGGAAGAAAGTAACAAATACAGAGCACATTAAAAGAGATTGCCTAAAACTGATACTCAGGAACTGAGGGCAAATGTCCGCATTGTCTTCCATTACAACTGCTCCTGACCTCTGTATTCATCATCTTCATCAAAGAAAATATGGCCACATACCTGGAGTAAGAAGGCACAAGTTCTGTGGGAATTGGGCTTGCATTGTCCTCATGTGCACCTTTCGCCTAAAGACTTTCCCTTCTACTGAAATTTCTGTTGATCCAGTCATGTAGAGTTGTGGGATTTCCTTCTAACTGACTCTCTGGTGTCCTCAGCCTGTACGGCCCACCAAAGCCTGTACCGCCCACCAAAGCCTGTACGGCTCACCAAAAGGAAGAAGCCTAAAATTGTGCTACATCTATCATCTGAAATCAGCCCAAGCACAAGTAAAGAATAAGATACAAAATAATAAAGTGTATAAAGAGAAAGGTTCGGGAAAAAAAATTGGAAAAGTCCTTGTTGTCTTTATGATCAGTGAGATCACTTCACAGGGTCTATTGGAGTCTCAGAAACAGAAGAACCCATGTGTGTTATTAAGAAAACTTTAAAGAGCTCAAAGATGTGAAAGGTTTTCAGTGGGACAATTAATAGCTGAGAAATAGACGTCCTACCTGCTGGTAACAGTCTTGTCATCCTTAGACCCTGAGTGCAGGTTAACTAGATCCTGAGTGCAGGTCAACTAGACCCTGAGTGCAGGCTAACTAGACCCTGAGTGCAGGTCACCTAGTCCCTCAGTTCATGTTAACTCGACACTTGGCAGTGAACAGCAAGTCTCAGCATCTTGTCAACACTGTATAGATGGGCAGCAGCTGTAACTCTACAGTTATACAACCAGGTCCTTGTGTCTTCACAGATGCAGGGAATAAGATGGCCCTCTAGAAACTCTGCTTCCTATTGTGTAATGTTAGTATTTAAAGTATGTGTAACTATTCTAGAATTTTTAGAGTAATTTGTAGAGCCATTTACAGGAGTAGAAAGTAAATTTAGGTGAAGAGTAGAAACACGAAAGTGAGTTGAACATGGAAAGAGGGCCAGTTTAAGCTCCCAGCCAGCCTGGGCTACGTAGTAAGAGGTTCCAAAGTGACTGAAGTGCCTGTGCGTAGACACTTCCTTCTTAATACCTGCTGTCATGTAACTGTGTGCTCATAAGAACAAAACAAAGCATTCTTTTAGCTGAGTCCCTTCTTCTGAAGCTCTTCCATTTCAACAAGTTGCTATAAGGGTTTATAGATACATAGTATATGAAGTCTATCACTAGAATATCAATAATTCAGAATCTTAAAGTGAATTTAGCAAATACTATCTACAAGGAGTTTACCTTCAAACAAGCACTGAAGTTATATATCAGGACCTAAAGAAATGCTATGCACACCATTCTAATCACTTCTGAGATAGTTACACCAAAGAAAATAACTATGCAAGGTGGAATGTTCCCAAATATTACTGAAAATATTTAAAAACATATTATAATAGTACTGAAACCCTCCTATATGAAATATTTCAAAGATGAACATTACTGTATTTTGCTTAGCACAATTTCCAAACTGTAAAAATCACATACCATTTGACTTACATTTGTACTTTGGTTTATGCTGTACATGTGAGGGAGAAGAAAGGGTCTATCTCTAAAATATAATATTTACAATAGAAGGAAATTTATAAATAGTTAAAACTACATGTATGAATGGCAGACACACTGTTATATACCTGATTGTCCCAGCTACCTGGGAGTCAGGACAGAAGATAATGGTTTAAAGCCAGTAGAGTGGCATACGCTATTCAGTAAGACCATATCTCAAAAAGGTTACAGAGTCATTGATTCTGAGAAAACTTTAATACAAACATAAGCTATACATATTTGTTTGAATAAACCCATTAAAATTCAAATTGTTGATGTTTATTAGACTGTTTTAACTCTATGTGCTTTCTCTTCTTTCTCCTTTGCTCTCCTATGGGAAGACTAATGTTAATGTAAATAAATTGTACTTACTTGTAATTAAATAATGAACATAATTTTTTTTTATTTCAAGAAAGCCAGTAGATGATAACATGACTTTCTTGCCCAGTTTGAAATGAATGTTATAGAAGAAGATAACAGATTGAAACACATTTTTTATAATTACCTCATCTAAATGTTGAAGAGGCCTCTGTATTGCTAGTTATGGACTGCCTCTCCAGGCACACTTCCTTCCTACTTGGTGTTATTTGTGAATATATCATGAAATTAGGAAATAACTGAATTGGAAAGAAAAAGTTAATCACACTCTTATCTTGAAGAAATTGGTGAATTATCAGTTTGCTCATGTGCTAAAGAAAGACTTGAAGTCATAAAGCAAAGTGTGTTGTTCTGTTTTAGAATCATTACTTTTATTCATTATGAAATTTGTATTCTTATGATTCTTTATATTCAACCAATATTGTGCTCCTCCGCAGACTGAGAGAACAGTTTCAGCAGAGTATGAACTAGAGTATCTGCTACTTGAAGGACATTGCTTTGATATGACAACAGAGCAGCCCCCTCAGGGTCTGCAGTTTATACTGGGCACAAAAAGCAACCCTGCTGTAGTTGACACAATAGTGATGGCCAATCTTGTAAGTATTCTGAAGAGTAATTCATGCTATTTAACATTTTAGTGAAATCTCTTAAGTTTTCCTGATAGTGAAGATAAAATAATAGCAAATCTTACATTGTTAAACTGTAGAAATAGGAGTGGGGGGCTGCGTCCCACCATGGCTTTACCCCAGAAATAATTACATGGAAACTGTATTCTTTTAAACACTGCTTGGCCCATTAGTTCTAGCCTCTTATTGGCTAGTTCTCACATCTTGATTAACCCATTTCTAATAATCTGTGTAGCACCACGAGGTGGTGGCTTACCAGAAAGGATCTTAACCTGCATCCATCTTAGAGAGGAGAGCTATGGCGACTGCTTGAATCTGCTTCTTTCTCCCAGCATTCTGTTCTGTCTACTCCGCCTACCTAATTTTCAGTCCTATCAGGGCCAAGGCAGTCTCTTTATTAACCGATGAAAATAACACATAGACCCTCCTCCATCATTGAACAGCTAATAGAAAACAAAATTGAATCTTTTTAAAATTTATTTTATTTATGTGTATGTGTCTCTGAGTGTCTGCTGAGTACACGGAGATGCATAGAGAGCAGACGTGTGTATGTCTCTTAGTGTCTGCCGTGTACATGAAGGTACACAGAGCACAGATGTGTGTATGTGTCTGAGTGTCTGCCGTGTACACAGAGGTACACAGAGAGCAGACGTGTGTATGTCTCTGAGTGTCTGCCGTGTACACGGAGATGCACAGAGAGCAGACGTGTGTATGTCTCTGAGTGTCTGCATGTACACGGGTACACAGAGAGCAGACGTGTGTATGTCTCTGAGTGTCTGCGTGTACACAGGGGTACACAGAGAGCAGACGTGTGTATGTCTCTGAGTGTCTGCCGTGTACACGGAGATGCACAGAGAGCAGACGTGTGTGTGTGTTCCTGAGTGTCTGCCGTGTACATGAAGGTACACAGAGAGCAGACGTGTGTATGTCTCTGAGTGTCTGCCGTGTACATGAAGGTACACAGAGCGCAGATGTGTGTATGTCTCTGAGTGTCTGCTGTATCTCTCTGAGTATCTGCTTTTATGTAAAATCTCCTTTCTTTGAGTTCATTTGTAGAGTATTCTCTCGTTCACACTAAATGCCTTTTTGGCTACTTTATATATAATCTTTAATGAATAACTTCATATTCTTATTCACGTAATTGAATAGTTTCCCTTTTTATCTTCCAAGGGGTATTTTCAGTTAAAAGCAAACCCAGGTGCATGGATACTGAAATTGCGAGAAGGAAAATATGAAGATACTTATGAAATAGTTGTGTGAGTTATCCAAACAAATTTTTAAAATTAATTAATTGATCAATTTTTCCCATCCAGATCACATTTTCCCCTCCCTCCTTTTTCTCCTCCCAGTCCTTCCTAAGCTGCACCCCCCCTTCACTCCTCCTTTATCTTTAGAAAAGGGCGCCCCCCCCACCCCCGTGAATATCAGCAGCCATGGCAGATGAAGTTGCCGTGAAACCAGGCACCTCCTCTCCTGTTAAGGCTTGATGTAGCAACCCAGTAGGAGGAAAGGGTTCTAAAAGCAAGTAACAGCCAGAGACAGCCCCTGCTCCCGCTGTTAGGAACGCCACAAAAAGCCCAAGTTGCTACATAAGTGTAACGTGCAGAGGACCTAAGTCCCATGCTAGGTCTCTCTGGTTGAGGGTTCAGTCTCTGTTAGATGCTATGAGCCCAAGTTAGTTGGTCCTGTGTGTTTTCTTGTGTTTTCTTTGGCCCCTCTGACTCCCATAATACTTCCTCCCCCTCTTCCACAGGATTCACTAAGGTTTGCCTAGTGTTTCTGTGGTTCTGTGCATCTGTTTCCATCAGTTTCTGGGTGAGGCCTCTCTGATAACAATCGGGCTAGGCAATGATCTATGAGTATAGCAGAATATCATTACGATTCATTTCATTGACTTCCCCAAACCACTTTTAGAGTTTTAGATGTGAATGATTATTTAGTGTTACATATCAGATTATCAAAATGGAAATTAAAATCCTAAAAAAGTATTAGATCTAGTTCTGTGCAAGATGACAGAAAATGACTTTCCAGGAATTAGCCACCCATAGGGTTTAGCAACTATCCGTGCACAATGCTGAGATCCTAACACATGACAGTCTGAGGAAATGAATAAGAGCAAATGTACTGAGAGTCGGAAGGGCCGTCTCCAACTGTTGGCAGTAGCTGGTGTACTAGGAAGTAAGTACAACTTTGCCCTGAACCCCGAAACCAAGCCCACCCCAGCAAACCTAGCACCCAAAAGGCCCTCATGGCACTAGACTTTAAATCGTACCCCAAAACTAAGCTTCTATGCCTTGTTGTCAGGTGGAGTCTATAACCATAACATCTAGGCATATCTGGTGTACGCAGTATTTGTCTGCCCACTGCCTACTCAAGTGACTCCTGCAGTGGACCTGTCCTCTAAGTTCAGACACTACTTAGTAAGGGTTGGAGAACTGACTCCCAGGAGAGGCATATAGAACAAAACTGAGATCCTGACAGAAAAAGAGCTACTGCCTATCCATGATTCCAAGGTAAGAAACAAGACGCTGCTATGACCATGATACACACCAGCTGGCTTTCTGAGCCCAGAAAACTAAACCAGTGAGACATTAGATTTTATATAAAACCTCATGTCTCCATCACTGTGCATGTCAACAGAACTAGCGAAACATTAGCTTATTGCCCCTCAGGTTTTGCTCCATGAAAATGTATTTGTCTGTTCAACAGAATCTAGTTATCAGCCAGACTAGTGAACAGCCACCACCAAAAAGACAAAAAGAAAAACAAGGAAACAAAAGTTTAGTGAGACATTTATGCCATCACCTCCAAGGCTGAGGTAACATAGCAGAAGAGGAAGCAGAAAGAATTTTAGAGCCAGAAGAAAGGGAGGAGGGCTGTAATTTGTAATATGGTAATTTCTCAGAAAATTAGAAAACAACCTTCCCTAAGACCCAGCAATACCACTTTTGGGTATATATCCAAACGATGCTTAATTGTGCCACAAGGACATGTGCTCAACTATGTTCATAGCAGCATTATTTGTCATAATCAGAACCTGCAAACAACCTAAATGCCCCTCGACTGAAGAATCGATAGGAAAAAGTGGTACATTTTCACAATGGAGTACTACATAGCAGAAAAAAATAATGACATCTTGAAATTTGCAGGCAAATGATGGATCTATAAAATATCATATTGAGTGAGGTAATCCAAACCCAGAAAGACAGATATCATATGTACTCACTCATAAGTGGCTTTTAGACATAAAGCAAAGAAAACCAGCCTAAAATCACAATCCCAGGGAACCTAGACAACAAAGAGGATCCTAAGAGAGACATACATTGATATAATCTATATGGGAAGTAGAAAAAGACAAGATCTCCTGAGTAAATTGGGAGCATGGGGCCATGGAAGAGGGTAGAAGGGGATGGAGGGAGGAAGGGAGGGAGTAGGGAAAAATATGCGGCTCAATAAAAACAATTTTTAATAAATAAATGCTGGTGGAAATTGGAAAGTTTTGACAATATAATTCCTCTAAAATTGAAAACTTTCAAGTCTAGAAATAGTCTCTCATTTTAATTATCAGTATATCAATGTCAGCTAAAAGATCTGAATTTTGCCAAAGCCTTTTCATACTTCAGCAAAAATAAGCAAGAATGTAAGCCTTATGAATAATTAGATTATTAAGGTTAATAAGTGCCTCTAGATCATCTTAATATTAAAATAAGTTTAAATATTTAACTATAACATTTCGGTATATATATTGGTTATATGATATAAACAATTTTATTGTAAGGAAATTATTTGTATCAATATTATAGTCTATTACTGAATAAATGACGGGTATTTGTGTTCTTCTCTTTTAGGCATGAAGGAACAGACTCAGAGTCTGATGCAGGCAACGTTGTTGTCATGTTAAACACTTTTAAGAGCAAGATACTGAAAGTGCAGGTCTGTGCGGGCTTTCTCACACACTTTTCACGGGCTTTAGTGCACACCTTTTACAGGCTGTAACAAGTGCCTTGGATCCTCTTCGTTTTGTTTAATAGCAATTTGGTTCTCTAAAATTTTGCTTTGTAACTCAGTGAAAAAAAGCAAAATTAAGGTTATGAAAGTGGATTTTGAAGACAAAAGGAATGGTATTGCTTAGATTTTGTTATTAGAATACTGACTATATCTTTAGGAGATAATTATATTAGCATACTGACTGTATCTTTAGGAGATAATTATATTAGCATACTGACTGTATCTTTAGGAGATAATTATATCAGGATACTGACTGTATCTTTAGGAGATAATTATATTAGCATACTGACTGTATCTTTAGGAGATAATTATATTAGCATACTGACTGTATCTTTAGGAGATAATTATATCAGGATACTGACTGTATCTTTAGGAGATAATTATATCAGGATACTGACTGTATCTTTAGGAGATAATTATATCAGGATACTGACTGTATCTTTAGGAGATAATTATATCAGGATACTGACTGTATCTTTAGGAGATAATTATATCAGGATACTGACTGTATCTTTAGGAGATAATACTGTGCACCATGCTCTAGAGATGAGTCAAGACACAGGTGCAAACTTAGTCCTGGAAAGAGAGGGATGAAGACTAGGCATTTATTGTTCTTGCTGGTTGTTGTGGGGACAGTGTCTCACTGTGTAGACTGGCTGCTTCAGAACGTGCTGTATGGACCAAGTTGCCCTCAAACTCAGAGATCCTGCTACCTCATTCTTCTGAGGCCTTTCTCTGTCATTCTTCCCTTCCTCTCCCTCACCCACCACCTCATAGCCTTTTTATATCTTGCTTACTGTCAAAACAGTAATTTTAACAAAATTTTTAAAGATTAATTATTTTTCATTGTGTGTCTATTTCCTGATGGTGAACATGCGTGTGAGAGCAGAGGCCTCGGCATCCACCCCCTGGACATACTGTTTTCCTTCTCTCGTCCATGCTCCTCCTCTGAGAAGCTGCCTTGGAGTTTTTATTTTAAACCTAATAACGTTATCCTTGTGCTTAGGGAGGGGAAAGGAGGGGGGAAGGAACAAAAAAAGAATTTTTAAACAATGGCAGGCATAGTTTCCCTTTGGAGTGAACCCTCCTGCTGAAAACTAGTAAAATGGCTAAAGGAACAACTGACAAGAACAAAATACAAAGAAAACACTAAGGGAGATGCAGAGGTCCTGGAAGTTTCCCAGGACCACTGCATATCCTGGAGCACTTGCACTGTCATTTTGATTTAATTTACATGTAATTTAATACAGATTAAAATGCAAAATCTACATAAAATAGTAATTTATTAGAAGACATTTTCATCAACGTAAGGATGAAACATAATAAACTATCTCTCATCAGCCCAAATTTGTGTCACCAAATATTCCAGGGAATTCTTAACTTTAAATTGTACTAAACTAGTTTTCTATAGGTACAGTAAACAGATATCTGGCAGAAATAGCCATCCATCTCTGGAATAAGATTACAATAAACTGAAAATCATAGTTTTAGAGTGTAGAGCCAGCACATGATAGAAGATAAATACACAAAATCAGCAGAAACAATGAAATAAAAAAAACAGGCACATTCAGGTCAGATTCTAGATGTAAGAAGTCTTGATAGACAGTCTAAAATGCTTGTGTGGGGCTGGAGAGATGGCTCAGAGGTTAAGAGCGTTGCCTGCTCTTCCAAAGGTCCTGAGTTCAATTCCCAGCAACCACGTGGTGGCTCACAACCATCTGTAATAGGGTCTGGTGCCCTCTTCTGGCCGGCAGGTATGCACACAGACAGAATATTGTATACATAATAAATAAATATTTAAAAAAATAAAATAAAATGCTTGTGTTTAAATAAATATACACTCTTGAATAAAGAACCATGTTTTTTTTAAAAAAAAAAAGTACACAGTAGCCAGGTGGTGTTGGTGAATACCTTTAATCCTAACACTCAGAATGCATACAGGTGGATCTCTGGGTTTGGGGCCACAGGACAACCAGGGCTACACAGAGAAACACTCTTGAAAAACAAAACAAAAAAAAAAAGGAAGGTATATAGCAGATTTGGGTATGTATGTAGCACTAGGGTGGGTTTTTATTTTTAAGACGAACCTTTGAAACTGAGCACCAAGACTAAGAATTGAGTGTCTTGGGCTGCAGAGAGGCTCAGCAGTAAGAGCACTTGCTGTCTTGGGGAAAGCTGGACTGCCTCCTGCACCACAGTGGTTGGTCTTAGAACCACCTGGAACTGCAGCTCTAACAAGGGATCCAGTGCCTGTTGGCCTGTGGGGCGCCTACAGCTTGTGGGCATACATAGAAGCTCCATACGAGCACACACACACAAAACCACAGCAAAATAATTTAGTGGCTGGCTTTTATATGCTGTGGAAAGAATTGGAAAATTGCAAGGCAGATATTTGTGTTTTATTGAACTAGGGAAATAGTTCTTGTATCTGCAAATACCACTGTGAGTTGGGCATAGAGGGAAGGAAGAGAGACCATGTTCTCTCTCATCCGCCGCGTGCGGGAGAGATGGATGCAGTTGTGGAACAGGGAGTTTAACTGTGCTCAATAGAAGAACTGGAGAGCAGTTGTCGTCACTAGAACCTCCACAGGAAGAGGAAGGGGACTGTCATTAGCAAGGATGAAAAAGGTCTAAATTATGTGACTAACGAGAAAGGATCTCAAGGAATGTCTTAAACTGCAAAATCTCAAACCCAAGTGGAAGCCCATTGTTTGTTCTCATGGGAACCAACAGAACAGTTTCTGAGATCTTGTTTCCCCAGAACCGAAGTACAAGATAGTATAAGATTTAATTTATAACATTATGTTAATACATGACCTGGATTTGTGAGCCATAACTATGTTCTTACATCACTATAATTTCTTGCCTTATATGACATACTTTATAAATTCTAAATTTCCTCTTTCCACATTGTCTAGGTAAAGAAAAAATCAGGTAAAATTAAGGAAGATGTCCTTGCTGACAAACATGAAAATCGAGGCATGTGGGATTCAATTAAAAGGTAATTTTCAATAGTTATTTTGATGATAAAATATTTTTAATGATGTAACTATATTAATGAAGAAACTCTGCAGATGACAAAGATCTAAGTAAAAAGGCACAGACCCTCTCTCCCAGGAGCCATAGAGAGACACACAAAAGTTAACATAGAAACCTGGAGCTGGTGGGAAAGAGGCTGGCGGGGTGAGGGGAAGAGAAGAGAGGTGGGGGAACAGTCGGAACCAACATTACATGCAAAAAATTGCCAGAGATTGATATAATTTTTAAAAAGAACCTGGAGCTATAAAATGCTAAAAATAGAATACTGTTCAAACAAAGGGTGGGGGTATAGATCCATCTGGGGACCTCGGGAAAGATTCTTCCTACAGGACATGGTGTTCAAGAGCTGTAGTTAGACTGAAAGGACCCAGTTATGTGAGGAAACACGAGGTGTGTGCCTCAAAGAGGAGAAGGCCATCCAGCATGGTTGCAACCATGACTGCCATAGGCTGTTTGTGAGTCATATTGTTAATTTTAAAAAAGCAAACATACATTAGGGTTTTGTGTGTAGCTGTGTGGGGGTTGTTTCCTAGCATGTATGGAGCCCTAGGTTCCATCCCCAGCTCACAGAACGGGGGAGGGGTGCAAGGGAAGAGAAGGCTTGATTCATATATGTATAGTTCAATAACACAAGACTGGACATGGCAGTGGGTATTGGGGTGGCATGAGCCGCAAACTCTCTCCATCTACACTTCCTTTGCCTCCTCTTTTCCTGAGAGATTTTTTAAATAAAGGTGTACTGCCCAGCAGATAAAAATAACCTCTTTCCATATAATACCAACAAAAGTCCCAAAGCTGGTGCAGGTTTACCATTGCATGTTTCCCAAGCTGAGCTGAGCGCTGTGACTGTCCATGTTGGCAATATGTTTTCTCCTGTGAGAAGGCCTGTTCCACACGCACCTCCGAGCATGAAAAAGGGGAAGAATGGTTCCCCTAACACACCAGCTTGCTGGTCTACCCAGATCCATGCTTAGCTAGCTTTCAGGATGGCCTGTGCAAGGAATGATCCTGCCCACAGTGGGCCGGGCCTTTTACATCAGGTAAGAATCAGGACAGCCCACAGGCTGATGTGCACAGTCCTTTGGTTGAGACTGTAGTCTCGGATGACTGTAGTCTGTGACAGTTGACAGCTAAAGCTGACTAGAGGACTTTGAGTTTATGAGCATAAACACATGATCCTCTCAGTCAAAGATAGGAACTTTAAACCAAGTGGATTCAGCAGCCTAAATAGATTTTGTTGTTCTACAGTCAAAAGAACTACCGTCATTTTGGACTTGGTCCAATTTATGCCTCTTTTTCTATAGCCTACTCTTTGTTAATAAAAACTGTAGTACTAGCCCATGTAGTAACTTTTTTCTCAGAATTACAAAGAAATTAAAAATACTCATCATAATATTTGATACTTGCCAAAATATTTTTAAATTTAGCTTTATTATTTTATGTATATGAGTGTTTGCCTCAGTAGACATCTGTGTGCTGTGTGTGCCTGCAGAGGCCAGAACTGAGTACTGGATGCCCTGGAAATGCAGTTACAAGCCAGCTGTGACGTGCAGTTACAAGCCAGCTGTGACGTGTCGTAGGGACACTTGGAGCTGGATCTGCTCTAACTTCTGGGACATCTTTCCAGCCCCACAAACAAAAAGCAGTTCTTGAACCGTGGCCACTTTAGCCATGTGCTTCGATACAACCAAGGCTTTGATTAAAGGAAAGCTTTCCACACCAATCATGTACATTAAGAACAGCCCAAATTAACCTGGCCCTTCTGAATTTTCTTGCAATATTTTTGTTTACTTATCTGGGCTTTTCAAATTGTTTTCATTTGTATTTTTTTCTTTTATTGAAAATAGTTTTTTCTTAAAATTCTCATTAGAATTCCCTTCACTATACTCTTTCCTGTTCTCCAAACCTCCTCCCCTTGTGGATTTGCTCCCTTCCGGTCACTCCTTAGACAACAGACAGGCTTCTTGAAGACATTAACAAAATAAAGTAAGGTCAAACAAAAACTAACAGTCTGCTGGCTGGTGTTGTGTGTCACCAGAGACTAACATACAGTCTGCTGCTGGTTGGTGTTGTGAGTCACCAGAGACTAACATACAGTCTGCTGGCTGGCTGGTGTTGTGTGTCACCAGAGACTAACACATCTGCTGGCTTGGTGTTGTGAGTCACCAGAGACTAACACACAGTCTGCTGCTGGCTGGTGTTGTGTGTCACCAGAGACTAACACACAGTCTGCTGGCTGGCATTGAGAGTTGCCAGGGAGGAAGGAGCCTCACCTGAGACCCAGCTGTAAGGCATTTTCTCCATTAGTGAATAATGGGTGAGAGCCCAGCCCATAGTGGGTGGTGCCATCCCTGAGCTGGTTGTCCTGGGTTCTATAAGAAAGCAGGCTGAGAAAGCCATGGGAAGCAAGCCAGTAAGCAGCATCCTCCATGGCTCTGCATCAGCTCCTGTCTCCAGGGTCCTGCCCTGTTTAGTTCGTTTCCTGACTTCGTTCAGTGATGAACAGTGATGTAGAAGTGTAAGCCTAATGAACCCTTTCCTCCCCACCTTGCTTTTTAGTCATGGTGTTTTGTTACTAAGATACATAGGAATTGGAAAAAAGAAGCAACCAAACAGACAGGAGTCCAAAAGAAGACACAAGAATCACACCCAGTCCTTCACACACTCTTTGAGTCCCCATAAAAACACTGAGCTGGAAGTCATAGTACATACACAAAGCCCAGGTGCCAACCTGTGCGGCCCCATTCTCACTGCTTCTGTCTCTGTGAGGTCACACGAGCTCCGCTTCTGTTTATTGGGAGGCCTTGTTTTCCCAGTGTCCGCCATCCCTCTGTCTCTTACACTCTTTAACTGTTTTCTTTTGAGACAGGTTCTCTCACTCTCTCTCTGATTCACTCACTAACAAAGGGTGGACTTTTGAATTGGAAATCCTCCTGCCTTGAATTCCTAAGCAGTCACTTTTTAGAAAAGGTATAGGTGTGTGTGTGTGTGTGCGCGCACGCTCCACCCCCCCCCTCATAGATCACTGTTAGAACATTTACAGTCGAGAACCTTGTGAGCCACAGCCGGTCCTGTTCTAGTCCCATAGATCACTGTTACATTTACACTGTTGGCCTGTGTAAGCTCCAATATACTATACATGAACATAGTAGGCTATACTTCATTCTTGGTTCTCAAAAGAACTCTGGCAATTCCCAAAATTCAAGGTTACTACCACATTAATATGCAGAAAGTTTAATTGTGTTCCATGTCCGAAGAAAAGTTTATAAACCTCAAAAATACCGTCACATTTAATATAAATAGCTCATAATTGTTATGATAAATGTTTGTTTAAGTCACAGCTGTACATTGTGCATATTACTTAGATGTATGTAGTTATAATATACATATAGACTAAGAACCCACTGTCCTGTGTTTTTATTAAAGCTTCACAAAAAGTCTGCATAAAGATGACAGAAAGGAAAATGACATCCTAAACATTTTTTCAGTTGCCTCTGGCCATTTATATGAACGTTTTCTACGGTGAGTATTTTCTAATATTTTCAGTAAGTTGTGCATTTACATAGTCAGAACTCAGCAAAATGAAAGAGTAACCTACAAAAAAGAAAAGAACTTTTTTTTCTTTCACTTCTTTGATATTTAGCTTCATTCCACACCAGAGCCAATAGTGTCCTCTGTAATGCCGAGGAGCTGTTACTGTGAGTTCTTTTTACCTAAGTATTAACAAGGTGCACACTGCTGTGCACCTCACTTCTTTATGTGTAATTTTTAATACATTTAAATTTCATTAGTTTGGTTTGATTTAGAATGATTTTCTTTAAGGTTAGGAAACACCCTATATGTAACAAGTTGCAAAGTAAGGGAAATGTGCATAGCAAATGATCCTTCCCCAGGAAGGGATATCGGTAAAGAAGGAGGTAGTGTTCAGATTTCAAAGAATAGTTTCAGGGGTGTAAGTAGAAGGATGGCAGAGAATGCCCTAGAACTAATGCCCTCGTGGTACTAGCTCTTTAAAGAGAACTTTCAGGGCACATGCATCTCGGTTACTGAAGCAATCTACGATGGAGTTTTGGGGTGCATAGGTCTCTGTGGGTTTTGAAGGCCGTGTCTATCACACAGTAACACCAGAATTAGACGCTAGTTCAGTAACAGGAGCTCTTCACACTAGCTACTTGGTCCTTACACACTTCATACTGTAACAACCTTAATCTCCGAAAATATTTCCATTTGATTCTAATGGAAAATTCATAATGGAAAACTCGATTCATCTCTTAAATATTTAGAAGCCTTTGAAAAAGTAGGGTGTTACCTGTATTTGGTTTCGTGTTCTCTTCCATAGGGTTATGATGCTTTCTGTTCTGCGGAACACCAAAACACCAGTGAAGTTCTGGTTTCTGAAGAATTACCTCTCCCCAACGTTTAAAGTAAGCATGTTGCTATTTTACAGTGTGGCTAAAGTTTGTTACTAAATTCTTTGCTGTCATTGTAAGCTCTTAAAACATTCCTTTTTCAAAGTTGGCCTTTTAAAATGCATATTTACCCAAATTACAATTTTGAATTTAAAATTATATCCCCAATTCTTAACCAGTTTATAAAAGTTCTGTGTAATTTTTATTTAAAGAAGAATTGGCACTCAACTGTACAACCTAGTGTGAGCACATGGTAAACAAAGGAAAAGAAGAGAAGCTAGGGTCCCGGTATCCCCTACAAGGATACCCTCACCCGCAGTCACCTAACTCCCTTTTATCAGGCCCAGCTCCTGAAGGCTCTGCCACTTTCAAGCAGTGTTGGAGCTGCTGCAGGCTAAGGCCGTAAGAGACACTTGTGGACAATAGCATCAGAAGGATTTGTTAAAGTGGTGTTTAGGCATTCTCCAATCAATTTATAATAATGTTATAGTAAATGTCTTCTGAAATGCATTTGGTTTTCTGTATATGTGTTTAGGAGGTGATTCCTCACATGGCTAAGGAATATGGATTCCAATACGAACTTGTGCAGTACAAGTGGCCCCGCTGGCTTCATCAACAGACTGAAAAGCAACGGGTCATCTGGGGTTACAAAATTCTTTTCCTTGACGTCCTTTTTCCATTAGCTGTGGACAAGATCATATTTGTTGATGCTGATCAGGTAATAAGGGTAATTATTTGTGGTACTAAAGTGTGGCTTTGCCTCTAACTAAACATGAACCTAGGGACTTCTGTTGCTTACTCATTGTCGTTGTTGCTTCATAGACATACAAGACCTGATTGTAGGATATTCATGAGGATCTTAAGTTTAAGAGCAATCTGTCAGAACATGGATAGATTGAAAGTGTAGTAAGAAGTACTGTTTGTTTAGAAAATGGTAGCTTCTGGCTGAAACAGCCATTTTTTTAAATTTGGCAGATAAAAATAAGACGTGCCTATATTAGTGACTGTAAACAATTACATAAATTTGTGTGGCTATGCGCTGGTCTTCTTTGTAACTGTTTCTTCTTGCTGGAAACACCAGTGGCTGCACACAGCCTTTGTCATTGTTGACCCTCAGCAGCTGAAACAGGTATCAAGTCTCCTTATGTCTGTCACTTAAAGGCTCTAAATTCAGCTGGAGATAATTTAAAAACCACCTCAGCTTCAAGATTTGTATAGATAAACGTTATGGTGCTCTGGAGAAATGTCTCAGAGGATAAGAACACAGGCTCCTCTTCCAGAGGTCCTGAGTTCAATTCCCAGCAACCACATGGTGGCTCACAACCATCTATAATGTGTTCTGGTGCCCTCTTCCGGTCTGCAGTTCAAGCATTCAGGCAGGTAGAACATTGTATATATAATAAATGAATCTTTTTTTTAAAAAAAAAGTTATGGATTTTTTCCTTTACCTCATTTCAGTATCTTTATAATCATTACTCGAGAAAATATTTGAAAAAGTACGGAATTTCTAATCACACTATTATTAACTATAAACGTACATAAACTAAATGCATAAGATAGAATTTGCATAGTGTGGACAGAAGGTATGTTTTTCAAATTCTATATTAGAACTAGCTTATGCTCACTGAGTATGCTGATGTTTGTTTGTTTGTAAGTGTATCACTCAGCAGACAGAGGCAGAGGGATGAGACGTCCAAAGCCATCCTGCAGCACAGAGGAGGAGGAAAACGTGGACTGGTTTACTTTCCTGTACTGTTATTTTGTTCCAAGTTAACTTCAACTATTACAATACAATCTTTAAAGCAGGAAAAGCAAGTGTGGTCATAAGAAAGCACTGCCAAATATATTGGCAAGAAAAATGGCTCAAGAGGTACAGGCCTTGCCATGTACAAACCTAGCATGGCCTGTTCCATCCCTGGAGCTCACGTGAAAGAGCAAGGAGAGAACAGACCCCATACGGTTGTCCTCTGACCTCACACTCAGGCCAAGGCATATGTACCCAGCTGTACACACACACACACACACACACACACACACATATACATTCATTTCAAAAAGAGTAAGATTTTAAAACATAAAACTCTTTTCCTCCCCTCAACATTACACTGGTATTCTTTTAGCAAGCTTGAGCCAGTAGAGAATAAAGCGGGCTCAGTGCTTAGAAGGACTCTGCTGCTCTTATAGAGGACTCAAGTTTATTCCTAGTATTTACAGCTTGATCTAGTGCCCTGGGACCTAGTGCCCTCCTCTGGCCTCTTGTAGGCATTGCACACACATGTTACACAGATATGAGTCACACTTCAATACTTTAAATAAATAAATCTTTTTAAAACAGAAAAAGAAAAGTTAAAATATATTAGCATTGTCATTTAAGCTACTCTTTTTTGGTTTTGGAGACGTGGTTCCTCTGTGTAACAACCCTGGCTGTCCAGGAACACATTTTGTAGACCAGGCTGGCCTCTGATCCATAAAAATCCGTCTGCCTCTGCCTCTCACGTGCTGAATTAAAGCTGTGCACCGCCATGCCTGGCCCTTAAGCTGCTTTTCAAATCTGGACTTTTTCTCGGGGCAGGGGAGATGGTTCAGCGGTTAAGAGCACTGCCTGCTCTTCCAGAGGTCCTGAGTTCAGTTCCCAGGAACCACATGGTGGCTCCCAGCCATCTAGAATGAGATCTGATGCTCTCTTCTCACCTGCAGGCATACATGCAGTTAGAGTATGCATAAAATAAACTTTTTTAAAAGACTTTTTTTATTCACTCATTGAGGAACTACAAGCTATGTGCTTTTGTGATAGTGTGTGTCATATCCCACAGTGTGTGTGATATCCCCACAGTGTGTGTGATATCCCCACAGTGTGTGTGATATCCCACAGTGTGTGTGATATCCCACAGTGTGTGTCATATCCCACAGTGTGTGTCATATCCCACAGTGTGTGTCATATCCCACAGTGTGTGTGATATCCCACAGTGTGTGTGATATCCCCACAGTGTGTGTGATATCCCACAGTGTGTGTGATATCCCCACAGTGTGTGTGATATCCCCACAGTGTGTGTGATATTCCCACAGTGTGTGTGATATCCCACAGTGTGTGTCATATCCCACAGTGTGTGTGATATCCCACAGTGTGTGTCATATCCCACAGTGTGTGTCATATCCCACAGTGTGTGTGATATCCCACAGTGTGTGTGATATCCCACAGTGTGTGTCATATCCCACAGTGTGTGTCATATCCCACAGTGTGTGTGATATTCCCACAGTGTGTGTCATATCCCACAGTGTGTGTGATATTCCCACAGTGTGTGTCATATCCCACAGTGTGTGTGATATCCCACAGTGTGTGTCATATCCCACAGTGTGTGTCATATCCCACAGTGTGTGTGATATCCCACAGTGTGTGTGATATCCCACAGTGTGTGTCATATCCCACAGTGTGTGTCATATCCCACAGTGTGTGTCATATCCCCACAGTGTGTGTCATATCCCACAGTGTGTGTCATATCCCACAATGTGTGTGATATCCCCACAGTGTGTGTGATATCCCCACAGTGTGTGTCATATTCCCACAGTGTGTGTGATATTCCCACAGTGTGTGTGATATCCCACAGTGTGTGTCATATCCCACAGTGTGTGTCATATCCCACAGTGTGTGTGATATCCCACAGTGTGTGTCATATCCCACAGTGTGTGTCATATCCCACAGTGTGTGTCATATCCCACAGTGTGTGTCATATCCCCACAGTGTGTGTGATATCCCCACAGTGTGTGTGATATCCCCACAGTGTGTGTCATATTCCCACAGTGTGTGTGATATCCCCACAGTGTGTGTGATATTCCCACAGTGTGTGTCATATCCCACAGTTGTGTCATATCCCACAGTGTGTGTCATATCCCACAGTGTGTGTCATATCCCCACAGTGTGTGTCATATCCCCACAGTGTGTGTGATATCCCCACAGTGTGTGTGATATCCCCACAGTGTGTGTCATATTCCCACAGTGTGTGTGATATCCCCACAGTGTGTGTGATATCCCCACAGTGTGTGTCATATTCCCACAGTGTGTGTGATATTCCCACAGTGTGTGTGATATCCCCACAGTGTGTGTCATATCCCACAGTGTGTGTGATATCCCACAGTGTGTGTGATATTCCCACAGTGTGTGTGATATTCCCACAGTGTGTGTGATATCCCCACAGTGTGTGTCATATCCCACAGTGTGTGTCATATCCCACAGTGTGTGTCATATCCCACAGTGTGTGTGATATCCCACAGTGTGTGTCATATCCCACAGTGTGTGTGATATCCCCACAGTGTGTGTCATATCCCACAGTGTGTGTCATATCCCACAGTGTGTGTCATAGTCCCATAGTGTACGTTATAGCAACAAGTTTGCTTATAAATGATATAACCAGGCACCTCTCTGGTAAGACCATAATTATACAGATAAAGACTATAAAGCGTATGCTTCTTTTAATCTGTGAGAACAAGAAAAACATGAACACTTAGTAAATTCATGTTCTGTGACAGTGATGTGAGGAAATGCACCTTTCTGCGTGCGCAGTAAGGTCACAATATGAAAGTTACACCAAACGAGCTCATGATATTTTACAGCCTGTGCCGTACAGAAACACTGTTTTTATTACTTAGGTTGTGAGACATGACCTAAAAGAGCTTCGAGACTTTGATCTGGGTGGAGCTCCTTACGGATATACTCCGTTCTGTGACAGCCGCACTGAAATGGATGGGTACCGTTTCTGGAAAACGGGATACTGGGCATCGCACCTGGTGAAAAGGAAATACCATATCAGGTAAGACAGCATTGTATGTGTGGAAGTCCCTGTGTGTGAACCTTAATTCTGCGCCCATAGAGTTTTCTCACAGTCTCAGTATCCTCCATCTTATAGCTGTGGAAATTGAGGCAGTCAGCATTTAGGTGGCTTGTCAGGTCTTCCTTTCCTAGTACTTGGTTGAACCAAGAGTTAAAACCAAATGATCCACACAAGTGCATGCACCTGTCCGCTGCAAGATGGAAAGTTGGCTTGTCAGTACTGAGTGCGGACACTGGCTTCTGGCAGTGGCTTGTCTGTAGAGCTGTGATTTCATGAAAAGGTTTGAGATGACCTGATATATATGTTCTGTCATTGTTATAGCAAACCTCAAGCTCTGGGGTAATACCAGAACATTAGACTCCGATTTATGAAGGAAATATTTGTTAAGTTCTAAGGTGTCTGTCCTGCTTTGCTTTTTGCTGTTACAATAAACACCATTACCAAAAGTTATTTGAGGAGGAAAGGATTTGTCTTATTTTGGTGCTTTCAGACCCTCATAAAGGGAAGTCTAGGTAGGAATGCAAGGCAGAAACCTGGAGATATGAACTGGAGCAGATACCAATGGCAAAACACTGATTCCTAGCTCACTCTACATAACTGCTCAGTTTCTTGCTTATACACCCCAAAACCACTGCCCAGGGATCCCGCCACCCACAGGGGTCTGGGCCTCCTACATCAATCGTTAATCAAGACTGTGCCTCACAGACATGCCTACATTGTCTCTGCTGGTTCCTTCTCCCAAGTAACTCTAGCTTGTGTCAAGTTGACAGCAAAACTTAGCAGCCCAGCTCTGCAGATCCATTGTATACAGGGTCCCTGGGGACAGCCCAGCCTCTGCAGATCCATTGTATACAGGGTCCCTGGGGACAGCCCAGCCTCTGCAGATCCATTGTATACAGGGTTCCTGGGGACAGCCCAGCTCTGCAGATCCATTGTATACATGGTCCCTGGGGACAGCCCAGCTGTGCAGATCCATTGTATACATGGTCCCTGGGACAGCCCAGCCTCTGCAGATCCATTGTATACACAGGGTCCCTGGGGATAGCCCAGCCTCTGCAGATCCATTGTATACAGGGGTCCCTGGAGACAGCCCAGCCTCTGCAGATCCATTGTATACACAGGGTCCCTGGGGATAGCCCAGCCTCTGCAGATCCATTGTATACAGGGGTCCCTGGAGACAGCCCAGCCTCTGCAGATCCATTGTATATACAGGTCCCTGGGACAGCCTAGCTCTGCAGATCCCATTGTGTGCACAATCCCTGGGGACAGCCCAGCTCTGCAGATCCCATTGTGTGCACAGTCCCTGGGACAGCCCAGCTCTGCAGATCTCATTGTGTGCACAATCCCTGGGGACAGCCCAGCTCTGCAGATCCCATTGTGTACACAGTCCCTGGGGACAGCCCAGCTCTGCAGATCCCATTGTGTGCATAGTCCCTGGGGACAGCCCAGCTCCACAGATCCATTGTGTGCACAGTTCCTGGGACAGCCACACAAGCACCACAGAGGACTGAAGAGTGCTTCTCTTTTCAGTGCCTTATATGTTGTGGATCTCAAGAAGTTCAGGAGAATCTCCGCAGGCGATAGGCTTCGGGGCCAGTACCAAGCTCTTAGTCAAGATCCAAATAGTCTTTCAAACCTAGACCAGGTAAGTACTACAACAAATTCTAATGGATAACTATCCTGTGTGTACAAGCTGTTTCTGCACCCTTCATACACACAGAACCCTTTCTAGACCTCTGCCCTTCGTCAAGCAGACGTCATTTTCATTTCAGCTCAGCCTTCTTCGTTCTAACAGGATGCTCACTGTCTCCTCCTCTCCATCCCCTCATTTAGTCACCTCTTCCACTCACTTTCCCTCTTGACATGGGCTCCCTCACAGCTGCCTCCCTCTCCCATTCTGTCTTTTGTGTGCCGAGCTTCAAGAACTCTGTGTATCCTGTGCTCCCTGAAGACACCCAACAGACACCTCCTTCCTCACACCCCGTTAAATTATTCATTATTGCCTCGAAATATTTCAGATGATTTAAACAGTTCATAATCCTTATTATTCCTAATGACTAAATCCATCCATATTCACCTAGCTGGTGTGTTTCGTGTATTTCATATGTGCCACATACTCTCCCAAGACCTGAAACCACAGAAATCCAAGCACAATTATTCTTGAGGTCCCAATGCTTTCATTCTAGTTAAAATATATATGTATATTTGTGTACACATATGTGTGCAATAAACTTTTGGAGAAGAAATAAAATAGGAAAACATTATAAATAGGGTTCGAATGGTCAATCAAGTTTGGGGGTTTTAGTATAAAGTAGGTACCTGTGAAGGGAGAATTAGAATGGGTTTCATATAGAGGCCAAAAATTATTCATGCTGGTATTCCCAATGGTGAAAGTGGGCCTTCTATGTTTGAGGGATATAAGAATTTTGGTTATGTATAAGGTTAAATACATATCTACTTGTATGTATGTTACCCATAGTCTTGTACATTAATGTTCACAACTTTATTTCTAATAGACAACTGCAATAATCTTTGTAGCGGTTGTCTATTGCTACATGACACCTTACTGTAAAATCTAGTGGCTAAGAGGCAGTTTCTGTAGATCAGTGATCCGAAGCAGGCATGGCTGCTGCTCTGCCGCACCCCATAGCACCTGCTCGTTTGATGCTTGATAAGATATGGTCATTTCAAATTGTATGGACTTCTTCAGAAGCCACTGCATGGAAGTCCATTCACCTGCGGTCTGGGGGCTGTCACCAAGCATTGATTTTTGCCAGATGGCCTTGTTGCTAGGGCATGAGAAAAGTCAGAGAAAGGGGAGCTACTAACAAAATTGAAGCCACAGTCCATTCTAATATTTTTTGTTTTATTGCTCTAGCGCTTTTCTATTGACGTGCCGAGAACTAGTCTGTCCGTGTCTGGCTTGTTTCATTCAGCATGATGCTCTCCACCTCACCTTTGCTGCAAATGATGGGATTCATTTTTCCTTTTGACTGTATAGTGTATAAACACTGAAGCTTCTCTACTCACTAGCACTTTGGTTTTGTTTTATATGTACCCGATTTTATGCATCTACACAAAACGCAGGAACCGTATGAGAGAATGCATGTGACACTTGTCTTCCTGAGGCTGGTGGCTTTGTTAATGCAGTCATGCCCAAATGACATGATTTCACTCTTCACATAGCCTGGGGATTTTATTCATAATTTGTGGAGCTTTCCTGAACAAATAATCCTCTTACTTGCAAATATCAGAGCCTTTAACCCTTCTTTCCAATCTGCACATTTTTATTTCTTCTCCTGGAACATCTCCTAGGACATCCCATAAGATATTTAGTAGGGCTGGCGAGAGTAGAACCATGAAGTTTTAAATCTTAAGGATACATGGGACATCTAATGCAAACAACTTCAACCCCTCAGAGACTGAGGTAGTGTGCTTAGATAGCTACATTTCTGGGAATAAAGAAGGGCTCTCTGGCTGGAATACAAATAGATACCTCAGGGGAAACACACTAAGTCTCTCTAAAAACTCTCTGTCTTTAACTGCTAGGCCTGTTTTTCAAATTATGTGCCAGCAATCTTTGCGTAGGAAGCCTTGAGCGTACAGAAATATGAAATTGTTCTTACAACATCTCTTCCAACGAGAGAGTAAGATGACTTGAGAATCTGGAGCAGATGATGTGTTCAACATAACACTAGCAGGTGCTGGGGAGGCAGCTCAGCGGCTGGTAGCACACGCAGAGGACTGGGTTTGGTGCCCAGCACCCCTAGCAGTGGTTCATGGCTGTAGCTGACTCCGGGTCAGGGGACCTGACTCTTTTCTGGCCTCAGCAGGCACCACCCACACATTCAGTGCACTTGCATGCATGGAGATAAAGCACTCTCGTACAGAAATAAAAATAGACAGTTTTAAAATTTAAAAGATAAAAACAAAAAACAAATAAGTAAAAAGAGCAGGTACAAGTAAGCACCTGATCGTGGTTCTGCTGTCCAGGTAAGGAGAGAAGATGAGGCTGTGCACGGCCGCTAACACGGGGCGACAGTTGTCAGACCTTATTATCTGACTCTGGATGTAGTTCTAGGTCATGTGTTCATACATGTATGACACAAGATTCTTAGGTTAGATTAAGCATGCCAAGCTTACCACATGGAGATATCTCAAATTGTTGAATTTTATGATATATTTAAAGTCTAAATGACAATTTGATTCAGACTCTAGCATATTAATTATTTTCTGTAGGATCTTCCCAACAATATGATTTATCAAGTTGCCATCAAGTCTCTTCCTCAAGACTGGCTGTGGTGTGAGACCTGGTGCGATGATGAATCTAAACAAAGAGCCAAAACCATCGATCTGGTGAGTATCGGTGTCTCGTTTGCATATAAGCATGTGTAAAGTGTCCAAATTTAAATGTGCTGTTTTACAAATGAAATGTCTCACACATATTATTACCACACTTCTTCTTTTAGTCTCTTATGAATTAAGTAAAAAGCTGTCCCCAAGACTACTCTCAGGTCTGCTGATGAGTAAGGAAGCAAATATATAAAAATAATCCATGGCAAAGTTCAAAAGAAAGTGCAAATGGACATATGAGACCCTGGGGACTGTGAAAAGAGCATGAATCATGAGCATAGACAGAACAATTCGTGCTGACGGCATAGAACAACGTCAGTCAACTAGGACACTGGAGGGGAGAGAAGTCTGTCTAGGTCAGGAGGCATTTAGAGCGCCACATAAACAAGACCAAAGGGGACATCTCCACAGAATATATAGTTAAAATCCTAAATGTTCAGAACAAAGAAGTATATTGAAAGCTCAGGGGCAAACACCAGCTCCCGTGTTAAGGCAGGCCCATCGGAAGAGAAGCACACTCTCAGTAGATACCATAAAAGTCATGAAGGTTCAGAACAATGTATTCCAGACTCTGAAAGACCATAACTGCCAAGCCAGAATACCAAACCCATCAAAACTAAAGGAGGAAGAAAACATGTCTGCTATCTCTCTACTAAGTAGTGTAGAAGAAGGGAAGCAGGAATGCGGAACACATTTGAATCCTGAGGTTTCCTTAGGAGAAGTTGGTGATGTGTCTTTATCCATGCCTAAGAGACTTAGATGCATGGGTTTCTCATAGCAGTAGCTGCTTGCAGAGAAGGGAGGAGTGGCATGAATTGGGTGTTTGAACAAATCAGTTCCCCCTCAGCAACACTTAGGAATTAAGTGACACAGGGCTGTAGAGATGCTAAGAGGTTAAGAGAGGGCAGAAAGCGCCTGCATTCTTTGTGAGATATCGCAAGAATAGTCTTTAGCCCATGCTAATATGTTGTTAATATTGCTCCTTTCTGAAAGCTCTTAAGCTGGGCCTACTCAGTTCTTCCAAGATCCTACCAAGATGGACCACTTACAGTCCACTTTCCTAGTCCAAAGTGTAACACACTTCCTCCAAAAGTTATATGGGTTAGACCTGTTCAGAGCAATAGACCACTCCCTGGTACCAACTTCTGCCTTAGTTACTGATTGATTGAAAGCATAATGCAGCCCCTGGCATTCATACTTGGGGCGCCAATGCCGCACCAATGGAGCAGAAAACTCCATCTCAAGACCCCTTGCCCTGAATTGCCTTGGTCCAGACTCCACCTCTGGAAAAGCCCACCAAGCGCTGACCCCTTCCCAGGGAGGGTCAGGACCACTCCCACGGGCTATTTAGGCTGCCAACAAGAAAAAAAACACATGCTCTTTGGGTTTTGCGTGCCCCTCCTTCCCCCGCCATGTTTTTCTGGCCACCCAGGAGTGCTGCAATAAACATGGGCTTTGATTCTGTCTAATTGGAATTATTTGCCTCAGTGGAGAGGCTCATCTTAAGAATATTCCTAGCAGTTACTTTTCTTTTTTTTTTTATATTTATTTATTTATTTATTATGTATACAATATTCTGTCTGCGTGTATGTCTGCAGGCCAGAAGAGGGCACCAGACCTCATTACAGATGGTTGTGAGCCACCATGTGGTTGCCGGGAATTGAACTCAGGACCTCTGGAAGAGCAGGCAGTGCTCTTAACCACTGAGCCATCTCTCCAGCCCCTAGCAGTTACTTTTCTATAGCTGTGATGAGTCATCAAGCTAACTTTTAGAAGAGACACCATGCCCATGGCAATTCTTATAAAGGAAAATATTTATTTGGGGTGGCTCACATCCAGTTCAGAGGTGGGACATGGCAGCACGCATGAAGACATGGTCCTAGAGAAGTAGCTGAAACAGGAAGTGGACTGTGTGTCACATTGAGTGAAGCTGGAGTTAAAGAGACCTCAAAGTCTGCCCCTATGGTGACATGTCTTCCAATAAGAACACACCTACTTCAACAAAGGCTACCCCTCCTAATAGTGCCACTCCCTTTGGGATTGTGGGGGCTAGTTACATTCAAACTACCACATTAACTTACAGAGAAAAAATTTTACTGGATGCTTACAGTTCTGGAGGGTTAGAGTCCATGAGCACCATGGAAGAAGGAGCATGGCTGCAGCCAACCAAGCATGGCACTGAAGCAGTAGCTGAGAGCTCAGTTCTTGATGCACAAGCACAAGACAGAGGGAGATGACTGGGAATGACATGGGCTTTTGAAACCTCAATGCCCACCCTCAGTGACACACCTCCTCCAATAAGGCCACACCTCCTAGTTCTTCCCAAACAGTTCCCTAGACTAGGAACTAAGCATTCAAGTATATGAGCCTTTGGAGGCCATTTTTATTCAAACACCAAGGAGCTTACTAGTGAGAGAGTAAGGCTCCTCTATAGGGGAAGCATCTTGGAAGTACGGGCACCATTGAGTCAGTATGCTCATTAAAGGACACGGCAGAAACTTGGGTGAGTCATGGAGAAGGGCCGTGTTCTGGTATGCAGGATGTCCCAGCCACAAGGTGTCCCTTGCCTCCTCTCAGTTCCCATCACATCCTCACTTAGAGAGCTCCCAGGCAAAGGTGAGAGATAACTCTGAAATCCCTGGCCTCCAGCAAAGACATTCTCAGACTGCTGCTGTGGCCTCCAGCCACCTCCCTGGCTCCTGGCTCCCATTCTCATTCTCATTGTTGTTGAAGTTGTGATCCTTTCAGCATATGATTGTGTCCCTGATGTCCAGGTCCAGACTCACCTTGTCTCCCAGTCATTGTGGTCCCACTGGCAGCATTCAGACAAGACTAAGTGTGGTGTAGATGGTCTCGGTGAATGCAAAATAAAGCAGAGCATTGCCATCTTCATGAGGCAAGAGTAGATGTTGGCCAGAAACTCTCACCCTAGTCTCCGTACTGAGCATGCTCTGTACATTTTTATGTGCAGTAGACAATTCTAGTGCAGAAGAGGACACATTGGTGATGCAATGCATTCCCCAGAAGGGTGTGTCTTTGTTCTTTCCTGAGAGCCTCCTGGTGTGCTCAGTTCTCAGACTGGTGGTCAGTGATTACATCTGTGCTGCTCCAGTCCTCAGCGTCACAGGCAGCTGGCTATAACCAGGGTGTGGTTGTGCTTACATCAGCCCTAGTGACATACACCCTAAGGGTCTCAAGTATTTCCTTTATTTCTCCCAAAATGTGGTCTTTTTTCTAACAAATTTTGTTTGAACTTTTAGTGCAATAATCCCAAAACAAAAGAACCCAAACTGGAAGCTGCTGCAAGGATTGTCCCAGAATGGGTCAAATATGACACAGAAATACGAAAATTATTAGATCATCTTGCAAATAAGAAAAGCACAAGTAAGTGATTGCATGTGAGCCATGTGCTGTGTTAATAAGATCAGGGTAAGTCACAGACTCTAGTGAAGCCATGAAAGCACTGTCAGTACTTCATTGGGAAAGTATGCGACACGATTAAAAATTATATTTCAGGGACCGGAGAGATGACTCAGCAAGTAAGAACACTGCTGCTCTAGCAGAGGACTCAGGGTCAATGCCCAGCACCCACATGGTGGGCACAGCTGTCTGAAACTCCCGTGCCAGGGGACCTGGTGCCTTCCTTTAAGTTCCGTGAACACTAAGCATGGTACATATTCATATCTATGCAGGCAAAAAAAACACATCAAATGAAATAATAAATCTAATTAAAAAATTCAAATAATTTTTTTAAAGAATTTCTCTTTACATAGGCTAAGCTCACAAATTATTTATTAAAATGTATATTAATTATATATATTCGTGGCTTTCTCTGAAACATTTAAGCACACCTAAGACAGAGAATATCACTTTAACTCTAATTTTTATATAAATGAGCAGTATAACATGATTTTTAGGAAGCGTGTTTACTAAAAACAGTTGTTAAAAATAGAGGAACTTTTATCTCTAAGATTATATTGAATTTCTCAAATATGAAAGTGGTCAAAATTAATCAAAATGCCTTTGATAGCTCACAAAGAAGCATTGCCTCCTACCTTGAGAATTGTCATATATAACACAGACTGCCCTTGTTCCTGGTCCTAGTCTCTTAGTAGTGAGTTGAATGTTGTGGACTTGGTTTTGTCATTTCTCCTGTTCACAAAGCTCCGTTATCTTGCCATTTCTCTGCTGAATGTAGTCATTCAGCAATGTTTGTCTTTCTAGGAGTTTACTTACTTCATCCAAGACACCCAGTGCTTGCTGTACAGTTTCTTATAGTACTTTGTGTTTGTTTTCTCTCTTCTGATAAATACATCTAACTGCAGCCTCCTCTCCCTCCACTCTTCCCCGTTACCTCCCCCACCTCCCCTTCCCCCAGATCCACTCCTTCTCCATTTCTCTTCAAAACTGAGCAGATTCCCAGTGATATCAACCAAATGCAGCCTAACGCGTCACAAGACCAGGCACAACCCCTCACATCAATGCTGGACAAGGCAACGCAGTGGGAGGGAAAGGGTCCCAAGAGTAGGCAAAGTAGAGACAGCCACTCCCACTGCTAATAGTCCCGCAGAAGCCTCAGGGCAAACAAGCATAGTGTATATCAGAGGGCCTGTCTAACCCATGCAGCTCCGTGATTGCTGCTTCGGGCTCCAGGAGCTCTCATGAGCCCTGCTTAGGTGATCCTGTGGACTCTGTTCTTCTGGTGTCCTTGATACCTCTGACCCTACTTGGATATTAGTGCTCTATTGAATATAGGGCTGATGAAATTTTTTTCACGTAGTCTGCTATTTTGTCCTATTGGCAGTGCCCTTTGCCTTACAGAAGTTTTTCAGTTTGATGAGGCTCCATTTATTAATTGTTGATCTGCACTATTGGCATTCTGTTCAGGAAGTTGTCTCCGGTGCCAGTGTGTTCAAGGCTATTCCGGTTCAGTGTTTATGTTGGGTTCTTAGATCCACTTGGACTTGAGTTTTGTGCAGATGATAGATGGATCTATCTGTACTCTTCTACATGCTAGCACCCAGCCAGACCAGCACCATAGTTGAAGATGCCTCTTTTTCCTATTATTTATGGCTTTTTTTAAATCAAAAATCAGGTACCAATAGGTGTGTGGATTTATATCCAAATTTTGATTTGATTCTGTTGATCAACATGTCTGTTTCTATGCCAACACTGTGAAGTTTTTATTACTACAGCTCGACAGCAGAGCTTGATCAGGAGTGGTGAAGCCTCCAGAAGTTCTTGTATTGGTCAAGATTGTTTTAGCTAGCCTGGGATTTTTTTGTTTTGCCTTATGAGTGTTATCACTTCAGGTTCTGTAAAGAATTGTGTTGGAATTTTGATTGGGCTTGTGTTTACTCTGTAGATTGCTCTTGGTAGGATGGCCAGTTTTACTATGTTAATTTTACCTATCCATAAGCATGGGAGATCTTTCCATCTTCTGTATCTTCTTCAAGTTCTTTCTTCAAAGACTTGAAGTTTTTGTCATGCAAGCTTTCACTTGCTTGGTTAGAGTTAACCCAATATGTTTTATATTATTTGTGGCTATTGTGAAGGATGTTATTCCCTTAATTTTTTCTCAGTCTGCTGTGTGTAGAAAGGAGGCCTTGTAACCAGTCACTTCGATGAAGGTGTTTATGAGTTGGATTCCCTGGTAGACTTTTTGGTTTCTCATGTAAACTATCATATCCTCTGCAAATAGCACAATGACTTCTTTACAGTTTGTACCCCTCCATCTCCTTCAGTTGTCTTCTTGCTCCAGCAACTTCAATAGCTATAGTGAGTAGATATGGAGAGAGTGGACAGCCTTGTCTTGTTCCTGATTTCAATGGAATTGCTTTGAGTTTTTCTCCATTTAATCTGATTTTAGCTGTAGGTTTGCTTTAAATTGCCTTTATTATGTTTAGGTATGTTTCTTGTATGCCTAATCTTTCCAGTACTTTTATGATTGGGCGTTGGGTTTTGTCAAAGACATTTTCAGCATCTGGCAAGGTCACCATGTGGTTTTTTTCTTTGTTATTTGATGGATTACATTGACAATTTCCATATGTTGAACCATCCCTGCACCTATGAGATGAAGCCTACTTGATCATGGCAGATGATCGCTCTTTTGATGAGTTTTTAGATTCGGTCTGCAGGTATTCTTGTTGAGTGTTTCACACCCATGTTCATAAAGGAAATCGGTCTGTAATTATTTTTCTTTGTTGAATCTTTATATGGTTTGGGTATCAGGGAAATTAGGGCCTTCATAGAAAGAATTGGACAATGTTCCTTCTGTTTCTGTCTTCTCTGAAAAGTATGATAGAATTCTGTGCTAAAATCATCTGGCCCTAGGCTTTTTTGGTTGGGAGACTTTTAATGTCTGTTTCTATTTCCTTAGGATTTATAGGTCTATTTAATTTGTTTATCTGATTTTGATTTAACTTTGGTAAGTTAATTAAGAAAATTATCCATTTCTTTCAGATTTTCCAGTTTTGTGAAGTACAGGTTTTTCAAGTATGACCTTATGGTTTTCTGGATTGCCTCCGTGTCTGTTATGTTCCCCTTTTTGTTTCTGATTTTGTTAATTTGGATGTTCTCTCTGTATGTCTTTTGTCTTCAGTCAGCCC
Source organism: Chionomys nivalis (assembly GCF_950005125.1). Classification (NCBI taxonomy): domain Eukaryota; kingdom Metazoa; phylum Chordata; class Mammalia; order Rodentia; family Cricetidae; genus Chionomys; species Chionomys nivalis. The sequence goes on from NC_080097.1 coordinate 5,062,544, forward strand.
AGACAGCATATCTGTGTTCTTAAAGACCTCTGTCGAGTATCGTTTTTCTTGAGCTACATGAGATTTTTAACCCTATGTCATATTTGTTTATATAATATTTTAATTTTATTTGCAAAATTCTATTTGTGTTTATATATGTGTATGTGTGTGTGTGTTTCTTGTTCTCATAGACTTGTGTGCATTCACATTTTTAGGTGTTTAAAGAGACACATATTTATGATGTGGTAGAATGGGTGCCAAAATGTCCACACTGAATGACACAGTTTTAGAGAGTGAATTAACAGCAAGTCTCTGTCAGAACTTGGACTCTCCATATATAACGTATATAGTATATCTAGTATGGATATCTTCGTGACACTGTAGGATGGTTTTATGAGATTTCCAAATCTGACTGCACCTTTGCTTCCCTGCAGTGTCTGCGCATGATGAGCTCTAGCACTGGGTTCCGGAAGATGAACTAGGATGGAATTCTGCCACCTGCTGGGCGTTTGTGGAACTGCTAACCAGTAGGCCACTTCATTCAATTTACTGACCTACTATTCACTTTTTATAAACTTTATTTAAAATACTTGTAGAGTTTTAAAATAAACTTAATTTATGTGGTTCACAGATTATTCTTTTAAGATGATGATATTGTTGTTGTTGTTGTTGTTGTTGTTGTTGTTTTACCAGTTAGTTTGATGTCGTCAAATGTCCTGGAAGGTCTTTGAAAGTCCTGGAAGGTCCTCATTGCTGCTTATCCAAACCATCAGCTTCTTTTAGTATTCCAACTTAAGTACACCCGTATTTCCTTACTCACAGAATGTATGTAAATTACAGGAATTCATGCATTTTTAAGAAAAAGCACTCATGGCTTTCTCTCAATTATTAAAAATAATCCAGTTTTATTATCGTTTTTAATGGAAGTCTTGTTGCACTGTGATCATTTATTTAACTTAAATCCTAATCTGGTGCTGTTTACATTGTTTTGAATGTTTTTATTTCATAAAATTATAGGCATATCCATACATGTATGCGTTTTTTAAAAGACTGAATATTTTTTATAGAAACTAAGTAAAAGATGTAAACCTTATAGTCCTATAGAAACTAAGTAAAAGATTTCCCCTGCTGTGTTTAAGTAGATAAATAGAAATAGTAAATATTTTTAACTACTCAAATATTCTATACTTATACCATATTGGGACTAGACTATACTTCATTTAGTGTCATTTAGATCTCATCCACCAAAGTGTGATCAGAGTGTCCAGCCTGTGGCCCTTAGCTCACATGTGCTGTGGGCTGCGTTCATTCTGGGGACGGTTATCAATGAGTCCCAGCACATCTGCAGATGCAGCCTCCTGTGCAGTGTGAGAAGGTTGCACACCTCTGATAGGTCTGCTAGAACCATTGGAATTTCTGACAGCTTGAAAAGCTCTCCAGATTCCTCATGAGAAACATTTACTAAAGCTAGCGACTGCCTAGTGTCCCAGGCACCTTCTGGTTACTTTCAGATAGAGCAGGCCATCTTGAAACCCTCCGTGTAATGAGGAACCCTCTAGAAATGGGCTGTTCATCTCGGGACAGGTATGTATACAAGTTCCATACTGAGACAGAAGCCATCTGGGCCTTGATTCCCTTTAACTCTTCAGTTAGATGATCCACTGTCTTACAATATGTCCTAGAAAATCTGAAAAGCACCCAGTCCATCAGCTTTCTGTGTCTGTGACAAAGGGCTCGGAGGAAAGGCTTTGTTTTCGCTCAGGGTTTCAGTCGCCCGCGTTGCTTTGGGCTCGTGAGAGCGTCAGGGCTGCTGGGAAGCAAGAGAGGGAGAGAATGGGGTTGGGGTCTCCATGCCCACAAGGGCATCAATAGCCTCACTTTTTCCCGCTGGGTCTGATCTCTTAAGAAGGCTGGTAACCAAGCCTTTCAGGATGTGGACCTTTGGGGTATAGTTAAGATCCAAACCTGAGCAATATCCTTCCCCTGACAGTCCACATTCCAATTAAGAGAATACCTTCCTCTGCCTCTTTGCTCACTGTTTTTATTAAGACATTCAATTTCTATTGTAATTAATTTCTGCCTTAAAATATCAGATTTCATAGTTTCCTTCTATCATATTGAGATTTGAAAGACTAAGTTTACATGTCTCATTTCTAGATTAGCATATATACTATATAATCCAGATTTTTGAATTATGTATTTATTTGCAAAGACGTTCTTTTTTAAAGAACTGGCTAGTTCTACGCCAACCTGACAAAAATCTAAAGTCATCTGAGAGGAGGAAACCTCAGTTAAGAAAATGCCACCATAAGATGGAGCTACAGGCAAGGTTGTGGGAAATTCTCTTAATTAGTAATAGATGGGGGAGGGCCTAGCTCACTGTGGGTGGTGCCATCCCTGGGCTGGTGCTCCTGAGTTCTAGAAGAAAACAGGCTAAACAAGCAACGAGGAACCAGTCAGTGTTGTCCCTGTGGCACAGCGCTGCAGCTGAACCTGCTGTTGTCTTAGCTCCTGACTGTGGCTCTGCGGCAGCTGCCACACTGCTAAGGCCAAGGCCAGTGGGACTTCTGTGTCCCGCCGCACTGCCTCTGCCACTGCTGCCAAATACAGCTTTTAACTAAGTCTCTGTTGTTCTACTTTATCAATAAAGACCCGGGAGCCAGATGCCAGGGTGAAAACCAGCTAGCTCAGAGAGGCAGGGACAGCATGCCTTTGTTGCCTCCCTGCAAAGGGAGCTTCTCTTCAGCTACCCCAAATGAAAAGGACTACCAACTTCAAAGACCCTTCCTATACTTCCTGTTTCTCTGTCTTCCTGACGTCCTCTTATGCTCTATAACTTTTTGGGGGGGGGGGTAACTGGTTGCTTGCCCCACCTCTCAATCTATGGTTGATTTTACTTAATCTTTTAAAAGGATATATAATAGGGCTGAACCATGCCACAACTAGAGGTTTTTTCCCCAGTAAATAATGCATCGTCAGGCTTCAGTGTGATCAAATATCCTACAACAAATCAGCACCTTTACATGGCCTCTGCATCAGCTGCTGCCTCCAGATTCCTACACTGATTGGGTTTCTGTCCTGACCTCCTTCAGTGAACAGTGATGTATGTGGAAGTGTGAGTCTAACAGACCCTTTCCTCCCCAAGCCGTTTCGGTTGTGGTGTTCCATCACAGCAATGATGATCCTAACTAGGGCAGGAGTATGTTAGTACAGCGATAGACCTGACCATAACTAGGGCAGGAGTATGTTAGTACAGCGATAGACCTGACCATAACTAGGGCAGGAGTACGTTAGTACAGCGATAGACCTGACCATAACTAGGGCAGGAGTACATTAGTACAGCGATAGACCTGATCATGCTGTCTTAGGGAGGATTATGGAAGGACCTTGAACTCTGATCTAGAAAACCATTAAGCGTGAGAGCTCAGTGTGCTGTGCTCTAGGAGCTTGGAAGACAAGAATCTTGAAAGCAGTGCAAACTGTTGGAGGCCTGGCTTGCGAGATTTCCTGGGAAGCAAAAACCCTCCTTGGGCGCTTGTGTGAGGTATCTGGCATCTGGTGAAATGGAGCTAAAGAGTTTGCTGTGGTTAGGAAGAAAACAGAACCACTGAAGTAAAACCTTTATTTTGCTTTGAACAATGGATGCTGGCCAGCTGTGGTTAAGAGCCCAGCATCAGTAAGGTGAAGTCTTCTGGGAAGGGTTTCCAGAGAGTCTGCGCACAAGCTGTGTTCCAGAGGCGGAACAGGCGGACCATGTGCTGGCAGTCAAGCTTGGCAATGTGAGATTGGCAGCTGGTACTGAGTTTGAAGGCATGAAGGGGTCATGGAGAACAGCTGAGTCTTGGCATTGTGAGAGGGCAGGAGAGGCCATTGGAGAAGGTGCAGCCTCAATAGCAGTTGAAGTCTCAGAACTGAAGGGTCCATGCAGAGAACCTGAGGCTGGGCACCATGAAGAGAGCCCAGGAGAGGCTACTGGTCAAAGTGCAGCCCATTGCAGCAGGAAATCCCAGCATTTTTAGGACGCCAGTGCCATGGACAACCACTACCACCATCAGCAGCTGAGTCTAGGAGACAAGCTGTGTGCACTGCAGAGCCAGAGGAGTGACCCAAGCCCCTTGGAAGAGTCCAGAAGATTGTGAGTGAATCCTAGATACTAAACACTGAGTAATTTATAATGTTAAAATTTGGTATTATTTTTATCTAATTGTGACTAGTTCTTCTCTCTTGAAATGAAGTATTTAACTTACCTTTTACTTTATAGGACCCCACACTTGACTTTTGACTTTAAAAGACTTTGGGTTTTTTTGTTTGTTTGCTTGTTTTAAGATTGAATTTTTAGTGTGTTTGAATTAGTAAGTGGTTTTTTGTTGTTGTTGTTGTTTGTTTGCTTGCTTGTTTTAAGACTGGATTTTTAGTGTGTTTGCATTAGCGTTTTTTGTTTGTTTGCTTGCTTAAGACTGAATTTTTAGAGTGTTTGAATTAGTAAGACTGTGCACTGTGGGACAATCCTTTTGTAGCCTGTGACTATGTGTTGTTCTCATTAGAGTATAAAGAGCTAATTCCCAATAGCTGGGCAGGACAAGGTTAGGCGGGATTGGTGGACAGGGAAAGAGTGCAGGGGAAGGAGGCAGTCACCAGGAACCACCAGCCAGCCCCAGAGGAGATAAACATGCCATGCTGAAAAAGGTACCACTATGTGGTAGAACATAGATAAGAAATAGAGCTAGTTAGTAACAAGCCTAAGCTATCAAGCAAGCATTTACAATTAATAATAAGTCTCTGTGTGGTTGTTTGGGAGCCGCTGGTGGGACAGAGCTGACTTGATGGACACAAAAAAACTCTGCCTACAATTGTGGGGCTTTTTAAGTTTGTAAAATAGTTTATATTGTGGTGTTTATGTTAATGTGTATCTTGGGAATGAACAAGAAAGGTTATGACTTTACTGAGATGTGTGTGTGTCACACTGGCAAGGGATCAATTGTGCTGGATGGTTTATGTCAACTGGACACAAGCTACAGTCGTCTGAGAGGAGGGACCTCAATTAACAAAATACCAGGGCTTTAGGTGCACCTGTAGGGCATTTTCTCAATCGATTGCTGGGTTGGGCCCAGCCCATTGTGGGTGGTACCATGCCTGGGCTGGTGGTCCAGGGTTCTGTAAGAAAGCAGAGCAAGCCATGGGAAACAAGTCAGCAGCAGCCCTGCATGGCCTCTGCATCAGCTCCTGCCTCCAGGGTCCTGCCCTGACTTCAGTGATGAACAGTGAACTGTAAATCCAATAACCCTTCCCTCCCCAAGTTGTACGGTCATGGTGTTTCATCAGTAATGGTCACCCTACCTAGGACATGGCCCCGTTGAGAATTCTATTATGTTAAACTCAGTGAATGTGCGCTACTCGAGTAAGCCAGGGGAGGACGCAGTGATGCTGAGGGCCGTCTGGGTCTATGCTCCTGGTCACTGTGTCCGTGATCCTGAAATCTGGCTCTCCCATGCAGGCACACTATGAAATTTTAACCAGAAAAGATCCTGGAAAAAGCACAGTACATTTGTAACTGAGTGGTTTCCACTTTCTCCCCTCAAGGAGAACTGTGAAGCACGACCAGGCTGAGGGGACCAGGCTGAGGGGACCAGGCTGAGGGGACTAGGCTGAGAGGAAGAATGCACTGACCTTTACGGAGGTCAGTGATTCAAGTAGGCCCTACCTAGAAGCTGAAAACTTAATTTTCATAGCACTCAGATGCAAATGGTTTCCTTTCAGAAATGTTCACCACTTAGCTCTAGTTTACCCTGAAGTCCCTAATAAGGTAAAATCAAAGACACTCTCATCCATGCCAGCTAGAGAAGATAAAAGTCAGACACTTCATTAATATTAGAAACAACGACTAATTAGAGGAAGCTTATACCTCTGTGCCAAGTCCTAATTCCAGCCCCATAGACTGCCTGGCTCTACCCACAAGCAGCTTCCAGAAAACCAGCCATCACTGCAGGGCAAGGCAGAACTTGCTCAGTGATGAAGGCATGGCTAACTCTTCAGAAAAGCTTTCTTTGCTGAAATACTACCAGTAAAGCAGCTTATACAGCTGACACATTTTAGTGACCACTCAAAGGTACTGATGAGCCTGTGCTTAGAGTTGAAGTCTACGGCGGCCCCTAGTCACTATCTTGATCGCTGCTGTGACGTTAGTGGGTTTAAGTGACTGCTGGCTTAAAATGAAGCACCTAGAGGAGTGGGGCTCAAAGCCCATGGCGTCATACAGTTGGGAGAAACAGGCCTCTCGTATCCCAGGGGTTTATGGCCTAAAGCCCCAGATAATCATCCAAGATCAGCCTGGGACAGGGGCTGAGGTCAGTGATGCAGACTCTCCAGGAAGCAGAAGCAAGACGATTACAGAAAACTGAGAAACAGCGACAAAATGACTTCAGGAGGAAGGAAAATCCCCAACAAGGAAGTCACCAAACGCCTTTGTCTAGGGATTTTTGTTTCTTTGGGGTCTTGGCAGAAAACGGACAAAAGCAGCTAAATGTGCATGCTGATTCTGTGTGCCATGTGCACATCTCCCGTGGAAGGAACTGCCCCCAAAAAGGAAAAAAGACAGGGTCTGGGGTCTAGAGTCCTCGGGATAGGAACTGAAGGCCTTGAGATAACTGCATACTTTTAAAGGACCATGAAGCCCAAATCTGAGAGTGGTAACAGTGCCTGCTCAGGGCCAGCTTGAGGCTGAGAAAAGAATGACTATCGATGCCCTCTGCTTCCGGCGTCAGGCAGCACTGGCCTCTGCAGCTGCTGACTGCTTCTACACTATCATCAAGACTGCCACTAGGGATTTGGAAAGCTTCTATATTCCTGTAAAAGTTGAATACACATTTATTACAGTGCTCCTTCAACACTGAAGAGATAACTGAGCTAGAAAGCTGGCTTTGTTGCTCTACAGGTCTACCTCCTGGATGTGCTGTGGTGCCGTCCTGCAACTGTGCCAACAGACACGAGTAGTAAGAGTCAGATGAAGCCACCTGTTAGACTTTAATATTAAAGTAGAAAAAATAATTCACTATTTTAAGTTCAATTTTCCTAGGACTTGGTGAGTTAAAAAAATTTTAAACATATCTACATGCTCCGACCTTCCCTGTAAACTCGGTCACTGATTTTGTGTGCAGTAAAGTTGAAAACAGACTTCTAGGATGGACTGTCTTAGAGTTTTAACTAAAAGGTTAAACATGAAACAGAAGCAAGAAAGTAGTGGCTGTGACCATAAATATTTTTATTAAATGTGAAAATACACGGGCATAAAAATATTGCCCATATTCATAGACATGTATGAGCCCCAGTTTGAAATAATTTTAGTTCCTTTTTTTCATTAAAACACTAAATAGAGATGGATTGTTAAGTCTGTCCCATTTAAAACAAATGGAAACTTAAGAGTAATAATTTAACTTCTCAAACATCTCTGATTTTGACTTGCCCTGTGCCCTGTATTCCTTTGCACAGGTAACTATTTTGTCCACATGTAAGTGCAATAAACCTGTTGTGACTGCACACAAAGCCACGCAGTGGCTAATTTTACTCTTAAATCATTCAGCAAATGAGATCGTCTGTTAAAAAATTATCTGCCCCTCCTAACATCATTTGAAATTACAGAATAAATTCTGCCACTAACAGAAAAGGAAAGACAGGATCTGGAAAAATCAGTTCTTACGTCATCACCTGCCTCCTCCATCCTGCATCACTATAGGGACATCAGATCCACTCAAGGAAACTCTCCTGACATCACCTGACCCGTGTGTGTCTTACTGAAAACACTGTACCGGCCATCACGGGTGCCGTCTCGAGGCAGCTGGGCACCCACGATGGCCTGAGCAGTGTCTTCTAGACACCACCTCTCACCTCCTCCTTCTTCATGGTGAGTGACAACTTCTGACCAAGCCAAGGCCTTTACGTGGGCATGCCATCTTCCGGGGTAAGCAGTGGTGACAGTGACCTTCAGTTCCCAATAACCCTCTCGCACTCTTGCGCCGTGTCTAAGTTTGGGACTTGCAAAGCAGGGCCTCAAAGCCGCCGTGAGCGCCTACTGCAGCCCACATTCTGAGCTCCGGTCATGAGCCACACGGCCTGCTCACAATTCTTAAACCCACTCATCCTCAGAGCTCCAGTGGTTAAGCTGCACAATTAAAACAGACTTTAGCACTATTAAGGGAATGTTTCAATGAAGATGCTACATACCACTCCTAGGTTATTCTATTCAAGGTAAAAAAGAGTAAACTTGCAGAAGTGAGAGGTGAAGAAGGTGCCCTTCTGGTGGCAGGCGATTTTTTCCTTCTTCCTACAGTGGTGAGCACTGGATGCAGCCAACGACGGTGCACTTAGGAAGCTCAGCATGAGGAAGGGAAGGCTCGGAACAGAACAGAGCACCGCGACGGTGAGCTTGATCCCACCTTCCCCAGAATTACCACAAAGGTTTCTGCAGTTCCTAAAACAGAAACCAGGATGTGGAAGTGGCCCTGCAAAAAGGAAAAAGCAGAAAGTGGAGAATGTTTCTCCACTAATGTGGCTTTACAGTGTCACCAGGCAGAAAGGACACTGTTCTATTGCTCATCTGATAGGCTGGCCACCAGGAGACTACCAACAGCATGCATGCTGGAACTGACCATTCACCTACCTCAGTAATCAGCAGAGATCTACCTTCATCTCCCTCCTGACATCTGCCTTTGGCACCCAAGTTTGCAGTGAGAAGACTAATCCTCAGTTACTTAGGGTAGTTACAAGTAGGGAGGAAAAAAACTTAAAACCCTCAGGGAAGCAAATTAGGAGGCACCAGATCTGGACCACAGGTCCACACAGCCCAACCTCAACCGTGTCAGAATCCTCCAGCTCCGTGCTACTGGCAACTCTGCATCCGCTCTAAGTGGGAGAGTGAGAGCGTGGTGCTTCCTTGGTTCTGCTGGTGCAAAGTGACTTTGGAAAGCAGAGCTGCCTTCACTGTCGGGACGTGTCCACAACAGGAGTTGGACAGAACAGCTGCGAGTTAACCTGAGATGGCTGAGACATAAAACCATGCCATTCACTGTTCCATGCTGGCTGGGCTTTACCTGTTTAGTGTTTTGGTGGGGACCTGGCCTGGAACTCATCATGTAAACGAGGCCTTCTCCTCGTCTCTAGTGCGGTCAGAAGTGTGTGTTACCACACATGGCCTGATGTGAATTTGGGGACACTGAAGCAAAATGAAAGTGGTTTTGAAATGCATTGTTGTGTTTATTGGTAAGAAACAGGCTCCTAAGTACAGGCAAAAAGCACTTAAATGTTTTGCCCAACTCAACTATGTGACTTATGTTTGTCCATTTTAAAAATCTTTTTCTATATATGCTTAAGGGTATGACTATAGGTTAAGAAAATGATTTGTGCTTGGATGCTACCTTCATGCCTCCCACAATTTAACTAAAATGATTAATCTCATAAAAACAATATATTAGACCTTTATACTTAAAATACTTCACAATGTTTCAAAAAAGAAAAACAACTTTCTAGAATAAAGGTAATAATTCTTACCTAAATAATTCTTTTACATTTTCAATGCAGCATCAGTAGTTCATAAATATTCAATGTTCTTGATTTAGTAACAGGTTTTTAGGGCAAAAATTATCCAGTATACAAATTCTGAATAGTATATTTCTTAAAGAGGTATCTGCTTAAAAAGCAAGAGGATCTGTCGGGAGGAGATGGGCAATGTCATCTTACTGATGAGATGTGAGCAAACACAGAGCGGAACAGATTTGCAAGCCTACACTTTCTTCTCAGCAGAACAATAAACATCAGTCCTAGTGAGGCAGATCTACGGAGCAAACACCCAACAAACAATACAGCCAAAACAACTGGGCTACATGTGAGAGACACTGAGACGCCGCCTCGCTCTCCTGCTCCAGCTGGGAGTGAGCTGCTGATGCTGCCGGAGAAACTGCACTTTTAGGGCACTTCCGCACTTCAGCTGCTCAGTGTGTCAGCCTGACCTTCAACACACTCTCCAGGACACCACTGAGTCTTTCACAGACCGAACTTTTTAACTTGTTCTGGTTAACATTTTAAGAGAGGATCTGTAAGTTTTAACAAACTCAAGAGAGACAAAACAACAAAAATACATCCTCAGCTTCAAAGCATAGTCTACACCTGGGCACCCCACCCGCACAAGATGGACTGTCTCCCAAACGATGATCTCTGCACTTCCTGCCGGGACAGGAGGAAATCCTTGCACGTGACTGGACTGACCAAAACCTAAGCACAATTGTCCCGAAGGACATCGTCTTAAGAATACTGAGACCCAATCCGTTCTCCCCCTCACGGTCACTATGCAAGGCTGTTCAGAATCTGGCTGCTCCAGTTTAAATATATATATATATAAAATGCTGTTTGAACACCACCACAGGACAAATGCCCCACACCACATCCCCCAGGCAACACAAGATGAGCACATGCTGCCTTGTCAGAAACGGCCCCTTGCTCCCTGCCTCGGCAGGCCCGTCAAGTCTACAGTACGAACAGCTCTTTTCCTTGAAACAACTCTTTGGTCACGGACAAACTCAAAGTTTTGTTTCATTTTGTTTCCATTAGAATCCCAAAGTTGCTTTGTTTTGAATGTTAAGAAAATAAAGAAGAGGAGCAGTAAAACAGCTGGTTTAATTGAAGTGGAATTTAAATCTGAACGGTCCGCCTGAGCTGAAGGGGTTGAACCCCTGCCATGAGTTCCAGCTCCTGTGGAAGGGGTTGCCACCACCTCCTTGTTGACTCTCCGCATCCAGAGGATCTTCTCCATCATCAAACTTCTTTCTCATTTCTAGAAAGGAAAGCAGCAAATGAAGACCCACGTGTTATCCCAAGGTATAGGTACGAGGCTTTGATGCTCCCCTACTTTCCCATTCCCATCCTGAAGAAAACCACTGCCAGGAGAACTCCCAGAGCCATGCTCTTTACAAAACAGCAAGTCAGTCCTCATCTCCTACAGGAAGTCCATCTCCAAAGCATAAGGAGCTACTTTGCCCAACAGGTGAAACAACCGTCCATAAAGCTCATTTTCCTCCCCAAATATAATGCAGACACATGAAGACCACAATGAGAACCAGGCAAAGATGGGGTGGGAAGCCCCCCTAATATCACCAAATCCCTCAAGACCCCTGACTCTGGCCCAACTGTTATACTACACTTGAGGACAGTATAGGCATTCTGCATCCGATAACAGAACAGGTAAACTGTACCTACTGTTTCCAATAATGAAGTGCACCTGTCCCCCTTAGTAGAATACAAATTACTTAGGACAAAGGACTACTTAAATTCTGTACTATAAATGGATGTACAGAGAAGATTTGCTCGGGGGGCATAACTTGATTTCCTCTTTGTTGAAGCTGCCTAGCTCAAATTAGAACACCCATCTCCACACGTACAAAAAGTCATGAAAAGCAGTGTGTACAAATTCTTAGCCTGTCTCCTTACTTTCCAGACCAGATTCACATATATATCAACCCAATCATCTGTTCATGTGACTTAGGGCAAGATGGCTGCTAACATCCACAGGGCACAACAGGCCTAGCTAGACATCTACTCTCCTCTTTTTGTAAGCCGGCCCGACACACTGGCTTCCTCCCCAGGCTCCTGACACATCGGGGAATTTGGTGCAGAGAACCACCCATCACTGAGCTAAGAGACTAGTAGGGTCTAGGTGTGTTGTGCTCAGTGTTGTGCTTTCCTATGACTGCTAGAGAAAAACAAGGCTAAGAACTTGTCCAGATGAGGAGAACGCAGCCCACACTCACCAGTGGAGCTGCAGGGCTGACAGCCAACCACAGTCCTCCCGCTCACCCGCCTTGTTCTACAGTTCACCTCTGCCCTTGGAGTGGGAAAGGAACAGGAGCCGTTCATCCCAACAGCACTACTCCAAGAGCAGCAGACGCTGGGCACAAGGTACCTGGGTCTGAGAGGACTTCTTTAGCAGCTGCTATGTCAATGAACTTTTTCTCTGCCTTTTTCTTTTCCTCTTCATTCTGGAAATTATCCGGATGCCACTGAAGTGCTAGTTTTCGGTAGGCTTTAATGATTTCTTGTTTTTTGGCATTTCTGAAGGATGAAGAAAATTATTTACCAATTATCAGAAAGGTCCCAACCTACTGTCATTTAAAGAAAACCTCAGAAGAGCTGTGTTGTAGTCCCCTACCACCCAATCACAGCACTGCAAACACACACTGCAGGCTCTGTGAGTAAGGGATACAGGGAGTGTCACCTGATGACATACAACTCTGTTCTCAAAATTTCAAACATACTGTTCCAGACAGTCAACTTCTCCTTTCTTTTCTTTCTGAGCCCTAGGGGTGGTGGGGAACCTATTGTGTGCACAGCAAACCCCTCAACACTGAGCCACAACCTCAGGCTTCTCAAGATGCTTGCTCGCCAAGCATCTTAGAATATAGTACAGATCTTTACAGATGTCCCTTCTAGATTTCTACAACACCATAGCTTAATTCTTTCTGGGCATAAGAAGATATTCTCACATCAAGATGGTGGTGTACACCTTTAATCCCAGCAGTACTCTAGAGGCAGAGGCAGAGAGATCCTTGTGGGTATAAGGGCTAGGTCTGCATAGTGTCTTTAGGCTAGCCAGGGCTACGCAGCAAGATTCTGCCAATCAAAATAAAGCACGCACATGCACACACACACCTCTGTCAACCCCTTATTTTAGGCCGAGTTTACTTAATAAGACCAAAGCTTAAACTTTGGAACGAAAGATGACAGTCTGAAAAATGAATCTTTTTTCAACAAAACTTTTAGGATTTAATGTTATTTTACGTGTATGGGTGTCTGCCTGCATGTATGACTATCATGTGTGTAATGACAGAAAGCCAGAAGAGGTCAGACTGGAGTTAGAGACGACGGTGAGCCATCGTGTGCATGCTGAGAGCTGAACCTGGGTCTCTGCTAGAACAAGTGCTCCTCACCACTGCACTACAACTTCAGCTTTAGGCCCATGGGAGGGCTTTCTTTCCCTTCCTCCTGGCCCAATGAAAATAAATTCAACTCTACTTTCTCAATCCTCCCAAAAAGTCTAGGCCTAGGACCTATTTCCACCACAGCCTTCACCATCAACATCTATTAGTGCGTTTGCCTGTAATATACTGAAAACAGTTTATGATGTCAAAGGCTGCTAGAATAATATATAAATGAAACACCATGAGTAAGGGAAGAGAGCCAGGGTAGGACAAAAGGAGCTATGATTAAGCTGTAAAGCAGTTGGTTAAATAGTACAAACTCCAACAATTCACCTTTTTACTCCCAAGATTTTGTAATAATCTCGCTTCTGTGACTGTTTCAGTAACCGCTGAGCTTTCTCTAAACCTTCCCGGATCTGCTGATCATTTTCGTTGTGTTCCTGAGCAGCTTCATAGTCCTGAATGGCTGTCAAAATATGTTTAGGAAAAGCTGTTAGGGAAATGACGATTCTACCAGCTTGCTGCTCAGTCCTCATTGCCAGCCCCTTCACTCACTGCTGCTTCCAAGAGCCTAAATGGTCCCTTTTTCATAATTTTGTTCAAACTTAATTCATAACTGAGGCTGAAGTTCTCACTCCTGTTTAACAGAACTCACTGTGGTTGTTAATTATCCACCCTCTCATTATCTCCCCACACCTACAACGCAATCTTGAAGCCACAAAGAAAACAGAACACTGGGAAAGAGTCAGCACCAACTTCTATGTCTGACAGGTAGGAAGACCCGTCACTCAGTGCCCAGTGTGATGAAGCGATCCATCAAACCCAAATACACAGAGCCCTCATCTACAATACAGGCTCTATTACAGAACATCTGGGTCAAGATCAGGATGGGGTTCATCCTTTCAAAGTCCTGGAGATGAAAATTATTCACGGCTGGGTTTCAGGAACATTCCTTGGTAAGAGGCTTACGAGGGCCTTCAGTGACAGCCCTGGGTCCTGGGGTTCTGACGAGGCCCAGCTGTAGAATAAACTTGACTTGTGTCAATTTATAGGAAAAAAGATTCATATTCTTAAAAGTATCCTGCAATATAGTCTACCAATCTGGGGTGAGTACAGTCGTCAGGTGTGGCAGCTGGTACCTTTACCCACTCACTGAGCCATCTCACCGTCCCCAAATGGCAAGTCTTTTAGATCATACTAAGTTATAGCATGAATGCTTTTCTTACTATAAGAAATATAGAATTATTGTCTCCTATATTCATATAACTCACAAGCAGTTGTAGAAGGACTGGCAGGCTATGTCCCGCCACCCAGCTAGCTTTACCCAAAATAACTGCACGGAAACTGTATTCTTTTAAACACTGCTTGGCCCATTAGCTCTAGCCTCCTACAGGCTAACTTTTCATCTTGATTAACCCATTTCTAATAATCTGTGTAGTACCACGAGGTGGTGGCTTACCAGGAAGATCTTAACCTGCTTCCATCTTAGAGAGGAGAGCTAAGGTGTCTGCCTCATTTCCCTTCTTTTCAGCATTATGTTCTGTCTACTCCACCCACCTATGTTCTGACCTATCAGGCCAAGCAGTTTTCTTTATTAATTAACCAATGAAAGAAACAGACAGATAGAAGACCCACCTACATCAAGTAGTAACTGATTTCCCACAAACATATAGTAGCTAAGTAATTTTTGTTACGTTTCCTCAGATTTCACACCCAGAGATAATCATGTAAAAAAAGTAAACAAGTCTACCTCACAGCCATAAATGAACAGTCATGAAACTAAAAGTCAGAAATAATATGGTTCTAAATGTACTTATTATTAGTAATTAATTTTCTAACCTCAATCTAAACAAAACCTCATCCAAACCACATTTTTTTTTCTTGTGTGTATGGATGTGGCGGGTGGGGCTGAACCCGGAGGCTGCATGCTAGACGCTGCTCTAACCACTGAGCTGCCATCCCTCTCCACCCTCTGACATTCTTAAGGAGCAGTGCTAACGACTGGTCAAAATGAGACATTAATCCAGTCTGTCTGCCCTCTTCCCAGCACAATGACAAAAATTAAAAAATAAACATCATAGAATTGTAAAGATAAAAATTTTGACACATTTCTAGGAAAAAAGAACAAGTAGATTCTTAACAAAAAAAAAATATAAGAGGGATGGAGGATGTGAACATGAGGGCTCGAGATGGCCGAGTTGGGGGAGGGACAACGAGGGGAAGCAGTGAAAGAGGTATTTGACAGAAGGAGCCATTATGGGGTTAAGGAGAAACCAGGAGCTAGGGAAATTCTCAGGAATCTACAAGAATGACCCCAGCTAAGACTGCTAGCAACAGTGGAGAGGTTCCTGAGCTGGCCCTTCCCTGTAATAGATAACAGTTGTCTTAGCCAACACTGGACTCCACATGCACTGATCGGCCAGGCAAATGCGCTCACCAGTACAATAGTGGATAACAGTCACTCTCTGATGGGCTCCACGGGAGGGAATTCATGCCTGGGACTATAAACCTGGTCAATGCCCACAGCTAGGGAAGTTGTAGACTCTAGCAAAGAATGCCAAGGTGACCCATAAAGGAACATATGGTCTCCTAGATAGCATACAAAAGATTGCTTTGCTAAATGGACATGTTGTTAAACTGTCTTCTGAATTTGTTTATATTTGTAAATTAATGATGCTGCTAACCTTGGCCAGAGATGCTTCTAAAAGATTCTTAACTAACTAAAATTGAAAAGGAATAACTGCTGAGTGCTCAGCCTTGAGTCGCACATTTATTACCACCCATCGCCAAGGCCTGCAGATGTAAGAAATGGAGGAAAGAATGCAGGAGCCAGCGGCTGGGGAGGAGTACTATACACGCTGTCGGCTGCAAGGTGACCTGCACAAAATCAAGCCAGTCAACACTGCAACATGGATGAGGGCAAGGCTCGCAAGCCCCTCCCCTCCCCCTAGCTGAGGAGCAACCGACAGTTAATGGCTTCGGGAGGAGAATCATTTGTTTTCAGGTCTGTGGCCACACACCCACCCATACATATCCACATGCTCATACAAGTAACCTTAAAGTTAATGCGCCACTAAAAAATATGATTTGGAAAGAAAGGTTCTAGACAGAGTAGCGGGTGAAAGAGGAGAACTGGAGGAGAACTGGCTAAAACCCATGTGAAGTCATCAAATAAATTAAAAAATTAGCAAAAATCCCTGTTTAAATGTTCATAAACTCCTACCAAATACGTGATAAACAAAACAATGCATGTAATGAATTCCATCTTTCAATAAACACACGACTGTGTGCGCCAGCACGGCCCTTTCAAGGTCCTCACATCATCTATCAGCAAGCTTTCAGTGCAGCCTCAAGTAAGGTAAGCAGCTATTCTAATGTCTGAAGTTGGGAGGCCACAGGATCATATTAGACATATATGTATTGTGCATACTGTGTATTTATATGCTTAAGAGAGTCATATTTGTACAGACATGTCTGGAAAAATAACTGAACAATGATTACCTCTGGATGGCAGGAAACCATGGTTCTCAATTCTGCCGTTTGTCTCTCCTAACTGAACTGACTACTGAACACTAAAACTGGTTTATGAACTCTTTGCTCAGATGCTATACCTGTTATGGTCCAGTAAGAAAGATAATTATCAGCTTTTCAAATTCTTAGCCATTTGCAGATAACTGTGTTCAAAATAAATTGCAACTGAACATGTGTTGATTTCACACAATTTAACCTCAGACACTGCAAGTCAAGTTCCTTTAAGACTCACCTTCATCATACATTTCTTCTATTAAATAGGCCTCTGCTCGGTCTTTCAGGGCGTTGACATTGTCAGGTTCCATCTGTAAAACCTCAGAGCATATTCTAATGGCTTCCACAGGCTTCTCATCCTAAAAGTCAATGTAAGAAAAGGTGGGCTGGGTGCACTCAGTGGTGAAGCGTGTGCCTATCATGCACAGCTCCTGAGCTCAATCCTCAGTATCAAGAATCAATAAAAATAAACCCTGTGGCCAAAGAGAGGGCTCAGTGAGTGTGTGCACACAATGAATGGGCTCAGTGAGTGTGTGCACACAGTGAATGGGCTCAGCGAGTGTGACACAGTGAATGGGCTCAGCGAGTGTGACACAGTGAATGGGCTCAGCGAGTGTGACACAGTGAATGGGCTCAGCGAGTGTGAGCGCAGTGAATGGGCTCAGTGAGTGTGAGCACACCATGAATGAATAAAAAAAAATTTGAGGAAGTTAAAATTGGCTGTTATCCATGTGAAGTATTCACACGTCCTGGAACGAGTCAACTGTTACCTTAGAGAAGCAGTGGCAGATCCTTTCTTTGGAGCGGATTGTATACTCAGCAACACTGGGCTCTGTTTTCATGACAGATTCGTATTTGCTGGTTGCATCTGTGTATCTATGAAATAAATCGGGAGTAACAACGAAACCATTTCCAAAGCTGTAGGAACAACCCCCTCCTTTCAGGGTGTACTGCTTAGTAATCCAGCCAAACTAGCACAACTCCTGCCCTCAAATACAATACCTCTAACCTGAGTCCAAGGCCGCCCCTTCAGCCCAGAGACAGGACTGATGGCCCAAGGTTAATCCCTAAGACTCGCCCAGTGGAGAGAGCCCATACACTCATTCTCCAGGACATGCGCTTGCCTGCACACACAAATAAATATAAAACTATTTAAAGCATGTGGCTAGGGCATGCAGGGGTGGAGAGTTAAAAGTTAAATGGAGGGACTGCACAGCTTCGAGGAACTCAACATCCATCCTGAAGTGAAACCAGAGACGAAGCTGCTCTAAGGTCACTCATGCACCTGTAAGCCCAGTAAGCGTGGCAGCTCACCTCACTAACTTGAGTGTTCTGTCACCGGCAAATGCCTCTTCATGTCTCCCCAGAAAAGTTCACAAAAGAGGGGTGTGTGTGTGTGTTGGGGGCATAGGGAACAGCACTGGAGAGCAAAGCCAGTGTCTTGCACGTCAACCACTCTTCCACTGAGCTGTAGCTCCATCTCTAAGGATTTACACACGGAAGTAGCATTATTCAATGGGTGAGCATCAATGGATGATGACTGGATAAATAAACTAGTGTGGAGAGTAATACCATGGAACTATTAACCCATGAATAGGAAAGATTGAAACAACAAGCTGGATAAAACCCAGAGAACTCTGCTAAAGGGGAAAAGGCTAATCTCAAAAGTTTCCATTTTGTGTTTCCATTTCTTCGATACTCTTGAAATGACAACACCAGAGAAACAAAGAATACATTCGTGGTTGTTGGGATCTAGGGAAGGCTACGCACAGAAGGCAGTGTGGTGTGAAGGGACAGCACAGGAGGCTCGTGTCATGAGAGCCACAAGGAGTAGGGAACACAGTCTATCTCACAGTAAGCAGTACTGTCTGGAGACTCTTCAATTCTCCTGCCCCAGCCTACCAAACCCCTACACCCCAATATCCACACAGACAACTCCTGTTTTAAGATGAGAACGTAAATACCTACACCTACCACCTCCCCAAGAGCTCCCCTTTTGCTCCTGGCCTTCGCTGCTACAGACTGGATTAAGGGCTCCTCTTTGCTCTGTCCACTCTGGGGCTCCGCTAACACCTCTATACCCCAGCACTTCATATCGACTGTGGTGATATTTGATCATGATCTAACAAAGCTTGCCTGAAGATCAGATAAGCAATGCTCTGATCAAAGCATCCCGTCCTCAGACTGCACTGAGCTCCTGTCTCCTCCCACCTAATATTCCTCTCTCCACCTAGCCACATTATTCCTGTCTCCACCTTCCCTACTGCTGAGATTAAAGGCGTGGGGTCCCAAATGCTGAAATCACCTCTGTGTGAGCTCTGTTTCTCTTTTAGACTGGATCAATTTTGTGTAGCCCAGGGTGGCCTTGAACTAACAGGGATCTGTCTGCCTTTGTCTCTTTAGTGTTGGGATTAAGGGTGTGTGCTACCACTGCCTGGCCTTTAGTGGCTTAGCTCTGCACTTCAATCTTCAGACAAGCTTTAGTTTTTCATTTGTATTTTATTTCCTTTTTTTTTCATATCACCACAACTGACCTCCCACATTAAGCTATAAACCTTTTATAAAAGGTTTATACTACTAAGAGCTGCAGTCACATTTCTGTGCTCTCAGTACATAGCCCAGTACCTGGCACACAAAATAGGAAACACCCGAAATAGCACCGAGCTGCTAGTGGGGGTACCGTGCAGTCGCTTCCACGGTGTCTGTCCGGACACGTCAGGCTCTTACCTGCCGTCTCTTATCAGTTCTTCAGCTGACTCGATCAGCTTATTCAGTTTCTTCACTTGCTTATAGTGTGCAAAGCACCTTTTATGATCCTGGTCAAGTTTCAGACACTCACGGACTTCACTGCTCACATAGTTTAAAAAAAAGAAATACTGCAAGTCAAAATAATCCTTAAATACTTTTCTGCATTAAGTAATCAACATTAACGTATTTTTGTAACAATGAAAACACGCTGACTTTTGCTATACACATTTACATATGACATCATATCATAAAAACAACAATTCAAATGACATGAAGCTACACTCTGTTTCGGTAAGTAAAACAGCAATATCACTTTAGTAAGACTAATTCTTGAAAATAAGCTGTAGAATTTATATAATATATTATTGATAACATAGTTTATTTAAATGGGTATGGATATTTTTAAAAGTCCTTAGTATTTATATTAACATAATATGGCTGTCGCAGGGGCTGACCTGAGGGAGAGCTCGTGGTCCCCGAGGTGATAGTAGAGCGTGCTGATTTTGTAGAACGCCTCCGTGTTGTCATGCTTCAGTTTTGAAGCAGCCTTTAAGTCACTGATGGCTTTCCTAGGTTCTCCTTCCTTTATAAAACATTCAGCTCGAAGTTCGCGTAATTCTGCATCCCAAACACAAACCTTGAGAAACAAAAGAACTAGACTTTAAGAAACATAAAGTATGTGCATCGATTCTTGCATCCCACACATTCCATCCACACATTTACAAACATACACCTCAGTTAATGTGATTAAGGTCGGTATTTTATAAATGGTGTTTAAGACCCTGCTATGATTAAAAGTGGAAAACAGAAGGCGATAACTTCCTGAGGGCGCCTTAAATCCTGAGGGAGGAGAAAACACGCAAAAGCGTTTTTCTTCCCCAGATTATAGAATTTTTAAATTCTGAATATACAAAAACTCACTTGCACACTGAGTTCCAGCCAAGCTTGAAATGCACAATGAAACCCTTTCTCAAAAACTGAAACAACACACTTGGGAGGCAGAGGCAGGCGGATCTCTGTGAGTTCGAGACCAGCCTGGTCTACGGAGCTAGTTCCAGGACAGGCTCCAAAGCCACAGAGAAACCCTGTCTCGAAAAAAACCAAAAAAAAAAAAAAAAAAAAAAAAAAACTGAAACAACAAAACCATGGCATTTCCTAGTAGAGGGTTATTCCCACTGACACATTTGATGAGAATATTCAGATGTTTATGCAACAATTATAATTTCTATAAGAAAAGAAAGCCAATTCTTGCTTGATTTTGTTTTTTGAGACAGGATATCGTGTATACTAAGCTGGTCTCCAACACCCTATTAGCTCAGGATGGCTTTGAACTCTTGATCTTCCTCCTGCCCTACTTCCTGAGTGTAGCGATTTCGGATGTTACTGCCGTACGAGGTGTCAAATACAAGGCTGTGTGAATGAATGCTGTGCAAAGGCTCACCAACTGAACCTGAAACCTTGGTTCCCAATTAGCAAAATACATACTGCACTGATTACTAAGTTAAATGATTTTTTTGTAAAATACTACATCCTTGCTTCCTTGATCTTAAATCCTCATTTAAAAAAATAACATGGAAGACTTCACCATTCCTATTTTATGAAGTCTATCACACTCATTAAACACAGTAGATTCTTCTAAACAGATACCCCAAGTTCACAAAAAGGGCCTGTTTTGTTTTTCTCGGAGTCTCTAACACTGTGTCAATAATGTTTTTATAAGGCCGGGCGGTGGTGGCGCACGCCTTTAATCCCAGCACTCGGGAGGCAGAGACAGGCGGATCTCTGTGAGTTCGAGACCAGCCTGGTCTACAAGAGCTAGTTCCAGGACAGACTCCAAAACCACAGAGAAACCCTGTCTCAAAAAACCAAAAAAAAAAAAAAAAAAAAAAAAGTTTTTATATATATATATATATATATATATTACATACTAACGAGCTAGGCCCAAATGGGCAGTCTAGCAGTAAGAAAGTAAAAATTAGTTTTTGTTCCCTTAATAAAGTATCAATAAAATAATTTAGTACAGCAAGATTACATGATTTCCTCTATATAATTATCAAATATGAGCCAGCAAGATATTTTAGTAGGTGAAGATGTTTGCATACAAACCTAGTAACGAAGCCACAGAACCCACATACAGGAGGGAGAAGCACTGACTCCACAGAATTAGTGTATGGCCTCTGCAGGTGCATCACAGACACACACACACCATCACAGCACACACACACAATCACACAACTGCATCACAGCACACATACAGCACACACACAATCACACAGCTGCATCACAGCACACACACATGACACACCATCATACACACACACTCATAATTTTTAAATTATCAAATGAATGCCTATTTTCCATAAATCACATATTTATTGCCAATATTAAACTGTAAGAATGGTAATTATGTTGATTACTTCCATTTAGACTTTCTTCTGAAATCATCTGCCATTAAATCCTCCTGAGGCAAGAGATCCTAACCTAATGCTTCCTATTAGAACCCTCTGTATCCTAGCACTTTCTCTGCTTTCTCTTCTAGAAACTTCTCACTTTAAGTGTTTCTCTTTCTTTCAAACACCATCTTTCCTTTCTCTTTAAGTAATTCATCTTTTACCCATTGTCTAACATGGTGTGCTCCAAAATTAAAAGGGGGGGGCAAAGGCAAGAGTGGGTGAAAATACATAATTCTCACCCAGGGATAGTGGTGTACAACTTTAATCTCAGCACTTGGCAGGCAGAGTAAGGCACATCTCAGTGAGTTCAAGACCAGCCTGGTGTACAGAGAGAGCTCCAGGTCAGCTAAGCTACATATAAGACTCTGTGTTAAAAAACAACAAGAATGTAATTCTCACTTCACAGCACACCAACATGTACTAAGTACCTTCAACTGCAAATCTCCACAACCAGTCCAAGGACCAGCTTGGTCCTACCCTGGTTTGGGCAGCTTATAAACACGGAGTTTCCCCAGTACGCCTAACTCTAAGAGCAGTACTGGGCTCCCGGGCTCCCACTCTGGAGCCGAGACTCACCTCCAGGATCTTATCAAGGAAGGTTATAGCAGCGGAGTAGTCGGCGCTCTCGAAAGCCGCAAGCGCTTGCGAGCGTAAGCGCTGCATCTCATCGGATTTTACGAGCTGAGACTGGGCTTCCTTCTCTTCATTTTCACTGGGGCTAGATTTGAGCTACAAGCAAAACAACAAATAAAGTTTTCCTCTCTTAAATCCAGATCTGAACATTCTAAACACCATGGCGCAGACACCACCCAGGAGAGCCAGTCCTATGACTAGCTAGCTTTAACATTACCATGGACTGTATTTGCGGTGGGCCTGCATGGCACAGTACAAATGCTGAATGAGTCCATGCTTTCCCTCAGCATCTGGCCCCGAGGCTGAGCGTGGTCAGGCTTGACAGCTGTGGTTTACCCAGACTCATCTTCTCTGCCTTTCATGGTTACGTTACAATAAAGCCTAAATGAGCAAGTTACTTCCCCAAATCCTGAATTCATGCTTCTCTACCTGCTGTGTGCATTTTCTCTGACAACGAGACAGCCACACAAACCTGGGCATGGCAAGCATTCCCAAACGTGACTGTTGGCAGACATTATTAAAAGCGAGTTCCTTCTCAGCACTAGGGACTGGACCCAGGGCCTCACTTGCGCTAAGCATGCGCTCCACCCCTTAACCCTACTCCTAACCTTTGTGACCACGCTGACAGAGACATAAAATCACAGGGAGGGAGCTGCGTGTAGCCCAGGGATGGAATTCAGTCCTCCATATGTGCCATCCTGGTTCAGTCCCCAGCTTTG
Organism: Chionomys nivalis; assembly: GCF_950005125.1. NCBI lineage: Eukaryota > Metazoa > Chordata > Mammalia > Rodentia > Cricetidae > Chionomys > Chionomys nivalis. The sequence goes on from NC_080097.1 coordinate 5,085,560, forward strand.
GAAACAACTAACTATACACAATGAGGACAGGGCACAAAACATGATACATGCTTTCAGGAAAAATCTACTTCTCCTTGAATTATACGTCAGCCAACTTCAAACTGTGGATATTCTCTATTAAAGTCAGTTACTTAGTTAAAGTATCTAAATTTGACCCATAATAAGATTATAATTTAGTGGAGTCCCACATATTTATTTGCATAGTCTGAATTTTTAGGTTATGCACACACAAAATAAAAGGTGACTGACATGCTGGGGAGAAATTATAAACCATATTATCAGATAATACCCAAGTTATTATCACTAACTTACAGAACTTAAAAACAAGAACACCCATAAGTAAACAGGCAAAAAAAGTACTTGAAAATGAAGACATCGCAAGCAGAGAGAGAAAACCCAGTTAATACAGCAAGCAGAAGGTGGGGTGTCTGTTGTACACAGAAAAGGAACCCTACAGGCAGAAATGGAATTTTAGGAAACAGTATGTAGGTTTTGAAAACGGTTAAAAATACAACTACTGCATGACCTAGTGATCTTCTCCCTGGACTGTAAGGAAATGAAATCGTCACTTTGTAAAGTGACCTACACTGCAATGTCCAGGGCAGCGCTATTCACAACAGGCACAGAATCAACTACCACTACTGGCTTAGTCCTGGGACGTCCCCACTGTCACGTTCATTATCATTTCCGTAAGTCTGAATCCTTTCCAACTGGTATATACGTGCTCAGCCACTACTAATGGAGTTTATAAAATAAACTACTAAAGATTTATACTTGATTTTAAAATTAAATTGCAATTAACTGTTATTTACCAAATATCTAATTTCTACCACAATCAAAATGCAGGTTTTCTTTATATACTGTTGGTAAGAAGGCAATTAGTACAGCCACTGTGGAAAATGGTTTCAAGGTCTCCCAAAGGCTAAAAATGACCTAAATGTGATCCCGCTATACTATCTGAGTAGTATTTGAAGGACAAGAGGTCAACACACACGGATACCTGCATGCCCATGTCTGCTGTGACATGCCCAGATGGTCACACAAAAGATGAACAGTTAAAAAACACGTGGCATATATTCACACCATTATAAACCAATGCAGTATTACTCAATCACAAGAAGGAGGCCATGTTATTTGCAGAAAAATCAGATGGAACTAGAGATTACACATTGCAGAGACCGGCCGCCCAGAAGATCCTAAGATCAGCCTCTCTCCACTCCCCTAGCACTGAGAGTACAGTGTACAATGTCTGTAAAAGAGGTGCCAGGTCCTCGTACTTGAACAAGCTCTTCACCCATTTGAACATCTCCTCAGCCCAAGAGTTCATTCTTGATGTAAAAAGAAACAAGCACATGCCACACATTAGTATACAAATCTGCCTTTCTCTTGAATGGTAAAATGATATGAACAAAGAATTGCTTTAAAATCAATTCCCTGACTCATTGTTAGTAGGTATTTGTTTGTATGTCTATTTCATATACACGTATAACCCAGGACCATGTGGCAAGCTTGCAGTGAGAGTCACAAGTCCCGACTTCAGAGGACATTTCTAGATTCTCACGTAGGTTAAGTTAACGTAAGTAGCCTATACAGTAAGCAGCCTATATCTGAATCAGGACTCATGAAGCATGTTTCAGAGGACATTCCTAGATTCTCATGTTTCAGAGGACACTCCTAGATTCTCATGTAGGTTAAGTTAACGTAAGTAGCCTGTATCTGAATCAGGACTTATGAAGCATGTTTCAGAGAACATTTCTAGATTCTCATGTAGGTTAGGTTAACGTAAGCAGCCTGTATCTGAACCAGGACTTATGAAGCATGTTTCAGAGGACATTCCTAGACTCTCATGTAGGTTAGGTTAACGTAAGCAGCCTGTATCTGAATCAGGACTCATGAAGCACGTTTCAGAGAATTCCTAGACTCTCATGTAGGTTAGGTTAACGTAAGTAGCCTATATCTGAATCAGGACTCATGAGGCATGTTTCAGAGGACATTCCTAGACTCTCATATAGGTTAGGTTAACGTAAGCAGCCTGTATCTGAACCAGGACTTATGTATCAATTGTGTTCATTTTTATCTTCCAACTGCTGTAGCACAAATTCTAGTTGGTCTTAATTAATCAAAACCCAGAGTCAGATATGGGGGTTAAAGCTGAAGATCAGAGAAGCAGAGCAGTAAGCCACTAGAGAGATTTATACCTCTACCAATGCTCAGACCAAAGGGGCAATCCTGTCCTCACACTGCCTAGACTGCACTGTGTCTCCAGAAAACCTCAGAGTGCACTGAGCTCTTGCCTCCTCCTCCTCCTTCTACTCCTCTCTCCGCCCAGCCATATCCCTCCTGTCTCCATCTCCCCAGTGCTAGGATTAAAGACATGGGGTCCCAAGTCCTGGAATCACTGCTATGTGAGCTCTTTTTCTCTTTTTAGACAGATTCAATCTCATATAGCCCAGGGTAGCCTTGAGTCCTGGGGTTAAAGGTGTATGCCACCACTCCCTGGCCTCTGGTGGTTTAGCTCTGCACTCTGATCTTCAGGCAAGCTTTGTTTGCTAAAACACAAATAAAATATCTCTATACTTTGATGCCAGCTATTAAATATTTATTTAAGAACTATGGGCCGGGCGGTGGTGGCACACGCCTCTAATCCCAGACTCGGGAGGCAAAAGCAGGCAGATCTCTGGGAGTTCGAGGCCAGCCTGGTCTAAAAGAGCTAGTTCTGGGACAGGCACCAAAGCTACAGAGATACCTTGTCTCAAAAAAAAAAAGAACTATGATTCCTCTGTGTGTGTGTCTGTGTGTGTGTGTTTTAGCTATAAAACTAATATAAAGTAGCTTATTACAAAGGAAAATCAATTCTGCACGTCGCCCAGTAACCCCTTTGGGCCAGGCACTTACCACTTTCTTAAAATCCTCTTCGGCTTCATCGAGCTTTCCTTGTTTGAGCAGTAAGTGGCCTCTCTGTAACCTCGCCTAGGGGAAGAAGAGGGCTGTGTGAGCACTATGGATGTCTAAATTTGCTTTTAAATAGAAAGGACAAAACTACAAGTTGTAATCAAGTTACTAACATTCATTTCTTCAGTGTTTGTTTGACTTAGCACTGAAACTAATTCCTATAGCTTCAGAATGTGTACAATTTTTATTAAAATATTTTTTCTATAAAATATGTTTTGTTCAACCCAAAGAAATCATAAGCAAAGGGTTTTTTTTCAGGAGGGGGGGCTCTTTTGCTTGTTTAAGATATAAGGTTTCTTTTGAGAATGATAAGGATGTCCTGGAACTAGACAATGGTACTGACTGTAGCAGCTAAAAACTAAGAACAACTCAACTCTTCAACATGAATTATATCCATATTTTGAAATGATGCTGGGTATCAGACACAAGGGACCCTAAAGATGAATGGTACCGGGTTCTACCTTAAAGCAACATTCCAGGCCCTGTATATTAATCTTAAAAAATACTTTTTGACATCATACTAACTCTTTCCACTAAAAGTTGCAGTGGGACTGCCAAAGCTCCAGAAGTAGGCTTTCTTTTCATTAGCCCTTCAACGTAAATATTTACCATGAATAGAATATTGTCTCCCCCCTCATGTCTGATTGTCCTCTTCCAATACGTATGGTCCTAGCTCTTCAACTCACACCTCTCTGAGGGCGATATAACCACACTGACAACCCAAACTTATATATTACTTTTACAGAACATAAAATTTCCCTATTCCTCTATTAGATACATCGACACACAAAAAGGACAACTAAGGCCATTTCGGCCAGCTGATAACTAACCACAATGCTAAGAAAGTAGGTTCCACAGCCTTGTGAGAGGCTGTGCTCCAATGTGTCAAGTCATGAAGTCAACAAAAATACGACAGCTGGAAATCCCACCTTAAAATAATAATACAGCAATATTTCACATCAAACACGTACTACACAGTCAGCTCAAATCCTTTTAGGAATATGGAAAATTATAAATAATGGTGACAAAATTAATTGATTGATTAATTAATATGCACAGCCCACATATGTATTCCACTGATGAGAGTCTCATAGTGAAATAGTTCACGTGTTAACTGTGTGATCCTCAGCAAGGTGTTGTCATTTTGGGAACCAGCAAAAACTTTAGGAAGTGGGGCCTACCTAAAAGAAGCAAGGTACAGGGGGTGCATCCTTGGGTTGGGGGCCATAGCCTATCCTGGCTAAAGTGTATTCTTCTCTGCTTCCTGTTTGCCATGAAGAACTAAGTGACTTCGTCTTCCATGTGCTCCACCGCTATGGCGGCCCCGTTCATCACAGCCTCCAATCAAGGAGTGTGCACTGCACCCTGAAGGTTCTGAAGCCAATCCCTCCTGTTCATCTTAGCTGTGTTGTCGCACTGATCAAAGTAAAGCAAAGCCCGTGCAGCCTATGATAGCCCTAAAATGACATAACTGACATCAGGAGAGCAGACTTTACAGGAAGCTTCTCTACCTCCGCAGCTTATGCACTGACTCTGGGGAGAACCATACTAACATGCTTGGGATCCACAAAACACCCCTTAAATGGACCCCCTCCTCATTCTCCCCGCTCACCCGTAAATGTCATTTCAACACCGGGTCTCTCACGCGTCTCTACATCCCACCTCCACACAGAGCTAATACTGTCAGGCTTCTGAAGGGAAACAAATCACCTAGTATACCCTGCCACTCTCCATACACACCTCTTTTGGTTTTCTTGAGACAGGACCCTCTACCTAGCCCTGACTGTCCTGGAACTATCCTTGAACTCAGACATACACATGCCTCTGTCTCCCAACAGCCTCTGCCTACCACACGCTGGGTTAAGCATCAAGCACACTCAGCCTCCATACAGACTGTTAATTCCGAGAACTTTGCTGTTACTGCTGTTGTTACTGAATAAAAGTACTCAAGCAGACCTCAAGACCCCTGGGCTCCCTTCATCTCCCCATCTGGAACTACAGTTGTACGCCACTGTGAGGAGCAAATGTAGGAAGTCTGATCTCATTTGCCTCTCCACACGATAGCTCTGGAATACTCTTGCAATGCCTATGGTGCCAATACTCCCTGCAGGAGACAGAGGACCTCTTCCCGTTTCCCTTAACAAGTTCAGGTGCACTTACTGCAGTGAAATCCATCTTCAGTTCAATCACTTTAGTTAAGTCAGGCAGTGCTGCTTTGGATTTTCCCATCGCTAAGAAGACAGTAGCTCTCCGATAGTATGCTATATAGTTATCAGGGTCACCATCTGAAAATTAAAGTAATATTAGCTTTCTGTAATTCACCTGAGAAGATTACAGCTTACAATTTTATTAAATATGGCAAATAGGCATGTTAGTGTACAACTTTAATCTCAGCACTTGTGAGGAAGGAACAGGCTGAGTTTAAGGACAGGCTCGTCAATACAGCAAATTCAAGTCAAGCCAGGGCTACACAGACTTTCTGTGAAGACAATAATAAATACAAAAATGGCATTAAAACTCAGAGTGTGGGACACAGCCGAGTGGCACTATGCTTAGGTCAGTGCAGCACATGGAGGCCCTGAAGGGCTGGACCCAGAGAGAACACAGATCCAGCCTTCCCCTTCGTGTGGCCTATGCACCTCCTCTCTTTGGATATGTATCTGTACCCTCTGAAAGATCCTCTGTCCTAAACCAGAGAAGTGGCTTAGAGCCATTCCAGCAAGCTAACTCCATGGGACCCTCGGTTTATACTTGGTAGATCTGAGGTTTCAGACTGGCATCTAAAGTGGGCAGCAGTTTTGCTCAAAACCTATGAAGTTTGAAGCTACTACATGAAGCAGAGTTTCTTAAAAAACAGCGACTATGGTAGACTGGGAGGTTCAGCAAGTAAGCCACTGCCACACAGACACGGGCCCGAAGGCCTGTCACATGATCACACACTGTACTTTGTTGAAAATAAACTACCCAACTTGTCAGGGTGACTAACCACTCTGACAAATCCAGGTGAGAAATGAATAAAAGGGTACCTAAGAAAAGTCAATGTCAAAAGACCTAGGTTAAAACCTAGGCAAAAACTTCTTGGAAGGTGCTTTAGGCAGGGCAAGGCTGCAGACCACGTTTAATTCCAGCCTTCAGAGGGCAGAGGCAGGAACAGCTCTGGAAGCTGAAGGCCGCTTCGTGACTGAGTGAGCACTAAGCTAACAAAGACTGCAAACTGAGATTCCGTCTCAGAGAGACAGAACGAGAATGCGGCACTAATCCTCGGGAGCCATGTACTCTATCATCTCTTTCATAGACAGCACAATGACAGCTGATGCTACAACTCATCGGAAAGAAACATCACAAGGGGCAGCTGGAATCTGACCAACAATGAAGAGTCAATGAACTAGAAAATCTCAAATCTGGAAAAACCACCAAAGCAATGACTGTATTCATCACCTAGCCAAAGAAAAGAATAGCACACTATGTGAGGTCTGCTTAGACAAAGTTTTCATAAGAATCTCGCTTTTCATTAGATGTTGATGAAACATAACGGCAACTTTTACTATGAACACATTGAATCCTATTCCGGTCAACGACTGGCTCCCGTTACTTCCCACTCCTGCCGTCTCTTCCCTCTCCCCACAACCCCTCTTCTACTTTCAAGCCCTTTTGCCTCGATGTTCTTTCTGGCATCTTCCTTGCGTTCTGAGCTCTGAGGGGCTGGATAAAAAGTTCCACTTAGAGCTGAGCATTCAAGGGTTCCTGACTCTCCACAAGGTCTGGAATTACTACTGCCCACTGCAGAATGGAGTTTCTCAGAATGACAAACCTTGAGTTGTTCTTAATGCACACATGGCTAAGCCTCAGTGAGCTCTGTGTTTCATAGATCTGTTTCTAAAGAGTATGTATGCACATGTGTGTTTGTGTGTACATGTGTGTGTCTATGTGGAGGTATGTGCATATGAGGACAGGTGCTTGAGCCCAGATGCATCAGAAGTTTCAGTCAGCAGAAAGAGGCTGGGAAGCAACCTTAGGCCTGTGGAGGCGCAGTGCACAATCTTACATAGAGCCTTCCCTCCAGCCTACTCATACCTCTTCCGTTAGATGCACGTGCGCTCATGTATTCTGTGTTTACTAATCTCATTCACCCAGAATCCTGAAAATATGTTTAATGGTTTATTTTACATGTAATAATGCTTTAAGTGTTATCCAAAATGGAAGCTCTGACTAACAATCCGAAGAGAGCAACTGAGCGGTTGTGGTATGATACCAACCTACTGCGGCATGAAACTGAGATAAAGCATCAGCTAGCTGTCCAGCTGCAAGTAACTTCTTTCCCAGTTCAAGATGTTTCTCTACATCTGCATTTACTCCACATTCAGCACCTAAAAAGGAAAACAGAATAATGAGTTAACTTCCCATGAAGCAACTGTAACCCTAATAAATAGTCAAAGATACCATTAATCTGCTTCAGCCATCTGAAAACGACACAGTGAAGCACACTGTTTCATTTTATAGAATATAAAAAGCTCCCAAATATGCCTATATTCCATTAAACCAACCCAAGGAATAAATCCAGCTGAAAGAATAAAAGAAAAATAGATTAGAGTACTGGTGACGTTATTCTGCTCAATTAAAGCTGGGAAGCTGGCTCAGTTGATGAGATGCGTGCTATGTAAGCATGAGGACCAGAACATGGATCTCCAGCAACCACAAAAACGCCAGCAGGGCACAGCAGCCCATGCACAAACAGGAGATCCTCAGTGCAGATGTGATGGAGGTGGGTCTTGTATTAATCTGTTGCTTTCATTGGTTAATTAATAAAGAAACTGCCTAGGCCCATTTGATAGGCCAACCCTTAGGTGGGTGGAGTAAACAGAACAGAATGCTGGGAAAAAGAAGCTGAGTCAGGGAGTCGCCATGATTCTCCCACTCCAGACAGACGCAGGTTAAGATCTTTCCTGGTAAGCCAGCTCATGGTGCTACACAGAATATTAAAAATGGGTTAGATCAATATGTAAGAGCTAGCCAATAAGAGGCTGGAGCTAATGGGCTAGGCAGTGTTCAAAAAAATACAGTTTCCATGTAATTATTTCGGGGCATAAGCTAACCATGTGGGCGGCTGGGTGCCAGGGACGCAGCCCTGCCGCTCCTATTACAATACAGATGGTCAGCTAGCACACCACACAGAAGACTAGATTCAGGGAGACTCAGCCTCAGGAAATAAAAACTGAAGAAGCATGGATAAGGAAGAGATCGGATACTAACTCAGCTTCCACATGAACACAGACACACACCACATAGTCTGTTAAAGAACGGCTTTGCTAAGCTAGACCCTCATCTTAATGAAGATCAGTCTGCTATGGTATTCAAGGACACCGAGCAATGACAACACACCAGGCACTGGGTTAGTCACTGGGATAAGTGAGCCCTGCTCTTTGAATCCTCTAAGTACCTGACATTACAGTGGGAGGAGACAGACATAACAAACAGTAGCTTGTATAATCAGGTAAAAATTACTGTGGAGTAAGTCAAGTGTCAACAGCGAGAGACAAACGTAACAAATGGTCCAAGAGCATGCTTCCTTGAAAAGCCAACATCCGAACAAAACTTAAGAGGAAGTAAGAAGCCCATCATGCAGGCAGGGAAAGGAGACTTTCAAAGTAGTAGCAGCTAACACAAAGACTTTAAGTTCATGGTACCAGATACATTCCAGAAATGGCGAGGAGACCTGGATACCTGCAGCAGAGCCACAAAATAAAGCAGTATGAAACCAAAGACCAAAAGCCTTGTTATGTCCTGCTTTGAGTTTTACTCCATGAAGACCAGAGACATTTTAAGTAGAATGATATGACTGGCCAATTATCTATAAACTGTCTCTTCGCTCTGAATTCCTCCTTCAGCAGTTACCCTGACACAGTAATGCACCAGAGAGTTCAGGTGTTTCTCCTTTACAGTGAAGTCAATGTAATTTGCTACAAAGGAGCTAGAGAGAACTGTAGGAAGGACAGGTGCCTCCTGGTTCTGTTTGCTGGTGTGCTCTTTTGTTTTTCTGGCTTCTGCTACCTACTGGAGAAAAGATGGCTACCAAGAAGCTACACTTGACTCTGTTCTTGTCTGTCGAGAATCTTTTTTTTTTTAAGTTTCCTCAGGCTTTATGTGAAAATTCTTCTCAAACATTTGGGTGTTATTTGTAGAGGGAAGTTTCTGTCCCCCTGGTCCCACAGCCATTCAGTCCCAAAGAAACACAGAGGCCTATATTAATTACAAATGGTTTGGCCTACTAGCCCAGGCTTATTATTAACTAGCTCTTACAACTTAAATTAACCCATAATTCTTATTTGTTTGGCCGCATGGCTTGATACCTTTTCTCAATGAGACAGTCTCATCTTGCTTCCCCTGTATATTGCTGGTGACTGACTCTGCCTTTCCTCTTCCCAGAATTCTCTGAGTCTTTTCACCCTACCTATACTTCCTGCCTGGCTATTGGACAATCAGCATTTTATTAAACTAATAAAAGTGACAAATCTTTACAGTGTACAGGAGCATTCTCCCACAGCAACCTCCCAACAATGACACTGCACACACTGTAACTTCACGACTCACAATTGTCCATATATCCACACAGCAAAGTATCGACACTGGAATCTACAACTGGTATGATTGCTTTCTGTTCTCCCATCAACTGCAGTCAACTCTGGTTTCAGTGTCCCACCATTAGCAAACCTGAGCTGCAACCACAGCTCAACAAAGTGTGAACCCCAGTTCTGAGGAGAGAGCCTCTTCCCCAGGGAGTGAACAAGGTGTGAACCCGAGTTCTGCCCAGGGAGTGAACAAAGTGTGAGCCCAGTTCTGAGGAGAGAGCCTCTTCCCCAGGGAGTGAACAAAGTGTGAGCCCCAGTTCTGAGCAGAGAGCCTCTCCCCCAGGCAGCCTCTCTCAATCCTGGACATGTCTCACTGTTCTTCCCACATCCTTAGTTACTGTTGCGCCGTGTAAAAAGGGAAGACTCTACCTAGCTCACCCTTTACCAACTCTTCTGGTGTGGTGTGTATTTGTACCATGTGTGGGGGGTCAGGTGGACATCAAGTATCCTCCTCACTTACTCTCCACCTTTTTTTTTTAAGACAGGGTCTCTTATTGAACCTGAAGCCTGGCAACCTGGCTAGTGTGCCAACCCCGGTGACCCACCAGTCTGTGCGCGCCCAGTGTGGAGATCGTAAGTACACATCATCCTGCCCTACTTTTCTTTTCACATCTGGATGCTAGGCACTAAACTCAGGTCCTCAAACTTCTACATCAAGCACTAGAGCATCTGAGTCATGCCTGCAGCGGCCCCTTTAGAACTACTATGTGCTTTGTTTCCTGAACGGCCGGAACTGTTACACTGGCCCTGGAAACGGTCCGGGACAAAGACCCACCAAAAGGTGCTCGGAGGTGTTTGCTCAAACCCTGACCCTGAGCCAGAGGGAAATGACAGGCTAGTGATCCAGTCAAGCCCTACAGCTGGTTCAGCTACACTCTGGTGACTGTGACAGCGTACTGAGACCCTCTTAGACGGCCAAGTGTCTCCTATGCTTGGCCATAATGGCACAAAGGGTGACTGGGACTGTGATAAGGGATGGGGTCTTTGCAGTGCAAGAAGTATTCTGAGAACAATGTCAAGCTCAGGGCTAATTCTCGGCTGAAGTCAACCTGGGAGATTCCATAACTATATATATGTACATATATAGACAGAGAATATAATTAGTCCATAACAATAATCACCTGCCCCTGCCTCAGTCACAACGCTGTTCTAGCTAAAATCAGCCAGAAAATTGTAAGACTTGCAAAACTAAAATTACAGTTAAATCCACTGTCTCATCAAGTCTTACCAGGTTTCTCCTGGCACAGATTAATAAATAACTGAACCCTAGTATTTGTAGTGGGAACACAGGTTTGAATGCAGTTAAAATTGATTCTTCTCAACTTTTTATTTTTTGGGGGGGTGTCAAGACAGGGTTTCACTGTGTAGCCTTGGCGGTCCTGGAACTCACTCTGTATACCAGGCTGGCCTCAAACTCACAGAGATCCGTCTGGGATCCAAGTGCTGGGATCAAAGACATGCACCACCACGCAGCTCTTCTCAACCTCTTACTTGAAACAGCTTCCCCTTCCTGTTCTAAGGAAGCTCTGTTTGCACTGTTTAAAAACAACAAAGCTTTCTCCCCTAGTTCTCTGGAGCATATACGCAAAAGTGCCAAAAGTACAGGGAATCTTCTCAATTTATGGCAATGTAGCTACTCATATAGGTTCAATAACAATATCTCTTATAAGAACAGATTATCTCCAAGTGTTGACTATATTCAGTAACAATGTGACTAGAGAAATAACTTGAAGGTGATGCACACAGCTATAGCAGACACGATGACAAAGAAAAGAAAAAGGCAGAAGTCATGTAGTGAGCACCGGCTGGGAGGTGCAGAGGTGGCACTTCATCTACACAGCTGCCGAACACATACATGAGGAAGGAATTTCATATTCCAGCAAGCACAGGGAACCTTAGTTAGTGGACTTTGAGAAACATCATTCAAATGCACTCTCTGAATTGAACCAGGATGGACTCCAGGTATTTCTGAGTGCACCAAACTCTGATAAAACAAACAAAAAGGACCACAGCCAGGCAGATTGGTAATGAGGACTTCTGAAACACAAAGAAGTTCATAAAATAATGTTTTTCTTTTTTTGAGACATGGTTTCTCTGTGTAGCCTTGGCAATCCAGGAGAACTCACTCTGTAGAACAGGTCTTCTTGAACTCACAGCTATCCTCCTGCCTCTGCCTGTTGAGTGCTACTACCGCCCAGCTCATAGGGCCAGTTCTTAAACAGCCTAACACTAAGAACGAAAATAAACAAAATTAGTAGCACAAATAATTTAAAAATTGTTTCAAATAAATATAACTAATAATCTTACAGATTCAAAAGGTTGCAAGATCTATTTAAATTCATCTCTAGCAGCAAGGACACAAAGGAGAACAAGAAATAAACAAAATGATTTCCTAAGTGCCAATCTAATACTAGGAGACAAAACGCCCGAGGAAAGGAGTAATCACTACAGAGTCAAACAGGCTCCCTGGGTCAATAATGCTTGAGTTAAAACAAAAATAAGAAGGCTGGAGAGCATTGCTGAATGACACATGCCAAAATCACACCCAGGTCACAAGCCAGTGCAACCAGCCTGGCATGAGCAAGCCCAACTTCAAGGAAACTAGACGAGGTCACAGACAGCAGAAAAGGAGGGAAGGACAGAGAACACGCACAAGATCGATGGAAACGCAAGGTACAGAGAGAAGTTTAGGTTTTTATGTGAGTGATAAGGAAAGCCCTAGAATGGGCTTTAGCAAGAGACTGAAGGTCTAGCTGAAGTTTGTAAGAGCTTATGTTGGCTGAGTGTAAAGACAGTGGAGCCGGCTATGAATCAGAACTGTGGTTCCACTGGCTTCATTTATGCTTTCAAAAGATAATCCATCTTGCTATACTGATCACTTTTTCCAGCAAAGTATATTCATATACTATTTATATTTTTAAAATCATCAAAGTAAACTATGGAATATGTTTTGTTTAAAATGATGACTAATTGTAAATCTTTGATGAGATGGCTCACTTGAGAAGAAGATACTAGCCACAAACCGGCTACCCAAGTTTGATCCCTGCAAACAAACAACTGATTCCCAAAAGCTGTCCTCTGAAGGGGTGATGGGGGATCCAGAGGAGGGAAGGGATGGGGTGATCCAGGGAAGGGAAGGGGTAATGGGGGGATCCAGGGGAGGGGAAGGGATGATGGGGTGATCCAGAGGAGGGGAAGGGATGGGGTGATCTAGGGAGGAAGGGATAGGGTGATCCAGGGGAGAGGAAGGGATGGGGTGATCCAGGGGAGGGGAAGGGGTGATAGGGGGATCTAGGGAAGGGAAGGGGTGATGGGGGTTCCAGGGAAGGGAAGGGGTGATGGGGTGATCTAGGGGAGGGAAGGGGTGATGCAGGATCTAGGGGAGGGAAGGGGTGATGGGGGATCTAGGGGAGGGGAAGGGAGGATGGGGGAATCCAGGGAAGGGAAGGGGTGATGGGGGATCCAGGGGAGGGAAAGGGATGATGGGGGATCCAGGGGAGGGAAGGGGTGATGGGGGGATCCAGGAGAGGGAAGGGGTGATGGGGTGATCTAGGGAAGGGAAGGGGTGATGGGGGGATCTAGGGGAGGGAAAGGAGTGATGGCAAGGGAGAAAACAACAGGCTCTGAATATCCCGAAATCCACCCGTGGAAACACCCACTGTGGTGATATTACAATGGTTGGGAAGTTACTAGTCTGTGGCGTCAGACATGTACTGGTGCCTTTTTAAAGGGAACGAGCAGGGAACAAGCTGGTCCTTTTGCCATGTGAAGCCGCAGCACCCAGCCTGTCTTCAGTGTGAGGACCCAGAAGGTCCTTTTCACAGCAGAGAAGCTAAGACAGGACACTGACTTTGAATCCTGCCTGGGAAACACATCAAGTTCATAACCAGCTTGAAAAACTTTGAGTTTTAAACACCAACACAGGTTATCAAGTGACCTAGGACTTCTCATAATGAAAACTACCATCAAGCTGAGGCGCTCAGGCCGGTAAGCTAGGGCGCTGTGGTCGGAAGAAGGGAAAGCCATCCTCGACAAAGACAGGGTCTTCAGGCTGGCTCAGTGGGGAAGGCTTTACCACCAAGTGTGGGAGACTTGATCGCTGGAGCCCACACCACATGCAAGAAGAAGAGAACCAGCTCCTGCAAGTTCTCCTCTGGCCTCCACACATGTGCCAGCACAGACCCAACTCTCTCCTCCCCCGGTTCTGTTAAGAATAAAGGGGGTAAGAGAAGGGGAATTTAAACCGGACTTGGTTATTCATGGGAAAGGACTGAAAATGATTCAGTTTTCAAGAGCAGACATAGTAAAGAATTATAAGAATATCAGCAGTATTGAGTGTGCAGGTGAGATTGAGACTGGGTACCTACAATGAGACTAACAGTAAATTAACAGTTATTCTTCTCCATCTGCATTTAGCTCTTAGGTACAACAAGAAAGACAGTCAAGCTTAAATTTAATGGATTTTGGGATCTCCCAGGTAAGAAGCCAATAACACAAGAGCAGAGAAATTTAAGAGTATTTGTAATCAAGTGTAATCACGTGGTTGCAGTGACAAACTATTTAGCTTGAAGAAAATGGATAAAAGATATTGATACTTCCCTCTTCTGTGAACTCTAAGGTAGCCCATTAATGTTATACCATATATATACCTCATCACAGTGCCATAGAGCATCCCCTTGCTGGCACAAGCCTTTTATATTCCAAAACTCCAAGCAACAAACTCAGATTTACCTATTTTTAAAAGAGCCAGTTTCTGAAGATACAGAAAGAAAAATAAACTTATGGTTGAAATAAATGTTTCCGTTTTAAAGGGCAGGTGACTGGGTCTCCCTGGGACATTTCTATGGAAACACAGTTAAGTTGCTGATGAATGAATCAAAAGAAGGCAGCTGTGATGGGGGCATGCTCGTAACACACACACACACACACTCCGCACTCAGAAGGCAGAGGTGCGAGAATCACCACAGGCTGTGCCCATCCTGATCTATATATCAAACTCCAGAGTCCATCTAGACTAGCCTGGGCTACAGAGTAAGGCTGTCAAACAAAACAAAACACAAAAACAAATAAAACACACACAAATCAATCAACCAATTAATTAAAAGATCATGAGAGCAGAAACTAAACTTAACCACAATTAACTTTACATGGGAAAATCAAAGCCACTTGCTCCAGGGCACCCCGTCTCAGAATAGCCCTGTTCAGACAGCATGGGAGCAACTCTAACCAGGCAGCTCAGCAAGGCTAGCTGGTGAGCCGAACTCAGACACTCTAACTTCATATCTACCTCGCTAAATAATTTAAAATAATCCTAGGGAGCTGACCTAGAAACTGCTTTAAAATCATTTTAAAAAATTCTCTTCATATTTAACTAGCATCACAGAGATCCTACAAAAGGTAAAATATACTCTTAATTTATCAGTTTAAGCAAAATGCATCACAGCCTTTGCTTGGAATAGATTTTCAAGTCTTTCCCATGGTGGCCAAAAAACATGGATTAATCAGCTTAATTCAGTGAATTTAAAAATGGGTTCCTGATACATGTCAAGAAAAGATAAAACTATGGCAATAAAAACTGTGTGTTTTTCATTCTGCATTCACACTCAAGTCACTAGATAAGCCACTAGCAACAAATCTAAACAATCTCATTTGTGACGCGAGAGCGCTCGAGTGGCCACTAACGTCCTCTTTTCTTTATTTTACGTGTATCTCCGGCAAGAGACAGTATGTGCTCCAGCTCCTCAGCCCTGGAGTTGGGAGTTACAATCGGTTGTAATTTTGCAGGGCAGCCAGCAAGCACTCTTCACCACTGAGATATCTCTCTAGTCCCTAAAATTTTCTTTCTGCTCAAAAGTTCTAGATTGTTTTGAAGGTTCTGAGAAAGAGAACGCTGAGAGTCAGCTGTTCAGTTCATGACATGTGCTTTCCTTCTGTAGATTATAACAGAAAAGCCTACTTTAAAAGGGTATTTTTAAATCAGAAAAAAAAAAAACAAAAATAATCAGGCTAGTCACTAACAATATTTCCTATATTATGACCCTGGGCTTCACACTCTCTGTCCTCTCTCCGAGCCTAAAGTAGAGCATGGCACCTGACCTATATGCCTCCCTCAAAACCAGGCACAGCTAACTTATTCTAGAAAACATAAGCTGATGATTTGCTACTTTAGGGTCTAATAAATAGCAGACCTCTAATTTGAGAGGCTCTCAAAATGTGGTCATCCGGGATCCTTGTAGAAATGCAAATTTCCAGGTTCCATCAAGACAAAGTGTGCCTAGAACTCTTAACTGTCCCCGACATGACATTCTGATATACAACTGGAGGACCACCTTTTGGGAGAGAGAGAGCATGTTTTCTTTTCTTTTCTTAAAGACAAAGTATCACACTGTAGCTCAGACTGGCCTAGAACTCATGATATAACTCCGGCTGGTCTTAAACTCATAACAGTTCTCCTGCCTCAGCCTCTTGAGTGCTGAGATCACAAGCAAGGGCTGGCACACCTGGGAAGAACCACTGTACTGAACCTGCCAGGAAATCACCTTTCTGTCACTTTCTATTGATAACTTAAAATGCTTATTTTTCTTACCTGCCACAACTCTGAAATGACTGGAAACAAGGCTACCAATAATTTCCCTGTGTCCAGTTCATAATGAGATAAAGTTTAAAGATTTTATTTACCTTGTGTGTGTGTGTGTGTTCCTGGAGTTGGAATTATAATTGTGAGTAGCCTGATCAGGTGCTGGGAACCCAACTCCAGTCTTCTGAAGACCAGCAAACAATCTGCCCATCGCTCCAGCCCGAGATAAACTGTCATTAGTTCTCAGAGCACCAGTTCCCAAGTGTAAACACTATCACACATCTCCAAGAAGAGGAGGGGCTTACAAAAACTCTCTCTTCTCTCCCTCACCTGCGAATGCTCCTGGAAAAGGCAACCCTCCGGCTTCCCCTGAGAGGCGCCATTACTGCTTTTTTACAGAAATACCACAGTGAGAAATGATGTGCTGAACGTCTTAAGAATCATACAGAGAATAATAATTTGAAAGAGGTGACTGATCTACACACTGCTGAAAAGATAAAGCAAACCAAAATACGCACTTCTACATCTGAAAAAAACAGACACTAAACACAACATAAACAACATTCTCTTAAGTATCCAAAATAAGTCATTAACGATAACTGAGCATGATTAACACGGATGGAAAGAATTATAAAATTCCAGAGAATTAAAATATATGACCTATATATTAAAGCGGTCCAGGCCTTCAAATTCCACTCCCCTCCAGACTGAGGCTGGTTCCAATGCCAATGACTGGTCTCAGTACAAATTCTGACTTGAGGTTCAAAGAACATATGGGCATCGGAAAGCCAAAACAAACAAAAAGTCTACCTTTAATGGAGATGTAACAACAGAATAGTATGACTTTTTCACAAAGAAAGAATGCCACAGACACTTTCCTGAGGATTTCCCCATCAACTAGTCCCAAATCCAGTTCCTCAATCCCCACCCCCCATGGAACAGTCAATTGTTTACTTTCCTTGACAACTATCTCCTTCCCCTCCCCACTTTCAGGAATGAGTACAGGAGCAGTGGCCAGGGCAGATGTGTCACTACAGCACAGTAACCAAGCTGGGAAGCACTCACTGTTCAATGGGCATTCGGGACTTCAATGCCTAAGTCCTCCCCGCGTACACCCGAGCTGGGACAGGCCTCCTGTTTTGCTAGTATGCTAGGAGTAGCTAACATTCCAGTCTGGAGGCCAGGGTGATATGTAAGAGCTCCCTATCTTTTTAAGGAGATTCCCCCACCCCAACCCTCCGCCCCGAGAACTAGAAAAAGTAGCACCAGCAATTTAAAAAAAAAAAAAAAAAAGTTGAATGACGCCATGCTGGGAACTGCAAAACCACAGCACCGAGCCCCGCAACTTGGGAGCAGCCAGCCCAGCATGGACTTCTCCAGGCGGCAGCCTGAGTCGCACACCCGACGCGGGACGCTGACTCCAGGGACGAGCCGTCTCCCCACTCCGTCCGACCTGCACCCGTCCCGTGCCGGCCGCCGTTATCCCTCCCCGCGGGCGCCCCAGGCCGCCGTCCAGCCTCGCGGCCCGCCGGTCGCCCTGTCCTCGGCTGGGGCCCGGCCTCCGCCTGTTCCGCCCGCCCGCCCGCCCGGCGCCCAGCCCCGCGCCTCCCACTCCGAGCGCCGCTCCCTCCCGGCCAGGGGACCCGGAGCTCGGCCCGGGGCAGGGCGGGACTCACCTTCGTACTGCAGGTCCACCAGGACCAACAGGAACGGGAACACCGCGCCCAGCCGGCTGCCCAGAGAGCCGGGGGCCACCATGTCCAAGGGCGCCGAGGCCGAGCAGCAGGAAGGTGCGCGGCCCAGCAGCCCGCGCGGCGCACAGCCCGCAGCCCAGCGCCCGCCGTGCGTCCGCTCACTCGGTCTCTCGGCCGGGCCTCGGCGGCGGCTGGCGCCCAGCGGCGGAAATGGCGGGGGCGGGGCCCGACGACGCCACGCCCCCCGAGCGCCGCCACCGCCGCCGTCCAATCGCCTCCCTCCGGGTCGCGGGGCGCCCCGGCTCGCCTGGGTCGTGGTTGGCGCCCATTGGCTGCGGACGCCGACGCCCCGCCCCGTCCCCGATAGGGTAACGTGGAAGCACAAGACGAGGCGGCGTCCGCCGATCGTGGAGCTGTCAGCGGGCTCCAAACCGTCAGCCCGGGCCGGGGAGGAAGCGGCTGGGGAGGCCGCATGCGCAGCCCGGAACGCTGGGGGCCCGCCTCGCGGCGGGGTTGGCGGAGCGACGCCGGGGGCGTCCCGGGTCCGCCCGGGCTGGGGGGAGGGGGGGAGGTGCGACCGCCGTCCGCCACGGTCCAGGAAGTCCGGGACGTCGCAGAGAAGCTGAAGGCGGCGAGGGAGGGGACAGGGGAACGGGTACCGGGGAGGAAGGAAGCCTGAGAGCTGGCGTGGGGGACCTTGGGTGCTGGTAGACGCCAGTCTTATGCTAATGTCTCCCTCTGCAAGTAGCAACTCTCTTCAAGCCCCTGAGGGAATAAAGCTGGAAGCGCTCTAGATGCCTGACCTTGGGAAGAGGCTTGGGGACCAGAACTCTGCAGTTGTTCCAGTGAAAGCTGTTAAGAGTCATTCCAGCAAGCCTCGCGGTTGGTCTGGGCGTCTCAAAGTTCCTTCCTAGCCTCTCCCATGGAGCTTTCAGAATCTTTTTTTTTTTTTTTTTTGTGGAGGTTGGCTAGCTGCAGAAGACTTCCAAGTTCCCAGGCTACAAGCTGCCCTAGGCCAGTTATGTATTGGCGAGTCCTTGAAATGCTTCACTATAGAACCGGAGCGCATTTCTCCCTTAGTCTGCAGTGGTTGCCCTCGACTTTCCCAAGAAGCAGCCTTGCTTTGGAAGCAAACTTTTCACCCACGGGAGCCATTCTTTGGATGTCTTTACTGTGCCTGTTTCATTCAAAGAGATTAGAGCTTGATCAAGATCGAGTTCAAATTATTCAGTTTAGTTTTGATCATGGCCGTTTTTTCTGTTGTGAACACGTTCTATACATCAGCCGTGTTTTAGACAGTTAAACAATGCGGGTTTGGCGCCCAGTGATTTTGATACCTTAGTGTTACTTCGTGCTTTAAAAATTATGGTGACTTTTTTATGAAAAAAGAAAAAAGGAAGGGCATGACTGCTCCTAGCTATGGTGGAGGAGAAAATGTATTGTAGATGAAGGAGAGCGCATAGAGGCAGAGACGTCTGGGTGAGTCCAGAGTGAACATGACCAGACTGAGCCGAGTGAGGAGAGGGAAGAGAGGGGCACTGGGTATGGCAGCCAAGAGGAGGAAGGGTTCCAAGTGGGAGGGGAGGGAGCGGTAACCAGAATGTTACCTCTGGGGGCATTTTCAGGGTAAAGGGCGGGATATGCCAAGCCACAGACTGTACCAGGTAGGGACTAAGCAGTGCTGGGAGAACCAGGCTCTAAGTCCTCGTTGATATGTTAAATAGGCACCTTAGTCATTTGTCCTAGGGTTTGGGACCTAACAGATTTGAAGATACACTGTAAAGGATGGAAAAAGGAAAGGTTGCTCTCTCTGTCCCATTTCCAAAGAAACAGAATGTAAAAGAAACAGTTCATGGTTGGAAGCAGTGAGCCCCTGAGGAGCTGCGGGGAAGGTTTAGATTCCAAACAGCTATTATATGTTATCCTGATCTGTAAATTAAGCAGGATCCTGAAACCTCAGGAATTGGAGGTTTTATGAAGCAGGTAAAAGCTCCTGGGACTAATGCTACTCTGTTCTAACAGGAGCAAAATCATACAGAAACTTTAAGGTTTTGTTGAGGTTTGAGATGAATACAGATACAGATGCACATATACCTCACAAGGTAAAGTAAAAAGGTGGGAGAAGATTTTATTGTCCTCAAGTAAACATATCACACCAATGAGGCATTTCTGACCAAAGGAACCAACAAAGTTTTGATGTATTTTGAAGGAAAAAAAAACCTGTGTATTATCCCTGGATGTCGCTTGTGAATCTGGCCTTAAGGAAAAAGAACTGAAAAAAGTCCTAATGAGAAAGTCTTTTTAGAACAGTATGTGTGGGTTACAAACTAAGACTAGCAAGGGTCTTAAGTGCTGAGAGACTCTAAACATTCAACAGTCCTGTAGTAGCAGAGCTACCACACACAAAGTATCCCTTGAAAAGAATCATTTTAAAAAGTGTCTATAGATTCTCTGTGGCTATAACCTACCAAGGAAGGAAGGGTGGGTTGGTTTCAGCTCAGAGTTGTAGAGGATCTCAGTGTGGTGTGGAACAATGGTCTGTATTCTGTCAATTATATTTTAAATAAACGCTGATTGGCCAGTAGCCAGGCAGAAAGTACAGTCAGGACAACCAGACAGGAAGTAGAGGTGGGTTAAGGAGAACAGGAGAATTCTGGGAAGAGGAAAGCCCATTCCTCTGCAGTCCTGTCCCAGCCACAGAAGACGCAAGATGTGACTTCCTCACCATAATAGGTACCAACCCACATGGCTAACATAGACAAGAATAATGGGCTAATATAGTTATAAGAGTTAATAAGAAGCCTGAGCTACTATCCGTTTATATCTAATACAGACTTCTGTGTGAGTTCTTTGGGACTTAATGATTGCAGGAACGGAGCAGGACAGAAAACTCAGTCAACATCAGTGCATCACGGCAGGGAAAGTATGGCAGTTTCAGTAATGGGAGCCAATGGAATCCTGTCCTTGATCCATGTTGAATCTGGTCAGAGACAGGAACAGAGGCAAAACTGGACTTTAATTCGAGGCCCAGGCTTGTAACCTACATTAGCCCGCTTGGCACACAACCTACATTACCAGAGGCTCCACAACCACCCCAAACAGCACTGCTAGAAAGGGACGAGTGCTTACAGCACTGTGACTGACATTTCGTGTTCAACCATCACAAAGTAACATGACTTTACACAAAAATAAGTATAGTCCCTTTGCTGTGAGATAATGATCATGTATACTATAAAGATTTGTTACTCATATTGGTTTAATAAAATGCTGATTGGTCACTAGCCAGGCAGGAAGTATAGGTGGGGCAACCAGACAAGGAGAATTCTGGAAAGAGGAAAGGCAGATGCAATCACCAGCCAGACACAGAGGAAGGAAGATGAGAATGCCTCATTGAGAAAAGGTATCATGACAAGAATTATGGGTTAATGCAAGTTGTAAGACCTAGTTAGTAATAAGCCTGAGCAATAGGCCAAACAGTTTATAATTAATATAAGCCTCTGTGTGTTTCTTTGGGACTGAATGGCTGCAGGACTGGGTGGGACAGAAATTTATGCCTACATTGCTTTAGGAACTGGACAGAGGGAATAGAAAGTATAAAAACTTTGGGATGAGACAGTATGTTTTAAAGTTATTAGGTAACAATATAATAAACTTGAACCACGGTGGGATAATCTAATGTGAGACGTGGATAGAATGTTCTACTTAAGAGTGAGGCCACATCCTGATCAGCCCATAGTAACTAAACACCACGGCGTAGCGACCCAGTGTGCGGAGGAAGAGGAGGAAGGTGGGGCCAAATGGAAGCTGCGGCTCACTGCATGGCCCTTGCTGTGTCACAAGAATGTCATGCCTACTGCTAGTATTGAAACAGAAAGTCAACACTCAGAATGTGCTATTTTTCTCCCTCAACGACAAAAAGAATGTGAAATTCAGTACTATCTTGTCAGTCACTTAACTTTTAGGCTCTCAGAAGCAGTTTTAATCTTACTCTATGGAAACAGGAAGCCACCAGAGGGTTTGAAGCAGAGAACTTATCTTATTGGACTGTTCTTTGACAGACATCATAGAGGTCAGATATGATCGGGAGATTATTATGCCAAGTTAAGATGAAAAATGGAGATACTGCAGAGATGGAGACAGAAGCGAGCTAAATTGTAGACTTCACGTGGAGCCAGACGGTAACAAGTAGGTTAGATGGGGATTAGGACCTTTGAACGAATCAGGAACAATGCCTACCATGGTTTAGGTAACTAGATGTTATCATTGGCTAACATCTGGCTTAGGTAAGAGAAGACTTTTTAGCCATGTTATGCTAGAAATGCTTCTTAGACATCAGAGATATAAAGCAGGTGGTTGAATGTCTGCATTTGGAGTTGAGAGAAGAAAATAGAGAAGAAGGGTCATAAAATCAGGAGTAAATGAGATCACCTAAAGACAAGGTGTAAACAGAACAAAAATGGGGGAGAGTACCTAGGAGAAAGTATAGGGACAGCAAAAGACAGAAAACAAAATCCAGACATAGAAGGAAAACAAGGAGAGCATGGTCCCACAAAATGTAAGATTAAAAGGTAGATCTGCAAAGAGGAGGACCTGAGTTAAAAGGCTACCATGAGGAAGGGAAAGGGAGACCTAGGGAAACTGAGGATTGTTGACTGATAAAGGAATCTCACCGGAGTTTGGGGGGGCTGACACGAAGTAAGAGTGGTGGGACACAAGGCAAGAAGTGATAAATACGGCAAACAGGCCTCTTCAGCGCACGCCTTTAATCCCAGCACTCGGGAGGCAGAGACAGGCGGATCTCTGTGAGTTCGAGACCAGCCTGGTCTACAAGAGCTAGTTCCAGGACAGACTCCAAAACCACAGAGAAACCCTGTCTCAAAAAACCAAAAAAAAAAAAAAAAAAAAAAAAAAAAAAAAAAAAAAAAACAAAGAATTAGATCTAATCGGAAGCTTGAATCTTTCCATAATAAAATTGCTATTTAAAGAGTACGGCTTCAAATACAAACAGTGATGAGGCTATCTTGAGAGAGAGAAAGTTAAGGAGAAAAAAAAGCTTTTTTTGTGGTAGATTCTATAGCATATTTTACAATGGCTACTGATGATGGAGGCTATAAAATAACCCCACCCTAGCTCAGAACTGAGTATAATAAAGGGTTCTTTATTTAGGGGTGGACTCACAGATCACAGTCCTCTGCATGAATAGGGAATGGGAACCAAATCCAGCAGCTGGGAGAGAGAGCAAGCACGGTGTGCTTTGCAGCGGCATTTATAGTATAAGAGGCCACGCCCAAGTGGGCTGGTATAAAGGCTACTGGCTGAAGGAGTTCCCACAGCACCTCCCTCTTTTGCTTAAATAAAAGAGTTCTAAGCCTAATACAAAACTATATGCAATAAGAACAAATATCAGGTATAAAGATTAGAATTACAACCAGTATGAACAGTATCAAGCAAGAAATATATGCTAAATATTTCAATAATTATCCTATACTAAGGAGCCTAAGTCGTATTTGAAATACCTTAGTCAAGCCGGGCGGTGGTGGCACATGCCTTTAATCCCAGCACTTGGGAAGCAGAGGCAGGCAGATCTCTGTGAGTTCGAGACCAGCCTGGTCTACAAGAGCTAGTTCCAGGACAGGCTCCAAAACCACAGAGAAACCCTGTCTTGAAAAACCAAAAAAAAAAAAAAAAAAAAAAAAAAAGAAAAAAGAAATACCTTAGTCAAGTCATGAGAGGAAAGTAACTATGACTATCTAGTCGTCAACCCCATTGAAGACCTGAGAAGGGAAATATTATTACTTGAGTGGGCTGGAGAGATGGCTCAGAGGTTAAGAGCATGGGTTGTGCTTCCAGAGGACCTGAGTTCAATTCCCAGCAACCACATGATGACTCACAAGAATCTGTAATGAGATCTGGCACCTTCTTCTGACCTTAAGGCAAACATGCAGAAAGAACACTATACATAGTAAATAAATAAATCTTTAAGAAAAAAATTTACTAGAGTAGACAGGAAGTACAATCAATCAACTTCCAAAATGTGCAATAAATGACAGAGACAACTGGCTACCTGGGCAATCACCCAGTCTCATTTGCAACATTGAAGCAACCAACTCTGGCTAAGACCTAGAGTAACTGACAGACCATTTTCAGAGGCAAGAATATTTTCAGAACCATCTTACCAGTTCTTGGCAATGTTTGGCAGTCACTTTTTGTATCCTGCTCGTCCAGTCCAGACACCATGCATTTTGTCAGTGGCTGAGGCATGGGCAGTTCCTTTCTCAAAGGCCAGTTTTGCCAAGAAGAAAACAAACTCCAAGTGGAGTGTCTTCAGTGCTCAACATTCTCTCAGGAGTAGATGGGTACTGCCAGGAGCAATCATGTCTCACATCAACAGAACCCTAAGTTATTTAAATGCCATATTCTACAGATCTTTGAAGTGGCTGAAGATTACCTTTCTCTGTATCTCTAAGTATCTAAAGAACCTGATTAGTCTTATAAGTATGACAAACATGGATGATTATAGACCTGTAATACTTAATACCTATATAGCTTAAAGATTAAGACTTCATAATAAAATATTAAACAACCTTTAATCTATAAAGCAAATGAGGACAATGACCTCAAAATGTAAACAATATATAAGTATCTTGATCAGAGGTAGAAATGTATATTGCATTGCATATGCAATATACATTTCTACCTCTGATCAAGATACTTAAAAAAAAAAAGAAATGTATATTGCAATTTGATAAATATATCCTAAAATTATATCAATATACAAAATGTCTTAAGCAGAGATAGAAGCATGCATGCATACAATCTGACAAAATAACTTTGCTTAGATGTACAAACAATTGTAATCAGAAATAGGAGTATTCAATATAATTTGAATTTGTATCAATATATAAGAATCTATACCAATATAAATTGCCTATAAATAATAGCTCACAAGTATTTACTCTATTACTCACTATTATTATTAGTGTGAATAAGCTCATACTAACCTACCCATTATCCAATCCAATTCCCCCCCTTTTTTTTCAAAAAAGATCCCTGAGCCTACATAATTTCCAACCCTATACCAGTTGTAATCCACCCCTAATTGATGTCCTTAACCCTGAGGACAAACTTTGTTAGGAGAGGGGATATCGTCTTATAGAAATACTTCCAGTTGTCATGGAGGTGATATTCTTTCTATGGGATCCTGTAAAAGTAAAATGATGGTTAAGTTTCAAGATTACTGTCTGGTATAATTGCAAATAGTCTGTAAGTACTCAGTAGGATTTTTCTGAAGTTCTTATTTGAAGTTCTGGCCAGAATGTTGTAAGAAGGTGCACCATTTTAACCAACCAAATTGGAATCATTTTGAGCAGCTGGTACCCAAATCCAGTCTTAAAGTAGCACTATCAACATCATCTCTCTAATAGGGATTCTCAGCTATGGAGGATGAATATAACTTTTCTTAAATAGTTGGTCCTTAGAGGGGCTTCTGATGATGGAAGTTAATGATTGTCGGGGAAGGGAGAGCCACATTCCTCAACGGTGTGGCCACAGGTAAGTTACCGTTGCTCCAGTAAATACACATGCCATTCCTCAACGGTGTGGCCACAGGTAAGTTACCATTGCTCCAGTAAATACACGTGTGCCATTCCTCAACGGTGTGGCCACAGGAAAGTTACCGTTGCTCCAGTAAATACACATGCCATTCCTCAACGGTGTGGCCACAGGTAAGTTACCGTTGCTCCAGTAAATACACGTGCCTGGTTGCTTACGCACCAAAGACATGAGAGCAGCGGGAAGGACGTGATGAAGAGAAGGGCTACCAGGACTGAAGGGGAATGAGAGACAGTAACTGGTTTAATATGATCAAAATACTGCGTGTGCGTGTGTATAATTGTGAAAATATGCTTGAGTGGATTCTTGAGAAGCCAAAGAAGATATATATACCCCAGAATTTAACTCTAGGGTTTCACATTCCATGGCTGTCCATTTAGTCCTAGCCCCAGAGCAATGATTCTGACCTGTATGGTCACTGCTTCTGCGTTCATTACACATTAGAAAAAAGGTAACAGCTTGGCATGGTGAGGCACACTTTAATCCCAGCACTCAGAAGGCAAAGGCAAGTGGATCTCTGTGAGTT
The DNA here is from genome assembly GCF_950005125.1 of Chionomys nivalis. Lineage (NCBI taxonomy): Eukaryota > Metazoa > Chordata > Mammalia > Rodentia > Cricetidae > Chionomys > Chionomys nivalis. The sequence continues at coordinate 5,111,546 of NC_080097.1, forward strand.
TGAGGACAGCCTGGTCTACAGAGTGAGTTCCAGGACAGTCAGGGCTACACAGAAAATATCTGTCTCAAAAAACAAAAACAACAACAAAATAAGAAAGAAAAAAGAAAGAAAGAAAAAGGCTAAAGGGAGGCAAAAATTATATGCTGTAGCCACCAGAGGTCACTGGAGGCCAATTCTTCCTTCTGAAGTTTGTTTCCCAGTTGCTAAGCATTTTACCACCAAGCAGTAGTGGCACACTCCTGCCTTAATCCCAGAAACCTGGAGGCGGAGACAGGCAGATCTCTGTGAGTTAGAGGCCAGCCTGGGCTACAACTGAGTCCAGGATAGCCAGAGGTACATAGTGGAATGGTCTCTACAAAAGAAAAGAGAAGGGAAAGAGAAAGAAGGGAAAAGAGAAGCGAAGAAAAGAGAAAAAGAAATTTCCGTATTTCATGGACATGAACACAGGCCAACCTGATCTGGGGAATCCTTCCACTGAGGTTCCCTCTTCACAGCTGAACCTAGGTTTGTATGAAGCTGACAGCTGAAGCTAACTGTAGCACTCCAATGAACGCTCTTGCCAGTGTTGTGCCAGTGGGCACATCTTTCCTGGTAGATCGGCGATGGAGCATGCATGGTCTGGAGCTGGGAAAGACCTTGGATGTCTTTTCTCCCTCAGCAGCCTGAACAGCACCTTCCGGCACTATGAAAGGCAGTCATAGGAGACTGTTTCCCGGTCAATTCAAGATGGATCTCTCACCACAAGGAAAGTATGTGGTGTCCTGAGCAATAGTGTCTCACCACCTAGTTAAGGCAGCCAAGAGCAATGGCTATAACTGTACCGTTTCTGAAGGACTCTGGAACTTTCTTGACCTATAACTTGTAGGGAGATGACCCATGCTTTGAAGTGAGATGTTCCTTTAATAGCCCACATCTTCTGAGAGCAGCATGTCCATGCAGTGTGCCTCTGCGCTAACTCCTTTTTATACTATGGTTTTTGTTAGTTCAAAAGACATGGGTTTTCATAAGACTGCTTCACGCATCCTCAGTTTTAGGGAACTCATCCTTCCTCCCCACTTCCCCAGCAGAATCTACCTTTAGCTCCTAGTACTTCCTTCTTCACAATCTTTCATATCGTGTCTGTTCTAGCCCTTCTTACTCCCATTTTTATCTGAGTTAGTTCAATGTAGCGCTTTCATGGACACTTCATTTGCTTAACCCTTCCTCTTACCCCTCAAGAAATTTCTCAGGTCTTATGTGGATATAGGTGCCAGACATATGGGTGCCGTATGTAGGTGTACTTTTTCTGTGTCCCGGAAGCTGCTCCTAAATAACCACACAGAGACTTATTACTAATTATAAGTGCCTGGCCCAAAGCTCAAACTTATTACTAACCAGCTTTTACAACTTAAATTAACCCTTATCTCTTATCTACACTCTATCACATGGCAATACATTTTTCCAGCACAGCATATCCATCTCCTGCTTCCTCTGCATCTGCTGACGACTCCTGAGACTCTGAACTCCTTCTTCACAGCATCCTTAGTCTGGCTCTTCTGCCCAATCTCTTCCTGCCCAGCTATAGGCCAGTCAGCTCTTTATTAACCAATGAAAATAATACATCTAAGCCAGGCGGTGGTGGCGCACGCCTTTAATCCCAGCACTTGGGAGGCAGAGGCAGGCGGATCTCTGGGAGTTCGAGGCCAGCCTGGGCTACAAAGGGAGTTCCAGGACAGGCTCCAAAGCTACAGAGAAACCCTGTCTCGAAAAAAACCAAAAAAAAAAAAAAGAAAATAATACATCTATATAGTATAGTATACAAGATTGCTCCACAGCGTGATAACTGTCATAAAACTACCGAATCATGTATACATATACACATTTGCTTAATATTACATATTAAGTAATGATTTCATAGTAAGATATATATGTGGAATGTGTATATGTAGGAGATCTGTAGAAAACACGTTTTTAGAGAAAGATCATTTTGTTACCAGTTATCAAACAGCTGGAACGAAACTTGGTATCAGCATACCTGTTACTTGTCGCCCTCTCTCAGTGAAACTTTAGCATGCAAACTTTTTCGGAAAATTGTAACTCTGCCTTAATGTTTTAAATACAAGATTGAAAATAGACACAAAACAACAAAACAGTTTAAAATATACATTCCATCCTGGAAGTAAAGAAGTAGAGCATGCTGGAAAACCCAGTTTCTCAAGCTGCTACACTACTTTTCCCAGTGTAATGATTTTTGTCAAGTTCTTGGGAGCACAAAAGATTCATATTACAAATGAATGGTAGTAACACGTAAACTAAAAGAACACAAGCATCAAGCTTAGCTAATAAAATGGATGCCTACGAATAAACCTCCCCGGGGACAGTGGCGTCAGGAAACATTTAAGGACGACATATTCCTCATATACGTACATTGATGTTCTGCCTGCATGTATGTCTGTGTGAAGTTGTCTGGTCCCCTGGAACTGGAATTACGGACAGTTGTGAGCAGTCATGTAGATGCTGGGAATTGAACCCAGGTCCTCAGGAAGAGAACAGGTGCTCTTAACCACCGAGTCATCTCTCCGGCACTGACTACATATACCTCTGATCCTTTGAACTTCTGCTCAAGGTTCAAATACCTGTGAAAGACAATGGAAAGACCTACCTTGTGTAATGCTCCTGCTGGGCCTCCTGGTGGTGGGTGCTGGAAGGACCTATCCATGGTGCTGCAGTCCCAAAGAGCACACAGAATGAGACGTGGCAGTCATCCACATTCCCAAACCTAGCCCTGAAACCCTAGGACAGACAGCCAGGACCTAATCATCATCAGACAAAAACACAAGCTACAATCAGAAAGCAGACACCCCCACGTGAGGAAGCAGCCAGGCGACTGTCTGTCATGTTCTCCGCCAGCCTATCTAAGAAGTCTTCCCCATACCATAAGTTCCAGTAAAACTTGTTGGTATTACCTGCCTTGCGGTTTCTATCAAGAACGCTAACCTTTGGGCAAAGGAAACAGCTTAGTTGATGGAGTACCTTGGCTTCAATACCCAGCACCACAAGAACTCTCTCAGTGAAACTGAGAAAACTGTAACTCTGCCTTAATGTTTTAAATACAAGATTGAAAATAGACACAAAACAACAAAGCAGTTTAAAGTGTACATTCCACTGTGGAAGACAAGAAGTAGAGTGGCCCATGCCAGTGGGTTTGAGGTCAGCCTGTCATATGTGAGACTCTACCTCAGAACAAAACAGCCCCACACCTTAGGATGACTGATAACACTGCCACATTTAATCTATATAATCTTCACATTTCAAATGGAATTTTGTTTGAGAGTCTCACTATGCAGCCCTGACTATCCTGGAACTCACTATGACAATGCTTCTCAACCGGTCATGTCCCCTTTGGGGGTGTCAAGTGACCCTTTCAAGGAGTCACCTAAGATGATGGGAAAACACAGAGATTCACTTTACAATTCATAGCAGTAGCAAAATTACAGTTATTAAGTAGCAATGAAATAATTTTATGGTTGGGGGTCACCACAGCATGAGGAACTGTCTTAAGGGATCGCAGCGTTAGGAAGGCTGAGAACCACTGCTCTAAAATTTAGCTGACTGCTGAGTTCAAAACTCCGGTCATTTTAAAGACTTCTTACTCATCAACTAATGCTAAGAAAGAAAATCTATTGTACTTAAATAATGTGTGCTTGTTCTGCTATAAGAATATTCAATTCCTAAGAAAGATAAGCAAAACCAACACTGTACAATGGATATAGACTAGTCTGCCCTTGAACTCACAGAGATCCTCCTGCCTCTGCATCCTGAGTACTGGGATTAAAAGTGTGCACCACCATGTATAGCTAAAGTGAATTTCTTATATATAACATATAATGGATATTTCTTTTATATAACCAGTTATTCACATTTTAATTATCCTCTAATATGTTTTTAAACATTTTTGATAGCTGTCCTGGCATTGTGCTATACAACTTTCCTTGTTGCATACACACATGTCTACTCACACCATACCAGAATTCCACAACAGACAAAAGCATGGGTACCACAAACAACTCACCTTGATGAACCAGTAAGTTTTACTGAGATTATTTACAGGAGCAGAAATGGCTCGGACAGTTGCATCACCAAGGCCCCTCCTTCCATGTGTGACAGCTCACAAAAGCTGGGAACCTGGAGCGCACAGCACAGCTTGCAGGCAACTCATCAAGTTAGAGAGAGTCCTTTCCAAGAGACTGCTCTAAGCTTCTTCTGGGAAGCTCTGCTGGTGTCTGCTTCCCCAGGTATGCTGATCTGGTCTCAGAGTCTTCTCCACAGCTCAGGTTCACTTAGATTGAAAGGGACTCTCAGCTTTGATTGTTTACTTTGGCAGGGAGGAGTCTAATATGTCTGGTCAGTTTCAGGAACTTCTTGAAGCTCTTTTGACTTGTTTACCTTCATGCTTACAGAGTTTCCCTGCAGGATGGAATGTTTTTGTTTTCAGAGGAAACTGTTACACAACCTGTTATTACTTTCTTGTTGCTGTGATAATTGCCTTAACCAAAAACAACTTGGGAAGGAAAGGGTTTAGTCCAAACACAGTCGTCATTATTGAGGGAAGCCAGGTTGGAGCATAAGAAGGAGCCTAGGGCATGCCCCGAAACGGAAACAGAGACCACCGCTGGAGTGCTCCTTCCAGGCTTGCTCAGGTTTCACCTGCCCAAGAGTGGAACCACCCTCAGTATCAAACCGTATTATAGAAAATGCCCTCCAGACAAGCGTAAGGACAATCGAGGCATTTTTTTTTAACCGAGGTTCTGCCTTCCTAGGTAACTACAGTTAATGTCAAGTTGATAAAAACTAAGCCCATTATGTTGTTATCGTCCACATTTGTAATCGTTCCAAATGCCTCAAATTGGATTAGTTTATTGCATCTCAGTTAACTGAAAGTCCACACGTAGGATAAATTTCAGAAATACGATAAATAATCTGATCTTCTATCCCCCGTGTTAAAAGCCTAGTTCCTGCTGTCACTCTGCTCTGTGATCTTGTTAGTTTTGTAATTCAACGTTCATCAAGAGTGAACATCATCCCCTTAGATTACGGCGTTTTAATAGGAGGCACTATGAGAGCGTACGGAGATTCCCTCCTCTCCCCTCGGCAGGATCATGGTTCCAACTTGGGGCTAACGGGATAGTCACACTTCTCTTGACTCTAGAGCACATCCTGCATTAGGCTCTTGAAGGTCTCTCTCTTTCGTCTGCATATATCCGCAGTTAAAATGGATCTCTTCTCAGAAGAAAATTCACACCGGGCCCCCTCAGAGGAAGCAGCGAGCTGAAAGAGTAACTCTAAGGTAGAAGTGAATCTGGAAATTTTGGAAAAGCTAGCACCGTGGGCCAGCAACAGCGCTCAGCGTCGCGTCACGTGTCTGCAGCGGCAGCGGGATTGGAGGAGCGCTTTTTAGCGCTGCGGTCTAGGCACGGACGGTCCCGCCCAGCTGCCAGAGGAGCCGGGTAGCGGAGAGAAGAAGCCACCAGAAGACCGTGAAGGGGAGGGGGCGGGAGGGGGGTGGGGCAGCCTTAGCCACCCACGGCCTGGAGCCTGGGAGGACGAGGAGCGCCGCCAGGCTACCCGTCTCGTCACAACTTGCCCAGACAAGACACACTTTATCTTGCACCCTGGAAGAAGGAGCGGGCCTGCCTCTCCCTGCTCGGTTGCTCCGAGAGCCCCGCCTCTGCGCCAGAAGCAATCCCGGGACCTGGGGCCCCGGCGACGCCTCGTGGCTAGCAGCGCCCGGCTTTCGCCCAGGAGCGCGCAGCTGCGGTGAGTCGAGGTCTGGGATGCTCCAGGCGCCCGCCGGGCTTCTACAGCACAGAGCATCTCTCATGTCTGCTGGCGAAGTCGGGCCTTCTTCCCTCCTCTGCCTTCTGAGATCCGCAACGCTGCGGATCCGCCGCGGCCCTCGGCCTCCAACCATCTTTTGCCTTCTAGGACTCGGCTTCCCTAATCTTTGTCTTTTCTGGTTCATGAGGCCTGACGCACAGCGCGGTGTGCCCAGAACAGTAGTCGCCCCACGGGGCTGGGAACGCCGGCCTGGGATGGGGAGCAGGGAGCGAGGTGGGGGTGGGGGACAGGAAAGTATGCCCCCTGCCTTCCTGTTCCGGCCATCTTGTGGTCGAGATTCGACCCAGGGGGCTAAGGATGGCTAACCGCAGATGCCTGAGCTCCTGTGGTGACCGCCAAGAGGGTAGCTTGGGGCTGCCTTTGTCCCTGTGGGGTATGCATGGGGAGCGGGCGACCTTCTCCCGCGTTAAGCTAGAGGTCTTTGGAACGCAACAAACGTCCATCCTTTTAACTGGCCAAAGGGGAAAAATATTGGGAGGGATATGGGCCTGGAGCCATTATCTCCCCAACCAGGCACCTAACTCAACTTAGCCGTTTTTTTGTTTGGTTGGTTAGTTGATTTTGTTTTTGACTTTTTTTTTTTTTTTTTTTTTGGTTTTTCGAGACAGGGTTTCTCTGTAGCTTTGGAGCCTGTCCTGGAACTCCCTTTGTAGACCAGGTTGGCCTCGAACTTAAATTTATTTTTTAATCCTAGCATATTCCGAATGCCCTTTCCTTTCCCTCGCTGCACTAGGTGCTGGAAACAGCGGTGAGCAACACACCTCTCTTATTCCCGCTGATCCCGCCAGCCCAGTGGATGGAGCCCAGAATCCACAAACCTGCCAGGTCGGTGTCCCAGAGCTTCAACAGCTGAGGAAACTGAGGGCCAGGGTCAACAGATGTGTTCTGTACATAGAAGAACCAATCTTTAAAGTTTACGTGCTTTCGGCTTTTATGCGAGGCTCCGGTAAAATCTGGTTTTCGTACAGCCCCAGAATCTTGTGACTACGTGGCCTATATATACGAAGTGTGTGTTTCATTTCCAGGACACTTTGCTGTGGGTTTACTTATACGGAAAGTGTTCAAAATAGTTGGTTACAGCTTATCTTCAAGTTATTGTGAATTGTATTTTCGTTTTTTCTGTTCGTGTATTTGGTTGTTAGGAAAGAAAAAAAAATTCCTGATGGTTGGTCCAAGCAGGGCCTCCCTGGTGGATTGAGGAGGGATGCCTGGCTTTTCCTCAGCGCCTTGATCTCCACGGGAACCACTGGCAACCTCCAGAAGACCCCCACGATGAGAGGCCTGGGGTCTGCAGGTCACTGCTAGAACTGTTTAAAGAACGCAGCACCGGCACAAGTTTGTAAGGTGAATCCTGGAGCCCGGTTGCCTTGGTAGAACGCTGACGGTTGACGGTCCCATCCCTCTTTTTAACTTCAACATTTTGAGAAATACTTTTGGGATGACAAACTATTGCATACATTGGGCTAGTTATTTGGGTTGTATTTTAACAAGATGTCAAAGTGAAGCTGCCAATCCACAGAGGAAGAACAATCAGTCTAAAAAGTATGTTGAAAGCAAGACAAATTTTAAAAGGCTGATAAGCTTAACTCTATTGTGGTGTAATATAAAAAAAAACACTCTTAATTTACATGTACAATTCCGTTAACTTTGGCAAACGTATACATCCAGATAACACCATAGCCAACGTGCAGAATGTCCTATCCCATATTTCCCTCCCGCCCTTATGCTCTCAATTAACTGTTGCTACACATTCCCCAAATGTGTGGGAAAGGTGTGTGTGTGTGTGTGTGTGTGTGTGTGTATTTCAGATCTCTAAACCTAATGCTAGCATGGGGTGGAGAGCTAGAAGACCACAAGAGTTCAAGATTCAGGAGACGAGACCCACGCGTGTTTCGGAGGCTTTCTGGGTCCTGTCTTTTGAGACCAGGGAGGGTGGTGTCAGGGGAGGTGGCAGCCGACAGATGCCCGCTCCCGGTAGATGAGGAGTGTGGTTCTCCGGCTGGTCCAAGAGGTCTCTTGTCGTTCTGGTCCCACAGGTCCCTGAGCGCATGCTGAACGCGCGTGGGCGGATACGCCCAGTGCTCCAGGTCGGGGCTGGGCGCTGCCATAGCAACGTCCTGGACGCCCAGATCTTAGGCTGCTGCCGCCGCCGCCGCAGCGGGGGTCTGGGCCTTCGGCGGGCTCACGAGGGGAGTGGCGGCGGCGGCCCGAGGCGGCCCGGGCCCTGTAGAGTACACTGCCCCGCCCCTGCAGCGCAAGCTTAGGCGGCGGACTGGCTTGCAAGCATGGTAAGATGCGCGAGGCCAGAGGTGCTTGTCCGGGATGCAGGGCGGGGACGGTGGGGTTCGGTGGGACTCTCGAAGCTCTCCTGCCTCCCGCCGCGCTATCTCTTCCTCCACAGCCCTTCCAGAAGCACGTCTATTACCCTCTGGCCAACAGCCCCGAGGGGCCCGACGCCTCTGCCGCAGGCGCGGCCCCCATGGCCTTTGTCCCTCCCAGAGCGGCCTCGGGCCCCCTGCCCTTCTTCCAGTTTCGGCCGCGACTGGAGAGCGTGGACTGGAGACGGCTGAGCGCCATCGACGTGGACAAGGTGGCCGGCGCAGTGGACGTCCTGACGCTGCAGGAGAACATCATGAATATCACCTTCTGCAAGCTGGAGGACGAGAAGTGCCCACACTGCCAGTCGGGGGTAGACCCAGTGCTGCTAAAACTGATCCGCCTGGCGCAGCTCACCATCGAATACCTAATGCATTCGCAGGAGTTCCTCACCTCGCAGCTAAACCTTGTGGAGGAGAGGCTGCACCTGAGCCTGATCGACTACGAGCAGAGTAAGCAGCTGCTCACCAAGCAGGCTGGCGAGATCAAACTACTTAAGGATGAGTGTAAACGCAGAAAGAAGATGCTGTCCACACAGCAGCTCATGATAGAGGCCAAAGCCAGCTATTACCAGGTAGGAAGCTGCGCGGGGCCAGTTCACTTTAGGAGCCTTGACTTCTCCATTCTTCCCAGAGATTTGTTCTTCAGAGAAAACAGATCTAGGCAAAAACACTCGTTTTAATCAACAGAGAAAATGTTTCATTACCTTCTGTAGCCACCAAGGAATTGATAATCAAGTATCTACTATTGCCTGCATGACTTACGATGTTGTCCAAATACAGGTTGTTGAACCTGTTTCCTCCTTTACAATAGATGTGAAAAAATCTGTTGTGTACAAACTGCTATTGAGGTTGGCCCCCAAAGGAGCTGGAATATGATTCGACATGTGAGGGTCCCACCCCCTTTTTTAAAAAAAATTTAAAGTGTTTCCCAAATGACAGAGAAGTCCCAAAGTAGAACCAACAACCTTAGTGGGTCGGTCAACCAGGCCCCTATTACCTACATTTGCCACGCTTCTGTTTCTCCTCTGTCTGTGTTTTGTTCCTTCATAAGAGCTGTCTCCCGATGAGTTACAGACTCCTGAAGTGTTAATGTGTGCAGTTACCAAGGACAAAAATACCAAGATTAGCACGTAAAGAATTAAACACCTTTGAATCATAATCTCTGTTCAAATTAGGCGTTGAACCCAGGATAAATACTGCAATTTTGAAATCAGGGTATGGGTTGAGTAACTCTTGCTTTGAGCTGCTTAGGACCAGGCATCTTTTGAAATTTGGAATATTTGTGTTCACCTAATGAGGTATCTTGGGGCTGGGACTCAAATCTAAATATGTGTTTCTGTGTATGTGCCCGTGTGATCATGTGAGGGTGTCCAGGAGGCCGGAAAGTGTCAGAGCTCTTGGGACTGGAGTTGTGGTTTGCGAGCCACCTGATGTGGATGCTGAGACTCTCACCTGGGTCCTCTGCAAGAACAGGAAAGGTTCTCCAGTTCACGAGACCCACATCTAAATAGATAATTAATTGATATTTTAAATACAGCTTACAGCTATGGCCTGGTGTTGGTTTTACGCAATATTTTTGATTTGCCTATGTTTTGACTGAGACCCATTGTGTAGAGTTGTGTGTGGAGTTTCGTACTTGTGGGGATGTCTATGCTTTGGAGAATTTTGGATTTAAAGCTTTCAGATTAGGGAGGTTCAATTTGTGCTTCAGTGAAAGAAGGATTAACTTAGATTTTTTTTTTTTTTAAAAAAAAGGTCAAGGGCTGGAGAGATGGCTCAGAGGTTAAGAGCATTGCCTGCTCTTCCAAAGGTCCTGAGTTCAATTCCCAGCAACCACATGGTGGCTCACAACCATCTATAATGAGATTTGGTGCCCTCTTCTGGCATGTATGTATACACAATAAATAAATAAATAAGTCTTTTTAAAAAAAAAAAAAAAGGTCAACCTATTGGTTGACAGAATTAATGTACTTTTGACACATGTGAGATGATACTCTTTAAATGGCTTCAAGTGGTCTTCAGAAAATGGGAGCTGAAGTAGGCTTCAGTGCTGGAGATGTGGATGAGTCAGGTGCTCAGACTACAGTCGTGAAGAGCAAACATTGAGACTGCAGGTTATAGTTTAGGGTAAGACACTTGATTCTGTTTGTCGTTTGACTTTAGGATACAGTTGGGAGTTTTTAATTAATGAATTAAAATTAATCTAATGCCTAAAAAATAATCCAACCTAGGGCTTTGTCCCGTGTGTAGGTAGCCCTCTACTGGAGCGTGGACAAACTACACCGCAGAAAAAAGGTGACCTATCTCTTTGCCAGTGTAGCTAGCTAGCCTCAGGAGCCTGTTCCTTCTCCAAGCTGGAGTGCTGAAGGCTTGATCTTGTGCTGGTCTTATGCCTGCAGCCATGGCTGCTGTCCGTTCGTGAATGCAATGACCTCATCGTTCTACATCTTGTCTACCAGATACTGTTTCTAAGGAATCTTCCTGACATTGGCTCTACAATCTTTCTATTTCTTTTCCACGCTACGCAAGCTGCTGGTTATCTCCCATCACGTCCAGGCCACCGCAGCACCACTGGCTGATCTTGTCAGGGTGATCGCCATGATGACCGGCAGGAGTCACAGCTGGGTAACCCAAACGGATTTGTCTTTGGGCCACCAACTCACAAAAAATGACGAGGAAACTTATTATTAATTATGAAAACTCAACTTATAGCTTAGGCTTGTGCTGTTAGCTCTTTTAGCTTAACCCCATATTTTAAATCTCTGTTCTTTTATGTGGCTCACTTGCCTTTACTGTCCTCTCCATCCTGCTTCCTCTCTGTCTTGCAGCTCCACTTTTTCCCAGAGCTCTTTCTGACCAGAAGTCCCACCGATACTTCCTGCCTAGCTATTGGTCATTTGACTTTTTATTAAACCAATCACAGTGAGACACCTTCACACAGTGTAAAGGAATATTCCAGAGCACATCTCTACTACTGTTGCAACTGCTAGACCTTAGCAAATTGCTCAGCTCCTAGGTACATGAATGTCTGCTCTGTGGAACGGGAAGGTTGTCGTCCCGCATCATAGCCATTGCTAGTGGCGCTCGTGTGGCCATTCTTAACATATGGCTAATTGTTGTTGTAGCCAAAACCTGAGAGAGAGGTGGGGAAGCCCTATAGCCGACATAACAAACACCAGGACTGATTTATTACAAGATGAGAAAAGTCACGTGACTTTTAGCGTATTGATGTTTCTTTACCTCTGCAGACAAAGTCCAGAAGCCCTGGGCTCTTTGCAAAGAGACTGGGCAAACCACGTGATCCAGGTCATCTTCAGTAATCCTGATCTCATTCCTTTATCCCTTTCTATGTCTCCATGTCTTTTTGATTCAAGAAATCGCAGCAATCATGTAGTAAAAATTAAATATTCCAGGATGTCCACTTCTTGAAGGCTTTTTCCCACAGAGAATGTGGGTGTGATGTGTGGTATGCAGCCAGGATGTGTAAAAGGGTTACAATGGCAATCCATACTGCCTTTTCTCTCAATATTTTATCATGTAGAATTTACAATATACAGAAAAAAACCAAAATAACCAAAATGTGAATATCCATATGTGGAAGATTTAAAAAGAGAAGTTGATAAGAACAAACAATGAACTAACATAAGCATAGAAAGAACACAAAGACCAGTGTAACTGACACATTTACCCGCCTTCAAAATGTAATGCGTGCTAGGGTTTCGCTGTATTTCCATCCTCTATGTTGGGGAAATTTTAAGATTAAGCAAAATATATTTTCCAATATTTTCATATAAAATTTTATTAACTTTGAGAATTTTATAACTTTTTTTTATCATATTCACCTCCTCCAGCTCCTGCCAGATCTGTCCCCACCAACTTCATGTCCTCTGTAAAATAGCAAAAAAGCTATGGTGTCCAGTTTGTCCTAACCGCATACTCTTGGGTGTGGGGTCATCCCCTGGAGTATGGCCAATTCCCAGAGGCCATACTCTTATTTTTTTAAATAGTTTCCTTCTGTCTATTTCCAGAGGAAATATTGTGTCCTTGTATTCTCCTTCAAGTTTGTCATACCATGTACCTTTGAAAAGTCTTCACCAATGTATATATATTCATAGGAGAGTGTTTGTAGGTTTCAGACACTCCAGACACGTACACAAACACATCCACATATGTGTGTGTACCTGTATTAGCTACTAGGTCTGCCATGACAAATACCATCACTTAGATGGCTTAAGTAACGGAAATTTATCTTCACGATATTTGGAAGCTGGAAATCCTGCATCAAGGTGTTAGCAGGGCTGGTTTCTGGTGTGGTCTCCCAGCCTACCATGAGCAAATCAATGGCAATAGGATGGAAGTCGACGTCATAGAAACATCAGTAGGGCTTCCAGACGATACCAGAGGAGATGCTCCAACTGTTAGAAGATGTATTTCCTTGACTTGTTTTAGCTTGGGAAGTGTGTTCTTACCTTACCTTTGCCCTTTGGGTTAGCGTCTCTAGCCAGCTTCTTTATCTTTTAGGAGAAGCTGCCAAGAGGCCATGCTTCAGGTCCCTGGTTTTTACTGCAGGTAGATGGAGAGTCTCGCTGCAGACACTTGACTGTGTTGCTCTCTTTCCAGTGCCACTTCTGTGACAAGGCCTTCATGAACCAAGCCTTCCTACACAGCCACATTCAGCGCCGTCACACTGCAGAGTCTCACCTTGGTAAGGCATGAACTCCGTCAGAGTTACCTTCCCTCTGCTGCCTTGTCCCTTTCTCAGTGAGTCGTGGTCCAGTGCATTTCTCAGTCCTTTTAAAAGAAAGTCTCACAGGCTGTAAATGAGTAAATCCAGTGAGTAAATGGTGAGCCCCCATGTGTAAGTTCTCAGTGCCCTGACTGCCGAGGACACAGCCGTGAGCACGCTGGAGAAATCCCACTTCGAATCTTGCCGGCAGATGGGGAGCTAAAGTAACCCTGGAACCGGGGCACTGGCTTCCAAGTGCAAGATCCGAAGGACGTGTCCAATGCTGTGAAGGACAGAGACAGGGAGAATCATCCCAGGCGGTCTTTGGAGGCCTCTCTGAGGACGTGATTTCTATCCAGAGAGCAGAGTCCTAAAAGAGTTGCGGTCTGGTGAGATCTAGGGACTAGAGCATCCCAGATACTGTGTGTCTAGAGAACAGGAGTTGGGTGAGTGAGGCCATGGCAGGTGGGGAGGCTGGAGGCTTAGGGGAACTGATCTCAGGAGGCGATGAAGGCCCTGGCCTATGGGTTATGGGGATACAGTGGGAAGCCGCGGGATGACTCCTTCGTAGGGAAAATGATGACAGAAGCATCCTTGCTGCAGGCGAGTCGCCCGCAGGGGCAATAGTGACAGCTGGTAGAAGAGGGAGGAGGTGCCTAGAAGTCCACGCGAGAAGAGGAGGAAGCCGAGATGGGCATGGTTGCAGGGCAGAGGGAGACAAGAACGTGCTGGACACAGAGCCTACAGTTATGACTGGGGGTGGAAGCAAGAGATGAGGCACAGACCTGCTCCTCTTTAGGAGAACGCTTTCTGTGCTGGAGGGTGAGGGGTGAGAAGACGGTTCAAAGAAGGTGGAGACAGGAGAGTTTGTGTTGGCCACACATACATTTGCATCACACATGCAAGAGACACGCAAGTCACACAGCGGATGCTTGCAGATGGGGACCCAGGGTAGATAGAGGGATCTGAAAGGACCCTGGAGGACGGGGGGAGGTGGGGGTTGAAGCCTTCTAGTTAGAGGTCAGAAGACCCAAGGCCTCTGCTAGATCTCCCAATATTGTTCCTCAAGAAAGGCAGGTAGACGGTCCCGTGAGGGTGACCTAGGGAGTGTGCTGTCTTGAACAGCAAGAGGAAAAGTGTTCCTAGAAGGTGGCAGGGGTCCAAATATATTGTTCCCGAAGCAAAGAGTGGAATGCAGACGGGGAATTGACTGCTGCCACACAGTGGTTGGCCTTGGCATTGCAGGTCAGTCTGAGTGTGTGCTGGGAAGGGAAGCAGGAGACCCAAGATAGCACCTTGATTGAAATGTGAAAACAAGAGAAAATTATCTTATATTGGCATTAATGTGTCTGGGTGCTGGTGGGAAGAAGCCAGAAAGCAGAGATAGAAATAGGTAGCAATAAAGACAGAAATGGGAGAGGGTCCTGTGGAGAGGGTTCTCCGGTTTATCAAGGATTCCGTCTTCCCACTGTTTGAATGCTCTCAAAGCACGGCAGGTCTCCTCCTCCAGCAGGGCAGGTGTGTTTTCAATAGATGCCCTGGTTTCCTTCATTCGGGGCCAGTCTGTTTCTATTCCTGCCCGTGGTGCTTTGTAGTCGAGGCAAAACAGAAAGCAGAAATTTCCATGATAAACCACGGACTGAGGGAATAAGCAGTGTTATTGGACGCACGCGAATGTTGAACTCTATTTAAGTGGCCTGCCGCTCTTGGGTGTGAACTGACCTCTCTCTGTTTCAGTCTCTTCTTGTTTCTCATACTCGTGTCAGAGGGCATTTCAGGCTCTGAGATGAGTATTGTCTCCTCAGGTCATCTTTGAGGTTCTGACTTTCTGCTTTGGTTTCCATCCCTTTCATGTCTGCACCCACAGCACATGTAAACCCATTCAGTCATGTGTACATCCTCATGTAAGTACATGGACATCATAAGTACTCCTCCCTTCATGCCTTGCTGCCTTGGACAGATGACTACCCGAGTCTGCATCTTGAGTCCCCAGCCTTTATATGACCAATGACAGGGACTTTAGGACAGTTGGGAGGGAGCCCAAACGTCGCTGACGGTGTGGTACTTGCAAGCGAAGCCTTTGCTTCTCTGCTTCGAGTGGGATGGACTTGTCTGAAGAGTCCAGAGTCCTAGTGACCAGGACTGCTCCCTGAACAGCATTCACACGCTGTCCTTGCGAATAAGCTGTAGTACAGTAAGTGGCTGACAGAAGTCCCTAAAATAGACGAAATGTCTGGTCACATGAAGGGCTCCCGATAAGCGTGGGACTGGGCTCATAGCATACACTAGGTAATAGTGATCTGAGTGGGGGCAGTTTCTTTTCTTATCCACACAGCTGTGCCCTGTAAGGTTTTAGGTGAGTTCACAAGAAACTAGGTTTTCCAGATTCTAACTAGACTTTCTGTCACCACAGAGTACGATACGAAGGCCCAGACTGACAGGCTCCAGAAGGAGGTCGACATGTTGAAGGAACAGCTGCAACTCACCAGGTCTCAGCTGGAGTCTTCCCAGCACGCCCATGCAGTCCGGTTCTCTAAGGTAGGATGCAGCGTTCTCTACGGGAGATGATGCAATCACTAGGAGTGTAAAAGACGCAAGGACACGGGGATGCTGGCGTGAGTGTGTGTGTGTGTGTGTGTGTGTGTGTGTGTGTGTATGCATGTCCATGTAGGCCAGGGCCCTTATTCCTTTGAGGTTTTTCACTGAACCTGGAGCAAGACTTGGATGCCCTCAAGCCTCAGCCATCCTCCTGTCCCTCGCGTCCAGAGCACTGGAGTTATAGCCTTATGTGTGGCCACCCTGGCTTCATAGGTGTGCGTTAGGGATTTGAATTCAGAACCTCACGCTTATGCAGCCAGCCCTGTTAACGACCAAGCCATATCATCAGTCTCCAAATGTGGTTTCTGGTTTTGTTTTTTATTTACATGTGTTTACTGAGAACGTATGTGAATGGGCATGTGGAAGTCAGAGGACAGATGCTGGACTTGCTTCTTTCCTTCCACCTTGTGAGTCTTGGGATCAAATTCAAGTTACCAGGCTTGGCGCCAAGTATCCTTTCTCCGTGATCCATCTCACTCACCTGCACCCCAGCCGTGTTTCAATTAGGAAGGATCTTTGTGTATAGACCCTACTGTTTTAGGAAATGACTACTGGTCTCCCTCAGAGAAGACAGACGGAAAGATTTGGGATGAAGCTACAGTTGGCTTTAGAATTTGCAGGTCTGCTTCGTCCCTGAGCCTTTAATGACACGTATGAAAATAATTCCAGGAATATGAAATGCAGAAGACGAAAGAAGATGACTTCCTGAAGTTGTTTGAGAGATGGAAAGAGGAGGAGAAGGAGAAGTTGCTTGATGAAATGGAAAAGGTCAAGGAGATGTTCATGAAGGAATTTAAAGAACTAACTTCAAAAAATTCGGCATTAGAATACGTGAGTATTGATCATAGACCTTCTCATAGTATTGCTCCCTTTCAGACAGTGTTAGCATGACATCGTGGCAGAGGGTCAGATATCTCAACTGTCCTGTAGGCACGGCCCCTCTACCAGGGAGCCTGCGGCACGCAGGAGGCAGAGTGGGTGAACGGGATTGTTTTGTTATAGGGCAATCTGTACAGGCTCTAGTACAGAACACTTGGGGATGCGTTTGTTCAGCTCCCAGAAACTTCCTTCTTTCATTATGTGGTCAGCTTTAAATAGCCTTAAACCACAAACCATTCTCCAAAGTCTAGAATGTTCCAAGTAGTGGATGGAAAGGCCAGCACAGATCACCAAAGTGTGTGTGTGGGGGGGAGGGAGGATGCTTGCCTAGCCCGCTCTTCACTCTACACCTGTCCTATGAAGAGGATTCACTCTCTACAGTAAGCAGGGTATGGCAGGGGGCTCTGCGCCAGGTGGGAACGGACGTGTGTGATAGAATCACTTTCTGGGGTCGGAACCTTCATCTTCAGGGCCTGGCCATCCAGTTCTTTTGCTCTGAAACCTCCTAGAGAAAGGGGAGGGCGCTGAGGGCGATCCTTGGGCTCCCTCTAGGGGCCACACGTCTTAGACACAAAACTAATGGCTACCGTGGAACAAAGCCAAATCCTTTCCCATTCCTTTCCTGCTCAGGGTCTCGTCCAACACGGTGTGACAGTTAGTCACGTTGTCTCCTTGGGCTTTCCTTCGTCTGTTGCAATGTTTCCATCTCACTATAGATGAGCGTAATGATTTACAGAAGCGCTGCTGGGGCATTCTCCTGACTAGTCTGAGTTCATGTGGGCAGGGGCTTGGATGGAGATGTGTCAGTTCATCACACCGTCGTCCATAGGCATCCGTGATCCTCACCATCTGTGGCTTTTCACTTTGGCCTTCTCGGTAGTGTTGGTGGGAACACGCTTCTGCACTGAAAAGCTCCTTTGCATTTGAGTGGTTGCCGTGATCACACAGAGGGTAGACTCCCACCCTTCCATTTTCTGATGGTAACACTTTATTGCCTCTTGCTGTCTGCACTGGTTTTTTTCTTCCTCTTTTTATATTGTTAACTTTGAGAAAATTAAAAGTCTAGTCCTAATGAATTTATTACTATGGTCCCCTGGATGGTTGACCTTCCATTGCAGTCTTAGCTTCTTAGAACTGGCTGTCACGGGGGCGTGGTGATATACCCCAGGAATCCTGTGCTCAAGAGACTGAGATGGGGTCAGCAAGAGTTCAAGGCCAGCTTGAGCAGCAAAGCCAGGTCTGCCTCAAAACAAACAAACAGAAAGGGACAGGTATACCCAGTTCCTCTCACAAATGCTGTGTTCCTGTTAAAAATGTAAAGACCCATTGTCAAAGGCCAGAAAGTTGGTTTGGGGCCAGAGAGGTAGCTCAGCGATTAAAGCATTTGCTGTGTAAGACTGCTGACCCAGCTTTTGTGGGGGATGGCTGACCCAGGCTCGGTCCCCAAAATCCACAGCTGTCCTCTGAGAGCCATGCACGCTGTGGCATGTCCTACCCCCCTCCAAGAGTAAACCATTTTTTAATAATGAGTTTAGTTTTTCCTTTCTGTTTTTTAATCCTGTATGCACTCTGATGGAAAGAAGCATCAAAGGTCAGAGAGGGGTAGCAATGAGAGGTAGAAACGAGAGAGAGAGGTAGAAGCATGGGACAGGCAGGAGGGCTGTGTGGGAGCGTTCGTTTGGAAGGGCGTTCGAGTTGAACATGGCTTTGTGCTCACGAGCTTTGTCACTGTCTCAGATAAATGTGTAGCGTGTCTACCAATGACTCTTTTTCCCCATTTACAGCAATTGTTAGAAATACAGAAGTCCAATATGAAGTTCAAGTCCAACATCGGCTCCTTAAGAGACGCTCATGAGTGTAAAGAAGATCACCTCCCGAGTCCCCAAGATCTCCAGAACATGTTTCATCTCCTGGACGGCCAGGTATGGCGTGGCCAGGTATGGCGTGGCCGGTGACCGCAGGCACAGCTTGCAACATTTACTTGGTTGCTTCTGCTTGCATCTGCACGAGGTTACTGTGCAGTGTGTATACAGGCCTGAAGGAGGGCACTGGATCCCAAGGAAAGGGGACACTGAGCTCAGGTCCCCTCAAATGCAGTCAGCACTCTTCACCACTGAGCCAGGTCTCCACTGTCTTGGTTTTTTCCTTAATGAGTTCGTTCACACCAAATTTGTTTGTTTCATTTATTTTACCCTTGTATCTCAACACATGCCTAACTCAGAGTAGGTGTTGATTCATAAGTGTGAATATAAAACAGCAGAAAAATTTCAGTTTTAACTATGAAAATGTCAGTCTGAACTTGTGTCCTTAGTCAGTTCTCCTTGTTATTTAATCTTTCCTCTTTCAGGTGTAGATCTTGCTTTTTAAAAACTACATATTGAAGCTTCAAGCTTATCCTTAGTTGACGTATAGCACTGCATTGGCAAACTGATACCTTTGTGTATTTTATTCTCATTTGGAAGTCAGACTCCATAATCGCTCTATAAAAGTTATTTTATCTCAGTGGTTTATGGAAAGCAATTAAAAATTAAAAAGGCTAAGGATCTAGGTAAGTGGTACAGCCTGTGTCAGGCCTCACATTCAATGTCCACTCTGTGTTGGGGGGTTATAACCTATGAATTTGATAATAATAATTTTAAAAGCCTTCGAGTCACTGAGCCTACTCACAGGGTAAAGGTTTTTGCCAATGAAGCTTGATGACCTAGGTTCAACCCCTGGGACCCACATGGGAAAGGAATAAACCGATTCTCATTGGTTGTCTTCAGACCTTCACATGTGTGCAGTGTCAATGCTTGACCTTGCATGCACACACACAGGCGCATGCATGCACACACACAGGCGCATACATGTACACACACAGGCGCATACATGTACACACACAGGCGCATACATGCCCACACAGAGATGCATACATGCCCACACAGAGATGCATACATGTACACACAGAGATGCATACATGTCCACACAGATACATACATGTACACACAGATGCGTACATGTACACAGAGATGCATACATGTCCACACAGATACATACATGTACACACAGATGCGTACATGTACACAGAGATGCATACATGTACGCACAACAAATAAATATAATAAACCTTTAAGAAAAATAAACCTATGAAAATTTTTAAATGGTAAGAGCGTTTTGAAATATGATTGCCGTTTCTTGTTCTGATGCCACCTCTTGTCTGCCTCCCTTAAATGTACCTTCTCCATCACAGCTGGCTGTGCATGTCATCATCCTGTCTGCCTTTAACCTTTCGGTGACACCACCTCCCTGCGTCCCCCGTGTCCTGCCCCGGCTAGCAACAAGGCCTTGTTTCCCACCGGACTTTAAAATTTGCAGTCATGATCTTCCCTCTGCCCCAGGGTCCTCTTTCTACAACAGTGGTTCTCAGCCTGGGGGTTGCAAGCCCTTGGGTTGCAAACGACCCTTTTGCAGGGGCTGACAAGACCATCAGCTTATCAGACATTACATTATGATTCATAGCGGTATCAGAACTACAGTTATGACGTAGCCATGGAAATAATTTTAAGTTGGGAACTGTGTTAAAGGTTGAGAACCACTGCTCTAGGCCATGACTCCCCACTTCCCACCATGGCCCTGCTGCCCTTTTCTGCTGGCTGGGACCTTTCTGCTTTTAAGATCTGCCTCACATCCCTCAGGATCACTGGAACACTACTCACAAGGTTTTCCCGAGTCTTCTCTAGACTCTAGCATTTGTTTGATCAGAACTTAGTTACACACATTCAACAGGAGCTCCGTCATCACCGTGTCCACCCCTTGCCCATACAGAGCTGGCAGTGTCCTTCAAATCCTCCACATTGCCAGTGGTTGCTCAGCCAGCTCCTGAGCACGCGTAGAAAACTGGAAGATGGCCTACTCTGTTGACATTTGCTTTCCACTGATACACTGTCTTCCATGAGCTGACTTGCCCTGATATACTGTCTTCCATGAGCTGACTTGCCTGTCAGTAAGACCCAGAAACCTTAGTGCTTTGCCCCCTGCTCCCCAGTCATTGGAGAGGAAAGGGCCTCAACTGAGAAAATGCCTCATAACATCCAGCTGTAGACAAACTATAGGAGTTTGTCTTAATTCGTGATCATGGGCAGAGTGGGGGCTTCAGCCCGTGGTGGGTGGTGCCGTCCCTGGGCAGGTAGTTCTGATTCTATAAGAAAGCAGGCTGAGCAAGCCATTGGGGAGCAAGCCAGTAAGCACTGCTTCATGGCCTCTGCATCAGCTGCTATAGACAAACCACTTTTTTCTCTCCTCCAGGAGAGCAAGTGGACAGATCGATTTCAAGTTCTCAGTGAGGATCACAGCAAGGAGAAGGGACAGGTAAGACCGAGAATCCAGGAGCCCCATCTGGTCAGCTCCCCTGTCCTGTCTCTCCAGGGCTGAGAGTCCAGGAGCCCTATCTGTTCAGCTCCCCTGTCCCTGTCTCTCCTGCTGAGGATGGAATCAGGGCCTCAAGCATGCATAGGCAATTGCTGTGTTACTAAGGCACACACACATCACACACATGCACACATTGGCCATTTTCAAAAGAATTTCCAATTAACTCAATAATGAAGGTAGTATTTTCCTACTTAACATTTCTGGAGAAATGTGTAAAAAAATACCTAGAAGTATTTATAACTTTAATACAAAATTAACCACTGCTACTCCTTTGTAAGTTTCTCTTCAATTTTCTCTCTATATTATTAGTGCTGCATGTCTTTTTGCAAACGATTTTCTTTGTCCTTCGAGACTGTCACATAGATCCAGTGTATTTTGACCACACTCATCCCTGACTCCACCCCCAGCTCATTCTGGTCGTGGGCTTCACCACTGTGTCCCCTCCTCCTCCTCCTCACTTCATGGCTCCTTTCTACAGTCTGTTCCAAACACAACCCGCTGGCTCCAGTTAGTCTTGCCCATATGCACACGGTTCTAGGGCCACCCACTGGGCACGCGCACCCTCCCAGGGGCCACACCGTTGATGAGAAGTGGCTCTGTTCCTTCCAGCAGCCACTGGTTGCCAGCAGCTCCTCCGCTCCAGATGGGGCTTCATGAGCTTCTCCTCTGGCCACGCTGGATCGTTGACTGGCTTTATCTAACGCGGGCAGACACAGCCTCCCTGAGTTCCTGAGTGCAACCGCTCTGTCATTGCTAGATGACTCTGAGCCTGCCCCCCTTTCTAAGTCCAGACTCAGGGAAACACGACGCTTCCCTCTTCATTTCTTTGCTTCTTTGCTCCTTCTCTTAAGCTCTGTGCCCTTCACCATGTGACCACTTGCAAATGGTGTAGTTTCCCTTTTTTCCATCTTTCCCCTCCAGGTTGCTGCCCAAACTTGCAGCTTGCCTGACATGCTGGTATTCTCTTAATAAACACAAATAAAAGTGTCCTCAAGCCTTCTTCTGAGTATGCTTTTAAATTCTTTTATTAACTAGGCTAAACCCAAAAGGGACACCAATTTCCTGGGGAATACGTCATGTCCAGCTGTTTTATAGATGGGGCCTTCCATCTCTGGCTCTTACATTCTTCCTCTGCTCTCTTCTCTGAGCCTTGGGTAGTGGGGGGCAAATGTCCTGTTTATGGATGAACACCCCACAATCGCTTATCCTCTTTGATGAGTTGTGAATTTTTCTATTAACCACGGTCCATCGCAAAGAGAAGCATCTCTAGTGAGGGTGGAGAGCTATGATAACCTAAAGGTATAAAGAAGGTATGTAGAAGCATTTGATACCGTGCCCTCACAGTTTCTTGGCCTGCTTTCCAGTACCAAGCATGAGTTCCTTCCTGTGAAGCAGGCCTTTAAGCTGATCATAACATCCATGCCACGATTGCCCCGATGTGCTTCTCTAAGGGCTACGTTCCTAGAACCATAAACCCCCACATACAGATAGATCCTTACAAAATGTGCATTTGTTCTTTCTAGATAATGGATGCTTTGTGCTTAAAAAATACCATCCAGCGTCATTTTATTGGCTGGGAGATGATCTTAGGTGTTTCATGTGTTCATCATTTCTGTTATTGAATTGATATATCTGGGTTTTTTCACGTTTCTGAGCTGGAGCATAAATAAAAGACTGTTAACATTAAGAACCTAATGAAAACAACACGTTAATGTAAAAGTGATTCCCTGATAATTGTTCCCTGAGTATAGCAGAAAATTCATTGTTAATGTTTCCACCAGGACAAAGTACCTAAAGTAGATGTATTTGAGAATATCTTAAGATAGGAAATCTTACTTAGTTTTTAAATAATAGTATCTTTTGTGCCTTCTGTATTGCTAACAGATCTTTTCCGCACAGAGCATTTGTTTCCTCATCCACATATTTCCTAAAATAATGTTCCTTCATGTAATTAGTACTAAGTACTCCTTTCATACAGTACTAAGCAGAATATCATATTACTAAAGATTATAAGGTCATGTGTGTATGTGTGTGTGTATGTGTGTGCATGCACTTCACATGCCATGTGGTCCTGTGTGCACTGTGGGGGGGGTGGGGCACAGGTTGATATTGAGGATGTCTTCCCCAGTCACTCTCCGGTTTATTTCCTGACAGGATCTCTTGCCAAGCTTGGAGTTTGATGATGTGGGGGGTTTGTCTGGTCCATTGGCTTGCTCCAGGGATTCAGGGTCATCACCTCCCAAGAACAACAGCCTAATCTGAACTCTGGTCCTCATGCCAGTGTTCATGTACTTTATCCACTGATTTTTCTAGACTCGTCCTGGTCTCTTTTGTTTTTTAAGACAGGGTTTCTCTGTGTAACAGCCCTAGTTGTCCCAGAGCTAGCTCTGTAGACCAGGCTGGCCTCGAACTTGCAGAGATCCGCCTGCCTCAGCCTCCCGAGTGCTGGGATTAAGGGCGTGCGCCACCACCGCCCAGCTCCTGCTCTTTTTGAGAAACATGGGAAAGCCTCTCCATTTGTTCTTTTCATGGCTGCTTCCCTTTTCTGTCAATTTTCTACTCGCTGTGGCAGCCTGTTACAAATTTAGCCTTAAATGATCCACATTAGTCATCTCACACTTTCTGTGGGACAGGAGTTGGAGGCACGACTTGGCTGGGGCCACAGCTCATGAGTCCACAAGCTGTATTCAGAACATTGCCTAAGCTGTGTTCTCCTTCAGAGCGCCTATGGCTAGCCTGGGTTAGCTTCCGGAAGCTGCGCTGGTCCACTAAAGTCTCTGACACGGTCATTGGCCCGGGGGAGTGTCACTCAAGCCCTCTGGTTATGTCACTCATTGTTTTCTTCCTCCTCTGTGGGGAGGGCTCAGGAGCAAGACAGCTGAAAGTCAGCAATGTGGGTTCACAGCCTGTGATCTTCTTCCCTTTCGCTGCCTTCTGCTAGGAGCTCATCCCAGCGGTTCTCCCTAAACCTAAGGCTGGCTTGTGCACAGTCTGGGTGCACAGCCTCCTGCCCGGCCAGGATAGGCTGCTCCTTTGCTGCTTCAGCTGTTTAGGAGCTGCTTGCTTCTCTGTCTCACCCTACCAGAGAGGTGAATTCAGGCACATGCAGTCGTCTCTGCCTGAGACCTATTATTCCACATGGTTGGCACCTGCTCTCCCCACAATGCGCGCACTGTTTCTCTGGTTAGGGGAAGTGGCCTGTGCCAACTTGATATTGCTTTTCCTAGGCTCTTGGCAGTCTGTCTTCCTTTTAAATAACATTGGTAGGAGTTCAAAGGGAGTCACAGATAATCCGTGGTGTGACCTTTCTGACCCTGCCTGAGAGCCCAGGAGGTAGGTGTGTTATGGTCACATGAGGTGACAGAGAAGGCTGGTGTTAGGAGTGAGGCTATAGAGGATAGCAGAGGGCTTGAAATCCACGTGCGCGTGCACATACACACACGCATGCACACACACAGAGGCTTCGTGAGGTGGTGTCTGACTGTCTTGTCTAAGCTCTTCAAATCCCCCTCTCACCGTATTCTTGCTTTTACCTTTGTAACCCAATCTTTACTGTGGTGTCACAATAATGTCACCCCCTGATTTTTTTCCTGGGGTCTCTTGCTTCTTGGGGGCCAGCCCTCCTCAATTTGGTGATCTGGTCCAAGGTCCTAAACCTCTATCCAAAATCCTGAGCCATTTTACTAGAACTTCTTTCTGATTTCTAGCTATGCATTTCTCAGATGGCTTTGGGGGGTGATGGGGTCATGCCCCTTCAACCGTCTAGAACTGTGCAGAGAGTTTGTTTTTGATTTGTCTCGAGACAGGGTCTCACTAAGTAATCCTGGCTGTTTTAAACTCAAAAGTAGATGAAGCTGGCTTTGAAGTTGCCGCGCACCGTGCCCCCGTGTCTACGCTCTGTGCGCTGGCACCCAGTTCACGAGCTTCGGGCAAGGGGGGCTGGAGGTTAAAATACACAGACGCACAGAGAGACAGCGACACGGGTCATCCTTGAATTCCCCAAGAATGCCCCCTTTATTGCGTTCAGGGGCAGATTATATAGAGATAGCCACGCCCCAGCCAAACCCACCAGAAACCACTCTCCTGCCATCAGGAACTCCTGAAGGTCTCGTGCTCAGAGCAGCTGTAGGCACTCAGATCAGGGGATTACAAGAAATTCAGCATCTGGGGTCTCACTGCTCCCAACAGAAGTCACGGAAATCCGCCTGCCTCTCACCTTTCATGTGCTTGACACGTTCTCTCTTGACACTTGGTTCTTGGGGGATTCTTAGAATACACCAGCCTCTGAGGGGTTCTTTTCTGGCCTCCCACATACTTCAGCTCAGTGTTTCCACGTGCACTTGAACACAGAGAACTTCACAGGCAAGACCTCGCCATGTGTGTAGCCCTGACTCTACAATGTGGAAGTTCAAGGCCAGCTTTGCCCGTCCCCGCTCTTTGAATTCGAGTCATACATGTTGTTCTCTAGGACCTGAGTTTCCACATTGTACTGTGAACCTAGATTGCATTTTTGTAGCATCATTGGAGTAAACAAGACACTGGAATGTGTAGCATCATAGTAAGTGTTGATTTAAAAATGCACAACCAGACAGAGGGACGGCTCATTGGTCAAAAGCACACACAGTTCTTCGGGAGGATCCAAGTTCAGTTTTCCTGTATCAGGTGGCTCACAAAGCCCGATGCCCAGCTCTGGGCATTCCTAGCTTCTTTAGGTCCCTACACTCATGTGCTCAGGCAGACACATAGACACATAGTTAAAAATAGATCTTTCAAAAAACCAAACAAGTGCATTAGAAAATGCCCATCTGGACCCTCGGATTCTCTCATCAGACAAAGTTGTTTCCCTCAGTGTGATCAGCCCCTCCCTCTCTCCACATCAGGTGTTAGATGCTGTGTCCTGAGTACCAGTGACCAAGCTGGGTTTTATTTCGTTTTGTTTTTCTTTACCCCTCCTGTTCTGTCACCCACTGAAATGGCTTGAATTACCAGTGTATAATCTCCCCTGGCGTTGTTTCTGTGCCAGTTTATGGGCGAGTGTGGTGAAATGCCTGGCAAATGCCACTTCAGGAAGGGCTTACTCTGGTCCGCACTTGGAAGATGCAGCCTGCCTCGCTGGGAACGGATGGAGGCAGGAGCTTCAGGCAGCTGACTGTGTTAGACCTGACTGTCAGGAACGGGAGGAGTCACTGCTTGGGTCCCCTTCCACGTCTTACTCAGTTCGGGTCCCGTACAATGGCGCCCACATCCAAGATGGGTCTTCCCACTGCAGTGAACTCCGCTGGGAAAATTCTTCACAGGCAGGCTTAGAAGCTCATTTCTGTGGGAACTCTAAATCCCATTAAGCTGACAGTATTGCCATCATATGGGCTGAGGGGTTGGCTCTGCGGTTAAAGAGCTTGCCACGCAAACAAGAGGACAGGAGTTCAGGTCCCCAGAGCCTGCAAAAATGCTTAGCCGACGTGGCAGCACACCTGTAATTTCCGCCTCAGAAGGCCGTCAGGTTAGCCATGTCCGCCAGTCCAGGGGTGGGTTGAGAGACTGCCTGAGTGAGGTAAAGAATGATGGAGGAAGACACCAGTATCAACCTTGGACCTCCTTGTGGACATGGGCACACGTGTGTATTCTCACATGTGTGGGCACCCACATACATACACACACAGAGACCACACATTTATACAAGTGAAAAGAAAAAGAGATTGACCATCATGGTCTCTAGTGATGAATCTATACACGTTTTACCTCTCTTTCTCTGACTCAGTTGTTTTTTTTTGGGGGGGGGGCTGCTTGTTTCCTGGTTACCCAGCCTCACGAAATAATCACGCCGAAATCTGTGCTTAAATGTATTTCTGGCTAGCGCTCTCTCTCTCTCTCTCTCTCTCTCTCTCTCTCTCTCTCTCTCTCTCTCTTTTCTGACTTGCTCTTATATCTTAAACTCAACCCATCTCTATTAATCTGTGTATCGCCACATGGCTGTGGCTAACCAGCAAGGTTCCAGTACGTCTATCTCCTGTGAGCAGCTACATGGCTTCTCACTGACTCTGCCTACTCTCTCTATATATCTTTTTCAACCTGGCTATATTCTGTTAAGCCATTGGCCAGAAGCAGCTTCTGTATTAACCAATGGCAATAAAACATTCACAGCATCCAGAGGGGAATCACTGGCTCCTCCCTTCTCCCTCTATTCCTGAAGCTCCTACCTGTGTGGGCCGTGATTATGCTGACTGCTGATCCATGGTTGCCCAGTTGAGCTGGCACGTTGCATGTGGATATGAGGGCAGGGGACAGGGCTGTATGGAAAGTTCATCCTGGAGGTGAGACCAGGGTGCCAGGGAAGACCCTTGTCCTTGGTCACCAAGCATCTGTGCGTTAGTCAGTCCATAGAATGTGCTCAAGTTGACTCAGCCGCCCACCTGAGCAGCTTTTTCTGTCTCAGACCATAAACCCCTGGGAAGAGATGAAGTCTAGCACTGCCAGGGCCTTGACAGGCATTGACTGAAGATTTTTTGTATGACTCAACACACAGAAACCGCATAAAGCCAGCAGAAGAGCCAAGACAAGCTCATAAAATCTGCAACCGTACCCGCACCTTGCCGACAAACATCCTTGACCATTGTCGTTCCCAGCTCCTGTCACACATGGAGAAGCTCCGGAGCTCGATGATGGATGATCTCAGTGCAGATAACGTTTTCTACAAGAGGCGGGTGGAAGAGTTAGGTCAGAAGCTCAAGGAGCAGAATGAGCTGATCCTCAGTCAGAAGCAGCAGGTACACCATGGAGGAGTCTGTGCTGAGCTCCTTGGTCTCAGAACAGAGGGCTTTAGTTTATGCCATCTTGAAGATGATAGATGTGGACTATTTCCTCCTGTGATTGTCCCCAAAGCTACTTTAGACATAGAGATGCCTCAGACAGTACGTTTGAAGGTAGGTAAGACGTCTGCCCATGATCACTCGGAGACATAGCCAGATGTGATGTACTAAGTTTCTACAGCTCCTTCCTCTATCAAGGAGCCCAGGGTGGGGTGATTCAGTGGAAAGGTTAATTCACCACCAACCATG
The DNA here is from genome assembly GCF_950005125.1 of Chionomys nivalis. NCBI lineage: Eukaryota > Metazoa > Chordata > Mammalia > Rodentia > Cricetidae > Chionomys > Chionomys nivalis. The sequence continues at coordinate 5,139,466 of NC_080097.1, forward strand.
TCCAGCTTCGTCCAGTCCATCTCTCACTAAGAATATGAACTGCTAGCAGACTGTTTTATCTTCCGCAGATTAGAGAATTTGCCAGTAAACCATACAGCAGTGTTGGTGAGCTGAAAGGTAAGTGGACAGGATCCCTGAGATAAAGCCAAGGTGACTTGCCTGGCAGCTTTGGGTACAGAAAATCCGGGCCTGCTGATTTGTGTCTACTAAAGTAGCATTCTGCTTGGTATTTTTTATTTGGGATATATGTCCTCATTTTAATATTTGAGAGATCTATTGCCATAACCTAAAAAGTCTGAAGAATTAAGAAAATCTAAACTCTCATTTAATATTTTATATATAATTCTGTAAGCAGTTGTGTGCATAGTGCTGCCTAGTGAATCAGAAGGGAAAATAGAGCGAACAGCTAGGCTTCTGCCTGGAGATCCCAAGCTTGGCCCTAGCGTGGCTCAGATGATTAAGGAATTTTGCTTGCCTGGGGGCCAGTACCTGGGTCTGGTAATGGGACATACAAGCTGAGTTTCCTTCCATCTCTGGGTGGGATAAATGTTTGGCAAGAAAGAAGGGTTAAGTTCATGGTTTCCTATATTAACGTTTCTTAGAATAACAAGAGCTTGAGTGGTAGGAGGTATAAATCAGTTCTTATTAAAATACAGACAGTTGACTGGAAGTCATCTCAAAAATGAGCTTTGAAAGAACCCGTCTGAAGTGCATCCCACACAGTGAGGTGCTCTATGCTGCAAAGGTTCTTTACAGTTGTTTTTCTGGTGACAGAATTAAGGTAATTTGCTGCTAAAACTTGCTTCTGTCTTACAGCTTTCATTTTTAACTTACATTTTTGTCATTTCAGGGAATCTTCCTCTAACCCGGCAAGCCCTGGACTCCAAGCCAGCTGGCCCTGCTGCAGCCAGTGAGTGTCTAAAATAGCTTTATGTTCATGTTTTCTTTCTTACTTCATGTTTTAGAGACTTTTTTTCTTGGAAACAGTGTATTTGGCGTTGCTGTGTGATCCATTTTGATTCTGGCTTTGACTTAGCTCTGTAATCTAAGGCTGTAGATTTTGTAGATTTTGCTTTTATCACTTGGCAGTTTGACTTATGAAGGGATGAGTCAACATTGTGGTACCGCACAAGTTCATATTTCTGGATTTCCTAAATGGCAGGACTGAGACTCGATGCTGAGGGTGTTAGCAGGTTCCCCTGTCCAGCCTTGGGATCAGCATGGACATCTGATCTAGGGCCTGGGTTTGTCAAGCAACAGGATCAAACTTGGAGACTGGGAAAAGGGCCGTGTCAGTAAATCTTGGCTATGTAAACTTGAGGACCTAAGATTGGTCCCCAGAACTCAGGGAAAACCGAGGGATAAGCTGGGCACATGTCTATAATTCCAATCTGGGGGCAGAAACAGAAATCTCTGGGCAGTCTAGCCAAATCTGCAAGTTCTGGTTCTCTATCTTAAGAGATACAGTGGATGGCTGGCATGGTGGCAAACATCTTTAATTCCAGCACTCAGGGTGCAGAGGCAGACAGATCTGAGTTTAAGGCCAGCCTGGTCTACAGAGCAAGTTTCAGGACAGCCAGGGATACACAGAGAAACCCTGTGTCAAAAGACAAACAAAAAAATAAGCTACAGCAATAGCTCAGAGGTTAAGAGCAGTTATGAGGGCTGGAACTCAGATCTGAACACCCATGTAAGAAGCCAGGCATTCTGTAACTGCCTGTAATTTGAGCTCCCAAGGGTCAGTTGTCCTTGTCTAGCCTCTGCATAAAAGTGTGCATACCCTTGTCACACCCATTCCCAGATATTAATACACACAGACATAAATGAAATATATCTGATAATAATAAAATGGAGATCAATTGAGGAAGATGCCTGACTTTGATCTCCTCCTTCCACAGGTGCCCAAACGCACAGGCACTCACAGACACACATGCATACACACACACATGTGCATACACATACACTCACACGCACATGGACACGTGTGTGCGCATACACACAAAGATGTGATGTTCTCATACTTTTTTTCAACGATAGTGAAATAAATTAAATATATTTTATTTCTGAACGGAGAAGAAAAGAACTCTGGGTAGAGGAGGTCAGAGAGCAGGTGACATTTGCGAGGGAGAGTCAGATGTGCAGTGTGCACAGGGCCTAGCGTGACCAGGTTAGACCTCAGTCATTTCAGTCCGCATGCTCTGTGGCTTCCAAGGCGCCCTGGGAGGTGATCAGTCCTAGGTCGCATCTTTCGGCTTTTTCAAGCTTAAGTAATATCTAGATCAGTTTTGTGTGTGTGTGTTTCCCCTGTAAACTCTTTGAAGCTGCGTGGTGAGATGCTCTTGTAAAACCACATAGCTATGGTATAACTTTGCAAAGCCAGCTGCAGACAGTCAAACAATGGATTGGCTGAGTGTCAATAAAAGTTTACAGGAACATCAGTGGGCGCAGTTCTCACAGGCTGTAGTTTGCAGAGCCTTGCTTGATCTAGACTGCACACGGTGCAAATGAGCCCACAAGTCCTGTTTTCTGATTTCCTAGTGATTTGTGGACAGTTATGAGTAGAATGCTTTTGCCAGTATTTATCATAAAAATAAGTAAGTGTACAGAGGTGATAAGGTTATGACCGATATATCTAAGGTAGAGAAAGAAATAGTAAGTTGTTTAATGGGGAGGGAAAAAAAAAACTTGTGTTATTGGACTCTCAAGATAGGAAGGACTCTGGGATAGGAATCGTGAAACCTTGGGAAAGCGGCTGAAGGGTTTACCTGTCAAGAGAAATCAAAAATAGCATGTAGTATTGATTGAGTCAGTTTTCTTCTGCCTAACGCTGTGCCTAAATTAATAATTCCTCCACATCTAGCCTCATGCTTGGGATATTTTTCAAAACTCATTTTTCCTAAATGGAAATAACACAAATGCCCATCCTGTCGCAAACAGTCGGGGTCTAGTTGTACACTGGAGTGTTGCCTGATCGTAGAAATAGTGCTGATCTTGCCATGTCACACAGTGAAAACACGCTAAGTGAAGGCAGCAAGAACACGGTGTGTGGTTCTATATGTGCGCAACACTCACAGACACACAAAGGACAGAAATTGATCTAGAGGCTGAAGAGGTGGGGAGAGAATGAGCCGTAATAGCCAACAGGTATCGGCATTTGGGGAAGATTGATAAATGCGCTGATTAACTAGTGATTGTGGTCACACAGTCCTGTGAGCTGTGTGAGCAACCTAAAAGGTACACATGCACGCACGCACGCGCACACACACACACACACACACTTAAGACGCATTGGTCTGGGTGGTAGAGTACTTCACTAGCATGCACAGGCTGTGGGTTTTATCCCGGGCACCTCAAAATAACAATTAAAAAAAATCTTTTTAAAAAAAACAAAAGAAGACAGATGGGTAGCATCTGTTGTTTGAGGCGTGTGCTTCCTGTGTGCTGCCTGTGTCTTTCGGAAGGTGTGTGGTCAGATACTTAAGCCAGAGCGACGAGACCAGTGAGCTTTTCCTCTTGTTCTGTTTCAGGGAATGCCTCCGCCACACAGACTCTGGATGGTGCACCCAGCCTGACCATGGTACATGGTAGGTTTCAGCTACAGTCTTGATGTTTCGGGTGCCGTTCTCAGCCTGAGTTAGATAATCATTAACCCAGTTTGCCAGCAGGCAGCCCCTTAGTCACTATGAAGCAGTTGGGATAAACGTCTGTCCTCACAGCATACATGACTGAAAGTGGAACATGCTGCCCACGCGGAACGTGCAGCGTCTGCCTGTCGTTGGGCCGAGCAATAGCACTTTTAACTTTGCTACTTCATTTCTTTATGATCTTTGCGGAAAGTGGTAGGCCCGAGGAAGACCAGCCAACCAGACATGCCACAGGGCATTTCTGCTTGTTTTTCTAACTTTCAGTGTGGTGGCAGGTCACCTTTTTTAAACAAACAGTCTCAATGATTGGTCAGGAAGGTGTAGAAAAAAAGGTAGAAACCAAAGGCAGAAAACCGAACAGAGTGTCGGGGATGAAATCCCTGCCAGCCCTCATCTCTCAGACGGGACAGTGGGCACGGAGTGTTATAATCATGCTGGGATAGGTGGAAGACTATTTCCATCTGGATTTCTCTTCTTATTGAGCTGGGTTCTCTCATGTTTATCCTCTGCTCTTTGGGCTCTACCATATGTTAGAGGAAACAGACATTCTCCACAGCTAACAAAACACTGCTGCTGTGTGTTACAAAGAAACCAAAGCAGGGGGACCGCTTTATTCCTGTCTTGTCTACGAATGGTTTAGATTTTAACGATTACCGCTTTCCACCTTGGGTTTTGACCCTTCAAAGAGCGGCTGTAGGCTGAGTAGTTGCGGAGATGGCCCAGTAGAGACAGCACTTGCCACGTGAGTGCAGGGATTAGAGTTTGGCTTCCCAGAACCCACGTCTGTAACCCCGTGCTGCTGAGGCGAATGGCAGGTAGAAAGAAGGAAGCCCCAGAGCTCCCCCAGCAGCCCAGCACGCAAAGCACGTTCCTCTGACGACATATGTGTGCCATCATGCTCCCACATCCACACTGACACACGCGGACACACCCTTGCACGTGCGCGTCATACAAACACACACACAAAAAAAGACGGTGGTTATGAGATGGCTGTGTAGATACAGAAGGTGTCTCAGTAGTGTATACAGATACATACATACGCATGCATACGCATGCACTTACAGTATACATGTACATACTCATGCATGCATACGCATGCACTTACAGTATACAGACACGCACATACTCACGCATGCGTATGCATGCACTTACAGTATACAGACACATACATACTCATGCATGCATACACATGCACTTACAGTATACAGACACATACATACTCACGCATGCATACACATGCACTTACAGTATACAGACACATACATACTCACGCATGCATACACATGCACTTACAGTATACAGACACATATATACTCACGCATGCATACACATGCACTTACAGTATACAGACACATACATACTCACATATGCATACACATGTGCTTACAGTATACAGACACATACATACTCACGCATGCATACACATGCACTTACAGTATACAGACACATACATGCATACACATGTGCTTACAGTATACAGACACATATATACTCACGCATGCATACACATGCACTTACAGTATACAGACACATACATACTCACACATGCATATGCATGCACTTACAGTATACAGACACATATATACTCACGCATGAATACACATGCACTTACAGTATACAGACACATATATACTCACACATGCATACACATGCACTTACAGTATACAGACACATACTCACGCATGCATACAATGTGCTTACAGTATACAGACACATACATACTCACACATGCATACACATGCACTTACAGTATACAGACACATACATGCATACACATGTGCTTACAGTATACAGACACATATATACTCACGCATGCATACACATGCACTTACAGTATACAGACACATACATACTCACACATGCATATGCATGTGCTTACAGGGAATTGAACATGGGTCCACTGGAATAACAGTTAATATCTCAGTCATCTTTCCAGCTTTAATTTAAGTGTTTAAAAAGTCACACAGTAGCCAGGTCAGTCTCCTGGCCAAGGAGCCACCCACTTAGGTAGGAACCATGCTAATACAACAGATGGAATGACTGACTCCTTCTCCTGGGGTCTCACTCAGCCCGCTCAGCCAGCTGTTGCTACCTACTCCTGCCTGCAGTTTCTTACTCCAGGATAGGGTAAGAAAACGTCTGAAGAAAAGGCTGTTTATAAAGAACAGGGATTTATAAGACAAATCAAATGCTAGAAAACTCAGGCTTATGACAAGGAATTCAAATCTTTTTATCACCCCCACCTTGTAAGACTTGTATATGCAAATATTTTACTCTGTCCCCCACTAATAAAACTTTATATGCACAAAGATGCTGTTGCATTCTGGGATTGAAGTGGCTGACCACTTCTCTCTTCAGGACCTCTACACCATTTCTTTGAAGACTTGCCAATCAAACAAAACTGTGAGGTGTGACCCCAGCCAGTGGGGAAAAGACACTGCTGCCACCTGAGTTAGAATAAAACCAAGTGCTCTTCCTGTCTGTGTTTGCTCTTCTGAATCAGCCTCTTGGTAGAGTCGAGTTTTGTCTTGCCCACATACTAAACATACCTACATCACACATGTCGATAGATCTTTTTCTTGTATTGTCAAGACTAAGACAACTTTGTGCAAGTTGAGTGTGCATTTTATCTATTATTAGTCTCAAGGAGAAAAGGATCCTGAGTGTTTTAAACTCCCATAGATAATAAAATCCAATATGTGGGTTTCAGATTGTGATTGAATACGTCCCTCAACCAGCCATGGACTAAAGGGTCGCTGTTACAGGCCAGCATGCTCAGATGTCAAGATTTATGAAGACCAAAAGTCTAATTTAGTTGCGTCTTGGGCTTTGGCTTATTTTTTGTTTGTTTTTAAGTAGAGTCTCCTGTGTAGCCTGGCTAGCCTATAACTTTCTCTGTCGACCAGGCTGGTCCTAGACTTACAGTGACCCTTCTGATTCTGCACCCATGTTGGATTTTCAAACCTGTACCAACACCTAGGTCAACAAAACCAAAAACATTTATATACTTCATCTATATAGTATATATACATATGTAAATTTATTCACACAGCCATACATCTATCCAAATTAGTGTACTAGAAGTACCCATTAAATAAAAGCCAGGCTTTCCACATAGGTGCTAGACGTGTAACAACTCAGGTCCATGCCTGACTGCCTGTGAATGCTCAGTGACTGTTGGCTCACTGCCAGTGTGTTGTGTGACAAACTTCTCAAGCACGTCTACTCACCCCATAGAGGGAGTCCATAGCAGATCCAAGTACAGATATCACCAAACTCAAACTTGGGGAACCCATGAGTTTTATTGGAGTTAAATTACAGGAATATCGGGGAGGCGTTACTTAGAGGAGCAGAAATGACTCAGACAACTGCATCACCACTGGCCACCCTAGCATGGGTGCCAGGCAGGTCACAAAGCTGGGGAGCTGGAGCACACGACACAGTCTGCAGGCGGCTCATTGGGTTAGAGAGTGTCCTTTCCAAGTGGCTCTGCTCTAAACTTCTGGGAAGCTCTGCTGGTGTCTGCTTCTGGTCTCAGAGTCATCTTTGCTTAACTCTGTCTGAGAGGGACTCTCAGCTTTTACTGCTTACTCTGACAGGGAGGAGGCCAGTGAGTCTGCTCAGCTTCGGGGACTTCCTGGAGCTATTTTAGTTGTTTACCTTTCCAGTTTAAGGAGCTTCCAGCAGGATAGAATGTTTCAATCTCGGAGGAAACTTACATAACACCATCCTGGAGGCTAAGATAGGATGAAATGGCTTTCACCACCAAGGTGAAAATGTCAAGTGGAAAAGTTCTCTCTGTAGTCTGAGCTGCAGGTGGGTAAGCCTTGAGTCCTGTAAGCCAGTGCTGATGGTTGCACGTTGCCCCTGGCCTAAATCCTGAATGCCATCACTGCACCTTCTCCATGCAGCATTTTCCTTCTTTCCCAGGCTGGAGCTTGGTTTGATTGATCTACTGGCAGATTCCTTTATGTAGGTGGATAACATGACCCTGCTAGGTTCTGGGGTAAAGTCCAGTTCTCTTTCCTCACCCAGCGAGGGGCCAGCTCTTTTTTAGTCTGCAGCCTCACCTGGGCTCTCCAGGACAAGACAGGAGTTTGGGGACGTGATGTCTTTAAGAATAGGTCTTCTCATTGCCGCTTCCCTTTCTCACGCTCATGGTTTGCTAGTTGTCCATCTTGGCTCACTGCTAGCCAGCCGTTCAGAGAATTGACAGGTGTCTGGGCAAGGGTGTGGGCTATCTGAATCTAGTACATCCCTCTAGGAAGGTGTGGCTTCTGTTTTATTTAGGACACTCTATTTCTGGTATTCTGTTTTAGATAGATGTCTCTTTGAGAAGGATTTTTGAAATAGTACCCCATGTGTCGGGCAAGAGATTAATGGATGAGAAGTTTTAACTTGCATACTTAAAATATATAGTTTTAAAATGATATTTGAAGTTAGTGGGAAATACCTAGAAACTGAAGAGTTCCGGAAGAACTAATTGTAGCTGCCTCAGCCTGGCTCAGTAGCTCGTGCTTGTAATTCAGTCCTTTAGGAGGTGGAACCAAGGCCAAGGTTCAAGGCCATTGTTTGCTACCTAGAGAGTTCAAGGCTAGCCCTAACTACATAAAACCCTATCTTTAATAAATACATAAAATAATAAAATCAAAAGTGACTCCCTCAATATTATCCCAGTAGGTCTTTGCTATTCTCACAAAATATATCTATGGACATGGATATTTACAGTAGTTTGTACATTCATATGTATGTATATAAACATTTATATACAAACAAGCAAATCTATATATTGAAAATAAGGAAACAAACATATTTGTGTTACTCCTTTCTCTCCTTGTGAATAGAGCAGGCGTTCCCATCGCATGTACTGGAACCGATAGAAGAGCTTTCGTCAGAGGAGGAAAAAGGTACCAGTACCAGCGTTATTTATTTACTCCGTTCTGGACCTTAAAAGTCCAAGTTCATGCTGCATGTCATGCCATACGGAAAACAGGAGAGGCTTTTAGCTTTGGACTGCAGTTTCAGCTGATAGGACACACAGCACCTGGTTATCTTGTCCCCTAATGCTCCTGTATCCCCTGCATTGTTACGTTTTTCTGCAGGTAAGTTAATAAGAAAGTTCCTACGTCAGGAAACTTCAAAACAAAAATCCTTTATTTCGGCACAGATATTCTGACCAGACGGCAAAGCGGCACACGTACTGTGCACCAGATGGTGTGAGACTATTTGTGTCAGAGTGATTTCTCACAGCGTTGGTATCGAATGAGTAAAGTGTCCGTTTCCAAATCACTGTGTTTTCCATGCTTGCAATCCTAGCATTTCATCACTGTGATTTTGAGGCCAGCATGGGCTAGAGTGAGACCCTGTCTCAAAACAAACAAATGAACCCCCCCCCCCACACACACACACAACCCTTCATTGATTTAACAGAATATGATTTAGTATTGGGATCATACAGCTATGTGGAGAACGTGTTAGGCAATGGCATTTTGTTTAATAATCTCCTGCAATCCAGGTGGCAGATGCTGAAAGTACCATCCACTAAGGCCAGAGAGTGGCTGGGGGAGGGGTTCCCTGCAGCCAGTCAGAAAGGGAGATACATATCTTGCTGGTTTACGACACTTGTCCAGTCCTTTCGAATGAAATGAACCTGCCTGGATATGGGATCCCAAAATGATAGGCTACTTGCCAGACTTGTATCAAATCTGGCGTTGGACAGTCTACCAGCTATTGGGTCTCTTGAGTCGGGTCTTAAGTTACCTTGGGCAGACGTGCTATTCAGATCCTGTTCCAAGCTCTCTTGAACTAGACTTTTTTTTTTTTTAAGTAGGCAGTAAAAGTAGACCAGGGTGAGCCGAGGCTGTCATTACCGGCTCCACTCCAGTACCACGAAGGGGGAAGGGAAAAGGTGAAGTTGGGGATGGAAAGTGAAAGGCATATGACCTGGGTTTTATTGATTGTTTTTCATTGTTTGGCTTTTTGTCTTATTTTGTTTTAATTATAGGTTGTTAACCTCTTTGCAGTTTTGGTAAAGTCTTTGAAGGGGAGAAGAATCGCAAGTTTTTTGTGTACTTAGCATATACTAAATTTATCTTCTTAAAACTTAAATAAAATTTAAATAAATTAGACATTTTATCTTCATAAGATAAATTCTAACTAGGCTTAGAAATGAACTTTTTGGGAAATATTCCCATTGATTAAACATTAAAAAATATATGACTATTTCTTAGGTTGATTAATTATAATTTGGGTAAACAATCAGTAGTCTTAGAAGTCACTAAGTCCTGAGGCAGACAGTTTTAAACACTAAGATCCTTACAGTTATAAAATATCCAAAACCTTAAAATCTTTACAGATGTTTACTTTCTAACTTAAAGTTGTATGCTGTCATTTCCCACTTAGAATAAGTTTGTATAATTCTCTTTACACCTACTTTTTACTGATACCTTGATTCAGGACGAGAAAATGACCAGAAATCAAGTAAGAAGACGCATCTACGTAAAACTTGGAAGAGCAACCTCTCCTCAAAGGGGCTGAGGACAAACTTGGAGAAGAAGCTGGGGGAGAGGCTGAGGATCCTGGGGATTAACACAGTACGTTAGTTAATGTTCTGAGCATTTGCTCGTTCTGTCCCATTTCCCCAATCAGGACACGAGAGAAGAGAAGAAGGCGCCTTAACTCTAGACTACAAGCTAAGACCCAGGTTGCGTTTCTAAGGCCTTAACAAATACAAACTTATTTACAAACGGGAATGAAAATTGGACTAAATGGTGGTGTTACTTGTTTTGTGTAAAGATGAGGTGACTTGACTAGCTAGTAATGCCGGAGCCGGAGCCTGTGTGGGTGCTCAGAGTGCATTGATATATCCCGAATAATGCATCCTGATGTCACCTCAAACCACTGCTCATTGCGAAACCAGAACTTAGTAAATGATGAATAAACAGGCAGCTGAATTAGGTTCCATCTTGAAACCAGATTGAACAATCTCAGTCCCACACCTTACATGTAAACCCTTTGTGCTTTAAAAATTATTTATTAGAACACACTGACAATTTGATGAATTTATTTGTGTGCAGGTAAATACATAAGTGCTTGCGTAACTATGTATGTATGAAGGTATATATGTATCATACACATATGAACATGTATTTGTAAGCATGAATGTATATTATACCCATATGAATGCTCATACATGATAGGTGGGTGGAGTGTATGGATATGTATCAATACATGTGTATGTAGCTGTATGTCACAGCTGTTTGTGTGTAGACATATATGTGGATATACCTGCATATGTATACATACGTTTGTATAGGACCATATGTTCATTTATGTACATGTATATACATGTATTTGAGTAAACATATGGATACATTGTGTATCTCCACGTTTGTATGTTTATGTGTGTGCATTTATAGGACATGGATGGGTTTGCATGAGAGAATTGTAACCACCACTCAGATGATAACGTTGGGCATTTCTAGTACCCTAGAAGGTGCCCTTACCTCCTCCTTGCCTCTGTCACCAGCTACTCTCCAACAAGACATGACAGGTGTTGTGACTGAGTCTACTTGCTCTTGGGCCTCACAGATGTGGAAGCATGTCTGTGCAGTCTCCTGCATCTTGCCTTTGATGATGCTGTACTCCGTGTGGTCCGTGTCTGTTTCACGCACCAGTGGTCTGTTCTTAGTTACCTCACTGCAGGCCTGAGTTGAACACTGTGCAGTTTTTTCTCTCTTCTTGAAAATGGAAATGCCAGGTTCCCTTGTGGACTCTTCTGGCTACTAAGTTGTGAGCATGTGCTCTGGTGTGAGCATAGAACATCATAGCTGCTCCCGAATCATTTCCTTAAGTGTTCCAGTCCACACTCGCCCTAAAGGGGCAGAAGGGTTCAGTTGCTGTCTTTAACCAAGTCTTAGATTTGCCGGTCTCTAATTCCTCAGACTCTTTGTGGGTTTTTAGCCACACTGGGCATTCATGCAGAGTCCCCAGTCCCATGCAGACGCTCTCGAGTCTAGGTTTTCATATTTGCTGTCTCTATGGATTTTGGGAGTTTTAATTTCATCAGAGCTTTATCTATGGTTTTTCTCCTAGTGTTTGGAGACATGTTTGTTTGTTTCCTGGTTTGGGGGCTGTGGGGTGTGTTTTCAGAATTAGAAGAGTTTAGCTTTATTTCCATGTGAAGCAGCTGTCCTGATACCATTTCCTGTTCATCTGAAATAATTCTTTTATTATGTAGAAACTCCATGTGTGCATTTGCATCTGCTTTGGACCTTCAGTTACTTTGCCATATTTGTTAGTTAGTTAGTTAGTTGTTAGTTTTTTCAAGACAGGGTTCTCTGTGCAGCCCTGGCTGTCCTGGAACCATTCTGTAGACCAGACTGGCCTCAAACTCAGAGATCTGCCTGCCTCTGCCTCCCGAGTGCTGGGGTCAAAGGTTTGCACCCCCACTGCCTGGCCGTATTCATTCTTTATTCATTTGCGCATACCACACAGACTGACTTAGACCAGCCATGTATTTTTCTGTCTCCCATGGGCATGCTTTCCCTAGTCTTGCTGTTTGAAAGATTTTGGCAATTCTTCCGGTTCTTGTTTTCTGTTGAACTTTATAAAAACCTCCCAGTTCCAGATCAACCATCACTGGAATCCTGCAGGAACTGTTGGAAATGCTGTGTGCTAACTAGGAAGGCTGACAGCTGTTTACCATTGAATCCTTCCACCCACTAGGGTGTAGGAAGGCAGACATTAAGCTGGGTCACAGAAATATGGGAAGTCTTTGACCCTCTGGAGCGATAGACAGAAGTTGGGCAGATCAGGTGAATGACAGGGGACAGGAAACTTGGAAGTGGCACTTACCCGATGACAGAAATGTCTCTCCTGGGCAACCATGTGAGGTAGTGAGGTCACTGCTAGGGCGGGGAACTCAGAAGGAAGGGGAAAGTCTGGGAGAAGGCGGTGAAGATGGGAGATGAGTTCATGTGTGAAACACTACCGTTAAGTAACTAACGTTTAAGTGCCTTTTTCCGACGAGATTCCCATCAGACCTAGAGTTCCTCAGGTCACCCCATTGATTATTCTAGTTCCTGATGGAAGTCAACTCTGATGGCTTTCCCGTCCCTGTGGGGGTGACTGCTGAGCCTTCCAGACCAGCATTCAGGTTTCTCTTTTGGTCCCATCTCCCAGGCCTTTGTCGCGTTCGCCTGGGGGACATGCTTTGGCTGTCTCAATCCTAAAGTCCTGTCTTCCTCCCAAGGTATCCCCAGTGCCCGGCCATCTGGAAACTGCCTCTTGTTTTCGTTTGTTCATCTCCACCCTCCCCTGGAGGTCAGGGCCTCTGGCAGGCTCTCTCGGAATTCTTCTAGTCTTTCTTGTTTGCCGCTGATCATACGGCATTGCACTGCTGGTGAGCCAGTCATAAACAGGCACAGCTGTACTGCAAGCTCCTTTTGGAACCAGAAGAGTTCTGGTTCATGCTGGAGCATCCTCATCCCTACGTTAAATGACCCTGGGCCCAGAAGAACAGAGTTAATGCCGACACTTGTCTACAGATGAAAAACACCCAAGGATAACGATAATGGATTGACGCAACATCTTATTCCTTCAGGATATACATGGCATTCCCTGCGAGATCTTGACCAGATCACTGAAAGCCATGCAGGGAGCCAGACATGATCTAGCAAAGCAAATGCCCGACATTCAGCAAATTCGAGAATCCCTCGAGCATCAGCTGACCTGTAAAATCGAGGAGAAGGTGTTACTATCTTCAGGTAAGCCTGCTGCTACCACCTGGCACTTCATTGCTACAAAAGGGAGCTAAATTCTAACAACCTTTTTATAATTTTAAATGTTTGCAAACTTTGACACTAACGACTTCCTTACTGTCTGCACTTAAAATGCTGGGTCTTGGGTTCCACTTTTATCTTGAAAGAAGCCCTGACTCCTACTTTGGGGTGGATAATTTCCCTATAATCCTAGCACTCAGAAGGTAAGGGCAGGTGGGCCAGGACTTTAGAGTCCTTCTTAGTTATATAGCATATTCGAGTCCAACCAGGGTTACAAGAGATTCTCCCAGAAAAAAAAAAAATCCAAGAACAAATAAACAATAATAAGGAAGCCCTGAGTCTGGATCCCAGCCTAAGAAGCAGGCTTATTCTCTCCAGTGACACCGTGGATAACATTGTATTATTTACTTTGGCTTTTCACTTTACCACAGAGGCGATGGAGACTCATGAACGATGCTTTTCTTCCAGATAGGTACAATGTACCTCTCATGACCACTTTGCCAGCTGAAGAAGTACCCAAAGCCTCCCAGCTTCCCCCGCAAGGCAGACCATTGATCAGACAGAGGACTGTGTTTACCGATAAGGTGGCTGTCCCAAAGTGAGTATTTTCAAATATATATGATTATTTGTCTTATCCAACTGAAGTTGCTAAGAGAAATTTATTTTAGAGGCTGGAAGTTCAGAATCAGGGTGTCAAAGTGACATACCTCCTCCAAGAAGGCCATGCCTCCTAATCTTCCCAAACAGGTCCAGTGGAGACCAAGCACTCAAACATTTGAGCTTAGGGGGGCCATTTTCATTCAGACCAGCACAGGTAGTAATCCCATTATGGGGACCCAACCCTTTGACTCCATTTATTCCAGTAGTTTCCAAAGCCCTGCCTGCAGATGTCACCACACTCCAGGTCTGGGGGATTACAAACATGAGTCCATAGCAGCGGATCCCATCCACACCTCCTGTGTAGTCTTGGGCTGGTAACCAGACTTTTGTGGTTTCCATAGACATATGTGTTGGCAATAGTATTTACTTACATGCTTTAGAAATTTTTTTGTCTTCCTTTATTTTTTTTTATTTTAGATTTAAGAAAAGTACCAAAGAAAATCATTTTCTCAGAAAGTTTTCATCTACCAAGTGAGTGCTGGGCAAGGTTCTGGGGGTGTCGGGATGGATATAAAGTTTCTGAGCATTCCTCTCGGGATAAAGTGGGGGTTCACTGCGATTAAGTGAAGCCATGGTGGTTATTCATCAGGATAGCTGTCCTAGTCCTTCATGGTCTATTATTTGTGACATGCCATCTTCAGCCACCCTGTCACTCAGTTCACCATGTCACGGCGTCCGTGAAGAAAAAGGAGCACCCCTGAGTCCTTCTAAACAGCCTTCCCCAGTGTAGTTTTTAACAAGCACATTTAAATAGAACAGACGGCGTTTCGGTGGCTGGATCCAGGATCACATAGGGGTCGGGGCCATTTCTGCATTCTGGTTCCCTGTAATGGCAATGATGACTCCAGCCTGCCTCCCGCTGGGGCCCCTGAGATGATAAGAATCTTTGCCCGATCACTCAGCAGCTGATATTCATCAGGTGCTCTTTTTGAATCTAATTTTTAAAAAATTCCGTAATATGTGACACTTTTTTATTTCCAGAATACTTTTTTTTCTGGTGCTGGTTTGTTTTGTAGACAAGGTCTGTCTGGCCTGGACCTCTCTCTGACTACGCTGGCCTTGAAGTCACAGATAAATGCTCCTGCCCCAGCCTAATTAACTGGGATTACAGCATGGGCTACCGTACCTGGCTTAGCATCATTTTGCAAATTAAATGAGAACATATAAAAGGATCTTGGCACTTGTGGGCACTCAATAAATTACCAATATGTTTCTGTTATTAATTAGTTCTGGATGATACTCAATTTCTCTTGTTGAATGTCATCCTCTTGCCTGCGTCTGGAGATGTCGATACTATAAAGTCTCTTCTCTGAAAGGAAGAGCAGGAGATTGGGGGAGAGGAAGAGAGAGAGAAACAAAAACAAAATATGCATGAAAATTCAGAATAAAGCCAATTGTATGCTGATTAAAAGACCTGATTTGTAAAAAGATAAAAAAGCACACCTGGTGGTAAATTCTGAAATGAGGAATCAACACCCCATGTTGGTTATGACAGCACCCCTGTACCCCCATTTTGGTTCTGACTTATACAGGACGCCGCCCTTCAGCTCGGAGGAGGAGCTGGATGAAGAGGACTTCATCCCTGCATACATATCCCCAGACTTATTTACGGTCCAGCCGTCTAAGAGTAATCTGAGCAACTTCCGGAAGAATTCTGTCAAAAGTGACACGGATTGGACGGAGGGAAGCGAGATGGAGGACTCGGATGTTTCCCCGAAGCCCACAGGTGAGCCTTGATCTCTGAAAACCCCCTCTCAAGTGTGCTTAGGACATGGTCCCTGCCCAGGGGCACCACGCCCTGGGCATCTGAGCTGGAACTGTGCGTGAGGACTGTGGGGCTCGTCCCAGGGCAGCGCTAGACAGCCACCCATCTTCAAGTAGACAGGGAAGAGCGGGTTGAGGACGCCTGAGTATGCGGCCCTCCTACAGCCGATTGAATGAAGTGCCCCAAGCTGAGTGACTTCAACACCAGAAATCTGCTGTGTCCGTATCCTGTAGGCTGGAAGAGTATAAACTCAAGGTGTTGGCAAGGTTCCTTCCTAAAGAGAGCCACAGGGAAGGTGTGCTCTGTTTCTCTGGGGAGACTCTGTTCTCCCTGTCTAACTTTGTATCATCTTCCACTGTGAGTTCCTCTCGGTCCTGGTTTCTAGGCTTTTGTTTTGTTTTGTTTTGTTTTGTTTTACTTGATTTTCAAGCCTGGGTTTCTCTGTAGCTTTGGAGCCTGGAACTTTAGCTCTTGTTGACCAGGCTGGCCTCGAACTCGCAGAGCTCTGCCTGCCTCTGCCTCCTGAATGCTGGGATTAAAGGTGTGCGCCACCACTGCCTGCCTCCTGGTTTCTAGTTTTAATAAGGACTGTTCACATAGATCATGGACCACTCTTTGAATTGTGTGTGTGGTGCATGTATGTGTGTGTGTAGTGCATGTACATGCGTGTGAACAGTGTATGCACATGTGTGGTGCATGTATGTGTGTGCATATATGCATGTGTGTATTGTGTGGTTGCATGCATACACATGTGTACACATATGAAGGACAGAGGTCAGTGTTGGGTATCTTTATTTTCTTTTTTTGAGACAGTGTCTGTCACATAACCCAGAGCTCACTGATTTGGCAAGGCCAGCAGGCTGTCGAGCTCCAGGAATGTTCTTGCCTCCACCTCCCCCAGCACTGTGATTACATGCACGTGCCAGCATACCTGGATTTTTTGTGGGTGCTGGGATGGAACTCAGGTCCCCATGCTTGTGTGCAGGCATTTTACTGCCTAAGCCATCTACCCGGCCCAGCCCCGTGGGACCACTCTCAATGACCTCACTCTAACTTAACTTCACTTCCAACGAAGATTACGTTCTAAACTGAGCGCCTCAGCATGGGAATCCCAAGGGACAGAATTCAACCTGTTAACCTTGGCTGACTGAGAACGGCTGTCCTAATGGGCCGTGCTTTCGACAGGGTGATCTTAAGAAAGACTAGCCTCCTGTGTGAGATTCCTGACCACTTCCAAAAGGAGACAGAGCCAGTAATGGTCTTCTTAACATAGATTGTTTCAGTATCATTTATAATTGAAGATTTTAAATATATCTGGTTTAGCTATATTACATATAATTTGAATATACTACATAGTTATATAATTTTGGAAAATATAATGAGTGCATTTAAAAATAACGCACTATTTTCTACATACCCATTAAATATTATATACTTATTTGAATGAGACAACCCACTGTTGGTTTGAGTGAAAACTTTGTAGCTTCATGCCTGGGCATAGGATTTCTTCTCTTAAGGAAATTATAAGTATTTAGTTTTAATTTTTTTTTAATTTTATGTGTATGTATATGTGTATATGTGTGTGCACGCTTGTGTGAGGCCACAAGAGGGCATCAGATCGCCTGGAACTGGAGTTAACAGGTGGTTATGAGCTTCATGATGTGGGTCCTGGGAACTGAACCTCTTAATCGGTAGGAACAGCGGTGCTATTGACCCCTGAGCCATCCGTCATCTCTCCAACCCCTTCTTCTTTCCAAACCCAAAATGCCTCAATTAGTTTTATTTGAATGATGAATCGTGGTATGTAAAGCTAAGACTCCTTCAGAGCCGACTGGGGGCTTTTGGAACTGATGGTGATACCGTCTATGGAAACCTTCTCTTGACTGTGTTCTGTTGCTCCTATAGGAACCTCTGTTAAGATACAAACTGAAAATGTTGAGAGCATGGTTTTACACCAAGGAAGTGGGAATAAACCAGTTACTGGAATGAATATTGCTGAGACACATATCAAAAAGGAAGACTTGCAAGAATTAAAGGTGAAACCACTTGCTAACTAGTTCATCTTCGGATGAATTAATTAGTAAATATATTTTATAATAGAATCAAAGTTGATTGTGATTAGTTAATATAGTGAAGGCTGATGCGTCGTCCTGATTTGTTCTTAGTGTTGCATTTTTTTAACCATCCCATAGAAAATATCCTGTCTGACAGCAGGTATGTACAGATCAAGCAATCTGAAGTCTGTAGTGTCCCAAACCGCTAAACTTCGTAAACACTGGCGTCATCTCAGACATTCGCAGGATTTGAGATGCAGCTTACAGAGTCTAGGTCTGGCCTCAAGTATGTACACAAGAATTCAAAATGCACACAAGAAAGTTTCTGATTTTGAATCACACTGGATTTGGAGTTTTCGGATTGGAGATACTCACACCCAATAAGATGTCTGAAAATAACCCTAAGCCCAGCTCCCTGTCTAATTTGAAATACTTCTAGCCCAGTCATTTCAGTTCTCTGTAGGACTGTTCAGCCTACAATGCAATGATATTTGTCTCTCTCACTGCACAGATTCTCACAGCCCCATCCTATGTGAGTTTGCCACCTGCAGCCGTTAGATGTTTTGACCACAGCAGTGGGATGAGCTAGAATCCAGAGCCTCCACATCTACTCCAGGGATTTTTCTGATGCCTGGAAGTAAAATAGGAACTTTTAAGAATTTGTCCAACCTCGGAATCAGAAT
The DNA here is from genome assembly GCF_950005125.1 of Chionomys nivalis. Taxonomy (NCBI): domain Eukaryota; kingdom Metazoa; phylum Chordata; class Mammalia; order Rodentia; family Cricetidae; genus Chionomys; species Chionomys nivalis. Next base: position 5,158,054 of record NC_080097.1, read on the forward strand.
CATCGGAGAGGCCTGGAAGGTTCTGGAGCAGTTCTAACACCTAGAGTGTTTGTAATGGAGCCCGGCTGTTGCTGCTCTGCCTAGCTGGCTGTATAGACTGTGTGTTCCAGTATGGCCATCCTCTCCAGTTCTGTAGCTAAGCCCACCCCACTCCCGTTCATCCACCAGACTCAAAACAATCCGGTGAACATTCTTCATTAGTTATTGGGTTTTTTTGTGTGTTAACACAAACCAAAAAAATAAAATTGTCAAAATGCTGCATCATTCAAGATGGCATGGCTCTCCTGGAAAAAGACTTGCCAGAAATGTGTTCCTTCTAGGGGGGGCTCTCATTCTACAAGACTCCTGGGTGACATAAATCACCCTGACTAAGAGTTTCCTCCCGCTACCATCTTTGTAGTCTAGATTTTTCTAAATTCATAGTTGATAAAGAAAAAAATCTATGGCATGGAAAAGAGAAGTGATTTCTGTAAATTTCATGATGCGGGTTTTAAAATTCACTTTGCAGCTCTGAAAGGTGCCTCCATTTGGGCTCCTGTGCCATTTCCACCTTCTCGTTCAGTGTCGGCTGCTCGACTTAAACCACAAAATGAACGAGAAGCACTGTTTCTTTAAGAAATGCAAGTTATAGCTGGGTGGTGGTGGCACATGCCTTTAATCCCAGCACTCGGGAGGCAGAGGCAGGCCGATCTCTGTGAGTTTGAGGCCAGGCTGGTCTACAAGAGCTAGTTCCAGGACAGGCTCCGTAGCTACAGAGAGAACCTGTTTATTCTCTGTGTTTCTTTCAGTGCACAGATGGAGATGATGATGGCTGGGACATATCATCCTTAGAGGAAGAGAAATCCTGGGAGAAAAAGCTAGAACAGAGGGAACCCCCACCTGTGAAGAGAGATCTAAATTCCAGTCAAGTGCCAAGGGCCTGGGGCCCAGTGAACCCTCGGGAATTCAAGGAAGAAGGTTAGCATTCCTCACTCCCACATGGATGGGCCGTGTTTCTGGAGTGTGTACGTGTGTGTGTGTGTGTGTGTGTGTGTGTGTGCGCGCGCGTTAATGTACATGTGTGGGCAGGAGTCACTGGTCTCTTCCTGAGAAGCTGTCTGCATTGTGTTTGAGGCACGATCTCTCCTTGGCCTGGCGCTCACCAGGCAGGCCAGACTGGGTGGTTCTTGTGAGAGTTCCGGGTCTGTCGCTGTTTCTGCTCCCTCAGTGCCGGGGAAACAGTGACCTTTTTAAAATGTGAGATCTGGGGATCAAATTCAAGTCCTCAGGACTGATCTGCAAGCACTGTAGCAATCAAGCTAAGCCTTTGGTCCCAGAGTCTTTCAACTGTACACCTATCTGCGGTTAGTTACACTTCTGTTCGTTCAGGCAGACACACTGCTGGGGGCTGGGATCATAGCTCAGTGGTCGAGCCACTTAGCCAAAACCAAAACCAGACCAAACCAAATGACACAGTTGTTAGAACCAAGATCTTGACGTTATCTTTCTATTACAAGGTATATCTGAATATTGGTAACTTACTTCACAAACGTACAAAACATTTTAATTTCTGCTGTAATGTTTCATTAAATAACATAGTGTTATTTTTCACCATGCCCACACAGATATTCCCTTTGTGCAGATGCCTCTAGAAATGATCCTCTCTGAGCTTACACAAGGATGAGAACAGGCTTTCTGCAGTCCTCCAGGACTCCTGTATCTCCTACTAAGTACTTGGTTTTCTTCCAAGGTGATTTTTTTTTCAGCGTTGTAGTCTGTGGGATGGATCACAAATGACGTTGACATTGTAATTTGGAATGCTTCCTGTCCACCAGAAGAGAGCCTAGATGTAACTCTCAGCAGACCTGGTTTCTAAATTCAAAGTCAATAAGTGTGTGCACCCACATGTGTGAGTGTGTGTGTGTGTGCATACATATACACATCCTGTTTACTTTGCTTGATTGACTTGTTGAGACGAGATTTCACCTGCGTCACGGTATAGCCCAGGGCTGGCCCTGAGCTTTCAGTCTTCCCGCACCACATCTGGAGCACCAGCATTATAGGTGTGCTACTGGGATCAAATCTAGGCTTGTGTGCCAAGTCAGATCCAGCCACCCATCCCCAATAAGCCAACTAAAAGACCCAAACTGACCGCGGGCCACAAAGTAGATTTGTTTAGTGTGACTGCATTAGGAAGAGGGACAGAGCTGTCCAGTGACCACCCCCAAGTCAAAGTTTAGAGGCCAAGAGCATCCATGGTTGAGCAATTGGTCTCTCCCACCACTGACCCAACCATTGCCTGGGATTTAGTCTTAACCTGAGAAACAATCTGACTTATTGTTAGAACTGTATCCCATCTCATTTTGGGTAGGGCCTTTTCCTCCTCCCACCATGAGATTCCTGGGGGGAGTTCTCATTTCTTTGAAGTCCATTGTGTTGAATGGCACGGTATCTCTTCAAGATACATGCACATCTTCCACGCCAGTTATACCACCATGCCCAGTTGTAGTTTATATAAAATCAAAGTAATCCTGGTGTATTATAAAAGGTAAGATGAGCAGAAGGGTCCTCCATGATATTGCTCACCATCTTTAATATCCAGTGGGCCATTCCCATGTCTCTCAGTACTGCACTCAAACCTGCCTCTTGATTTGACAACTTCAGATATTAGCTACTGATGTCCTGCTAAGAAGGGGGCGTCTTTACCACCATCCTCGACACCTCGTTGTGCCCCTGTTCGCAGCTTCCTGCCAGTGCAGAGAGTTCCCACAGCCATGTCTCCTGTCTGCAGCAGGTCATCTTGTCCCCTATGGGAGTTCTCAGCTCTGAGTATGTCAGCTGTACAGTAACTGCCACATGATAATGTGTCTGCAGCAGTGCCATTGTGAAGTTATCTCTGCTTAGGACTCAGAAAACCCAAAAGACTGCTTGAGAGACATTGCCTTATGAGGAACTGGGAGCATGCTTCCATGCCAGGACCCCACGTTTCTCAGAGAACATTCTAGAATCAAATTAGAGCGGAGTTCTCCACAGCGTGCTGCTCCCGCAGCTCAAAACCATGACTGTAATTAACTTCAAATTTAAGTTCTTTTGCCCCAGCAAAATCTCTGTTTAACACTTACCTCTAAATATTAGAGATTCACATCGATGTGTAGGATTGCATGTTCCTTTCCTGCCCGGTTTCTGTTTGCTTGTAGTTAATAACACAGCACAGACACGCCAAAAACTCAGTATCCAGGCTCCATGCTGAACACCAGGGAAAGAGAAGCAGGACACAGGCCCAGCTACCCTGGAGCTCATGGGCGTCAGAATGGATGGTCACAGGCCACCGTGTCCTGTGAAGAGATCTAGAAATGTGGCCAACTTGGGGGTGGGCGTGCTAGCAACCTCCCCCAAAGCATGTAGGGACCTGGGGCAAGGTGAACAGATTGAGACACTGGGTGAACAAAGACTGAAGTGGGGGTCTGAATATCCCAGTTTAACCATAGGTCCCCTCCCCCTCCTGCTCCCTGTCCAGGACTTCAAGACAACGAATCGAGCACCCTGAAAAGCAGCCTAGTGACTGTGACTGACTGGAGTGATGCGAAGGGGAGGATGGGAGGAGCTCGGGATGTCATGGACGTGTAGGTACAGCTCCAGTCAGAGAACCGCTCCGCAGCCAGCGCTGGCCGACAGCCAATAGGATTCCAGCGCTCCTCAGCATTCCCACCGTACAAGGAAACTCATTCAGAGCAAGGGCGTCTTTGACGACACGTACCGCAGAATTGAAAACTGTCGGCTGTGTAGAAGCAAGATGTCCTTTAAATCATAAAATGTGTTTTCCAGTACGGTACTCTAGTGTTAAATGTATTTTTTTTCAAATAACTTTTAAGTCTTTTTTTTTTTTGACTGATAGTAGGCTTTGGTTTGAGTTATTGTAGCTTTTTAAAATATGTTCTGTCACGTCAGTAGCTTTTATGTTACAAAATTCTGTTAAGTCTCTTCAAAATTGAATTAGTGATACCAGTGACACCCTACGTGTTAAACTGGTTGTTTTCCGTACACATTATGTCTAGAATGGTAACAATTAGCTAGGCCCATGCTAAATACATTTCCCTGAAGTACCTTTGATCCCACGGAGCTCTGAGGCCCTCTTAGCATGTTGCTATTGACCAATTATTTTCTGCAGTGTAATATTTATCTCGGATATTTTATGAATAGCGTGCAACTGTTCTAAATGCCAACTGATTTTCATGAGATGATCATTAGAAAGAGATGAGCCATTCCTGAGTCACACATGTGTGTATTTTCTGTGTTCTTCAGTACCCAGCCATTATAAAATACCTCAGAACTAATTTATATTCTTGATCAGTGATCTCGGCAATGATCGGAAAATTTATATGTAAACTGTTTGCTTGCCTTTTTTTTCTTTTTTAATTTTTTTCTTTTTTAAAAAAATAGTTTTTATACTTTGTGGTACCATTAGGACACTGTCTCAGAAAAAAAAAAAAGAAAGGTAACATTTTAATAGCTTGTTGATTTGGGGTCTTCTGTCATCCATCAGCAGTGCCAGTAAAGTCCTCCATGACAACCTGTGACTGTGGCTGTTTATTGGGGATGGCTTCTCGGCTAACTTTATGAAGGGGCTTACACAAAGCCATGGCTTCTGACACCCTGACCTTGGAATAAATCTCTACGGCTACTGTGGCTGCCATCCACCCTTCCACCCTCCTGCAGGGGCCACCATAGGCTCGCCTTTTGTAGACATCCAAAAGCTTATTAAGTGTCAGACTGAGATGTGGGTAGAGATGAACAGCCTGCGCCCCACTCACTTCCGCAACAGATTTTTATCGATCGAAGCACATAGCTTTTTGTTTATTTATTTATTCTGTTTTTTAAGAATGTCTGAACTAGGCAGCCACAGCTGACTTGGAACTCAACCTGCCCTAGACCAGCCTGACCTTGAACTCAGAGATCCAGCCGCCTCTACCTCCCGAGTGCTGAGATTAGAGGCGCGCGCGCGTGCGTGCGTGTGTATGACCACGCCCAGCCTGAGCTACGTGGCTTTGCTTCTGTTCTGGGTGTGATTTAGGCCTCCATTCGGGTAGAATTTTGAGATGTGATCTTTTTGAAATCATGAAGAAAGAGAGGCTGCTCCGGGTTCTGTGCCGTGGTTTGATTTCTGGGACTGGGGAAGTATAATGGTCCTCTGCCCAAACCCAGCATAGGAATTAACTTGGTATATTTTGGTCACAAGACTCAATTCTTTAACTTCTCTGTTTAGTTTTGTTTCATTTTTCCCCATTCTGTTTGATTTATTCTTTCTTCTGTAGCCAGACCTATGGCCCCTGCCCAATACCATCTACCCCTTTCTCCTCTACTTCCCTATATTCTACCCATCCGCGTTCTTCACCAGCTCAGCTGAAGAACAACAATCACTTTAGATGTATGCCTTCACAATACTGTTTCCACACTGGTCTGTGGTGCTTACAAAAAAAAATATTTCAAGTATTAACAAGGTATGGCATTTAAAAATTTTTAATTGTATTTTTCAAAACATTTTTTAAAACTTCTTTTTCTTTCCATTGAGTTCCTGCAAACAATGTGATTTTTTCCTTTTCAATCATTCGCTCTTGGGGAAAGTCACGTGGCACCCAGCACCCGTGTGATTCATCCCGGACGATTTGTAGCTCTTGACACAGGTGCCGGATTCTTACAACTGATAACAGCTCACGTCCTGGCCCCATCTTTCAAAGGCTTCTGCTTTCTACTCCACTTTTCTTGGCTGCGTATGCAGGAGGAGGAAAGGAGCCACCACCAAGGGCGCTGGGGGTGTGAGTGAGTTGGGTCACACAAGCTGTGTAGGGATGGTGATGAGGGCTGCCTTTGTCGGCAGGTGGTTTGCAGGCCAGCCTCAGGATCCCTGTCTTGAAAACTGGCCAGTGTCTCAGTGACCTCCTGAGTGCTATGTGCAGGACTCAGGAGACAGACAGGAACTGAGAACAGCAGGCACCGCACAGCCCGCCCTCCCTGCTACTTCCTCAGCTGGCTTTGGATTCAACCACAGCCAGGGCCCAGCTCACCCAAGGGTGTCAGACAACCCTTGTAATCTATGATCCACTTAAAGGACAATGACAGCTTGGCCTCGGTAGTCCTTTCTTGAGCCATTGTCATGAATGGCGGTCCTGTCAGACAGGTCTAAGAAACTGGAAGGCAGCTCTACATGGCAGGTAACGACGTGACTGTTTATCTGGGACACCTGATGAGGAATAGTCTCAACTTGCCCGCATCCCGTTTACAAGCCACCATTGCTGACATACTTCTGCCTAACATGTGGATGGGACGAGGGAAGCTCTCAGCGTACCAAAGATCAAAGTGACCGTCACCCCAACATTTCCTGAGCCTTTGAACTAAGCGTCCATGTATTCTGTGGGTATAAAATACGCAGATCCTGTAAATAACCTGTTTATTTTCCTTATAGAAAGGCACAACAGAAAATGATCAGCATATAGCTATAAGAACATTTACATCCGTCCAATCAACAGTCTTCAAATTCATATTTTAAAAAAACAAGCGGAAGCGGCAATTACAGGAGGGCCCCGGAAGGATCATTGCGTGAACAGTTCAGTTTCAAGACACAGCTCGTCAGGCGCTCCTTTAGACATAAGCGTTCTTATCAAACTGTTTTGAAGGACCTGTGGTTTTAAAATCACCTTCTCCACCATGATACTTGGTCCGGGAAGACGTGACAGACGTGGGTCCATTGTACGTGTAGCCCATTCTGAAAGGTAATGCATACTTTGTTGGGAGCAGTGAGACCCCAGATCCTGAATTTCTTGTAATCCCCTGATCTGAGTGCCTACAGCTGCTCTGAGCACGAGACCTTCAGGAGCTCCTGATGGCAGGAGAGTGGTTTCTGGTGGGTTTGGCTGGGGCGTGGCTATCTCTATATAATCTGCCCCTGAACACAATAAAGGGGCATTCTTGGGGAATTCAAGGATGACCCATGTTGCTGTCTCTGTGTGTCTGTGTATTTTAACCTCCAGCCCCCTTGCCCAAAGCTCGCGAACTCGCTGCCAGCGCACAGAGTGCAGACACGGAGGCGCAGTGAACACAGCAGGGCGAGCTTTAAAAATAATACCTGTCCCTAACCCTTTCCCACAGTTACTTCTCATTTCTAAGAGTTACAAATTGTGTGTAACTTGCCCCAGATGTAATGATTTAGAAATAATACAGCTGGGTGGTTCTCAACCTATGCGTTGAGGCCCCTTTGGCAAACTTCTAGCTCCAAAAATATTTACATTATAATTCACAAACTAGCAAAATTACAGTTATGAAGTAGCAATTAAGTAATTTTCTAGTCGGGGGGGGGGTCACCACAGCATGAAGTACTAAAGGGTCGCAGCAATAGGAACCACAGGTGTAGCCCTTTTTTAGCAGCTGTTTCTCTCTCTCTTACCTGGGTGTTTTATTGTTGTCAGATATCGAAAAGCAAAATATGACACCACCAATGATACAGAGCGAGGCTCCTGCCCACCCGATGAAGAGAGCGGCTCCCAGCTCGTACCTGTGAGGAAACAACACGGCATTACAGGCAGCTCACGGGCGCTGGGCAAGCCCTGCCGACTACAGCTTACTAACCGCCCACACTTTCCTTATATAAACTAACAAAGGAAGTAGGAACGTTTTGGGGTCAGTGTTTGTTTCTAGTCTCTCCTGCTTCCTGACAGGGAACGAGGGTAGCGAGGCCCAGCCAGGTCAACGACGGGGTTACCTGACTCATGAGCACCTTCCATTCTCTGCCTTCGCTTTCCCGAACTTCCCGCTCATTTCTTCTGTCCCACGGACTAAATCACTTATCCGCGCTGCAGTGAGGGAAAGGACCCCGACCTCCACATCTGTTCTAGCAAGTTCAGTAAACATCAGATAACCTGCTGTATGCAAAATATGAAGGTGCCGGGCGTCTGTGCAGAAAGGGTGAGGGCCAGAGGAGAGCATCATTCCTATGGTCTACTGGGGACATTTAGAGGTAACCAGTGACCAGGCTTCGAGATGGCAGAATACAATGCCTCCTCAATGGCCAAAGTGAATGCAGACACGAGTAGATAGTCCTTCCCCAGGCGGGAAGGATAGGACTGTCAAAAATGAAGTCACCTGTCAGACAGCTAGAAGAAACCCTTTCAGGTGAGGAACAGCCACACACCCCTAAAAGAAGGAACGAGGTTTGTAAAACCGCAGAGGCTTTTGGGTTCTAGTGTCTGCCTGCCCCTCTTCCTGTAGAACTGTTTACTTCTGTGAGAAAGCATCTCACTTTTGTTCCATAGACACACGTGTACACACATGCACACACGCGCACACACACAAGCATACACACTGCGAGACTAAGGAAAAGCTCTCCTGGTGCATTTCAGTATAAAAGGAACCCAGGGTGTGTTTTGGTCACACGGATCCATGCAGAGATAATCTCAGGAGAGCCCAAAGTGAAGAGAAGACGGGGTTCCAGACAGCCACCCTCTCTTTTGCTCCTGACATGGACCAGGCATGAAGCATGAAAGAGCCTGGCTTTGGCTTGGTGTGGAGGCCCCACTGCTGTGGGGAACAGCCGGCAGGAGCTCTCCAAGGTCCTTAGCCCATTGATCCTGCCCACTTGACTGTGTAGGGGGAGTCTCTGCACCCTTGTATCCCTGCATGGGCTTTCTGTGGTGGTCTGTGTGTAGCTGTAGGAGTCCCTGGAGCCTGCACCACTAGCAGGTAGGGAATGCATCAGGAACTTTTTTTTTGTTCCATCTGGGATGGAGTTATGCGTACTCTGTAGTGTGATCCTTTCTCTTCTCTCACACTTACGTCCTTGGAAGTCAGGTGACAGATGGGGACAAGGGACAGGTGTGGCAGGACAAGTAGGGATTAGCACTTGGTCAGCTTCCGAAGACTCCTTCCAGGCTTCTGATGTAGCAGCGACAGAAACAGGAAGTTGTGGGTGGTGACACACCTTCAGGCTGCACGCGTACACACACACCAAGAAGGCCAGGAGTGAAGTACACATCAGAAGAGATTTGGCCAGATCAGGAGTAATGGGGTGGGGAGCGGATTTCTCAGTAACAAAACCAACAAACTGTCATGCTCTGTATTCGAAAACAGCACTGCCCAGATTCTCCTGTCCTCTCCTAAGATGCAGAGTCGTGCGTCATTGCAGGTGCGTGACCTTTGACTCCCCTGAACCCCTGAGGTCCCGGAAGGAACTGGCTTCACATCCTACTGGACTCATTCTGTGACAGCAGCTCAGGACAACACTTCTCACGGAGACCGTTCCCATAGGAAACAGAACCTCATCTGACATCTCTCTCCACCCCGGAGGTCATCTCTCCTTGCCCTGTGCTGTACTGGACATTCACCGTCCAAGAGTCCCCGGTCTCTTTTCAGTCATGGGTTTTACTGAAGGAGGATGTCAGTCCCAGCCGCCTCGGTGATTAGGCAAGAGTCTCCAGCTCTTACAAATGGTCAGTGAGGAGAAAATATCCCAGAGGCCACGAGCCACACAGCTCACACAGCTCAGCGACATGACCTTCCTGAGAGGAGCATTGCAAGCACTCACAGGGTGGAGCAAACCTCAGCGTTGCGTCTTCACTGACTCAAGCCGTCTTGAAACTTCCTGAGGGGATTTAGGGATGATGATCTTGGTTTATATAATAACTGGTTCTTTTATTCTAGTTTTTAAGTTTTGAGACAGGGTCAGGCCTAATGGATCTCAGGAGGACTTCAGACTTGCTGTGTAGCTGAGGGTGAGCTTGAACTTGTTTCTCAGTCTCTACCTCTACAGTGATGGGATTGTGGGTGGACCACCCTGGTTGGTGTCTGTGGGGGACCGGGTAGACCCCAGGGCTCCGGCACGCTACGCTAGCGCTCCACAGACTGAGCTGCATCCCCAGACCCTCATTCCATTTTTAAAATATATTTTACTTTTCACAAATGTAGGACCAGTTTCGTGGGAATTTTTTTCCCATTTGATTTCTATTGTAAATCTTGTCAAACACTTCAGAGAAATCTGGAGTTGTTTTTTATACATTCCCCCCCCCCTTTTAACAATTCTGTTTGGTGAGTTTCTGATTGGTTCTTCCTTTCTAAGATTTTTTCTTCATTCTGTTTGAGAGACACATGTCCCAGTCTTCCCCATCAGGGACTTCGGTTCACACCAATCAGTGCACGTCATTGGCAAACACTGACCGGCGTTGAGAGAGAGGACAATATAACCACCGACCGAGATCTGCTTCCAAGGCACGTCTCCCTCACCTCTGCCCGGAAGTGTTTCTTGACTTTCGGTAATGCTAAGGGACTGATTTCAACGCTTGAGGAAGATTATCCAAATTTCAAATTCTCTGCAGCATGCTTTGTGCTGTAGATCCTCTTGTCCCTAAGCCAGCTTTTACAGTCACAGTGTGGCCTCTTTGTTCCCAAGACCACAGTTTCTTCCTTATTTCAGAAGAACAAATATGCCCGGCTCCAGATGTACCATGACTCTCGGGGTGAGGGCAGAAGCTGGTTTCGGGATAAACTGTTTTCAGCGTGTGTCAAACGACAGCACTTATCGGATGATGGCTGCCCCCGTGTAGCTTCAACACGTCTCTGTGAGAGAATGTGACTTTGGGGAGCTAAGACTTGGGGATGAGTTTACTTCTATCAGAAAAATAAAAACATGGATTAACTGCTTCAAAGTATCCTACGGATAAACCAAAAAGATCTGAAGGGTTCATAGATGCTTTGGGGTATGGGCTAAAGTCACTATCCTGTCCCTGGTGCGTCTAGAGCTATCTACGGCTCATGGCCTTCATTCCGTGAGAGTCGGGTTAAAGCACCGTGGTGTGGCCGACTCAAGACAACACACCCTTCCGTTCACAGTTTAGCCCTTCAGCCTGCACAGCCCCCTAAGGAACAACCGCTTATTTCCACATGCTGACCTCGTACCCCAATCTCCATTTCTGACTTGATTTTCCTTTCCTGGGGCTCTTCCTTCCGTGACCACCACTGCCAGGCCGAGCCACGTCCTGCGCTACTCATCATATTAGGGATGGAAAGAGGTGGTCGGCCTGGCCGCTCTGCCCACAGACCCCATAGGCTAGCGGGCTGGTAAGGCATTGAGCAAATAATTACAGTACAGTGTGATAACTCTAACAATAGAACTCAAGGAGCATGTCTGTGCAAACAGGCGTGACCTCAACCCTCCCAGATACATACCAATGTGCTTTGAGTAAAGACTTGGAGGCAGCATGCCCTTACTGTTAGGATTTGTGCTTTTCTTTTCTTTGGGTTTTCGAGACAGGGTTTCTCTGTAGCTTTGGAGCCTGTCCTGGAACTAGCTCTTGTAGACCAGGCTGGTCTCGAACTCACAGAGATCCGCCTGCCTCTGCCTCCCGAGTGCTGGGATTAAAGGTGTGCGCCACCACCGCCCGGCTGTGCTTTTCTTTTTTAACACACATTGCCATTCCATTCTCATACAATCCCCAGATGCGGGTAGAAATATCCTTATCTTGCAAACAAGGAAACTGAGGCTCAGCAAGATTACATTACTCACCCCGTATTTCAGCTAAGTAAATGTCAGATCCCATGTTTTTTTTGGGGGGGGGGGTTTCGAGACAGGGTTTCTCTGTGGTTTTGGAGCCTGTCCTGGAACGAGCTCTTGTAGACCAGGCTGGTCTCGAACTCACAGAGATCCACCTGCCTCTGCCTCCCGAGTGCTGGGATTAAAGGCGTGCGCCACCACCGCCCGGCTCAGATCCCATTTTTAAACCCGGGCTCTTGACGGTTGCTCTCATAGTAAATGAGTTGATGGATATTTTTAAATCCGGGTCAGTGAAAACTACTGCTAGTTCCCGCTTCAGAAAGGTTCTCTCCCTCCCCGGCTCATTAAGTTCTCAGCGGCTCCAGAACTGTGGGGTGTGGAATTCCTTCCAAATATCCTGGGGCTGTCTTTTCATCCGACACCACGAGAGGCAGGGAGCCATTAACCAGGGCACACTGAGCAGCCCCTCCGAAAACAAAGTGGCTGCAACAAATGAAAACTCCTCATCCTTTTCGGGCCCACGGAAAACTGAAGTGACCTTCGTGAAGGTCACAGATCATTTTAGAGTACAAAGCCCTTGCTTTAAGAATGGGAATAGCAAAAATAAATATGCCAGCTACCTTACCGCACAACAATATGTTTTGGGGAAGAAAAAAATGTAAAAAATCTAGAATGTGCATGTTATCCACATGGATACCTTCAAAATTGAATTCTCTTGGTAAGCCAGGCTTTTAGACACTAGTGAATGATGTAAACGCCTCTATATAATCTAAGGGCCAGAAATCTGCAAGGATATATTGTATACATGGATATTCTATAGGGATTACCTGTAAATATGTTTTCTCCCAACACTTCCCACTCCAGGTTGCTGGCGTAGAGTGGGTTGTTTAGAGCCGCCCTTCCTGTGGTTGCCATAGTCCACCTCCCGTCTGTAACATGCCCCCATCTCTCCTGCTAACTGTTCCCTCTGGCACCCCACAACACTTACAGAACAGTGGCAGGGGTCCCAACCAGCAGCAAAAGCAAGGCAAGAAAATTTAAACGACACGTTATGGGATCTTGATGGGGAATCCTCAAATCTGAAAAACTTGACTTTTTTCTTTTCTCCCTTTGGTGCCGTTCTGAACTGGAGACCGCGACAGGCTCGCGGGCATTAGCTTCCCACATCTGTGACTACCATTTGCCCCTAGGTAGTTTGGAGTTGTGCAAGCAAGGTGCCAATGTCAAGAATCTTGTTTTGGTTTCTTCCTGTGCGCTACTGCGGCGACTGCTTTCACCTCCATTTTTTTAAAGATAAATACACGGCAAAGATTTTATTTAACTCACTAAAGAATTAAAAGAGCAAATGAGTGTTAGAAATTATTCCAAGTTATAGCAAAAAATTAAGCAATCAAGAATGCTGAAGTGACGTCGGGCGGTGGTGGCGCAGGCCTTTAATCCCAGCACTCGGGAGGCAGAGACAGGCGGATCTTTGTGAGTTCGAGGCCAGCCTGGTCTACAAGAGCTAGTTCCAGGACAGGTTCCAAAGCTACAGAGAAACCCTGTCTCGAAAAACAAAACAAAAATGCTGAAGTAAATTCATAGATAAAATTACTGAAATTTGGTAGCTTTAACCAATATTTCCCCAGTATGTTATTGTCTTTAATCTTCATAACAATGCCAATCTGTGTTACTGTGATGAGGCTGTTGAATTAATCTAAGGTCCCAAAGAGCCCAGGGCCCAGATGCTCAAACCCCAGACTCTCATGGCTGACCTGAGTGCTCTCCCGGCTCACACTACCCCAGGTGCCTGTCACTCATGGAAACTTAGAAAACTTCTACAGTGGAAAACTAAACGGCGTGTTAGCCAAGGTAAGTTATAATTTAGTAGAACTTTCTCATGTTCCGAGCTATCGTTTCAAAAGCAAGTTCATTGCTTAGCAACGCCAGCACCATTGGTCTCCTCCAGCAGTGTGGATAATTGGGGTTTACCTGCCCTGAATCGGGAATGGCATGCTGAGTCACAGTGTCGCAGACAGCTCCATGACATGTTTACCAACTGTTCGGAAGTCTGAATAAACTGACCGTGTCCTTCCGTATAGGAAACTCCTGACTGCAGATGCTGCCCTGAGATCCTTCAGGGCAAATTCCATGGGCTAAGCCTGTGCTGAAGTCTCTGTGGATATGGGTGGGTGAGTTCCTTCGTAGTGAAGTGAATATGTACAGATAGACCAATGGCAAAAAAGAAAAAAAAAGCTGAACAATTAAAATGTTTCTAACGTTCATTCAGAGTCCTCGGCAGCCTGCCGGAAAACAAGTGAGATCCTAAGCCGGTGTTTGTGGAGACTCCGTGGCCATGTTGTGTGGTACGAGGAGTCTCCCAGTAGCTGCCACTTGGCATTTCCTGTAACATCTCACTGTGTGTGACACGGTGCCGTGTGTCTCCGAGCAGTGATACAGGTGACCGGAAGTTAACAGACAGAATATGCCTTCCTTCTTCGGGTCTTCTTAAAGCTTGACACTAGATCCCTTTGCACCTTCCTTCTACGTGAGAGCCAAGTATCATAAAGCAGTAATCCCTCTATTAGGTCTCTAACATTCAAGCAAGTATGTCCCTATTGCTAATTTCAAAATGTGAAAGATGATGTTTTGCTGTGTGAAGTTATATGTAAGGACCACTGCCTTTCAAACTAAGAGCTGACGCTTTGTAGTATTTACTAAGCACCATCAGACGTGACTGTAGACGGTTGAACGACGCCATCTTACCCGGCTATTACAACCCATCCGCATTCTATAGATTCAAAGCACGAAAGCATAAGGATGTCATAGAACTTAAAGCTAGGAAGCAGAGTTCACTCCAGGCAGCTTGGACCCAGGATCCGTCCTGACATTTAGGTTGTGAGCCTAGCCTTTAAAGACTGAGTCATCTCTCCAGCCCCAGGATCCTCTCCCTCCTGTCTGCTTCCCCTTATCTCATTTGCAAATGTCTTTCCTTTACAGATAGGCTAGACCCTCACTGCTGCATTACCACCCTGGCTGTAAGTGTCCTGCAGCGCAGGCTAGCTACAAGAAGTCCAGCAACTGACATGCATTCTCTGTTTCATGATGCTCCCCGTCTGGTCTAGGAGACATGCAAGCTGGTACAGCCACTTTGGATGTCAGTGTGGTGATTTTTCAGAAAATTAGGAAACAACCTTCCTCAAGATCCAGCAATACCACTTTTGGGTATATATCCAAAGGATGCTCAATCATGCCACAAAGACATGTGCTCAACTATGTTCAGAGCAGCATTGTTTGTCATAGCCAGAACCTGCAAACAACCTAAATGCCCCTCAACTGAAGAATGGATAAGGAAAATGTGGTACATTTACACAGTGGAGTACTACATAGCAGAAAAAAATACAGACATTTTGCAGGAAAATGGATGGAGCTAGAAAACATTATTTTGAGTGAGGTAACCCAGATACAGAAAGACAATTATCACATGTACTCACTCATAGGTGGTTTTTAAACATAAAGCAGAGAAAGACCAGCCTACAAACCACAATCCCAGAGAACTTAGACAACAATGAGGACACTAAGAGAGACATACATGGATCTAATCTACATGGGAAGTAGAGAAAGACAAGATCTCCTGAGTAAATTGGGAGCCTGGGGACCTTGGGAGAGGATTGAAGGGAAGGGGAGAGAGAAGGAGGGGAGCAGAGAAAATGTAGAGCTCAATGATAATCAATAAAAAAAGAAGTCCAACAACTGACATACATTCTCTGTTTCATAACGCTCCCTGTCTGGTCTAGGAGACAAATTAATAAACCAGCAAGTGGGAGCTACCAGTAGGGTTACAATGTGGGCACAAATCACAGAAGGAATCCCCCAGAGGCCTGCTTCTCCTAGGAAGCAAGCTGGGAGGGCTGACGGGTGTATGACCAGAGAATGGAGGGATGGAACCGAGCACAGGGTGAACTGCCGGGTACGCCACAGGCTAGTCGGTAAGAATGCGATGTCACCGGGCAAACAGTTGCTCTCTTGGTTCTGCTGAAAGGCTTGTTAGCCTAACAAAAGCATCCGGGGATTTCAGGAAGCAGAGGTGACCTGTGCAACCTCTGAACAAATGAAGTCACAGAATCACACCTTCTTAATATGTAACTTAATACGTATCCATTTATTTTGCTCTTGGTATTTAAGACTTCCACATAATCTCCTGGCCAAAACCCTACAAGCTCTTTGTCAACCTCAGTTCGCGTTCCGGGTAACCTCGTGAGCATCCACACAGCACTCAAGGACGAAGGTGGAAGACAAGCAAAACAGTCTAACAGGGTCATGTGTGCACCTGCAAGGCTGACATTCAGTCAGAAACCAGAATGAGAGAATTTATATGAAAGTAGCTCCTTTCTCCTCCCTCCTCCTCTCCCTCCCCTCCCTCTTCCTTTCTTTCTGCCCTCCACCCCAAGCCTTTGTCTTCTCTGCTGGGGTTGAAGCTGGACCATCTTCATATGAAACACAGGATCTACCACTGAGCCATATCCCCAGCCTGGCAAGCGTTAGCGTCTAACTATTAAATAACCACAACAGTGGAAAGATTTTACCTTCGTTAGTCTAGATCCTCAAGTATGAAATGGAATATGCCAGGAATGAAGGGCATTCCACAGTGGAATGGAGAGCAGGAGAGCCCGGAGGCTAAGACCCAAGCATCACATAGCAGAGTCTCAGCACACTTCCCGTCTCTCTAAATGGATCAGGGTTGTGGGCTGCACGGGTGATTGGAAGAGCAGTTTCTTTCTGCTGATCAGCTGGAGCTTGGAACAGTTTATTTGAGAAAACCAAACAGGACATTCAGGAAGTTGGTGGTTTGGACCTCAAAGCAAGGGTAAGAACAATGTTACCGTGTGGGTCCTGAGTCTTGCTTTCCGGTACCCATTAACATACGCTTGTAGGAGGGTAGTTTTCTCTCTCTTTTCGGGATTTGTCAGGTTTTGTTTTAATGAAAAGGAGGAAGTTGTTTTGAAATAGCCTAAAGGAAAGAGAAGGGGCTGATTTCAAGGCTTTGTAAATGTCCACTCAGAGTTTTCCAAAGAGAATCTTCCCATGGTTGAAAAAAATCAAAGACAAAAGGGGGAAACAGCAAAACCACAAACACAGGGAGCTGTTTAAGTGCTATGATTCTGTCAAATGCAAGCTGGGAGAAAACTGGTCTGGCATCTGTTCTGAAAAGGGTGTTTTTAGAATAAATAGCCACCTGACTGCTAGATTCTTGACCCCAGCTCTCCCCATGTTTTTCTCATGTTGCAGCTGGGTTCCTAGCACACTAGGAATTTGTCAATAAGCTTAGTTATGTTTTTCTAACTTAGGTAACTGAGGTGTACATAAAAGAGGAATAAGCCCAGCGGTGGTGGCGCACGCCTTTAATCCCAGCGCTTGGGAGGCAGAGGCAGGATTTCTGTGAGTTCAAGGCCAGCCTATTCTACAGAGGGAGTTCCAGGGCAGCCAGAGATACACAGAGAAACCCTGTCTCAAAACAAAACAAAAGAAAGAGAGAGAGAGAGAGAGAGAGAGAGAGAGAGAGAGAGAGAGAGAGAGAGAGCGATAGTGTGGAGATCTGCAAAGATCTAATGCTGGAGAGAATCATGAAAGTTAACAGCATCAACAAACCAACAAGAGGGAAACCTGTCTTCTAGCACGTTTTAGGGTTGGGTGCAAGAGTACACTTCAAACAGCTGTGCTTTGCCCTAGGACCCGAATATGTGGATTAACACTGTCACACCTTCTGGGACAACCACTGGGGAGAAGACACTTGGTGATAGCTGTAGCCCAGTGTGTGGCATTCATGGGAAGAGGAACATAGTTTGGTTCCCCACCCCATCCTCAGTCTCGCCTGCTCATGCTGTGGACACAGCAGGAAGCTTTGCTCGGGTCTGGAGGGACCAGTTCTCTGCAGTACCTTCGGGAGGCTCTGTGGCAGGCAGACAGAAGTGAAGGA
Organism: Chionomys nivalis; assembly: GCF_950005125.1. Classification (NCBI taxonomy): domain Eukaryota; kingdom Metazoa; phylum Chordata; class Mammalia; order Rodentia; family Cricetidae; genus Chionomys; species Chionomys nivalis. The sequence goes on from NC_080097.1 coordinate 5,175,522, forward strand.
CATGCTTTCTGACCTCAAGAAAGTTGAGGGAATCCAGTCTGTTAAGACATCAAAGAAACAGCTGGAACCTTCCTACGGCTGCCTCCTCCAAACCTCTGTTCACCTACGTGCTCGCCTGTGCTGGCCGAGCCGCCAGCTGTGACTCCCACACACCTTCAAGCACAATTAAACTTGAACTCAGAGAGGGATTATTAAATTCTAGCAAAGCCAGCTGAAACTGCCCTCTTCCCTCAAGAAGCCAGGTCAAAGTCTTGCTTTAAAGATGACTTTTCAAGAGGTGTAGAGCGAACCACTTTAATTCTGTGTTGGGAGTCAATGCATAGATAGCTTTTTGGTTTTCTAATTTCTATCTCCAACCCTCTCCAGAAGGTGTTGATTTAAAAAAGTAAAACACAAGATGAAATCATGATCCTCAATTGGTTGGATTTTGAAAGCAAACAAAGTTTACATGAAGTCTGGATTTCTGTCATGTCTCTTTAATTAGAATGGAATGATACATTTATAATTCTAAGGTCTAATCATTCCTTGAACCAGCTAGAATTTATTGAGATTGTGAGGTCCCAATCTTTGCCCTGAGGTTTAGTATCATGTACACCTGTGCAAATCTTATTTTCAAAATTAAACAAGAAGCTGAGTCTATAGTCCTAGCATTTAGGACACTGAGGCAGGAAGACTGTAGGTCATGGCTAACTTGAGCTTCGTAACCAGGCGGTAGCTCAAATACACAAAACACAAAGGAAAAAAAAACAAAGCAAAACAAAACAAAACAAAAAAAAAACATGAGGCGAACACTGAAAAATCAGGATATATCTTTCTAACATGCATAGAAGAGTTAAAAATTATATTGGATGTTGCTGGGCAGTGACAACGCCTTTAATCCCAGCACTTGGAAGGCAGAGGCAGGCGGATCTCTGTGAGTTTGAGGCCAGACTGGTCTACAAGAGCTAGTTCCAGGACAGGCTCCAAAGCTACAGAGAAACCTTGTCTCGGAAAAAAAGAAAGAAAGTATATTGGGTGCAAGGAAAATTATTTGTTAGCTTCCTAATTAATAACATTTCTGAATGGAAACTATTTTAAAATAAATGTATGAGAGAAACTAATAATAAAGTACATGGAGCATCTAGTTTCAAAAATTCTGAAACTATCATTGTAACTTGCACATTTTAGAGCGTGTGTTGTCTAGAACTCCGCCCCTGGTTTGAAATGTGGAGTTTAGGCCAAGTTCCTGCCAGCATGTCACTTCCTCCACCCCTTGATCCCAGGAAGAGGATGTCGAGAGAGTCCTGCTTCATAAGGAAGGGCGTTAAAGAAGCAAAGCAATTTGGTAGAATCCTTGCAATGTTATGCTTGGCATATGAAGGAACTGATATGTATTAATAAAGTTTCCCCTAAATATCATAACGCCAGCGATTCTTAGGTATGTGTTAACCATATTGAAGACAGAATTAGGAAAGACATTTTCTGGAGATTTCTTAATGCACTAGGAAAAAGTGATACCCTCTTGACCAATTATTTCTATACTTGATCAAGTCTGAAATACAATTGCCAGCCTGATTGAAGCAAACACCCCCCCACCCCACCCCACACACACACCTTCCTATACAAGGATATGAGCATAGCTTCGTGAAGACAAAAAAAAGATTTGATACATGGTTGGCTATTTCTCATTTGGTATCCCTGGGACTTTCCCAATCCAAAGCAATAAGCCTGGGGACACTATAAAATGCAGCAGCCCATAGCTCAGAAACAAAAGCCAGCCAACAAACAGATGTTAGTTCCAAGACACCTCACCTGCAGATATGAGCAAACCACACTGGGAGGGGTGAGAGGGTGGGGCAGGCGGGTGCCATGCTCCCTGAAGGGTACCATGTTCCTACAGCATCGTTGAGAAACAACTGTGTGCAATTTCTTCATAAAGGCTGGTTAGGTGGAGTAGAGGTGCAAGGCTCAGAGTCGAGCATTTGGCAAATATGAATGAAGAACCAAGGTCTTTTTACTGTTTCATCTTCATAACGTAACACTCTTTCCTTTCACCTTCTTCACTCCAACTTCCTGAATTTCCCTTCAGTTTTATGATGTAAAATGGATGGGTTTTTTTTTTTTTTGCTCCCATGCTTTGAGCTATGTAAAGATAGTATAAACTTGATGTCAGAGACGACCACTGACCACCAAATTCCAAAGCAATGCAGGAAATGTATGTGCTAATCGGAGATATTCATTAGTTTAGTTTCTCTGTGAGCCAGAAACATGTGGACGGAAAACAACACTTACTTTTGCTCCATAAAGAGAGGATCGAAGAATTCCGTCGTGATTTTGTTGGCATACAGGGAACAGCCTGTCATGGAGCACAGACCTGAAAAACACCAGCGGGTACTGCAGTCAGACCGAGTCACTGACACCCGGAAGCACCTTGTTCGGTGGAAGCCATTACTTACCTGACAATATGAATACGATCCCAGCCAAGCAGGCAAGTTTCGCTTTGGCTTTGTCTGAGCCTCCAACTTTGGTACACTTCATTCCAAACAGTGCAAAGATGGAACCGAAAAAGCCCAGGCTGACCGCAGCGATCATCAGTCCTCGGCACGCCTGGATGTAGCCTGTAATCATAGCAGGTCGTTTATGTGGACAAAGGATGCTCAGCTCTTCAGGGAGAAGACCTCGCTTTGTGTTGGCACTTGGGTTGGGTGTTATACTGTCTTGGGGGGTATACCATGGGGGTGACCCCATGAGTTAAGGTATGGAGTAAGGCGGGAGAGAGAGGAAAGCCAGCAAATCTACGTCAAGTGCCTGTTCACTGTCACACAGTTTGAGGCTCGCTTTATGCAGAGGCTCTGCCTAGATCTCTAAGGTAGTCCTGTTCTTAGTAAGGAGGAACCTCAGGCGTGAAGAAGCTCTGTGATTTCCTGCAGACGAGTTAGCCATGCTAGACAGGATCCCACCCTGGAGAGGACTGTGAAGTTCATACCTCACTGCTTCTCATTCTAACTCCTTAGTGTGCCCACCTTCTCAACAGACACTGAGGCGAGTCTGGAACTACACAATTAGAATGGTTATAACTGGGCAGCAAGATGGCCCCAGGGTCAAGTCTCCTGGTATCAATGGAACTGTATATGTGAGACTAGCCAGCATGTGTTAGGGGCCCATGGCGAGACTAAGAATTATCTTAGTGGCACCTTGCTATTGTTAGGGTAGATATAATAAAGTTGGGCTTAAGACAACATTGCCTACTAGAAAAGTAATTTATAATCAAGTCAACTGCTCGCATGTACACAAGAGCCTTGTGCTAGTCAGCTTGTTCCTACTGAACCACTCATGGTCACAGTCACGGATTTTATTTGCATAGCTGGGCTGGTGGTAAACTTCAGCAGGGCTTTGGGCCAGGCCCTGAGCCGTTCTGCATGAACAGAATTCAAAGTGACACCAGATTCCCAGTCAGACCACTTCATCTCCTTTGAAACAACGCCTTTCGCTCTGACGCAGTGAGAGGGGCACACACCAGTTGTCGGCACATGTGACAAGCAAATGAACACACACAAGGTTTTCTTTGGGAACGAAGCCTTCTCATAAAAAAGAATAATAAAAAAAACTTAAGTGCCAACATAAGCAATAGTGATCTATCGCTATTCCATGTTCGAGCAAAGCCAATGCTAATTAATGGTAGAACACTAATAGTTGAACTTTGTGGAGGAAATGGTGGTGGCCTCCAGTCCGTACTTCTCTGTACGGGAATTTAAAGTGTGAATTACTCTTACTAAGACCCATGTTGCAAAGCAGTTTTTTCTACCCAATGTAACACACCATGAACCCCCATAAACACAGACGGCCACAGCAAGGCCCTTCAATTTTAGGATGTGAAATTAATTTCACTAGTGTGGAGGTTGCCAAGAACAACAAGAGAAGCTTATTTTAGTGATTTGGGATCATGGAGGATTCTTTTGTTAACAATAATGGTGCTGCAAAACTGTCTAGGTCTCTGCTACTGAATACTGAACCAACTCTCTTTTCAACTTCAGCCCCTGAGTCCTCTAGCCACAGCACAAAAGCAGAAGCAAGACCTCTCACCGCCTCTCAAAGTCAAAGTGACTGCAAGGACCATTAAAAGTGGCCCTCTGTGCACCACAGAATCTAAGACAGCAACGGTCGCATCTAGCTTGCTCTGAGTGCCAACACTAAACAACAAAAACAGAAGGAGAGTCGCACACGCGTGCAGGCAGGCACACACATGAGACACAAGCGCAGCAATATCCTTTGTCAGTGTGGGATGTGTTTTGCTTCAAAACTCTCACGAAACCACAAATAAGACTGAGCTCTATCTATACACCGCCTTTGCAAAAAATACATGAGAAAAAGTAAGATCGAGTACAGAAAAAATGAATAGCAACTATGAGGCTGGGCTTGGGGAACACAGGCCCTGTAAGCCCAGAACTGATGATGAGGTGGGAGGATGGTGAACACAAAGCTAGTCTGGGCTCCATGGAGAGACACCTTTTCAAAGAAAGAAGACAAATGTAATAGTTAGGTAAAACAGAATGATTAACAATTTATTTGAATAAAATGTACCCATAACTTCTAGATTATTTAATTTTGGAGTTTTTCATTTGTTGACCATAGGCCATCGAAACCCAGGAAACTCCCCTGGGAAAAGGGAGACTTCTATGCAGAATATTAATTTAGAGAAAGATAGGAACAAGCATGCCTTTATTAGAAACCATAATCTGCAGTTGCTCCCGCTGTCTTACGGGCTTTCTCATGGGCAGATGGATGGTCTGAAATCTACCAAGGGCTAAGTTTACAGTCTAGTCATGGAGAGCAGGCAACAAGTTTACCTGCATGGGAAAGTGTTAGAATACCAGTCCAAGCCAGTCAGCTTGAAGGCAGAGAGAATCTCAGTAGACTTTACGCCTCAGAGACAGTTTTCCCCAGAATCTCTCCTTCTAAAGTCCCCTCGCTGACCTTCCAAGCACAGATGCCAAAGAGAAGGGGGACAAAGAGGTTCTCATCCTGCCTCAATGTGGTCCTTCTCCAGTGCTACCCAGTACCCTGGTGTGCAGGGCAGTGCACTTCACCCTGGCTCTAGAACACAAGCAATAATTTACTGAGTTTCTGCGCACACTAAAGGCAATAGTTGGCCCAATGGCTCTGTAATGGGGAGCAGACATTCCCAGACAAGGGGAAAACTCCCCTGCTACCCTGCCAACTGTGAAAGGAACTGTTTGTGGTGTTTGTTAATTAGTCTGAGGTTTGTAAACTGGGGCCTGCCGCTCCTTAGAACATCCAGATTCCCAGGCCTGTAGGTCCAGCAGACTTGCAGAGTTTATCTTTCCCAAGACAGACCTCTCCACCCTGCCTTTTAACAGCTCCCGGGGGCAAACTTAGAAGTTCCACCATCAACGGAGGTGGCAGTAAAACCTAGCCAAGGAGGCCATTATTTCTGACAGGTCTAATTTACTGGCCCCGTTAATAGCTGATTAACACATTGAGGTGCTGAGGCATGAATGTATTCACTCAGAAGTTCTCAAGGTATAATTTATAGTTCTCCTGCAAGAAATAGCAAAAGCCCCCATTAGCAAAAATGGATGGCACATGGTTAAAAATAACTGAAAAGAAGTTCTGAGTTAGCAACAAACAGAAATTGCCTGCTCCGTCAACGCTGAGATTTTCAAACAATAACTTGGACCAAATGGATCCTGTTGCAGGAAACCTTCAAGGTAACCCTTAAAAGTTGGATGTCTTCTCAATGATATGTCCTTTACTTTCAGTTTCAAGTCAGAAGCATGGTTAGTTGCCGTGTTTAACTGGAAAGAATCCAAGCCTGACTTACAGGAGTAGCTTGGTGTGTTTGTGCAAATAGTGGACGAGGGAAGGTAGAACACGGAATGTCAGCTCTCGAGCTCCCGTTTATACAGGGCCTTTATTACCGATTGATCTCTCTGCATCTCCGTTTCTCATGGGAAAACAGGAAGAGTCGCAGGGTGACCGGTACGGGAGTTAAGAATCCCTCATCCTAGGCGGATGTGAGAGCCTGCGACGTAGAGGCGTCATAGTGACGTAGCCCGCAGTATAGACGTTAGCTTTGCCGTGCCTCTTGGTTCCCAAAGGGAAATCTGGGAGCAGCACTGAATCCTCCAGAGGATGACAATGAGATCTCTGACTCCAAACGGGGTGTTCTATTGACCATAACACAAGATAGCAAGAGTTGCCAGCCTTCTCTCTTGGCATTTCTGATCTGAAGTCTATGCGTGACTTAAGCAGGGGAGACGGGGCTGTTCTGGTCAGTAGATACCGAGTGAGGCGACTTTCTCCTTCCACCTCAAATATCAGGCCCAGAAGCCTAACATACCTGCCCTGAAAACCCAAGGTGGAAAGAAGGCAAGGTGGGATTTCGGGGGAAGGTGCTTCTCTGGAAACTTCCACTTCAGGTCAGGGATGGGAGATCAACTCCTTTTCATTTAAAAAGGGGGTGATGGCTGAACCCTCCTGGGAGACACAGAAGTTTATTTGAAAATGTTCTAGTGCACCACAGAGGGTGAAGGCACCAAGGGAAAAACTGATGTCATAATTTTCAAAGTTCAGTATGGGAAAATGGTTTAATACATTTGGACAAGCAGTGAGCTCAGACTGCACCAAGGAATCAAGAATGCACATACAAAAGAAGAAGAAGAAGAAGAAGAAGAAGAAGAAGAAGAAGAAGAAGAGGAGGAGGAGGAGGAGGAGGAGGAGGAGGAGGAGGAGGAGGAGGAGGAGGAGAAGAAGAAGAAGAAGAAGAAGAAGAAGAAGAAGAAGAAGAAGAAGAAGAAGAAGAAGAAGAAGAAGAAGAAACAATACAACTACTGTCACAAGATAGAAGTAGAGTAGACAAAGAAAGGAAATGGCCAATGAATAAGCTTCAGTGGTCAGACTCACGGGGAGTAAGGGGACTGCAGATCTAATGTGTTTTTCTGGGTGGGAACAGCAGCTGGAGAGCAGCAAAGCAGCTGTCCCTGTTTCTTGTTGGAACGCAATCTGGCAGTGTGAACTGGACACTAAAACGCTTGTTCTTATGGTCTGTCAATCGAGCAGGGTACAGAAGTCGGCATGCACAGGAAGAGGTGAACGTGAAGGGCCCCAGGAAGACACTAAGAGCAGGGGGAAGTTGGCAGGGGTCCAGTGTCCACCAGGACTAAATGGCTGAGTGAACCTCTCTCCAGACCAATAAGAGCTATGCAGCAGTTAAAAGCTTTTTCTAGATGCACCGACTTCAAAGGTGTTGTTCATTAAAATCATTGTGGGACATGTCATTTTTGTTTTTTTTAAATATAATTTTCTAATCACAGGAGACTGCCCACTTTGCATATATGCATATATGGGTGGCATACATATAACACACTCTATGCCTGCCTAACAACGAGAACTGTGTCATATCCTCCTCAGCACCCAGCCCGAATCACAGAAAGTCTCCTCAGCAGACACACAGCAGGGAAACCCCACATTGTGAAACCCGCGTTCCTGGATGTACACCACAGGAACAAGAGCTTGTCTCTTGTCCCCTGAATGTGTGCTCGGCTGAGCACAGGAAACTCAACGGCAAAGCATGCCACAGTGTTTCGGCTACTTATTTTATACAACAGGGCCCGGCCCCGGGTGCCTCCCTTCTGTAGGCAGGCACCTATTCCCTTAGACCAACTTCCATCAAACACTGAATTGAGCAACAGTTTGCTTTTTGTGGCAAAGCACTGTCTTAGGGGAATCAAGTCTTCTATTTACCCAGCTAGGCAAATAAAAATTGCAAGAGGAATAATAGAGAAAAGGAAAACACCTCAAATCTAGAAGCAATCCAAACCCCTCGTCTTAAATTCCTGCCAGAATCCTTTTAGTGGCCTGTAAAATCCTGGAAGAGCCTAGAACTTGAGCAAGCATTGTACTGGTGCAGAATCGATTCTATGTTACTATCTATCTGGAAAAAAAACAAACACAAACAAAAAACAAGCTAAGAAGACCCAGCATGCACGCACAAAGCTTGGAAGTGTGTTCACTCGCTCTGCTGGCCAACGTTCCCTGCCCTCCACTTCACGCCCGCACAGACAAGGACTATTTATTTTCCTGAAACTTAGAGGAAGTATTAAGCTCAAGCCATCAAGTTTGTAGGAGAGATTTTTAGATCAACAACAACAAAAGACTTCAATATGGTACTTTCTCCACTCCTCTGTTCCTGGCTTTTCAAAGACTCAATGAACCGCTAAAGGGATCTCAGGGCAAGCATTCATAGACCTCAGGGGTGTCATTTTAATGAGAATCAGATTTTGGTGGTGGGGTGGCAAGCCTCAACGTCCCGTCCCGACAGTCCCAGACAGACACAGGAATAGCCTTGTCGCTCCCGAACCACCTGAATTGATCCTATATGCTTCCCCACCAAGTGTTCCCAGCTTCAGAAGACGCCCCACCGGACAGCCGGCATCGTAGACCCTCCCCGGGGGCTGAGTGGGGCCCGACCTCCTTCCGGGGGTGTGGGGGGGGGTTCCCTTAGCGGGTTCCTAAGAGGACGCGCAGGAATGGGGACCCGAAGGGATGCAGACCTTCCAGCGCCAGCATGGAGGGGAAGTCCTTGCAGTTTGCGACACCGGTGGAATCGGTAACGCACATCTTCCATAGGTTGGCAAAATAGGTGGCGGTGGTGATGACCGTGCCGTCGATGGTGGACACCTTCCAGTAGTCGGTGGGCAGTGTGGAGGACACCAGCACCCAGCCCGAGATGGAGACCGTGAAGGCAACGATCTCCAAGGCCGTGCTTGCCATGCCGCCGCTTGCAACTGCTCTCCCGCTTGATCCCACTCGGCGTGGCGACCCCCGCGCTCCCAGTCCCGAGGCTCCGCCCCCGGTCACCGCCTCCGTCCCGCCCACTGGGCACCAGAGGGCACAAGCGGACCCGCACTCACGCCCCTGTCTGCGCGATTTGGGACTCGTCCTCCTGGATTCCTCCCAGCAGCTGGTCGGCTGCCCACAGTTGCAAAGCCCTCAAGGCAGCGCGCTCCTGGGCTCGAGGTCCCCGAATCTCTCACAGAAGAGCCGCGGAAAACGGCTTTTATTGGAGCTGTCCAGGGACAAGCAGATGTGGACAACCTGCTGCGCCTCCCACCGAGTCATCCCTGACCCAGACCTACAGGTGGCAAATAGCTTGGCTCACTGGGTATCTTGTAAAAGCAGAGCAGAAACAGCTTTGCTGTGCCCTGAAAGGATACGGTACGGAAACGCAGCCTCGCTTTGCTGAACGCTAATGGCTGTTGTGCCACGCTTCTTTGAGAGACCCTGTTTGGCTAGTTAAGGAGGGAGTGAGTACTGGGACTGAAACTGGCCTTGCCTTCAAAATTCTGAAGCTCTGTTTGGCCTAATGGTATGCGGAAAGTAATAATCAAACGCTCTGTCGCTCGGACCTATTTTCCAAGGGAGCAGAGTCTCCAGCAGCCCAGTGAGGGCACTAGAGGTGGTGCAGCCTTTTGACCTTTTGATTCACTTTCCCAAGAGTTGCTGTCGGTTTGTGAAGGGAGGATTCTGAAACAAGGGAGAGACATCTATATGTATCTTGTTCAACTCTCTGTGTGTGTGTGTGTGTGTACGTGTATATGCCTATGAATGCAGAGACCAGGGAGAAACCCCCGGTGTTATCGAATTTGTTTTTTGACAGAACGCTCTCTCGCTGGGGCCTAAGGCTTTCAGATTGGGCTAGGAGGCTGACCAGCGAGTGTTAGGGATCGACTTTTCCCTGTTCTCATCCCTGAGGAGAGAACCATCAGCTCATTTTATGTAAATGCTGAACCCAGGTCATCAGGGCTGGACAGCGATTGCTTTACTGATTGTATTATCGCCCTCGTCAACTTTGGTTTCATGTGTTTGCATGTGCGCGTGTGTGTGTGCACCTGTATGGGCATGTGTGTGGGTGGGTGCTTGTGTGTGAGTGTGTGCTTGCGTGTGTTGGTCAGAGGTAGACATTAGATATCAACCTCTATGGCTGTTCGCCTTATTTTTTGAGACAGGATCCATCACAAAACTAGGAGCTTCACCATTTTGGCAAACCGCTGGCCAGGGAGCTCTGAGAAGCCACCTTTCTCTGCCCCCCTCCCCCATGGTTTAAGGTGCACACCGCCTTTTGCAGGGGTGCTAAGGATCTGAACTCAGGTCCTCCTGCTCCGACTGAGCCCTCTCCCTAACCCTCACCAGCTCCTCCACCGTTCCCGCTCAGTTGAAAAATAAACTCATTCATGCCCATCTTTTTTCTGCTGTCTTAAGATAAACACAAAGACCAGCGTGTCCTTCCAGCTCCTGAGGTCGCGAATCTGGGCATAAACGAGAGAACAAAGACACTGGCTTCATTATGGGCTTATTATTGTCCACTCAAGTTCTTGCAGTTCTTGGTGTGACCTTTCAGGATCCATTTCTTGCCAAAAGTAACCAAAGGTCTAAACCATAAAATCTGTCAGCTGTAGACAAGCGAGTACCTCGCTGAGTTTCACAGTCTCCGTGCAGAGCTAGGTCTGGCCCATTGCAAAGAGCGTAACTGTCTTGGTGGCTTTTATTCTTTTTTAGTTTTTAATCAAGTGAAACATGTCAAAGTCTGAAATGACCGGTTAGCAGTGGAAATGGACGTGAAGATGAGGATGGTCAGTGGGAGGCACACATGGTTACCTCCTACTCTGGTCCTGATCCTCACTTACTCCAGTGTGTCAGTACAGGTTCACCCGTGGGTCAAACTTAAGAGCAAAGTCTGTGGAGTCCTTTGCTTGTCATCTCTTGTCTACTCACATCAGCTCCCCTCCAAGAGTGAGTGCAAAGAGTCCCCTCTTTTCTGCCACACAGTGCTCCCATCTCCAGGTGCTGCCCTTTGTCAGAGTTCTGTGTCAAATTTCTGAATCCCATTCTTGATGTAAGTTTGGTTTTTTTGAGCCTGCACATTCTCTGTGAAGTTGGTTAAAATTAGTATTATCAAATTTATAATTTTGTCCCTGTTCACAGTCTCTTTACTGAGTGTTGCGGATTAGTTAACTCTGTCTTGTTACTACTTGATACGACACTGCCTTTTGTCAAGAAGCGATGCTTAGAGTTACGGCCATTAGGCCTCCAGTAGGTCTGTGCTTCCGGAGTGATTGGTTGTGAATTCTGCTGTTTGGATCCAAAAGCACACTGTTTCAGAGACATAACTGTGAAAAAATGGTTTCTTGTTTTCTCTCTGAAAGCTGAAACAATCCACGAGCTATGCAAACCTAGCTTTCAGAAGCAAGAGATTCTGAATCCCCAGGAAGAACTCCATGCAGCCCCTGGCCCTGCCTTTACCACAACACTCACCAACGAGGCCACAGTCTTCAGGGTGGCCTGCCAGGCAGCAGTACTTTCAAAGCTCCCGGTGTGAGCCACACTAGAGCCCGCAGCTCCAGAGGGCGGAGACTCATGAATATGTATACAAACAGTTTAACACAACAATGCGCTGTAGTAGGAAGAAAAAGATTAATCTCTGTGTTGAAAACTTAAAAATAGAAGTGTTCTATTATTGTAGATATTGCAACACATAGTTTCAACCTAAAACAAGTGGGAAGCGCAAAAAGCGTAAATTGTGGCTTGGATACAGCTGCCCTTAGTTCCTTAGCCAGGGTCATCACACCTGTGGACTCCATGATGCTTCTTTCTCTTTTATTCTTTGCCCCGTCTTTGAGATTGGACAGTGTCACAGTCCTTAGACCACATACATGTGCGTTGTAAAAAGTTACATTTTTGAACCCATGGGAATGGAAAACTACTTTCTGTAATGTCTAAAGCCCATTCTGTAATGAATCAAGTTTAGTTTAGATGTCCTATAACCTAAGCTTTCAAAACATCGGAGTCAGAAGAAGGCGGAAGATGTTATAGAGTACCGTGCGATCCAGCATAAAAAGTATACAGAAAATGAAGGTGGGCCGTGCAGAGGTTATTTTAAAAGAAAGATAAATGTCTTTTTCTGGCTGAGTGGTGGTGGTGCATGTCTTTAATCCCAGCACTCGGGAGGCAGAGGCAGGCAGATCTCTGTGAGTTTGAGGCCAGCCTGGTCTACAAGAGCTAGTTCAAGGACAGGCACCAAAACTACAAAGAAACCTTGTCTCAAAAAAAAAAAAAAAGCCAAAAAAAGTCTTGTTTCTATGTAAGATCATGTAGTCCCAAATAACCTTTACAGTTAATCTGCAAAGCAGTTTACACAGTGCTTTCAACTGACAAACGCTTCCTTATTTTCAGTAGGATTCAGCTCGCTGACACTTCATTTAACTCTTCATAGCACACTGTCCTTAAGTGTAAAAGTGAAGTCCTCCAGAAAAGCCGGTTTATTCCGTGTAACATCTTAATCATAACTTGTTTAATACAAAGCACCCTTTCTCACTACGAGAAGCACTAATCACTGGACGAATGACAAACTCTGCTGGAAGATACTCTGTGCCCTGGAACACATCATCCCTTCCGCTCCTGACACTTCAGCATTATAGCTATGTGTGTGATATTACTATGGTCATTCAGGGAAAACAGAGGCTCCCCTCACTTCCATCCCCACCCCTGCCCCAGTTGTTCAATGGGAGTGAAAACCAGTTTGGCCAACTGAACGGGAGATTTGTAGAAACTCTTTACTTGAGACTCGGTTCCCCTGCCAAAGAACACAGGTGTGCCTTTGAACACAGCTCAAGGATTTTCTGAGCACCCCGTTTGGTTTCAGTACACATTAGCTCCTTCCTAGATTCCAGTGAGCGAGCATGCTGGTAGTCAACTGGGAAGAATGGAAGCCCTAAATAGAACGGTGTTATCTAAACAACCACTCGGCAACCAAATATTGCTACAAATACCTGTTAATAAAGGCACTAACTCCAAAACTAGTTGTTAAAACAGCGTATTTGTACTCTTCCCCCTAATGTGAGTCACTCTCGGTGTCCTACACAAGTTCTATTTGGAATCTACTTATTATAAAAACTACAGAGTGCTGGGCGCTGGTGGCACAGACCTTTAATCCCAGCACTCGGGAGACAGAGGCAGGTGGATCTCTGAGTTTGAGGCCAGCCTGGTCTACAGAGCTAGTCTAGGACAGGCTCCAAAGCTGTGCAGAGAAATCCTGTCTTGGTAACACACACACACACACACACACACACACACAGTGCCAAGAATACTCAGGGCAGGACACTTTTATCTATGCATAACTACAGACACATATGTATGCATGCACGCATAATTGTACAGTCAGGTAATAAACATATGTATGTTTACTTCTGCACTCATTTTTACTTTGTTGCAAGTTATGAGCACACCAATAGTTGCCTTGGTTTGTTTTCAATCTCCTGAGGGTGGACCCACTCATGGGAGTGTTCCCCTGGACCTCCTGAGGGTTGACCCACTCATCAGGGTCTCCCATGGACCTCTTGAGGGTTGACTTACTCATCAGGGTGTCCCATGGACCTCCTGAGGGTGGACCCACTCATCAGAGTGTTCCCCTGGACCTCCTGAGGGTGGAACCACTCATCAGGGTCTCCCATGGACCTCTTGAGGGTTGACTTATTCATCAGGGTGTCCCATGGACCTCCTGAGGGTGGAACCATTTGTCGGGATGTTTCCAAGAACCTCCTTTACCTTGAGGTTTTCTTTGCAGGCATTGACTTGAAAGCCGCACTCCCAGCTCTAAGACACCGTGGGAACACTGAGGTTCAGCCACGCATAGCTGACACGCTCTCACTCCGGGATACTAGACACTCCCAAGCTTGTAGGTGGACAAGATGAGTTCTGTTGGTCTGTGAGCATCTGCTGAGTTTTAACTCAGCCCACTCACCCAGGTTGGGTGCGTATTTTTATACGTGTTTATTTTTCTGAACAAGTCATTTTATTTTTTCGAGTTACAACTTCTTCACTTGTAAAACAAAGGATCATCACAGGACCACTTCCAAGTCAAAAAGCCTCCCGGGCTTTGACATGATTCTCTCTGGACAAAGTCAACAAGGAAAGGACCAAGAGATTCTACTAGAGTCCTTACCTCTTTATCTTCTAGCCCTGCCTCCATGTATTTAAAGAAAGCTGTGTTTCTACATGGAGTTGTATGGGGAAAACTCTTCAAAAATTTTTATATGTCTAGCCTTATGTTCTCTTTTCTTGAAATTGGTTGCAATTTTAAGCAAGGTAATTCAATCTGCTTATAAAAGTACATGATGTGGTTGACGGAGACAGATTATGACCATAAGCAGGAACTCCATCTCACACCTTATCTTGCTCAACATCACCTCTTTAAATTTATAACAGGGGTGAAAAATGGCTTCTTCCAAAGGCTTGTGAAGATTAAACACAACGTACATAAAAGTCTGGTTGTTGTAGACACAAATAATGGCGCCATGGTCATAGCTGTAACAACCGAACGTGCCTGATCTCATCTGGATGCTGTCTGCTTTACACGTGGGTTTCCTCTCTGAAAGCATATGATTGATTACATTTTCTATAAGAAAAAAAAAACAGTGCTGCTCAAAGCCGGTGATGAGACTTCGTGGGTAGAGGGCTTGAATGGATCCCTCAGTCAGTTCCCAGCATCCCAGTATACCTGGCTCGATGGTCAAGTCAGCCATCGACCCTGGCCAAAAACATGGAAAAGGAAAGTAGTATTGATTAAAAGTAGACTAAGAAAGAGTGAATATGGATAAAATCTTTTGAAATTTTTAAACTAAATTGGCAAAAAAAAAAAAGTGTTGGATTGCTAAAAAAAAAGAGATTAGTGCCAATAGCAAGAGAAGAGCAAGGTGGCAGGAAGCAAGTGGGCGGGGCCGAGGGAGGGGCCAAAGGAAGTAAGAAGAAGTGAGGCAGAAAACTAGTTCAAAGTTGGGAAATCCTGTGGGTGGGCGTTGATGGGAAAAGAGGAAACTCTGTCCACAGCCCTGGGTTTTCATATCATAATTCTTTTGAGGTGGTGTGTGTGTGTGTGTGCGTGTGTGTGTGTGAAAGAGAGAGAGAGAGAGAGAGAGAGAGGTGGGGGTGGGGGTGAGGAGGCAGAGACAGAGACAGATTGCTCACAAGTGAGAGTAGCTGGATTCATGGCCGGCTCAATTCTAGAGTCAACACTCTTGATTGAGAAATTGCCTCCTACCAAAACAACTCTCTGTAACTCATACGGAGTAATCCATTTCTTACCTACCAAGTGTTAAGAATGAACACACAGAACCCAAACTAAATCAATTTTAGCTAATTGGACTTAGACTTATTTTTCAGGAAAATTACTTTCATAAGCAGAAGTATTTGAACAGGTGCCCAGTGTCCCTACTTAATTCCAGCAGGCTGAGTAGATTTTGCAACAGGTGAATTGAAGTTCACTAGTGTACTTCATCGTGAGCTCTGCTTCTCTACTATGTCATAGTTCAGAGTGGGAACATGCTCGTGAGTGCACGCACACACGCGCACACACACGTGCGCGCGCACACACACACACACACACACACACACGCCAGACGTCCTCTCCGCTACTCTGTGGCATCTGCGCCTTCTTGCTTTGAGTTCTGACCCCTCGCTCAGCTAACACAGCTGACAGTGATGCTCGGTCAGAGATACCCGCCCTCCTATGTGCTACCCAGAAGGCACTGTAGTGGGTCTTGTTCACAGTGCTAGGAGCTCCCCTCTTTCTGTTGCTTTCTGGGGAGTGTCGTGGGTAATCTTTTGCACACTGTGAAGGTGTGTCTTTGCCCAGGTGCCTTCTGATGGGTTTGATAAAGATACGAATGGCCAGCAGTTAGTTAGAGAAACTAAGTGGAATTAGGGAGAGAGAAACTCTGGGAAGAAGAGAGGCAGAATTTGTCAGCAGGATGCCAGGGAGTTGGATGTATAGGATGGAGGGGAGGGAAAGAGCCGAGAGGCAGAATGTAAACTAATAGAAACAGGTTAGTTTAAGTTATAAGAGCTACTTGGGAGCAAGTCTAAGGAAAGGCCAAACTTTTATAATTATTAATAAGTCTCTGTGTCATTAGTCATTATTTGGGGACTGATGGTGCAAAGAAAGCCTGGTTATGGAGGATTTTTTTTATCCAGACAGAGTTTCTCTGTGAAGTCTGCCTGTCCTGGAACTAACTCTATAGACCAGGCTGGCCAGGAATTCAGAGATACACCTGCGTCTGCCTCCCTAATGATAAGACTAAAGGCGTGTATCAATATACCCAGCTTAAGTTATGACTTATATCAGCTGACCAAGACATGCCAAAATCAAACAGGAGTGGTCACATTTGGATGTCAAATGTCAGTGCCCACTTGCTTTTGCTTGTGTCTGGCCAGTTGTGTCCTAACTGTTCTAGAGGTGCATATAGAAACGGTTGATGGAAAAGACAGGCGATTAGACACTGGTGAGCCATGGTGTGACTAGTGCGGGGCAGCTGACCCGGCAGGAAATGACTATGGCTTGAAATTGGTAGTCTGGTGGTGACTTCCGGAGGCTGAAGAGGTTGTCCTCTGTGAGGACAATGTCTGTGTCTGTGTTGTCTCCCTGTCTGTTACCTTATTCTCTGTGCATGTGTCATGTGGTGTCTGTCTGTACATCTGTCTGATTGTCCTTGTCTGTGTGTAAGGGTGTATATACAGGTTCGTACAGCTGTACACAGCCATATAAACCCTCAACACACCTCTTTCTATCACTCAGAGTGTGACAGAGAGACTTTGATAACTTCTGAGGTGAGGAGGGGTGTCTGGTGTGTTTGCAGTTACCCTAAAGTTCCCTGAAGGGAGGCAGTACAGACTTAGAGACAGAGGGAAGAGAGCCCGCAGCAATAATCCACCTAGAACTGATCAGTTTGGTAGTGGAGTGGGTAGGGATGAAAAGGTCCAAGTTCGATTTTGGGTATGTTTTGAGGGTAGAGCTGATGACAGGATTTCTGACATTTGAGATGAGTGAGGAAGGGTCATAGGAGTTTGGTGCCAGTCTTGGGAGGATGGCACTGTTGAATAAGGGGGCAAACCCTTTAAAGGAGCAGTCTAAGTGCCTCAGAGTTAGCTCTGAACCCACAGGGTGCGAGATCCTGGGAGGCACGAGAGGAAATGCCAAGAAGTAGGGTGAGCCTTCAAGGGCACAACTGGAAAAAGAGCACAGGTTAGAAAGGCACATTTGGGGAGGCCAGTGGTTGGTGTAAATCCACAAGCTAGATCTTCCATGGCTGGGTGAAGTAGAAAAGAGAAGGCTCATGTCCATCTCTCCTCTCACAGACAAGAAGACAGGAGGAGCTGGTAGGAAGCAGAGAGAGAGTAGAGCATCTGGGTAGGAGAAAGCCTGGGTAGAAGTCCTGGGGCCATGTGAGCAACAAGGTCTAAGAAGTCCGATGGGGCCATTATTGTCAGCCTCATGGAGAGGGACACACAGCCATGAAGGAAGAGAACACCATCGAGTTCACAAGTGACCTTGACTAAAGATGTCTCGAGAGAGAGCCTAGAGTATCCCTTCATGAATAGCCCAGAGAACTAGAGAGTGTAGGAGGAAATAACTCTTTTTAAAGGGAAGAAGTAAAAGATTTAGAGTGTGGTCAGGTAGTGGTGAGGCATGCCCTTGATTCCAGCACTTCACAGTCTTTTCTAGTGGGGAAAGTGGAGAAGAGGGTCAGGTGGTCATTTCTCCATAGCTCTACGGAGCAATAAGGTTTATTCCCTATATTTGACTCCCAAGCTTTGCTTATTAATAAAACAATAAGAGAAGCCACAAAAACGACCTGACTTCCTTCCGTAATGAAGTGATGTGGAAGTATAAACCAGATAAACCGTTTCCCCCCCAAGTTGCTTTGGTCATGGTGTTTTATCACAGCAATAGTGACCCTAAGTCAAAATAGGCAGGGACTGGAAGCCTGGGAAGCTCGTGAGCCGGTAGCCTAGCACACAGAGCAGTGAACAGAGACTGTTTCCAACAGGGTAGAAAGTGAGCACCAAGCCCAGAGGTTCTATGAGGATGTGTGGTTCCTTTGTGTAGAATCAGAGCTGATTCGGTGAATGACTTTGAACAGTAACTAGGAAAAGAAAATAACATCAATAAAAACAGGTAAGACAGTAGAGAAGAGACACACCTCTCTCTGAGGTTCCGAGAATAGCTGTTTCTGCGAAGTGTTAACACGGTTGATGTCATGTTTTTGCCTGTGAATATTATGAGTACCACACCTCCAGACCTTGGGGGATTAGTCTCCTAACAATAAATATGTCCCGTGCCAGCTACTTCCCGACAGGCAGTTTATCCATCTCTGCAATCCTCTGCTGTTTACATGGATTTTTTTTGCAGCACCAAGAACCCTGTATGAAAGATTATATTGTAATTCCTTTGGCACAGCCAATACAGCAGCCTATGAAATTTGGTTAAGCAGCCTGAATGACATTCTGTTTGCCCTCCAGTTTCTAGAGTTCCCGTACTGTACAGGAGAAAAGCAGAGAACTGTTGGGGACTGTTATTTTCAGGTGTGTGACTTTTGTTTATGCTGCATTTGTGTAATTCTGTGAAGCTGTGATTCTTTGCCTGTCTAGAACGCCTGATGGCCCTAATAAAGAGCTGAAGGGCCAACTGCGAGGCAGGAGCAAGGGTTGGCAGTGCTGGTGGCACACAGTGTAAATAGAAGGGGAACCGAGGAGAAGGAGGAGCAATGAGAGAACAAGAGGAGAAGGACGTCAGGGGTCAGCCACCCAGACACACAGACACCAAGACACACAGACACCCAGACACACAGCCAGACAGACACCCAGCCACCCAGACACACAGCCACACAGAACACAGATACACAGCCACACAGACACCCAGACACACAGACACCCAGACACCCAGACACACAGCCACCTTAGCCTTTAGTGTCTTTGTATTAGTTAATGAATGCAGCATACACACTTCCAGTACAATATTTCATTTCTAGTAAAACTAGGGTAAAGATGAACCATACTTTTGACTGTTTTTCAAAATCACACTGATTTTTGAACTATGTTCATTCATATTCTGATACAAATAATTCTTGCATACAGGAAACGGTGGCATTTAATCCATTATCTGTCCTTCATGTGCTTCTGCAGTTGCAAAGAGACGAACATGAATCACATTTTTACGCATGAAAAAATAATATAAATGGTAATATTTTTAAATAATTAAACTTTGGCATAATGGAAATTGCAATGAACAAGCATTATTTTTTTCTTTAAGTGTGTGTGCCTTACATACACGATCATGTGTGCATATGTGCACGTGTGTATGCATGTATATGGGAATGTGTGGTGCACAGAGGTCCATCCCAGGCATCTTCCTCAGTTGCTCTCCTCTTCTTTTTTGAGATAGGCACTCTCACTGAACCCGGATCTCATTGACTTGGCTGGAGTGGCTGACCACTGAGCTCTGGGGATTTCTGTGTCTCTGTCTCTCGGCTCTGGGTTACACACAGATGGTAGCACCCAGCCTTTGAGAGGGGCGTAGGGATCTGAATTCAGGTCCTCGCGCTTGTGTGCTCCCTTAGTTTCTCTTCTTGTGGCTGTGATAAAATATTCAATAAAAGCGGCTTTCCAGAGACAGGGTTTATTGGCTCTCAGTCCAGGTCACAGCCAATCGTGACAGGGTGCCAAGTGGCAGGAACTTGAGGGAGCCGGCTTCCTCTCATGAGGCCCAAAGTAAGACGAGCACTGAATTTCTGTCCTCTCCCGTCTACACGGTGCAGGCTTCCCTGCTCAGAGAACGGTCCTAACCCCGATTATGACGGGTTGTCTGGCGTCAATTAATTTGATCAATGTAATCATTCAAAATCATTATCAGATGCTAAGCTTAATCAAGACAGTCCTTCCCAGGTCTGCAATCCTTCCCAGATATGACTGGGATGTAATGGACCTGAAATCCATCCCGTCTCTTTCCCTGCCTCGTTATTAATCCACAGCCGCGTGGGCTCGTTTTCCCTTTCCTGCAGAAGGGTGAGCTGAAAGGAGTCTAAACTCCCGGCCTGCTTAACCTGGAGAAAGGAAGTAAACAGTGAGGGCAGACCTCTTTCTTCTCCTCTTCAGTGCCAACAAAGGAAAACCAGAGGGGGGGGGGGGGGAGGAAAGGGTAAGGGAGGAGGAGAGAGAGCCTGGTCAGAGAATAACAGGGCCTGAGCTCACATGAGCAGACCAAAGCGATGGAGTCCTGGAGAAATCTCACAGCTCCATAAAGAGGTTGAACTTTCTTCCCTTTACCCCAGCTGGCTGTTCCTCCCAGTTATACGTATTTGTTCCTATTAGTCTTTAAATTTTAGAGCAGGAACCAACAATCTGTCACCCCAAGTCCCCTTCCTTCTAACAAGGAAAGACAACGCAGAGTGAAGGGACTTGGGTTTGCTTTATGCACCCGGCTCAATTTTCTTTAGCTTTTTTTCTAGGGCATTGGCACCTATGTTTATTTTCACGGTTAGAATGAGCACTTTTTAGATGGTCCCTTAGCAGGTTAGTGACAGAGTTCAATTTAGCATGCACAGCTGCCAACTTCTCAGTGTGGCCCTGGGCTACTGGCCACATGGCCAATGTGCCTGGTGTTCCAAATCACACACTTGTCAATGGCAGGGACCTTCCTAAGTGCATTGTTGTGAAGACGTTTTATTAAACATGACACGTACCAAAGAACCAAACACCCAAGCCTTGGAACTTAGAAAATACTGCCTAACTCTTTCAGTTCTAATCGAAAAGTATTAACAGGGGTAGGAAATGGGTGGCGTCCATGTCGAAGGAATCAAGCCGTATCCACCCCCACCCCTACTCCAAACAAAATTTGCCTCACTCTGACCCGTATCTCAAGGACTTGCATTCATATTCTAAAGCAAATGATCCAGACACACGTGAAATAGTGGGTGTTGAGGCTGCAGGCATGGCATGATCATATTTCACAGGTAAGAAAAGCAGCACCTGTAAGAACAAGGCCCTCGCCCTCACCTCCCAGGTTTCTTTCTCTTAAGACCGGTTCTCATACAGGCCAAGCTTGCTGTTTAGTTCAGGGTGATCTTCTGAGTGTTGAGACTGAGTGTGGAACTTGGTTTGGCTTGGTGTTGTTAGTCATGCACCAACCAAGAGCTCCATTCTCGACTCTGTATTTTTGCTCTTTTTAATTTAGTTTTCATTTTCGGAGGCAGAGTCTTACTATGCCGTGCTGTCTGGGATGGCACTCCTTACATAGCTCAGGCAGACCTTAAACTCACGACAATCTTCCCGCCTCCACCTCCTGAGTGGGCGCTGCAGCTGGGTACCAGCACAGCCAGCGTCATTTCTTGCCTGTCAGTCAGTTACTGGCCCGCATGGCACTTTGGTTTAACTCCTTTCTTGTATTTCAGAGGATGTGGCTTGAACGTGCAGTGTCTCAATAGAGTCACAGCTCTGGCTGATGCACTGTTTTAGAAGATTGTCGTCCCGTTAATTCCCACCCAAGTTGTATCCACATCTTTTTTTTTTTTTTTTTTTTGGTTTTTCGAGACAGGGTTTCTCTGTGGTTTTGGAGCCTGTCCTGGAACTAGCTCTTGTAGAACAGGCTGGTCTCGAACTCACAGAGATCCGCCTGCCTCTGCCTCCCAAGTGCTGGGATTAAAGGCGTGCGCCACCACCACCCGGCTTGTATCCACATCTTGATGATGTCATTATAGACCCGTCCATTAAGAAGAAGCAAGAATTCTGCACTCTTGCTTAAGAAGATCATTTGTGTCCAAGTCGGGGACGGCAATACCAGTCAACAGGTAGTGTTTCCGTGAAACCCTACGTGCAGTTGGTTTCATTCACTGGAGTCAGAAGCCAATCAAAATGACTTATTCCCCTGCATGAGTGTCCATTGTGTTCATGTGCCAGACAGGCATGCATGCTAAGTGGAAAAGTCTGAATTCAGAATTCAAACTAGTAACAGAAAAAAAGGATGAATCAGGTTAAAAAACAACAACAACAAAACAAACAGCAACAAAAAAGCAAAACCATGTCAAGTCAAAACCAACAAAAGAAGAACAGAAACACAGGAGCTTTGTATTTGGAACTGCGATTCTGCGGAATGGAGTTTTACCTTCATGTCTAGATTTTGTGTACAGGAGTTGGCAGGATGAAGTTCTGCTGAGTAAGGGCTGGTTAGAGTATGTTCTGTCGTGAAGCACGGTTTCCCCTCGTGCGTCTGCCCGTCCCCAGGATTAGTCTATGTCAAGCCGTCACCATGACAAAACGGATACAAGTCGTGAAGAGACTCAAGCCCAGCTGAGATAGGAATCTCCACTTCCCTGCTTCTTACCAGCCACAATGAGATATGAACAATCCTAGTGACGATGCAGACACACACACACACAGGTGTGTGTTGGGGTGAACATCAACAAGCCTCTCTCTGAAAAATCTGATTTAACTTTAACATCTTGTATAAAGTCTAAAATTGATCACTTCATGGATGCTGGAAGTTGTGCTAGAATGGAAACAGCCAAAAGCTAGGGGATTATACACAGGTGGCTTTCTACTGTTTTCTTTTCCATTTAGTGTTTCATCTTAAAGCCTTCTATCTTAGTGTGATTTGGTTATCCCCAACAGAACCCCCTTGACTTCGTCCTGCTTCTCTATCCTAATTCCTTTCTGAATCCATTCTAACAAAGCCAAGGGCTTTTAGCTCTCCCTCCCACACGGGAATGAATTCCCACGCATGTGCTACACCGCTCTGCACTAAATTACAGCAGCTACAGAATTAAAACAGCCAAAAGCAGCATTTTATAAAATACTGTTACCATTTTTTCATGAGAGTTGCGCCCTCTTTTGGCTAAAAACCGCTAAGATATTTAAATGTGGTTTAAAAAAACGAATTCAATGACTTAAACTAAACACTGTTTAGTTGTAAGGGCCGTGGGAAAAAAGGAGAAAGCCCAGGTGTGAGTGACATTGTGAAGACAGGATTCACGGAGCTGATGGGCAAAAAACTGCCTGCAAAGCAAACAGAGTCATGTGAAGGCTCCCTAATCACAGCTCCGGGGTTTTGATTAAAAGGTGTTAGGGAATGGCATGCGATGTTAAATTATAGTGTTTGCTGGGGCCAACAGTCTCTAGAAAACAATGGCTTAAAAACAAAACAATAATCCCCAGACAATCTTCCTCTCAAGGTTGTAACTTGTCAGGGTAGGGAGGGACTGCCACTTGGGTGATCTTTCTGCTTGTGTACAGCAGATGGTATGAACTGGTTTGGGGGGGCTTAGGAGGATACACAGTGCATTTGGAACATCCTTGGGAACATTCCAAAGACAGTTCTTCCTTGTTCTTTTCCAAACATGATGGAATTGTCTGTTAGCAGGGTCTCCCACCAGCCTGCTCCTCTCAGCTCAGGACATCCTCCTGGCTCTCTGCCCAGCAGGACACCCCCCAGGTGACAAGAGGCTTCCTGTTATCTCTTAGTGGGCTTTTCCTTATCTCTTGGGTGTTCTTGCTGCACCTTTGACCCAGCTGCTCCATTTTCCCTTTATGAACTCTTTCCAGTAACTTCCATGGTCCTTTTTATATTTTCTTTTATATTTGTGTATATTTTGTAAATTCATAAAGTCTTTCAAATGCTTGAACCTGTTATTCTATTTATTTTTATTTTTTGGAGATAGGGTTCTATTAACTGCAGCTGGCCTCAAACTTGCTAATTTGTGTATCTCAGAAAGACCTCCCGTCTCCTATCTCCTACCTCCACCTCCCAAGCGGCAACGGCTACAGGTATATGTTACAAGCCAGCTCTAAAAATCTTATCTTCAACATTGACATGAACAGACCGGGCAAGGACTGTAAAAGGAAACCAACACTAGGGAAATTAAAATCTACGGACTAAATCCCACTCACGAGGCACAGCACCCAAATGATGATTCTAGTTGACCAGGTAATTACAGGTGGGACCTACGGCTCTCACTTAATAGGGCTTCTGTCCCCTGGAGCTGTAGAACAAAGAACCCTATCTGCTCTTGTGCAGGGAAACAACGGAAGTTGTGGCTCCTACTTCAGTGTAGAGCGGAAGAGAACCTGGGAGAACCAGTGATGAGAGAGGGACCTACGCAGAAAGCAAAAGAGATGGGGAGAGGGAGGCTGGGTCTGGGTAGCTGCTGGCACTGCTGGCGCTTCTCCAATGAGCCTGAACCATGCGTTGTTTCTCCGTTTGTTTTTTGTGGCTACTGATGAGAGTGTAGTCTCTTCTGGTAAAACCCAAGGCTGGAATAGCTTTATTTCCTACTGGCACATGGTGCACATACAGTGGCTATCTCTTAATTCGTATGACCTAAGGATTTTTTCTCTTCCTTCTTATGCTGCTACAATTACCAGAAGAAAAACACCAACTCAACGGTCCTTCAATGAAAACAGAAAATTAAGGCTCTGTTGTCAAGCCTCACTAGAAAGCCATTCTGTGCACCGCACAGGAGAGCAAAGTAGTCAAAGAAACCGGATATTTCTCTTAAAAAAGAAAGCAAAAACAAAACCTATGTCGTTTTTCTTTGAGTGAGTTACTTTTCTGTTTCTATGATAGAACACCATCACAAAGGTGGACAGAAAGGTTTATTTGGGCTTATGGTTCCCAGGAGATGAGTCTGTCTTGCTGAGGAGGTGTGGCAGCAAACAGATGTGTGAGCAGCCTAGTGCTCAGACCTTACACCGCAGCTCAGAGCAGAGGGACCAGCTATCTAATTGTCTCCTGGGAAAAATCAAGAGTCTGTGGCTTTAAAATAGGAAACATTTCGCTATTTCAGGGATTCAACTTCCATATTGCTATTTAAACACATTGCAATCCTCATTTGAAGGGTAAGGAGGGCTTAAAATGAAGAATGACTACATCACTGCTATCGTATGCCAACGTGAATTCCCTGTGTTTTGTTGTTTAAGAAAGATGGTCCATTTTCTCTTACTAGCTTCTAGTATGGTTCAGTAAGCAAAGACCTTTTCTAAGGACTTAGTAGGTAAACTTAGCTTCCTTTGCATTTCATTTGAGAAAGCAGAAAAATAATTCTTTGGCCCTTCCTGTGATAACAGGCCATTGTAAAACTCAGTGTATGTTAGGTAAATACTTCAGGGGATAAAATAATAATAAAAATACATTCAGGAGACAGTTGATGTACCCAAGAACTTTGTTTTTAATGTGTATGTAGCAGGTGTATCCTTCTGTGTAAAAGTTCATCTGCTTTGTGCAATTTCTGTGTTTCCTTTGCTAGAAAGAGCCGTGTGCCTTCCTTTGACCAGAGTGAACTCCGGCAGATGGGAGGGGGAAGTGGTTCTGAGCCCATCTTGGCAACTTCCCCTAGCCGGCCCTCTTGGGTAGATTTGCCTGCTTGACTCTCTGGTAATTCAACACTCTGCTTCCTTCCGGTAGAGATCGCATGACTACCCAAAACATGCCCTGCGTCTTTGTCTCACGCCACTCATAAATACTGTGATTTAACAAAGACCTTTCACATCCCACACAGCCTCAAATAAACAGCAGCTCTGGAAATGTCAAAGGGCATTCGGGCACAGGAAGTGGGTTCTAGGAGACAGATCGCCACCACAGTTCTTTCTCTGCGGCAACTCCAGCAGCTCCTCCCTTCTCCCCTCCTCTGTCCCACAAACGGAAGAAACATTGACAGGTGCCCGGAGCTGTGGACCGGATTGTACACTTTTCGGTTGTGAGCACCAACAATCATTATGTGCGAACAGCCGCATGGTCTAATATTCGGGATTTATTCACCACGGATGCCTTTCAAGTCAATGATAATATTTTAAATAATGAGAACTGATCTTCCAAAACAGCATGATGCTAGAATAATTAACAAGATTTTCTTTGTGTTTTTCTGGACCACCCTCTTTGTAGTCTAGCCTGGTCTCAAACTTGTGATCTTTTTGCTTCGACCTCTCGAGTGCATTGCCACCACACCCAGCTCTTACCACCACTGTTAGAAGCAATGCCAACCAATGTATTTGTTTGCATATTTGTGTGTGCACACACTTGTCACAGTGCATGTATGTAGGTCATAGAACAACCTGCAGGAGTCAGTTTTTTTCCTTCAACCTCGTGGGGTCCCAGGGTTAGACTCAATGGCAAGGAACTGGTGGCAAGTGACTTAACTTATTGCGCCATATTTTTGTCTAAAATCAATTATATCTACAATCTAGTTTTGAGAGAAAACTATAAACTACCAAGCTAAGGAATAATACTAAACTCAGAGTCACTTGACATTATTGTAAAATTGAATCGTAATTGGAAGGGACATATTTGTCTATAAACACTAGAGATGCCCTATACTTTCTTCAAAAAGTGTTAGTCTGCTGTCACAGAGGAGATGTAAGAAAGGGGTTACTGGTATCCTACAAAAACTTTTGGAAAATGGAAAAGGACCCACGTGTGCATGAATGCACCTCCTGAAGCCAAACATAATAAAAGTTACGGGAAGTCAGGTGACTAAGTTATTCTAGCCTGGAGGCAGACTCGTATAGATGTTAAGGGCTGCGGAGGACTGGAGATCCCGATGCCCTTGACTGCACACCCAGAATCTCATGTTAATAAGGCCAGCGGTTCAGAATTCCTTCCAACACTGTTTTTTAATGTTACATAGCACATTCTTTTGAAGGAATCATGTTTGGTCATTTCAGTTAGTTGGGAATCTCACTTCCTTTGAGAAATATTCCATGTGACCTGGTAGAAACCGTTCATGGAGGGAAAGAAGGCACTGATAACTTACTGACCCAAGAAAACAAGAAGAGAGCTGGGGTGTTTCTGTGAGTTTTTCTTCTGACCTTTTTCAAGAGAAGGGCTTCATCTAACCCATGCTTACCTCAGCTTCCTACCAAGCCTATGGTGACCTTCGTCCTTTTGCCCATGTCTCTCTACCACTGGTACCCAGGCATGTGCTGCCATGGCCAGCTTTACATCAGGCTGGGCAAGAGCTCTACTGACTGACCCACGTCCCCAGCCCTTCTTGGTTATTTAGTGGGCTTACCTTTTTAATTTACAGTTTTATAGGTGATGACACCCGTATAGCTGATCATATAACATTATGGAAAAAGAAAACCTCACTGTGGGAGGTAGTGTCCTATACACCTGACTAGTTTTACCCTTAAAAACAAACAGGCAAGCAAACATACCAAAAAAACCCTTCATGCACAGTTTCGTTTCAAAAAGAAACCAACCTCCTCCGATGACCCCTCGCCTGTTTACATGTCCTGGCATCGTGTCTGCATCCCTGAGAGACTCCATCTGTGCTTTTTTCTGGCTCTAAGTGGCCCTAGGTGCGGTGTCTTGGTGTCATCTCTTTAACTCAGTGCGGCAATGTATTAAACAAATTTACTTTTCTTGTCAACTCCCATTTGACAAAATGTGCTATTAGTACAGGTCCATATCCCTGGTAGCTTTGTTGTGGCATCTGCCCTTGATTCTACTACCACAAGCTCCACCCTTGACTGGTGGCGATGGTCCTCATCCTCAGTTAGCATCATTCAACATCACTGTCAGTCTTTTGGGAAAAGGAAACCAACACACTTCTCTCTATTTGACTTTACTTATTAATAGTATCATATTTGAAATTTATTTTTGGCAGGTGATTAGTTGATTCACCAATTCTTGCTTCCTGCAGCCAATATTGCTATCTCTGTTTGCTGCATTGCACACGGAAGCCAGCACTATGCAACACCACAGTTTGTAATGCACTTGTAAATCATGGCATTGCAGTGATAGTGTCACACGGAGAAAGGTAAAGGTTTGATTAAAATATGGGGCTGGCTGTAAATTCACCAGGAAGTGTTCTCCCAGGATCCAGCAGCAGATACATGTTCCGATCATATCTCTGAGTGGCTATGGACCTCAAGGGTCTGTCACTCAGAACACATGCCGTCCGAGTGTAGTGTGAGTTAGAGAGACAGCTCCCCGACAAAGGTCCAACACGGACTGAAGGTTTGCACGGCCTCTGCGTGCACAGATCACAACTGTCTGCAAGCTGACGTGTGTCGACCACAGACTGCTGTTTCTTAGGTGGAGCCTTGTAGAGAAGATGGACCTCGGACAGGGGCTGACTCTGTTTTCTTCCTGACAGTCTATTAAAAAGATAGTGCGTGGCTATTCCTTGCATTTCCGTCCAAGGTCACCAAGAGAAGTAAGTTCAACCCCCAACACTGAAGTGATATCCAGGTACAGTGGCTCGAGTCTCTTTCTGCCTGACATCAGTAGTGTGCTGATAAATGGTATTAGTGATTGGCTTTGGGGGAGGATTAGGGGTAGGTAGAGCCATTCCCGGTTGCTAACATGAGTTTATTTCTGTGAGGCAAAGAAGCTTCCAACTTGAGGCCCACTGTTTGGCAGGATTTTTGAAGGGTGACCAGCAGCTCCTAAGATCTGAGACAAGACAGTAACTCTCCACACAGGACTGCTTGTTCTCCATGGTCCCAAGGAAGCTGTTTATCGGTGTTATTTAGGCCCTTGTCTCTAGTATTCATAACTGGGAGGGTCACTTCTTGTCAAGAGAGTAGCTATCCAATAAACATTTACCTATTAATGTTAACAGTTCATTCCAAGGACAGCCTTTTCATTTTCTTAGCTTCCTAAAATGGGAAAAGAATTTCTTATTTCAGGGGCAGGGT
The DNA here is from genome assembly GCF_950005125.1 of Chionomys nivalis. Classification (NCBI taxonomy): domain Eukaryota; kingdom Metazoa; phylum Chordata; class Mammalia; order Rodentia; family Cricetidae; genus Chionomys; species Chionomys nivalis. Next base: position 5,204,040 of record NC_080097.1, read on the forward strand.
GGGGGGAGATCCCTGGATTTTACTACTTTTAAAAACCAGAAAGTCAACCAAGGAGGGAGAGTATCTTGTCAGAAAGGCATGGAAGGAGAAATCTCTAGAAGTATGTATGACATAGCGAGGCATCTTATGCTATGAGGTAGAATGTGTTTGCAGTTTGAATCCTGCTAGAGAAGTTACATGTCCCTTTATTCACCACAGAACACATCCTGACCTTTGTCATACGAAGTGTAAACTTTCTCCTTCATCCCAGAGCCTGACCGTAGTGTAGAAAATGTTGACTATGGATCATAAAGGCCACTTCAAAATGGCAGGACAGCTCTCAATTCAGGTTCATAAACACCAGATACGTGTGAGTGTGTTTTATGTCAGCTTGACACAAGCTAGAGTCATCTGAAAGAAGGGATCCTCAGTTGGGAAAATGCCTCCATGAGATCCAGGGGTAGGGCATTTTCTTAATTAGTGTTTGATGGAGGGCCCAGCCCATTGTGGGTAGTGCCATCCCTGGGCTGGTTGTCCTGGGTTCTATAAGAAAGGAGAATGAGCAAGCCAGTGAGCAGCATCCTCCATGGCCTCCGTATCAGCTTCTGCCTCCAGGTCCCTGCCCTGCTTTGGTTTCTTCATGACCTCCTTTGATGATGAACTGTGGAAGTGTGAGCTGAATAATTCCTTCCCTTCTCGGCTGGCTTTTGGTCATGCTGCTTCACTGAAGGCATAGAAACCCTCAGAAAGACATGTTGGTGCCAGGATAGTGGGGGTGGGGTGGGATGGGGGGGCTGTGATGACAGCCCTGACCACTTTGCTTTGGAGGAATGTGGAAGAACTTTGGAACCTTGTGCAAGAAAAATCATTATTCCATGCTTGGTGAGATGTTCTGTAGGAACTTGGAAGATAAAAATATTGAAAGCCATGCAGAAGATGGAAGCCTGGCTTGTGGAGGTTTCAGAGGGAAGTTTAAAGACTCTATCTGGGCCATCTGTTATTTTGAACTAAGAGTCTGTGGTTCTGGTTAGCTGGGGCTGAAGAATCAGCTGTGATCAAAAGATACCAGAACTACTAAAGAGAAACCTTTGATCTGCTGCCATGATGGTTGCTGGTCAGCTAGAGCTGAGAAATTAGCAGTGATTAAGAAGAGACCAGCATCATCACTAAGGTGAAATCTTCTGGGAAGTGTTTCCTGAGAGCACAGAGAAGCTGTGTTCCAGAGGTGACCGAGGCTGTACCTTGTGCTGGCAGCTGGCCTTGGTCATGGGTAAGCATCCCTAGGTGGTACTGGTTTTGAAGGCATGAAGGGGTCATGGAGAGCAGCTGGAGCTTGGCACTGAGAGGCCATTGGTGAAGGTGCAGCCTCAGGAGCAGCTAAAGGCCCAGGATTGAAGGGGTCAGTGCAGAGAAGCTGAGACTTGGCATCATGAAAAGATTCTATGAGAAGCTATCAATGAAAGCACAGGCCAGTTGCAACAGAGGAAGGACCCTGGCGTTTGGAGATGCCAGTACCATGACGACCACCACGTACAGCAGCAGCTGTGCAGTGGGGCTAATCAGAACTTAGACAAGCTGTGTGTGCTGCAGAGGGCAGAGCCGGAGAAGCGATGCAAACCTCGTGGAGGAGTCCAGACCGTGAGTGAATCCCAGAAAGAGGGATTGACTTCCTTACAGTTCGTTTTGCTTTTTTTCAGATTGTGAATGCTCTGATTCTTCCCTCTTAAACTAAGAAAGTACTTAACTTAGTTTTGGTTTCACCAGATTCCACAGTGGAAGACTTTAAACTTTTAAAGAAGAGACTTCGGGGTTTTACAAAGAATTTGGATTTTTAAAAGAGGATATTTTCTAAAGAGAACTTTTAAGGTGTTTGAATTTGTAAGACTGTGAGACTTTAAGTTTATAAAATGTTTTTGTTGTTGTTGTTGTGATGTCTATGGATATATAATCTCGGGGATGGATAAGAAAGGAAAGGTTACGGCCAATAGTGATGTGTTTGTGTGTCAAGGTGACAAGGGGCCAATTGTGCTGGCTAGCTTTATGTCAACCTGACACAAGCTGAAGTTTCTGAAAGGAGAGAAACTGAGAAAACACCTCTATAAGATCCAGCTGTAGGCAAGCCAGTAAGGCATTTTTTAAATTTGTGTTTGATGAGGGCCGGGAGCAGCCGTAGGTAGGATCACCCCTAGGCTGGTGGTCCTGGATTCCGTAAGAAAGCAGGCTGAGCAAGCCAGTAAGCAGCTCCCCTCTGCGGCCTCTGCAGCAGCTCCAAACTCCAGGTATCCTGACTGCCTTTGATGAGGTCCACGTGGGACAATGTAAGCCAAACAAATCCTTCCCTTCCCAACTTGCTTTTGGTCATGGTGTTACACAGAAGCAATAGAACCCAAGACCGTGAGGTATTCACTTAGAAATCCAAAGTGGGTTAGGGAAATAGATCAGCCAGGTAAGTGCCTGCTGTACTGAGAGACCAGAGTTCTCACACGCCATGTAACACACACACACACAACTCTACATGGGCTTATTTTTTTTTTTTTTTTTTTTTAGCAGTTTCTCATTCTCTCATTTTTACAAACTAGTCAGCTCAAGCTGACATCAGCAAACCCCAAACATCCAGTTGGGCTGGGAAGCTAAGCAAGGAAGCCACTCACCCACCCACCCTAGATTCTAGGGAATTGAACTCAGCTCTTCCTGTGTTCTTACCAGCTGAGCTATCTCACCAGTCTGAAGAGTAGCCGGACATGAGCCTTTTCCTAGCGACAGGTCGGTCCCAGTCTGAAGTGTTAGGAGGAGGCCTCCGCCCCTTCCCCTCCCTTCCTAGTGTGGAACCTGTCTTCACAAAGAGGCGCTTGTGTGGAACCGGCTCCATTCCCAGCACCCGAGGTCCCGACACTGCCGCCATTGTGAGAGGCACGGGTCTGTCTCTGGCACCATTTCTCCCTTTCCTTTGCTCTCTACAGGAAATCCCACAAAAGCGTGGGTAAATGATGCTAATCTGTGTTTACAGTGTCCGCATCTACGCACTGCAGGCTTTGGTGCTTACGGCTGGCTGAGTGCTGGATGTGGAAGGATTGGACCAGGCTCTTGTAAAACTGGTTGTCAAATCTTAAATTCTGTAGATAATCCAGGAACCTTTGAGATTGAAAAAATAAAAAGATGACAGCAATGTGGAATGTTTATTTTCTGGAAAACTCCTGTGCCTGACAAATATATTTACTCAGAGTATTTTTTAACATTGAGGTACTTTATAGTCTCTGGGTCCTTTTTTTTTTTTAGCACACTGATAGCTTCCTCTTTACCATGGTTCCTACTTGGGGGACTGAGGCCTGAATAATTTGCTTCAGATAGCAGGGCAGTCAAAAGTGGAGGTAGCTCTCCCATGAGCCATGACATATTCTTCACACAGTTTACATTTTAGGTACACGGCCAGCATCTCATCTGCTCCTGGAAGCTCAGCAGGGTTGGGCCTGGCTAGTACTGGGATGGGGGACTATGTATTTATGAGCACCTGCCCTGAAAGATTGCTTTCTTATCAAGGAAAAGTGAGTAAGGGTTTGATAAATAGACAACCAAATGCTCAAGAATCAAGCCATGGTAATGCCTGCCTGAGATGCTAGCACTGGGGAGGCAGAAGCAGGGAGAGGGTGGGCTGGTCGGGGCGTGGGAGGGGGAGATAATTGAGATAAGATTATTAACAGAACGGTATAATTTGCACTGGTCTAGAGGTCATGCACAGTTATAAAGATCAAGAAGGGGGAGATAAGAAATGAATTCACAAATACTAAAGTGAGCTCGGAAGGCTCAGGACCATCACAGGCTTCCTGAGAGGAGGTATGTTAAATCCGATGCGGTGCAGGCAAGGGGAAGAGCTACCAGGCAAGCGTCTTGGGTAGAGATGCCCAGTTCCCTCCCCTGTGAAATGTCCTAGGACCTAAGCAGGGAACGGGGCTGATGTCATCACATGCGGCTAATCACTGTCTCAGAAGTAGTGATGTCACAACCTGCATACGGAAAAGCTTAAGCACTTCCTCACCCTCAGTGCTGAGATGCCGGCAGCTCAGAATCACCCGAGGTAGAAGTATTCATACCATAGGAACGGGCGCACAGACACATGTCCCCTCCCCCCCCCCATGGTCACCCACTTACAAGTCACAAAACATTTACCAGCTCACCTGGAAGATGAGCACTGGATAATAATGGAATCATGGGCATAGTTGCATGTAAGAAAGGTTGACCATACATGCAGAGAAAGGGCAGGTGACAACAGAGAAAGCAGCAGAGACAATGGCAAGAAATGCTATGATCATCAAGAAGGGTCAGCAGCATGCAGGACCCTATGAAGGAGATTTATAGGGGTCCCCCAACTCACCTCCTTTGTATATTTAAAAGAAAGTAGAGTTGCTTAGAGATGAGTCTCAAATTAAGATTTTTTTTTTTGACAAGGTTTCTCTGTCGCTTCAGAGCCTGGCCTGGAACTAGCTCTTGTAGACCAGGCTGGACTCGAACTCACAGAGATCTGCCTGTCTCTGTCTCCTGAATTCTGGGAATAAAGGCGTGTGCCACCCCTGCCTGGTTTCAAATTCAGATTTTAAGCATCTGGTTATTGGGGCTAGAGAGATGGTTCAGAGGTCAGTAGCACCTGTCGCACGCACAGAGCACGGAAGTTGGACCCCAGCACAACCATCTGATATTCCCAGCATTCGAGTGGTACATATTCATACACATAAAATAAATCTAAAAATTCTGGTTCCCCCTTTATATTATTACCAAACTAAAATGATCATACTTTTGCTGTTTGATCAATCTTATTTCTCTGTTCTTGGAGCAGGTCCAAACAACGCTTAAAGAATTTTGGACCAGCTGGCAGACACTCCTACCTTTTCCTTCAGAATTAGAGTATTAATGATGACCTCTTTGCAATCTATTTCCATACAAAGTTCCAGGTTCAGCCTTTTGGCACAGCTCCCTGCTTAGGTGTGCAGATTCACCCTTAACTGGTGACTGAGTGTCATAGACCTGTTACTGTGAGACAATCTGGAACCTACAGTGTCCATGATCTTGTCACTCAAAGCTTTTCCTCTCCATCCCAAATCTGGTCCATCCTCTAAGTATGTACCAAGAATTGAAAAGTGGGAACCATCTCTGGTTTCTCTGCCTGTTGCACCCGCATGCGATCACTCGACTCTGCATCTTTACTGTGTGTCCCTTGCTATCACTGTGCTACTGTGAATTAGGAACTCAGCATCGCTCCTTTAGATTCCTGCAAAGCATCCATATTCCCTCAGGCTTGTGCTTTTAGCTCCACCATCCTTCGATATGTTTCGTATGAGAGTCATTTAAAGCCACAAAGGTGCTTGTGCCCCCCTCCCCGTTCCACCAGGTTGTCTAGAATTTCCATGATAAATTTCATGCTCTTCACAGCACCCAACAAGTCCCCATGACAAGGAACTTTCTGGATTTTGTGACTTCTCCAGACCCCAGCCCTTTGGGAGACCAGACAAGTCATGCTTTGATGCATTTGCACACTCTGTGCCCCAGGTCTGGGATTTCACCCATCTCCTCTAACTGGCCCTCTATTACCTGGCTGTTCCTTCTCACCTCTTGGAATTCAGCTCCCAATCAACTCTGAAAGGAAGTCTCCCCTGGCACAAAGTCAGTGCAGACAATCCCCCCCTCTTCTCTCCTCCATTGTTCCAGTTACACCTCAGTTCATGTCAGGTACAACATGGCCATATGGCTGGATGCCATCCGTTCCCCTCCCTACAGAGCAGAACCAGTGCCCTCTTTGATCCTCTGCCTCCTTTGAGTATCATTTCATCAGAACTTGACACATGTTAACATTGGGCAGTTGTTTGTTATGGGGTTGATTGTCATTGTAGTTGGGGTCTGCTCTAGCTTGAGAACACGGGCGTTGCATATACTATGGGAAGAAATACATCACGTATTTGTCTTTTTACTGTGTCTCAAAGCTGCAGGGACTTGAAAGATGAAGATGAAATAGTTTGAGGCAGGTCACCTCAACAGCACCGCTGGTGATGAGGATGAAGGAAGGGTGGTTCTGCTTGGTAGGCATAGCTCTGGGAGCTTCAGAAAAGCACATTCACTAGTACAGAGAGACAAGAAGCTGCCAGGAAAGCTGGTGAGCATTTGTTAGTTCAGGATGTGCTAGACACGTCACACGTGCACACACATGCAACCTCACATGATTTTCACTGTTAGTCAATAAAATAGGTTTATCTATTTTAAAATGGCAACAAAATAGTACTAACAATGCAGATGAAAATATAGCTTTGGGCACTTTGAACTAGTAAGAATTTCCAATAGAAGAATGATTAGCAGTGATTTATGCAGATCATATTTTCAGTGCTGGCCTAACAGATGGCCTCAGTAATGTTAATTGTGACTGGTGACATTTTTTCATACACACCCCACACACTTTCAAAGACTTATTTTTACAATTTAAGTTACTACATGTGGATATTTTGCTTGCATGTATGTTTGTGTACCAACTTGTATGCCTGGTGCCCATGGAGGCCAAATCAGGTGTTGAATCCTTTGGAATTAAGAGTTATAGACAATTATGAGCTGCCATTTGGATGCTGGGAATTGAACCTGGAATCTCTGGAAGGGTAGCCAGTACTCTTAACCACTATCTCTCCAGCCCCTACCAAAGACTTCTTAAAATGTACCACCCAGCACCGACAGATGAAGGATAAACCAAATGTGATGTCTGCATGCCATGGACTATTAAAGAGGGAAAGAATTCTGATGTCTATCAGACTTGGATGACCCTTGAGGACATCATGCTGTGTGAAAAGTCATTCACGCAGGACAAATACTGTGGTTCACTGTTAGTGGCATAACCAGGCTAGGCAAGTCCACGGAGGCAGAAAAAGAAATGGTAGTGGATCTGGGGAGGTTTGCATGGGATCAGAGTTTCTATTCTGGAGATTGTTTGCAGAGGTGTGAAATCCTTCACGCTCGAAACTCCAAACTGGCTGCTATGATGCTTTAGTTACCGTCCTTGTTGCTATAACCAAATATCTGACTAGCAGCAACTGAAGGGGAGACGTTCAGGGCTGTAGCTCATCATGACAGGGAAGGCTCCAGGAGCGTGAGGAGGCTTGGTCACACTGTGCCTGTCACCAGAAAGCAGAGACAGATGAAGGCAGGTGCTCAACTCACTTCCCTTTTCTCATTCAGCTTCAAACTCCAAACCATGTGATGTGGGATCCCCTCTGTATGCTATGAATAGGTTTCATTACCATTGGTTATGGAAGAAACTGTTTCAGCCAATGGCTTAGTAGAGTGAAGCCAGGCAGGAAATCTGAACAAAAATATAGAAAAAGAAAGTAGGCAGAGTCAGAGAGATGCCATGTAGCTGCTGAAGGAGAAGGACATGCCAGAAACTTACTGGTAAGCCACAACCTCATGACCATACATAGATTAATAGAAATGGGTTAATTTAAGATGTAAGAGTTATTTGATTTCACTATGTTAAAGTTAGAACCTTCCTTTTTTATTTAGATAGAGAAGTGGAGATGCTGTGCGATCTGTGTTGTGAATTGTGTTTAATTACCATTGGTTATTTAAGAAGCTATTTTGGCCTACAAAAGGGCAGAATATAGCCAGGTGGGAAATTTGAACAGAGATATATAGAGAGAGTAGGTGGAGTCAGAGAGATGCCATGTAGCTGCCTAAAGAGACAGATGCCGGAGGATCTTACCAGTAAACCACAAGCCTTGTGACGATACATAAATTAATAGAAATGGGTTAATTTAAGATGTAAGAGTTACTTACTAAGAAGTCTGAGCTAGTAGGCCAGTGTTGTAATTATTAATATAGTTTTGTGTGATTATTTGGGTTTGGACGGCCGGGAAATGAAGGAACAGTCTCCACCTATACCCATGGAGTGCTATTGCACCTATTGGGAGTAGGTCTCCCCTCTTCAGTTAAAACTGTATAGAAACACCCCCATAGGTGCACTCCTGTAAATGTCTCCTAGGTGACTCCACATACAGTCAGGTTCACGGTGAAGCTAAGTCATCACAGAGGGTCCATTTTACATTTCTTATTAGTTTTCATTTCATTACAATTAATTTTTATGCAGAGCAAAGAACTCATGCCCTCCTTTTTTATGACAACTCTGTCTACTCTGAAAGCTCCTAAATTCTTATTCTCTGAAGTGTTTTCTACTGAACAGCTGCTTGTAGAGAATTTGAGGTAATGAGGGTGCTGAGTACTCGAGATAACGAACAGGTGGAGTTCGGCACTGTGGCTTCCTGGTGAATTCCGTGAAATCGTAACAAGAAGGCCCTGGTGATGCAGGAGCAAGAGCTGGAGGCTACACTCCAGACGGCTGCCTCTGGCCATGGCCTTGACCTTTCAGACAGTTTCTCAGAAGAGGCCCCCTCCATCACCCTTCAGCTGCTCCAAGGATCTGTTCCAAGGAGCTGTGGCTTTTGTTCCCCTCCATTGAAGTTAATAGGTTGAAATATTTGGCCCTGGATGGCATTTTAAAAATCATCTTGAATTCCAGCCTGTTCTCTCCTGGTTTGAAAAGCACCCACTCACATTTGACGTCGCCTTTATTTTCTTAATCTTGAGGAACTACAGCATCATTAAAAAAAATTCCTTCCCTCTTGTTTGACTTTTTCCTCAGAATTCCTCTTTCTAGTGCTCCTTCTGACTGCTTTCTTTTGAGAAAAAAACTGCTGGCAATGTGTTGTTTGGTTGTAAAAGTACCGAACAGAAATCTGTTGGATTTCCTGGGTGGCTCCAGTCCCTTGCTAGTTAGACAAAGGGACCCCTCAAACCCTCACATCTGCAGAGGGCATTTCATCGAGCTTCCGTTGCCCTGGGATTTGTTGGTGGGGCAGGCGCCGGTGTGTCATTGCCGTGCTCACCCACAGACATTCTGTCATGAGTCTGAATGTGAGAACAGCACAGCGGACATGGGTCTGTCAGCCACTCTCCTTGTGCACTTCCTTCCAAAATCTCAGCTCTTCTCGTCGCGGGGGCTGTGGGGCTGGCACGGGGTTCTGGTTCTGATCTCAGTAGCCCCTCGGCCTTCAGTTTGGCCACACTGCTTCCAATCCTTGGCACACATTTGCTATGTCTGCCTTGGGGCTTTCTCTCCATGTTAGGCCAGGAGCCTGTGACTTAAAATGAGGCTTGACCCTGACACGGATGGGACATTCACTATGCCACCTTCAGAAAGCAAATCTTGCCAGATACTGTTATTCACGCAAATATGTTTACCAAAAGCTGATACTGTGAGTTAACTACTTAGTTATGGAATGGTTCCATTTCACAATCACAGCTAACACTGCTTGAGCTAGCTCTGTCTGACATTGTTGTACTCTGTTCCTATGCAGGTATGGAAACTCTGTAAGATGGGAACTGTTATTTTCCTGTTTTCCTGTGAGGAAAAACAAAATTGGCACGCAGAAACAGAAGCTGGAGGAGGGGGAGCATGGAGTTTGGTAGTCTGTTTGTTTGTTTGCTTTTGATTCTGGCATTCTGATTCCAGGGAGTCACCTGAATAGTTAGCATCTATATACCTGGGTGAGTCATGAGCAGAGCTGGCCTGAGTCCTGTGACTGAGATTTTGCTTTCTAGTCGGATGTAAATACCCAGTAGAGTTAGAAAGTTGAAGATATGAAGGAGGTTTGGTAGCTGAGCTCAGGGAGAGAGAGAGAAATGCATATAGATCCTGAGAAAGACAGGCCTAGGCTGTATCAAAACGTTATGGGCAAGCCTTTAAAGGGAAGAGAAAAGCCCAGAAATCTGCAATAGCTGGAGAAGACAGGGAAAGGGAAAGCTATCAGGAGACTGTCCTTAGACTGCGTCTGGTGAGAATTAGCATTTAAAGAGCAGGGATTAGGGCTCACGCTGGATGATTGGAAGAGTAGATCCTAAGAACAGAAAGGGAGCAGGAGAGAGGCTCTGGGGCTCGGAGCCCACATTGCTCTTACAGAGGACATGAGTTTGGTGGCCAGCTCACAGCTGAGGACCTCCAGGGGTTACTTAGCTTTTCGTCAACTTGGCACAAGTTAGGGTCATGTGGGTAGAGGAAACATCAATTGAGAAATAATCTCTGTAAGATTGACCTGTAGGTAACCCTTCACGGGGTGTTTTCTTGATGAACAATTGCTGTTGGGAGGGAGGCAGCTCACGGCGGGTGGGTGATACCGAGAGATGAGAAAGGCAGCTGAATGTGAACCCAGGAGCAAGGCAGTAAGCAGTATCTCTCAGGGTCTCTGCTGTTCTGCCTCCAGTTCCTGCCCTGACTTCCTAATGGACTGTAAGTTGTAAGATGAAATAAACCCTTTCCTCTCCAAGTTATTTTTGGTTTGGAGTTTATCACAGCAATACAAAGCCAACTAGGGGACAGGATCCAACACCCTTTTCTGACCTCTGCTGGTACCAGTATTCATGTGCACACGTGTGCGCACACACTCACATATACACACATGCACTTATCTACACAATTAAAAACAATAAAATCTTTAAGAAAGATCCCAGGTGCCTAAAGTTATTTTTGTTCAGGTTCTTTTTTGATGTGATTTTGGCTGGCCAGAAGTATAAGTGAAAGGAGTCAGGTTGTGAGGCGGTGGTGGCGTAGGCCTTTAATCCCAGCCTTCAGGAGGCAAGGGCAGGTGGATCTCTGTGAGTTTGATGCCAGCCTACAAGAGCTAGTTCCAGGACAGCTAGGGCTGTTACACAGAGAAGCCCTGTCTCAAAAAAAACAAAGCAATAAATAAATAAAAAATTAAAAAAGGAAAGAAAATAAAGATCCAACCACATCTGCCATTCTTTCTTTCTTTCAGTTTTTTTTTTTTTTTTTTTTTTTTTTTGGTTTTTCGAGACAGGGTTTCTTTGTGGCTTTGGAGCCTGTCCTGGAACTAGCTCTGTAGACCAGGCTGGTCTCGAACTCACAGAGATCCGCCTGCCTCTGCCTCCCAAGTGCTGGGATTAAAGGCCTGCGCCACCACTGCCCGCACATCTGCCATTCTTAAATTTTTTGTTCATGCTACATGAAGTTTGGAGAATTTTTTTTCAAACAATTTATTTGCACCGGGCATTTAGCCCATAAATCACTTGCACAATTATTTTTGTTAAGCAGAAGAATAAGTAGCCTCAAGTATTTAACAATAGTGTGGACTTTTATAGGAAAACCTCCAAATGGAGAAACAAACTTGATTCTTCCTATTTAATACAAATTGCAAACTTGTCTGATACCCATAATTATCCACTTGAAGTGAAATGCACAAGGCTTCACGCACACCACCCAGGGCGAACGGAGCATTTCTAAGTTCCTATCCTGACCTGTCCATTGTGCTGCACGCAAACGCCAGCTGAATTTAGCAGCTGATCCCTGGTGCCACCTATCGGTAAAATATATCACGACAGTGTCGCATTGATGTGGGCAAGACTCAGCTACTGTGGGGAGGAGGGCGTTAAGAACAGGTTAATCTTCTCCCTTTTGTTCTGTTAACTTACATCTTTGTGCCATGCATGATTCAAGTACGGGGGTGAGAGGACAGATTGCAGGCGTCACAATATCCCCTTCACCACATGGCTCCTGGCAATCAGGTCAGCGGGCTGCACCGCAAGCCTGGCAGAAGAACAGTGGAAAATTCACTTACGCTCTTCTATTTTAGGGACATGTAGTGACAGTTTGGGATACACACTACAGCCTGGATGCATTTTGATTACGTCTATAAGTGAAATAACTGGAGTCAGACAGTTCCAGTTGGAAGCTGCTAGGATCCGGGCTTACAGAGAAGCAGGGAGCTGCACTGTTTACCAGGTACAGAGTGTTATACTTCGCGTCCTAGGCATGGGTGTTGACGGTGATTATAAGCAACGTGTGTGCATTTAATGCTACCAACTGTGCAATTTAAAATGGAAAACGCTATGTATATTCTATAGCAATGAAAAATTGTAACCACAGTGGGCTGGAGTACAGATATGACAAGATTGAGCAGAGATACCAGAACTTATATTTATCCTTATTTTTCTGTCTTCAAAATTCTCTGGCCAGAGAGATGGTTCAATGAGTAAAAAGCACTTTTGTTGCCAACAGTGAAGAGTGAGTTAAAACCCTTCAATCCTTGAGTGCAAAGAAAGAACCAACTCCCACAAGCTGTTCCCTGGGCTCAGGAGAGAGGCCCAGGACAGATGGAGTCCTGTCTGTACATCGAGAATTGCTCTACCCTGAATTCCTCATCCCAGGAGCCACAGGCGATAGCTGGGTTAAAAACGATGCACATTGTCCAAAAAGGCCAGGACAATTCTGCTGTTTAGTGATTTTGCACACATCGAGAGGAACAAATAAGAAAAGGGGGAGGGGCTAGGCCAGTGAGACCAATGCAGCTAATCTCCTGGCTCAGCAGAGGTAGGAAGAGAAGGGCGCAAGGCAAGAGGTCAGCTCTCTCTCTGAGAGTCCTGGGGTCCTTACCTGCCAGCTGGGCTTGTAAGTATATACCACACTTCTTCCACTGCTTTTTAATGTTTAAGCCTTCATTCCTATCCTTGGTCCAGGCTCATGAATATGAGTACTGGATGATTCTCAAGCTCATCTGAGGACCACACACAGCAGAAACTCACAAACGTTTGTTTCAAGTGCAAACCCATGGATCCCACTGGCTGTCTCTTGGAATCAGAATTTGCATTCCAGGATATTTTCTGGCAGCCTTGGCCACACCAGAACTCCAGGAAGACTTGTAGCTGGGCATGGTGGTTTGAATGAGAACACCCCAACCTGTGGACTCCTATGTTTGAATATTTGAGTCCCAGTTGGTGAAACTGTTTGGGAAGGGTTAGGGGGTGTGGCTTTGTGTGTCGCTGGGGTCAGACTTTGAGGCTTCAGAAGACATATGCTATTCCCAGAGTGCTCTCTGCTTCTTCCTGTGCGTGGATTCCCATGTGAACTCTCTGCTTTCCCTGCTGACATGCCTTTGCTCTGCCAGCATGGACTCTAACGAATCCCCTTAAAGTGTAAGCCCAAATAAAATACTTTCTTTATAAGTTGCCCTATAAATGTTGCGTCTTAACACCTCAATACCAAAGTAACTAAAAGACTGAGGTAGAGTGGACAGAAACAAGCCTTCCCCAGTGGGAGGGAGCTTCAGGAGAGAGGCGAGGGAGTCAGACAGGCTACGGGGGAGGCTGGGAACATCTGCAAACACAGCTCTCCACACCATCTGAGCTCAGTCTAACCTGGGAACTGGCTTCAGGGAAACTTTTTGCCTGACAAAAATAGGGCAACTGGACAAAGACACCCTTCCAGCAAATGTGTCAGTGTTTTGAACTGCCTTTCAGATGGATGTGTCCGAGTCAGGGTAAAATAAGGACAAGATGAGCTCCAGGGAGCTGGAAGGACCACAGACACTCAACATGTGCTCTGGCTGAAGTTCTTGGAGAGCTCGGGACAGGTGAAACCTCCTGGAGTCTTGCAGAGGGTGTAGATTGCGAAGCCTCATGGCTCTGGGCTTAAAGCTTGCTTTGGTAGACAGCTTGTTGATAGTGGCCTGAGATCGCAAGGGTGGCCATCTTATTAGGAAGATCGGCTTTCTAGTACTATCTAAGCTTGTGTTAGAACGAAGCATGAGAGATAAGCAAAAGTCAGCCTTGCCACTCTTTACTGTGATCGAACGTGTGCTTGATCTCATGGGAGATGGGATGCAATGGGTGTCCTTAACCCTCCAGCACAGGAAGCCACTTAGACTGCCATTGCATCTCGGTGCCAGAGCCATGCTTGCCCGGTGACTTTTAAGTCCCCCTGAAAGAATCTGTAAAGGAGAGACTCCTGAAGTCACAAGCCCCAGCTATGCCTGTCACATTTCTGAGGATGTCCCCACCCTGACCACCACCATCCGGATAAACTTGGAAAACAAAAATCCTCTTGCAACGGTCGTGCCATACCGAAATTCACCACTAGGGGGCAGCAGACTACAAGTCTCCTTGGGAGGCCTTCAGATAAAATTCCTTGCATGGGCTCCTTTAGCCAAAAATGAGGCAGGAGGGACCCCATGCGCAGCGTTCCTGTCTGCCCCCATCCACCATGTGCACACGCTCTTGCTCTCAAACCACCTGCTGGTTCTTCTACTCTGTTCCTGGGTCTTTTATTTCTCCTATAAGACAAAACGCGGCGTTCTCAAACTTGGCTACGAGTCCCCTGGGCTGTTCCACTGCAAGGCTCAACACTTCACAGGGATGTTGTATAAGAAGCCTCCCTCACTGGTAGCAACAGCTCCCTGCCCAGCTCTCTTCGTGTGTTGTTCCTCTCACAGACCACTTGGTAGCGTTCCCGATCTACGGTTTGATTTAGCGGGCTGAGGCAGGGGAAAGTGTCTGTATTTGGGTCGCAGAGGTCATGCCGGCAGGTAGCAGAGATCGGTCGGTCGCAGAGTTCACACGGGCAGGTCGCAGGTGCTAAGCTGCCATTCTCTTGCTCCTTGGGTTTCTTTCCTTACTGAATGTTGCTGTGCTTCTAACCGCTGTAACCCTGCCATCTGCCCTGAAGGTGTATGTCAACCACACTTTGCTCTGCCCTACTTGGCAATAATGTACCTTCCTCAGGTACAGGGGCATCCTGTCATCCTCACAGCCCCTCTCTCTTTGGGAGCCCTCCCCCTCAAACACAAATGCACACTCTCAGTATTTCATTTGCTGTTTCATCCTGGGCCACTAATGTCCTACCTTTAGTGGCCTCCAGGACCAGGTGGCTAGTCATGGCGGAGTGATGTACACTTGCCAACCCTAAACATGCCTGTCCTGTCTCAGCCCTTCCTTCCCACAGGCATTGCTTAGCTTTAACTCATGACTTGACATACTCAGAATCACGTGGGAAGTTTTAATAAAGTATCTAGATCAGGTTGGCCTGTGGGTGTCTCTGTAGGGATTATCTTAGTTGTTATTGTTATAGGAAGACCCAGCCACAGTGGGTAGTACGATTCCTAGGCTGGGCCCTGAACTATGTTAGTATGTAAGCTAGCCAGCAAACAAGCAGGCAGCGTGTGTGTGTGTGTGTGTGTGTGTGTGTGTGTATGTATCTATGAATGTGATGCTCAAGTTCTTGCCTTGACTTCCCCACAATAACAGGCCATCGACTGGAACTGGAAATCCATAAACCCGTCTTTTGAGTTGCTTTCTGTCAGAGTGTTTTTATCACAGCGATGGAAATGAAATTAGGACATTGTGGAAATCAGTGATGGCTCTTGCCATGGTTTCGCCTGCTTCCTTACACTCCCTTACTGGTACCTGTGGCCTGTGTTATGACATGTAGCCCACCCTGGGATCTACAAAACATTCTTTTCAGTGGTAGTCATCTCCTGATTGGTCAGCCTCGGCGCACCTGAGTGATACCGCAACTTAGACAGATTTCCTACAACAAGGGGAAGAGTGGCTGGCGACCGACTCTTTCTGCACCCTGACTCTTGTCCCAGTCCCACGCAGTGCCTGTGGCTCACACGAGAGCTCAGCCGAGGACCGAGGACCGAAGACGGATGAATGAGAAAATGCGTGAAAGTCGAGAGAAAGCTCCAGGGTTGGAGCCCAGCCCTGGCTCTGCCCCCTCCCACTGTGAGAACCTGATCCAGGAAGAGTCCAGGGGCTCAGCTACTTCGCTGCTGAGGTTTGCTCTGAGCTGATGTGAACGAAAGCCCTTCTCATGACCACAGTGGTACCTTCCTCTGCTGTCCCCAGTTTGTCACCTGTGCTAGAGCCCCCCTTGCTCCTCACACATCCCGGGGAATCCATTGGTTCTAGAGACTTCGTCTTTCATGCTCCATCCAGCCTGTGTGGTCTGAACCCCACCAAAATTCTTATGCTGAGACCCTAACTTCAAAGGTGATGATATTCTGAGATGGGACCTTCGGCCTGATCAGATCACAAGGGTGGAATTCTCATGAAGACTGCTACAGAGAACCTCTTTACCCCTACCTCCTTACCCCGTACTTCCTCACCCCTACCTTCTCACCCCCTACCTCCTTACCCCTACTTCCTCACCCCTACCTCCTTACCCCCTACTTCCTCACCCCTACCTCCTCACCCCCTACCTCCTCACCCCCATCTCCCAGGACACGGTGAGAAGGTATATCATCTTTCATCCCAGCATTCAGGACGCAGAGGCAGGGGGATCTCTGTGAGTTCAAGACCAGCCTGATCTACAAAGCGAGTTCCAGGACATCCAGGACTGTTACACAGAGAAACCCTGTCTTGAAAAACCAAAAAGAAAAAGAGAAAATGTGGCGGCAGCTCTGCCCCCCACAAACCATGTGAACTAGGATGTCACATAAACAATGTCAGCAACTTCTCCTCCAGTCTTAGACTTGCCAAGCACAGCATGGCCTTGAGCTCCTGTTCAGCCTCTGCAGGAACCCCCGGGCAGATTCTGGTCAGCGTTCTCTAGTTTTCAGCTCTCCACTCTGCTAACCTGTGAGGTGGTCACCTCCATATCAATCGGAGATAATAGTTGGGAAAGCCCCGTGCCGCCAGTTTCAAATCAATTTGAGCCAAGCTGCAGTCGTCTGCAAGGAGGGAGCCTCAACTGAGAAGCGGATTCTGTGAGACCGGGCAGTAGGTGAGCCTGTAGGACGGTGGGAGAGCCCAGCCCATGATGGTGGCGTCACCCTTGGACAGGTGGTTCTGGGTGTGAGAAAGCAGGCTGAGGGAGCCATAAGGAGCAAGCCAGCATGCAGCACTCCTCCAGGGCCTCTTCTGCATCAGCTTCTGACTCCAGGTTCCTTCCTAGTTACTGTCCTGACTTTTCTCAATATTCTATGATTTGGGATATGTGTCAACCCTTTCCTTCCCAAGCTGCTCTGTCATGGTGTTCCATCACAGGGATAGAAACCCTAGCTAAGGGGCTGGAGAGATGGCTCAGAGGTTAAGAGCATTGCCTGCTCTTCCAAAGGTTCTGAGTTCAATTCCCAGCAACCGCATGGTGGCTCACAACCATCTGTAATGGGGTCTGGTGCTCTCTTCTGGCCGGCAGGCATACACACAGACAGAATATTGTATACATAATAAATAAATAAATTTAAAAAAAAAAAAAGAAACCCTAGCTAAGATACCCTCTAGGCCAGTTCCTAGTGTGAGGCAGTGGTTTCCTGAATTAGATAAATGGATGCAGATGACAGAACAATCAGGAGATGACTGTTATTTAAATATCCTGCTGTTTTTAAATAAGAGATGATAACATGGTCGCCTTAAATTTTTCAAGTAGAGTCCAGTTTTATGTTGACCCCAGTTACACATCCTGGGTCACACATTTATTTTTAGAAAGACAATACAGGGTACCTCGCTGTACACTCACCCAGTGAGGAAAGACTTGCCAAATGACTGGGTAAACGTCCCGCAAGCATTTCTCAAGTCAGCTGAGTCTTGAGATTAATGTTTCAGAATTGCCCCCTTGCCACTGAACCAGGCCGTGCCCTTCGGTGTTGACACCGAGCAGGGGTGATCAAAGCAGGTGGCCTCCAAGGTCCATGGTCCCCTCTACCCACCCATAACTCCAGCACTTTGTGCTTCCCTCTTACGTACCAAATCCTCGTGAGGGAAATGGTCTCCCTGCCTGCTGTATAACTGATCCTTAGCAAAGGGAAACTCTTGTTAAACAGAGACGCTTACGCTGGAGTCCATACTGCAAGGCAGCTATGTGTATACTCCTCTGAATTAGCAGAAACGGGTTAATAAGTAGTTGACTGTCACGCCGGCTGCAGTTGGTCATAACCTTGCCAGGGCACATCAGCACCGCTTCCAAGGTTGGCTGAAGTTCCTGTGGGTCATGTGACTCTGGACTTTTGGTGTGTTTCTATTTTTAACTCACAGAATGGCTTTGGATGGTGAGAGTGGGGTCAATGCCAATGCGGGGGGTGGACAATAGAAAAGAAAATGAATCTTAAAAAGCTGTAAAGAAATCAGTTTTTTTCTCTTAGTAATCATCTTTTTCTGCCTGGTTTTCCCTGATATATTTTCAGGTGTTCTGGAAACCACAATATCTTCGTCAGAAAAAGAGGTTATTCTCTCATTTAGACAGCAAAATTTCCAGAGCAAAGGGATAAAAATATCCCATCAGAGAACACACCCACTCCGTCTTCTACCATAGTGTCTCATAGACGCCGTTCCCCACTGTGAGAAGCAGGGTTCCATGCAGAAACATCTGTCCAATACAAGGAATGAGGCAGGACCACCCTGTCACGTGACCCAGCTGTTGCTGTAAGGAACCCTGAAGAAAAACAGCTCAGGGGAGGAAAAGAGGGAGGACGGGATTGCCACTTCCCAGTTCCAGTCCAGCACGGAGGGTGTCAAGGCTTCTAGTCACTTAAAGAACATGAACAGATGGCTCCTTTGTTTTACACACACACACACACACACACACATACACACACACACACACACACACACACGGTAGGTTGCCTATCCTCAGCCTCCTTTCTTCACTTTTAAACAGTTCAGGGCCCAGTCCATGAAAAGGTTGAATCAATTAACAATGAAAACAACTTCCAAAGACATGCCCAACTGTAGAGAACTCCTCGGCTGGGACCCTCTTCACGGGCAACTCTAGGCTGTGGAAGCCGACATCTGAAGCTCACCGGGACACTTACCAAAGACAGAAACATAAACAAATTGTCCCTGCAGAGAGAACTGAAATGTATTGAAAATACTAAACCATTATCTCTATTACAAAAGAACATGCTCATGATAACAGCACTCCAGAAGCTGAGACAGGGGGATTATGGGTTTCAGTCCAGGTTAGGCTATCCTATGAGTTTCAGACTTATAGCATACAGAGAGCCTTTGTCTCAAGAATAAAAGAAAACAAGAATAAAACACCCCTATACAAAGTCTCTGAGTTCCTGCATTTACCCCAGCAATTAATCCCCCCACGTGAGCTCACATGTGTGCACACACCCGCACACACACACCTGCACACACACTTTTTAAAAATGTATATATATATATATATATGGTATAGATTGTGTGGCTGTTGGGACATACATGTGTGGATGGGAGTGTGCATACATGTATATGTATGCATGTGCATGAGGAGGCTGGATTGGCATTGGATGTTTCCCTTGATTGATTGCTCTCTTTTACTAAGTCAGGATGTCTTGCTGAATGTAGAGCTCACTGATTCTGGCTAGTGTGGCTGGCCAGCGTGGCCTGGGTGATGTCCTGCCTCTGCCTGCAGGCCCTGGGATGACAAACAGGCTGTCATGCTCACAGGGCTTTACATAGCACTGTTTTACAACTTCTAATGAAATAATGGATCAAGACAAATTGGTTTTAGTGACTGCAAAGGACCGAACACTGACAGAATTTTATAGTGATCCAAGCTGGGACATCTCAACCCACCAATGACTTTTAATGGAAAAAAAAAAAAAAGTAATCAGGTCTCATGAACCTCCTGCTGGGATGGAATAGGAAGTACAGGTCACCCACAAACAACTTCTGAGGGAAAAAGAGAAGCAAACTGACATCTGGTCAAACAAGAGTCTGTACTTAACTGCCAATCCATGGGAAATACCTCGTACTGGGCCTGTTTTGTCTCAGTTTGGCCATTGAACTGTCCTGATGTTTATTTGGACATTTTGACAGTTGGTACCTACCACACTCAAGGTCCTTTTTACACTTCAGTCCCTCTTTCAAATCATAAGAGGCAAGAAATGCTTTTCAGTCCATGTTTCTAGGCCAGTATTGTCCTGAGAAGAAAATCAGACAGACGGCACAGAAAGAGGAACTATAGACACCTCTGTTCTGTGCTTCCTTCAAAAGCCTACTAACCACCTTCACGAAGGGGCATTTATGTGGCTGGACCGCACCTAGATGTTGGGATTTCATTTCTCTTATATATGTATAATACATACACATATCATAGGCATATATAGCATGTATATGCTATAGTTTCTTCTGACCCCTCTGCTTCTATCCTGACTTTAAATTTGAATCTTAAAAACAACAACAATCCAGGAGGAGTAATATTCTCTTCATTGATCTACACCCAGGAACAAGAACATTCTTCCTGCATACAGAAGATGCTTAAAGGACATTTGTTATGTATTGGACGGAAGTTTGGATGCTCATGTACGTGACGTTCCTGAGGTTCCTTAGAGGACGCGGAGCAGGGCAGGAGTGGGCAGGAGTGGGCAGGTGTGGGCAGGAGTGGGCAGGAGTGGGCAGGAGTGGGCAGGAGTGGGCAGGAGTGGGCAGGAGTGGGCAGGAGTGGGCAGGAGTGGGCAGGTGTGGGCAGGAGTGGGCAGGAGTGGGCAGGAGTGGGCAGGAGTGGGCAGGAGTGGGCAGGAGTGGGCAGGAGTGGGCAGGAGTGGGCAGGAAGGAAAGGAGTTGGGGATTTGTGGGAACAAAGAGCCAATGCCTAAGGCAGCAGGACCCCCACAGTGAGTTGAGTGAAGAAACAAGGGGAGTTAATCTACTTGGAGTGGCAAGAGCAAGTGCAGTTTTATATTTAAAGGGAGCAAAATTAAACTTTAACTTTCAGGGGGAGGTGAGATGGCTCAGTGGGTAAAGGTGCTTACCACACAAGCTAGGTGACTTGAGATTGAGGGGAGAGAACCGCTACACAGATGTGGCCTCTGACCTCCACACGTGTGTCCTGGCACATGCATCTACACACATATCACCCATACACAATAAGAAGAACCTTTAAATTTTAATTATTTAGTTTTTTTATGTTTGTGAACATTTTCCTACATGTACTTAAGGGTGCTAGATGGGTGCAGTCCCTACGGAGGCCAGAAGAAAAAGGCGTAAGGTTCCCTAGAATTGGAATTAACAGACACACTTGTGAGTCACTGTATGGTATTGGGAACAGAACTTGGGTCCTTCACAAGAGCAGCCTTTGCTCTTAACCACTGAGCCATGTCTCCAGGCCCACATAATTTACTTTAAATAAAAAAGTAACCCCCAATGATCCCAGCTTCATTGCTTCTGTTCTCCCAGTAAATAAAAGCCTCCCCCACCTTGTTTTTTCCCATCCCCGTTTGGTCCAATGCAGCCTTTTCACTGGGCTGTGTGGTATCTGTTTTTATGATCATGCCAGAGACTTCCTGCCAAGTCATCTTGAAATCAAACTTTGCTTGCACTGCATGTTGTTTAGTAATTAAATTAAAATCCCAGGAAGCTTTGGATTAGAGGAAAGAGGAATCTTCCTTCAAGCAAATCCAGGTTAGTAAGACGCTGTGACCTGTCTGGGCTAGAACTCCCTCATCCAAAACATCCAGAGCACTGGCTGGATTAATTTGCAACACTCTAGGAGATTTTTGGTCCAATTTGCTAGAGATTTTCTGTCTGCTTCCATTTCTCTTTTCAATTCGAGTCAATATGCATTTATTCAACTCCTTTATTGAAAACGATATGAAAAGTGTTACTAAATCCAAAGAATAAAGAAAATGGCAGATAAAATGCAAGAAGAGGGAGAAGGGTAATGAGTGGATAAATATGTTCACTCATGAATAAAATATATTTTCATGAATAAATAAATTCATCCATCCAACAAATGAGCGCATAGAGCCCTTATTTTACTCGCCGATGGGTGATTATGCAATATAGAGGCAAACAGAAGTAAGTGTTTCTGTTTGGGGAAAATTTTGAATTTAATTTACTTTTATATAAAATACCAATTTAATACTTTAAATTCAATTTATATTACCAAAAACTTCTGAAAGAAATAAAACCAGAACAGTTTCTTTGTACTTTAAGAAGGCAACTAGGGTTGCTGAGGTGATTCAGCAGGAAAACGTGCTGGCCCCAAGCCTGATGACCTGGGTTCCATCCCAGAGGCACTCACAGTGTAAGGAAAGAACTGATTCCCCCATCTTGTCCTCTGACTTCCAAACACATGGCATGTGGGCAAGCACATGCATGTGCACACACACACACACACACACTAAATATATGCAATTAAACTTATGCATTATTTTCCTTGAGGCACTGTCTCTCTTTATGTGGTCCTGGCTGACCTGGAACTTGCTTTGTAGCAGGCTGGCCTTGAATCTACAGATATCTGCCTGCCTCTGCCTCCCAGCTGCTGGGATTGAAACCATAAGCCGCCATGTCCAGCTAAAATATTTTTAAAGGGCAGATATGACAATTTTCTTTTGGAAATGCTAATGAAATCACGCTGCAGTACTGAGAAGGGGTTGAAAATGTGGCCTGACAGAGTCCCGTGGCCAAAACAGCCAGACTGCAGAAAAATGATTTTTTTTATTTCTTTTTTTAAAAATTATTTTTAAATTAAATTTTCTTTTAGGGGTTATTGAAACAAACTCCCTCAAAATATATAGGGTGTGCTCTTCTGTGTGAACAATGTATCAGGTGTGCTGCTCTTCTTGAACAATGTATCAGGTATGTTTTCTCTTTGAGCATTCTATGAAATGCTACTTTTGTAGTTTCAGAGAGATTAGTTACCAACAGTAGTTGATGAGAAAAACCAAGCCAAGCAGTCATAGATAAAAACAAAACAAAACAAACAAAAAAGAAACAACACACATTTAGTATCCAAACTCTAGCTTTGGCTCTTTGGTGGTCAAAGTTAAGTTTTTTGAGACTCAGTAAAATTAGCCAGACCCAGTTAGCCCATGCCTTTAATCCCAACACTCAGGAGGCAGAGGCAGAGGCAGGTGGATCTCTGAGTTAATGGCCTGCCTGGTCAACAGAAGGAGTAAGTTCCAGGAGAGCCAGGGCCACGAGGAGTAACCCTGTCTCAAAACAAAGAGACAAATGAAAAAGACTAAGTGAAAGCAAGTATGGCAGTGGACAGGGTGCCATCATGGAGTGTCCCTAACAGGGATAAAGGAAGCTGAAGAACGCCTCTGTAGACAGGCTGCTGACTGCTCTCGGCAGTGTGCAAGGCTGTTCCCGACAGCCATTACTCACCATTACTGGTCTCACTAGAGCCAAGTTCCACTAGGCAGGAACTTTGACCCATTTTCTGTTTTCTGCCCCATGCCTAGAGTACTAAGTACCACACAGAAGGGTCTCGATGTCTGCCTTCTGCATAGTTGAGCAGATGAGTGATCTTTATCACACTGCCTCTTCTGCTCAGGATCATTGAAAGGGAACTAGGTTGCTTCATCAATGATGGCTGTAGCCCCTGATCCTCCCATCCACCCAGCCCTGCATCTGTCCACCCAGCCAGCATCTTTCATTGAACATCTCTTGTTTGCCAGATACTCCTATTCACTAAGTATCTAAAGAGAAAAGAGTAAGGCATGAATTGCCAAGGAGCTCACGATCCCAGTCCTTAGAGGGGATTCCGAGGAAAGGTAGGGAGAAGGGAACAGAATCATCTCAAATACAGATAGTAAAACCACCAGATTTCTGAATAGGCAAGAATGGTAGAAGGGAAGAATGAGGTAAATTATTTCTCGACCAAAGGTAACTGTCCATTGTAAAAAGGTCAGGCTGCTCTAGTTAGACTCCTTAGTAGAGGGAATTGAAAAACACGAACAAGACTGAGTCCTAAGCTATTAGAAGCCGATACACGAGACAAGAAATGAAGTCTATGCAGATCAGACTGTGTGTGCGTGAGTGTGAGTCTACTGGCAAAGTGCAGGGCTCCAGGAAGGGCACACGAAAGAGGAAGTGAGTTCGCTCTTGCTCAGCCCCTTCCTTCCACGTTGCTGTATATGAAGTGTGTGAAATTCTCTGGGGCAAAAGAAACGTAATTAGAAGTTGGATTCTGTCCTCCTAGACCTGGGGTCTATCAGAGGACACACGGTGCGTACATCCAGAGCTGCGATGTGCGAGGGAGACCAGCTTGTCCCAGCTCTCCCCAGCTAAGGCAGGAGACAAAAGAGAGAAAGTGGCAGGGGCGGGGGAGAGGTGCAAGGGACGGAGAGGCAACAGAGGCCAGCGGGGTAGAATAAGACTTTGAGGGGACCGTGTGGCGAATCACCAGCCTGGAGAGCTTACACGCAGCCATGTTGCCGGGAGAGGTATGTCAGGGGCTGCGCAGATGCAGTACGTGCATGCGGTAAAGTGTTTATCACATGTGTTTACTGGAGTGGCTGGTGGGTTTGGAGGGCTGGTGGTGCCATTGCTGGAACCAAAGCCAACTATAGCCCAGCTGAGAAGAAAGCCTGTCTTCCTCCAGGGAGATGGGGAGTAGCGGAGAGTTAATGAAGAGGAATCGCGAGGGAAGCGCAGAGACACCTGGGAAAGCCTACAGTGTCACCCTAGACCCCACCAGAACTTTGACACAAATGGAAAACTGGTGGCATTGCCTCGGGAGACTACTTCAGTCAAGGGCACACTTTTGCTTTGCACGTGGGAAAAGAGAAGTGACACACACGGCAGAGAGGTTAAAAGGTCAAAAAGGCCTTGCAGGCAGATTAGGAATCAACATTTGTAAGCAGGTGGGGAGGATCTAGGAACTGAAGCTAATAATGAAGGCTATTTACAGGTCTTCTACCAAGCTGGAGGCGAGTGTAATTGGTGAGTCTGTGTAATTATGGAAGGAAGAGAGTAGCTAAGGAAATCCTGGCAAGAAGCAATCCCAGAGAGGAAACAGTTTATTGTTGGAATATTATTTCCCCTTCCCATCTCACCCACTGGAGTTGGAAAGCAAGACAAGAAAGCACATTTCCCGGCCAATCATGCTCAGCCACGTGCTGTGACAGAGATAACCTCGCTGGTCCTATCTGTCCCGGGAGGCCCACAGCTGGTAATTCGGTCTGCGGGAAGTGAATGGCGCCATATGTTTACCTTGCACTTTGCAGCTGCTCTTAGCTTTCGGAAACTGGAGCCCCATAAAAACACCCACGTGGCCTGGCCCTCTGTAGTCCTGCAGATGGGGAACCGGGGAGCCCGGTTTCTGCTGATGGCGGTCACGCATGGCTGTGTGATTTATGGCAAGGTCAACCACCACATCCATATCTGAGAGTCATTAATTCCCAGGAGATGGACTTAGTCCAGAGTCCCTCGGGAGAGAGAAAGGGCTTAGACTCGTTCCGCCGAGGTAATCAGAGTTAGTCTGGCCAGCCACCATCTGCGGCTTTAGAGTCACGGTCAGATTTTTTTCAGTGGGTTGTTTTCGGCTGCTCGGAAGAAACAGTGTGGATGCATCTGAGATTTTCAGGCTGTTAACGTCTGAATGAAAAGTTCTATAAAATGAAGGCCTAAAAGGAAACCAGGGAGTCAATGGGGTGTCACAGATATTATAGGGTACACTTCAGAGATTGCTGCAAATCCCAGACGTGTTCTACCATAGATGATCACAGAAATGGGGTCTGAGCCCAGAAACAAAGGTCCCACTTATGCATGTGTCGCAGGACACTTCCTCTTCCGCTAAGTGGACCTGAGTACTTCCTGTCTGCCAGTGCCATGCTTTTGCACCGGGATGTGAGCCTAGAAAGGAAGGAGGCATGGTGAGAATCCAGGTGTGGGATTGAGAAGTAGGGGTGCAGGGGAGGGCTGTGAAGAGGATACACAGCACAGAGGTCAGGATACAGAGAGCAGTATGGTGGGGCCTCGGTCAGCAGGATGGGCAAGACGGTGAGGAAAGATATGAACACCATGCTTCTGGCTTGGGAGATCAGGATACAGAGGGGGGTTTGCAAGGAGAATATATGTAGAAGGCCTTCCACAATCCTAAAATTAGAGATTTGCTAATATGGAGAAGAATGGGCCAAGTGCGAAAGATAGCCTGCAAGGCTACTGTGAATTGGAGCAAATGGTAACCAAGGTAACCAACTGTTACAGGCCCCATCCTTCTGGGAAGCAATGGGGACAGGGTCACACAGCTAGTAACTAGACCAGGAAGCAAAGGAGAGAGGGAGGGGTATGCCAGATGCTGAGGATTCTGGGTGACCTGGAGGCAGGTAAAATCATTTCAGGAATGCCGTCGTGTCCTAGTAGGACAAGGCGATAGTGGGCTGGACGGTCACATTGGCAAGGCGGGAAGCTGAGTTTTCTATTCTGGTCCCCATTCTGTGTAGATTACTGACTAGGGTGGGCGGCAAGCTCCAGTGTTACCTGTGATTGCTAATTCTATCTTTCCATCCGAGAATAATTATATAACATGCATGAGGCGCTACATGACAAGCGGTGGGGGTGGGTGGGGCTTCATGGTAAGAAAATGCACGAGATGCGCATGCGCCACGTGGGAAGGCTCTAGCGAATTCGTATTTGTTCGTAATTCTAAGTAGAATTGGAGGGAAAGCTGGAGAGATCATCGGCCACCTCTCCCTGTAGGCGTCTCTGAAGGCACAGGCAGCAGAGGTGCATTAGAAAGAGCAATAAAGGACAGGCTGCTACACCTCCTCTAAGAACTCCTGAGCCACCTACGCAGGTCAGTATCTGCATTGCCCCACACCTGGGAAGATCACTTCAGCGCGCACCTTGCTAGTGCTGTTGCCCCTGGCACCCAGGATTAAGCTGAGTACTAGGAGGCACTACAAGCTCCTGAGTACCTTTAAAATGAAACGAATGGATCACATATGTGACTAGTGCGTATGCGCAGGCATGCCCCTGCGCTTACGCACACCCTCCCATCACTCCTCCACAGCACCATCAAGAAAAAGTCCTTTGTAGTGTGGGAGAGAACAGAGCAGGCTGAAGAAATGTGGCGACCAGGCCGGCTGGTTAATCAGAGAGCTCAGGGCAGGCAGTGGGTCAGGAGGCAGCCACCAGGCCAGCTGGTATCAGGGAATTTGACAGTCATGTGATCGATCTCCTGCCTGGAACCCAAACAGACAGCATAGAGGTCTGACGCCGGGTTCAGACAGGAAAATGGGCATCAGCTGATCTCCAGGTTCTTAACCTCATCGCTGACTCAGTTCTGTGGGGGCAGAAATCTCAAGACAGGAGCTGCATGGGGTTGCTGGGCATGCAAAGGGGAAGAGCTGGCAGGAGTCAGCTAAGAAAATAGACCCCCAGTGCCCCATCTGCTTCAGTCAAAGTACGGTTCATGTTCAGGAGAAAATTCTGCTTACAGGATAGCCAGACTGGTTTTATTCGTGGTTTCTGTCTGATATGTACAGATAAATGTCAACCAATGGCCATTCATTTAAAAGCAGGGCTCAGCTGTTTGTACCCCCTTATCCCATGGCTTAGCCCTGCACCTAGATTTGGGAACAGTCATTCTGTCCCCCGGCAAACGTGGCACATGCTGTGGGTTTCTTAGGATCCTCAAAATGCCAACTTACACCTTGAGAACTGTTATTTCTTATATCGATCCAACATACGTTAAAATCTGGCTTTAAACAGGATAACATTAGCAACCATACACATTACAATATATGGTGCTTTGCTGGGCACCTGTCGCCATTTTTGGTTCAGTAACCCAGTCCACTGTGGGGTACTCTGGTAGAAACCACTTCCTCCCGGTAATCCTAAGTAACTTCTTTGTAACGTCGACCCCCACATCCCATGTTTCTCCTTTTCAGCCCTTACCTTGTTTTCCATTTTCCTACATATGAAACACTAAATGTCCCCGTGAGGTTATTCCAAGGCCTAGCTCATCTTCCTAGTTACATCCTCTGGATGAGTGAATATGGTTTGTGCTCATGTCTGTTAAAGCAGGACATAACTCATTATAGAATATGGGGGGCTACATTGTGCTATTTTATCTCTCTCCTCGTTTTGCTGATTCCCCAGCTCCTAACGCCAGCCTGAGGTTGCGTTCGTTTCTGTTGCTTCTCCACTTCCCTCCCTGTTTGTATTAAATTTCTAAATGTACAGCTTTTTTTTTTTTTTACATAAAAAACTAAATCCGCTCAAACTTTTCTGTCTCATTCCACACAGCTGGCTTTTCAAAACTAAGCATCCAGTTAGGGATCTTTGTGTAATGGGTGAGGTGAATACAGAGACTCATGATTTGCCGAAGCCTGGCTGGTGAGGGCTGTCCTAAACAGGACATCTCTATCAAGTCCTTCAAGACTGGAGGAACACTGTGGAAGATAAGGGGTGGGGGTAGAAGTTGTGTAAGAGCTTGGGCGTGGGGAAGAGCACCGCGGAACGCTCCTGGATGGGACAAGACTGTTGTTACAATCATGGATGTACAGCAGAGTAGGTACCCATGCAAGACCTACAGAAGACAGGGCCAGCCGACATTCTACCGCCAATGGGGGAGGGGCTAGAGGCACCTGATCCCTCCCTGGGTGGTTCACAGATGCTGGCTAGGGGAGTCCTTTTCTTTGGTATAGCTATGCCCTAGTAAGTAAACTACACAAGCCACTCTAATTATACTCAGTAAGTCATTCACACAAAACAGGATTCAAAGCAGAAGACGTTACAAAGGAGTCCAGTGGTGGAGGTTTGGATGAGATGTCCCTATTGTCCTGGGTATTTGGATGCTTGGTCCCGTTTAGGGGTGCTGTTTGGGGAGGCTGAGGGGTTGTGGCCTGGCTGTAGGTCTGTCACTGAAGGCTTTGCCACTCATACTATTTCTAGTTTTCCCTCTCTTGTGTGCCCTCAGCTTCCTGTTCCCGTGGCTTTGCCTGTGTTCTGCCAACGTGGACTCTTTGACCCCACTCTTCCTTCGTCAAGCGGCCTTTGCCATGATGTCTTGTGAGGGCAATGGAAAAGGAACTAAGAGGAGTGGCTGGGGTAGAGAGGTTGGTGGGGGAGTTAATATATACTGATACATATAATAATATATTATAATATATAATAATATAATAATACAGTCAAGATGCATTGTGTACACATGCGCACATTGTCAAAGAATAGATTAAAGTATTTTAAAAAGAAAGAACTGGAGAACTTGAATCATGCCGTATGCTGACAAGTCCTATACGAGGCCAAGGGACTAGAGCTTAGGCTGGGGATGAGCGGTGTGCCCAGTTCTCTCTCACCAGCCACCAGGCTCCCCGCGGGAACTCTTACTCACCCCTTCATTTCCCACAAGCCGCTAACACATCAGCTTTTCCTCCACAAGTCTGCCTCGATTCCCACTGCCGTTTCTGCTCAGGTTCTAATCGAAAACCCCGACAATCTTCCCACAGCCAAATCCCATCAGGAATTAAAGCTTACACTACTTTTGTAGCTTCCAACACCAAGTGAAGTCTAATCCCTTAGACTTTAAATGTCCCTGGCAGTGTCCTCTTTATTTCTGTCTACAGCCAGTCTTCAGTCTTATAGATGTGTTCTGGCCATTCCCTGGGACATGTGACTCTTTCCTGCCTTTGCATGTAGGTGCCGGACACTGCTCTGTGTGTCATCGCATATCAACACAGCGCCACCCCTGAAGCCGTGAACACACTCCCGTCTCTAGGCCAGGCAGCCCGAGCTTTCAGCATTCTGTCCCGAGTTGGGCAGTGAATAAATTGTGGGGCTGGATAGGCACCTTATCCTGAGATGCCTCCTCTCTTACCCTCCCAGGCATCTGCCATCTTTCCAGATGATGCCAGCATCAATTCTTCCAGGAATTTTGTGCCCCTTGCCCTTGCAGTTGCCCTGGTAGCTCCAGTGATTCTACGCTGATATTTGCTGACTATCTGCCTCAGTCTAAGCTACAGAGTCTCAGAAAGGCCCATGTCCTGCCCTCCGGTGAAACACAGAGTAGATAGTCTATGACAGGAATCTAATGATGGCTTTGATAACAGGACACATTAATGAATCAACAAATTAAATCCCGTAACATGGCAACATAGCCACTTGCCAATTGTCAGCCTTTGATAATCAAATTTGCCTATAATACAAGAATCTCACAAAGGCTTAATTGTAGACCAGCTGGCTAATTACCCCAAGCTCAATTAGGAGCGGTACAATTTTCTGTGGTGAGCATTGCATTATCTCATTACACAGAGGTGAGGGAAGTTTGGGAATGAATGAATGCAACAGCTTCAAGGACAGCGTCCTCTGAGGAAATGGGGGAGGTGGCTCAGGCAGTAGTGTGTTTGCTGTGTGGGTGTGAGCACCAGAGCTGGATTCCCAGTGGCACTTGCTGCTGACCTCTGGTCCTCACATACATCTGCACGTGTGTGCATCTGCATGCAAATGTGCACTTAACACATGTGTGCATATACACACATACAGGCACATAGACACCAAATATTTCTTAAAGCTATCTTTTGAGTGTCTTCCTCTTATGAGGAGACTTGGTCTCCGGTGGGTTAGGGGACAGAATTGTGCAGAGGGACACTCAGTAGAGGTGGCTATGCAATGCACAGGCAGTGAGCAACCCCAGGAAAGTTAAACGTGAGCTGCTCTGACACAAAATAATCTGTCAGCAAAAAGCAGATGCAAGTTAGATGTGTGTTACACCTCAAGCTGGGATGCGACAGTGCCCAGCTGACACCAGGGCAGAGACCCAGGGTCCGGTGTTGACGCAGTATTGTCTGCGTTTCTCAGTCTCTGATCTCTATAGTGTAGTTACCCGCAACCTCTGCTGACTAGCACACCCCTTCCCCAGAGCTGGCTGACTCTCAGACACTGCTAGCTAACTCTGCAGGCCTGCCTTTCAAACCAATCAGTCAAAAACCGTTCCCCAGCTGCTCCTTAACCAACTCTCACACCCCAAGCTCCTAACTGTCAGGAACTAGACAGCCCTGGCCTGAGAGCTTGCTAAAAGTAATTTAAACTAGTCAGTACAGAACATGGCCAAGTCAGTGGCTCTGTCCAGCACAGTTTTTTCCTGAGGAGACACCGGTCCATGCTCTGTTCCCCTCTCCTGCCTGTTAGTTCATCTCATTCTTCCCCAGAGGGCCTTGCAGGTGTGCCTGCTCCTGCGTTCCTCAGGTCTGTGAGGAGGAAAGGCCTTTCCCCTACACATTACTGACATTACTGCATCGTGTGTCTCACCATGACTGATTTAAACAGTCCCAGGACACTTCAAGATACATATGTGACTATGTCATTTGATAGGAATCCTCATCTCGGTCTTCCCCCTACAAGAGGCCTGCTTCCATGTGGCTTTGAGGTCCAAACAGCAACTACCGAAGCCTTGGTTGGAAACACCTTCTTACAGTTGAGATGTGGGGTTTCAAAGAGTTAAAGAGGTGTTCGCAGTAACTGTCAATACTTACACAGACGCTTCTTTGTGTCAGGCAGAGTAACCCTGTATTTGTTCTCTGTTGTGTTCAGTAATCACCATATAACAAGAATACTGAAGCCTGGGAAGATGGCTCAGTGAGGAAAAGTGTTTATTGTGTAAGTGTGAAGACCTGAACTGAATCCCCAGGCTCTACACAGACAACAGAAGCATTGTGTTTGTGTCTGTCATCCCAACACTCCCCAGGGGGTTGGGAAACAGTAGCAGAAGCCTCCCCCAGAAGCTCAGGAATCAGCTTACTTGGTGTGTGCAGCAGAAAAAAAACACAAAGAGAGCTTCTGTCAGGGCAGAAGGTGAGGATTGACACCCCGGGCTATCCTTAGACCACCACATGCATGCCATATGTGTGTGTTTGCACTCATAAGAATGCACACACATGTTTGAGTACACACACACACACACACACACGAAAACCAGTGTTCAGGGAGACTAAGACATTCAGTAATTGTGAAGGCTTTCAGAATTCTAGATCCAAGCTTCTAAATGGGGTTTTCTAAAACTTCTAATGTGTAAGAGGCCCCTGGAAATCCTTTAGGTGGAAACCTAAGATTGTGTATTCCTAGAAAGTTCTCAGGGGCCGTAGGTGCTGTTTGTCCATGGCCCACACTTGGAAAAACCATGGTTCTTTGTAAATCCTATCATAAACACACATGAAAACTACATGTTTTTTTGTTCTCTAAGCATTTCCCTGGGAACCCAGCTCTTTGCCAAGACTTGGTGACATGAACAGAGATCCTGCTACATAGATTAAATGTTGGAAATCTTACTCCATCCCAACTGTTCATCTCTTGCCATAAAATAAGACGTCCAGTAGCATGGCTGGGTTGCGTCCAGTTGAGTTCTTGGCCAAGGGGACTCCATGGAACTCCCCAAACAACCCAGGCTGTTGCTAAGTCAATATATTACTTTCTGCAAACTGACAGTGGGGTCCCATTGCTAAGGACAGTACCTACACAAGCCATTGACCATGGAGAAGTCGACCAGTGCCTTCATGGAGACTTCATCCCTACACTCTAGTCTTTTGGTGTGGGAAGGTACTCTGAAGGCTACCAAAAGAGACACATAAACACCAACACAGTCACAAAACCTTTGACCTATAGTCTGTCCTGTGTGCAAGATGTGCTGGGTGATGGTGGCCCAGAACTTGTGGGCATAATCAACTGATAACTGATTTGACTTAAGGCCCACTTCACAAGACAGAACCCATACTTGACGCTGCTTAGGTGACCCAGAACCGGAGACTAGATAGCCAAGAGACCCAGGTTAAAGCCAAACACTACTGGTCTTTAAAAAAAAAAGTATCAATAAAATGAGTCCTAATGATATTCTGCCATACTTGTAGATCAGTGCCATATCTAGTCATCCTCAGAGAAGCTTCTTCTGGCAGCAGACAGGAGAAATGCAGAGACCCACAGCCAGACACTACATGGAGAGAGAGTCCTTAGAACACTCAGCCTGAATGGGATGTTTTCACCAAATCCCTTCCCTCAGAGCTCAGGGAGCCCCGTGGAAGAGGAGGCAACAAGAATGTAAGAGCCAGAGGATGGAGGACGTCAGCAATTAGGTTTGTGAGGTTCCTGAATTGACTTTGGGGTGAGAGATGCCTTGAGGAGTCATGGAGTCCAGTTCTCCCAATTTATTGAAGAGATACAGTATAGATGAGTCTCAGAGTTGTTGCTCAAGCCTGAGTCCCACAGCTGATGAGTAAGGCCAACTCCAGGTTGGTTTGCTGTTACTTGGGTAGCTCGTTCATTCAGCGCTCTGCAGCCTTCATCCAGGGCCATGACTTTCACCCTGAACTTCCTCTAGTCTCGTCCACTGCTACACCCACCCCCTCATTTGCAAATACAACAGAATTCACTGCGTACCAGAGCCTAGGGAAAATCTACACACACATCACCTGCCTGTCCAAGTGACCCCAGTTTGGCTTTGATTCTCCCTCACAGCAATGTTATCCTCAGAAACAGTCATTTTTCAGTATCTGAGGAGACTGTGCCAGAATTCCCTGGAGACAATAAAATCTGGCAATGCATACATCCCTTATATAAAAAGCCATAGTTTTTGTGTAGTTTAGCATATGGGCTAACTAACTTGAGCTTACCCATGGCTTGTTATGAGTTATATCCTGGCTTTATTGAAGTAGTCTGTTTTACCTCTTGGCACCCACTAGGGACTAATGATGCGCAGACCTGACATGAAGCCCTTGAAATAAGATGCTTTAATAACTTCTAGGTAAATTTTCCTTTCTTCCCTCCTTCCATTCTTCCTTCCTTCCTTCCTTCCTTCCTTCCTTCCTTCCTTCCTTCCTTCCTTCCTTCCTTCCTTCCTTCCCTCCCCTGAGGCCAAGGTATAGTTTTGTCACCTAACTTTGTAAAGTCTGAATTTTAACAAAACTCAGGCAGAGTTTCTAACCCAATAGGTGTGCACTGCGGACATATTTGCAGAAATTTTCAGCAAGGGAAGGCAGATGGAGAGTACTAAAAAGTTATAAAGCAAATGACAGTCATTTCTCTGGAGGCTTCTAAAGTGTGAAATACCTTTAAAACCAAAGAACCAACCAAACAAAACTGTCCTCTTTAAGATGCAGAGTTCAGAAGAGGAAGAGACACACATATGAAAACCAAACAGAAAGAACCAAAAGGGACGTGCATGGCATTTCCTTCCATTTATGGCACCGTTATTTCATCACGAAACATGGTTCTAGAAAAGAGAACATGAGAACCACTCTGACGTTTGAATGATTCTTCAGGCGGGAGACTCAATGAAAGACACAACTCCCGCAAAGATTTCTCTCTGACTCCCCAAACATTAACACCGGGTCTTAAGCCAACACACTTTGTTCCCACCTGTTTCATTGGAGTCTCTTCCTGGCATCAGCCAGGTCTACACGATCCAGAGGTTATTCTTAATTTCCCTTTGTCCAAATCAGTCATTTAATTATTTTAGCCAAGAAAGCTCCCACCCATCATGGGCAAATGCCACGCTCACACATCCAGACCAAGCGGGCAGCTGTCAATAGCGTGCTGACACAGCTCAGGAAGGGGAAGGCAGCACCCCGTTCCAGCCCCCAAACACAGCTCTCAGGTTTACCTTCTACTTTGAAGATAGTAAAGTGTGGCCGGCAGTGGAAGGAGCCCAGGGCGTTCCCCGCGCAGTTCATCCACAGACCCTGGTAAACCCAAGTGGCGGTTATTACAGAGGACGCACGGGTGGTCACCTTCCACTCATTGGACGTAGTGGCAGCCACGAGAGCGCCAAACCCTCCGACACCGCACACCAGAGCCAAGATCTGCGCAATGGACATGTCGCTCAGCCTTGCCTGCCGTCAGAGTCCACACAGAAGGCTTTGGTAGTCTAGGCATGCAGTCGCCAGACAGAACGTCCACAAAAGCTACAGCCTGCCCAGGCGAATAGGTGGCAATACTTCATGCTCCGGCAGCTGGAAGGGCAGGGACTTAGGATAAAGGATGCCTCGCTGACTCACTGGCGGTACCTTAGAGACGCTCGAGAATAACCTTCCTAATTCTCTACTGAAATACCACAATTTTGTAGACGAATTTTAAAGGTTTTGGTACAGCAGCTATCTTTTGTTAGCACCAAAGTTAATGCTTAATTTTCTGTTAGCTTGGAGGCTAGTGAACCATTCAACCATCAGATATTTCAAAGTACAAATTATACAATAACGTTTAAAGGCTCCTTATTTGACCAATTTCTTTAAGTATACTTGTTTTTGAGTCTTCACGTAAATGGAGACACGCTGTACAGATTCTACCGTAACCTTTTTAAGTACGGTCTTGTGTATATGAGACTTATCTGCGATTATGAGCGTAGCCAGCCATAACTCGTCTGACCGCTGGATATAGTACTTCAATAAACGCTTGGGCCACCATTCAGCCATTCTTTGAGATGAATGTTGTTCACATTTCCCTCCTTAGTAACAATTAGCCAAGCACAGACACTACTGCTCATCTTCCCTTGTGCACCTGAGCGAGGCTCCCCAAGGTGTAGCCCAGGGTGTAGAGTAGAAGATGACACCGTGTTCATAGGTCATGATTCAGAATTACCCTCCTGTGATATCCCAGCACATGTCAGTTCTCACGTGAATAAGCCCTCCTCGTCCTGGTACCTAACACTTGGCATTGTGGAGCTGAGGATTTAAAAAAAAATATTATGATCACCAATTTATGTTTGTGATGGACCCCGGCTTTTGTCTGTCATGAAAGATGGCGTGCTTGGAGCTTGCGCGGATTCTCCCGTGTCTGTCTCCGCCTTGCTGTGATTCTCCGGCGTCTGTCTCCCGTCTTGCTGTGATTCTCCGGTGTCGTCTGTCTCCCGTCTTGCTGTAGCAGCACTGGGGTCAACGTGCTGGGCTCTACAAGACTTTTGGGGACTCACACTCACATCCTCACCCTTACACAGGAAACGCGTTTACCCCCTGAGCCATCTCCTCAGCCCTAAAGACTTCATCTTCTTTATCCTAAGCATCTGTAGTGTGCTTGCATATGTGTGTGCATATATGTTTATACAGTATGTTTATACAGTTGCACGTGCGTGAATGCATCGGACCAAAGTTGATGCTGGGAATTGTCCCAGAGCTCACTGATATGACTAATCTACTAGCTAGGAAGTCACAGATAGGCTACCATATCCACTGGGGATATTAACTCCAGTCCTCACACATAAATTTTAGCTACTTCACCATTTCTCTCTCTAGCAATTTCATTTTAATACAGTCACAGTAATCAAAACTCTTATTAAATAATTTGTGCTTTTGAGATCTTAGTGGCTAGGGATGTAGGTCAGTGGTAGAGTATACACATGGTTCTGGATTCAGTTTTCAGGGAAGGAAGGGAGAAAGGGAAGAAGGAAGATTGCCTTAGTTGCCTCTGTGTGTGTGTGTGTGTGTGTGTGTGTGTCTGTCTGTCTGTCTGTGGGGGCTTACCTTGACTACCTGTTTTTAAGGTGGATGTATCAAGTTATGCTTGTTGATTTTCTATTCTGCATCTGTTCATCAATGTGAAGAAATACTATAAAGTTGGGTCTCTTTTTCATAAATAATACATACCTGTTTGTGTATTCAACTCATCTTTTTAATTTAAAGATGTATTCTCATTATTTGCATTGTGTATTTGTGTGTCTATGAGTGTATGCATGTCACATATGTGTCACAGCATGTGTGTATTTGTGTGTCTGTGTGTGTATGTGTGCTCATGCCACAGTATGCACAGAGGACAGATGACAACTTTTTGTTTGTTTGTGTGTGTGAGTTTGTGTGTGTCATATGTGTTGTGTTCAGAGGACAACTTTTTGGAAGTCTGTTCTCTTCTTCCTCCTGTTTTTGAGGAAGAGTTCCTCTTGTTATTTCTGTTGCCTTGTTGATGCCAGAAGCTCATTTTTCCTTGCTATTTTGTTTGTGTGTACATCTGTATTTATATGTATTAATGCATGTGTGTATACGTGTATATATGTATGTGCACATATGTGTATGTGTGTATATATGTTTATGAACTCACACTAGTGCATACACATGCCACGGTATGCCTGTAGAGGTCAGAGGACAAATCTTTGTTTTTCCTCTTTTTGGTTTTTTGGGATTTCTCTATATAGCCTTGGCTGTCCTGGAACTCCATCTGTAGACCAGGCTGGCCTTGAACTCACAGAGATCCGCCTGCCTCTGCCTCCTGAGTGCTGGGATTAAAGATGTGCATTGAAAATTAGTTTTTACAGTTCCATTTGAATTAATCAGAAGTTACATATTACTTGAATTGTGTAATGATAAGAACTTTTAATATGTTTAGCTTAACATATAAAATTAATTTATGTCATCAGCTTCCTTTTGGAAATTAGCAGGACCGTGAAGGGCTTAACCGTTAGTGTCACCCCTCACACATTAGTACTTGATTTCTGTCTTATTTGATGTGTAACCTCGGAAACTGGAGTGTCAGCCTCCGAACACCAGCCCGCAGTCGTGCCTGCTCTTGTCGTCTACTTTCCCTTTCTTTGTCTCCCCACCCACATATTGTGGTTTTATTTTCCTTCTTCCTCAAGCCCATTCCTTTAGTGAGGAGCCATTGGTATTTACAGTTCTGTGTCTGTTGAGAAAAAAAAACATTTATTATTGTTTATTGTGTAGATAACTTTTTGGAGTATGAACAAAAATTCTCTCTACACACAAACTCTGCTCAGGTTCCTCTTTCAAACAAGCTTCACCTTTGGGTTCTCCTATTTATATCCACTCTGTCTAATTTTAGTATCTTTTAAATCAGATTACCCAGAATCCCCCATCCTTAATACCTGGTCACTCCTACTATCTGTGACTTCTTTATCCTGACTGCCCCCACCCTGTTTGATCGCCCTGGACGGTGTTTAGCGAAGATCCTCTCTGGGCGGTCCAGCTAGGCTCCCTAGATGGCTAACCTTCATTGTCAAGCTGACTGGATACTCTAGGAGACACACTTCTGGGTAAGGTCATCTATGAGGACACTTCCAGGAAGGATTGCCTGCGAAGGGAAGACTGTCCCACAGCGAGAAGAATGCTAGCATAGGAGTTAAACACCAGCCACTCTCCACCACTGTGCCCTCCACCCTGAAGAGCCG
Organism: Chionomys nivalis; assembly: GCF_950005125.1. Taxonomy (NCBI): domain Eukaryota; kingdom Metazoa; phylum Chordata; class Mammalia; order Rodentia; family Cricetidae; genus Chionomys; species Chionomys nivalis. Next base: position 5,241,640 of record NC_080097.1, read on the forward strand.
TAACCCTCAAAGTAGTCACCAAAATAAAACTGCCTCTTTTTGATCCTTTAAGCAGCTGGGTTAGGTATTCTGTTACCTCTGTAATTTTCCACTCGGCGGAGGTCTCTTTGCTTTCTGGCTATGCATTCCCACCTGTCAAAGTTATACTCTTCTTTGACTCTATTCTCTCTTCCCTGCTCCGAAATTCCATCGTGGGGTTCTGATACCTATTGCAGAAGCCCTCCCCTGACCTTGAACAAGGAGCTTTATTGGTGCGTGCTACAGCACCGTGTTTTTCTCTAGCAGTGCTCAATTCTGAGTCAACAGGTAGTTTTGACGCTAATGGTTTACTCCTTCTTTGCCTCCACCATTGCTTCTGAGCCGTCAATATCAGATTCATCATTTCTTTGTCAATCTGTGTTCTTTCTTCATCTGGTTATAATAATCTTTTATCAGGGCCTAGAGAGATGGCTCAGGGATTAAGACCACTGTCTGTTCTTCCAGGCCTGGGTTCCATTCCCAGTACCCACATGGTGTGTGCCACCATGCCCTACTTATTTTCTAGAATACTTTTAATTCCTGGTCCAGCCCCCTCTAGCATTATCTATCACTAGGAAATCTGAGATTTTCTTTTTGTTTGAAACCTGGGGGTTGTGGATACAGTTCAAGTACTTGTCTAGCTTGAATGAGATCTAAAGGGAGGGGGAAGCATTGACTTCCTGCTTCTCACAGCTGGCAACGCAAGGAGAAGAAACTTGCAGGTTAGATCTGTACTGAAGAGTTCATCCTGAGCTCCAAGATGAGCAAGACCCAGACAGCATAGAGGAAGACACAATCAAAGAGAGTGAGCAGACAGCGGAGAGGAAGACACAATCAAAGGGAGTGACCAGACAGCGGAGAGGGAGACACAATCAAAGGGAGTGAGTGAGCAGACAGCAGAGAGGAACACACAATGAAAGGGAGTGACCAGACAGCAGAGAGGAAGACACAATCAAAGGGAGTGACCAGACAGCAGGGAGGAAGACACAATCAAAGGGAGTGAGCAGACAGTGGAGAGAAAGATACAAAGGGAATGAGCGGATGCTCCCCGGGCCCAACCTTCAACAGAGAAGAGAGGAAAGTCCACAATTCAGTGTGTGCATGGGGACCTTGATAACGGCTTAGTACAAGAAACAGACTCCCATGACTTTGTCTGCTTAAGTGCCCAGGACAAACTGACAACTGGGTTGGAACTGTAGAGGTGTTTAAATGAGTTTAAGTGAAGGCATCTTGCATGCTTGGGAGAGGTACTTCCTAGAACTAAACCAGCCTGGTTTGAACTCACAGAGATCCTCCTGTTTCTGCCTCCTGAGTGCTGGGATTAAAGGCGTGCGCCACCACTGCCCGGCCAAGGTACTTCTAAGAGTTATAAAGTCGTTGGTGAAAATCCCAGCGATGTTGTCTTTTGGGGGCACTGTTTTCATGCCCTGTGACCTCAGTAGGGGAGATGTACTCCATGCCGTTGTTGGAATGGAAACTCTAAGAATCAACTTTTAAAATCAAATCCTAGAGACAGGGTTTCTCAATCATTTTATAGTCCTATAATTTAATTCATGGAAATGCCTTACTACTTAATGGGTTTGTATACATTCCTTCCAACTGAGTTCATATTCTCTCTCTCTCTCTCTCTCTCTCTCTCTCTCTCTCTCTCTCTCTCTCCCCACCCCCTTTCTCTCCACTTTCACTTTTTATCCCAGCTGGCCTCAGAGGCTCTCTGATAGCCCATGTGACAGTCCCTGCCTCAGTCTCCCTGATGCTGCTGTTAATGTCTGTTTGCTGTCATGTCTGGCTTCACTTGCATTCCTAAGCATGGGTTTGTTTGTTTATTTGGAATTTACTGTGATCCCTTAGCTTATAATCCCTGTCTTTTGATTATGACAATTATGAATTTTTCTCCTTTAGCTTTTCCCATAACTGCTAAGACCTGTTTTCAGGTCTGCACTTCAGCCCCTTTCCAGTACTTCCCATCTCTTCATCTTTCCAGGAAGCATCTTGGGAAATTTTCCAGATACATCCCAGAGGATGGATTTTCTTTTTCGCTATGTTCAGTCTGCGGGGAATAAAAGTTGTCGCTTCCCCCCCCCTCCCCATAACTACGTAATGAGAAAGGGACTCGCTGTGTAGCCCAGGCTGGCTTTGAACTCATGATCCTGAGCTTTCTGTTGCTGAGGTGACAGACACTTGCTCACCTATTTAGGGGCACTTTTGAGCCAGGACTGCAAAACCTCAGTTTTTCCCTACCATGCAACTAATGTGAATTCTGGTCCTAACCCAGAGTAACTGTCTGCTTTCTGGTGGGAATTCTCAGATGCCTTTGTCTTCTCAGACCCAAGACTCAGACGGGAATCCTACCATTGCACACGAGGACAGTGGTGGCAATAGTGACGGAAATGACAACGTCATGCATCCACCACTTCCTGTTGTCAGCTTTGCTCTGGATGGAAGCAGCTTTATGGAATCTTGCTTCAGCCCCCAACCCTGTGCAGCCCCGACTCCACAGCTACGCATCCCTCAACTCCTCCAGCCTCCAGCCTTGCACATCCCTGATTCTGCAGCCATGCATCTTTCAGAAGCCCTCAGTACTTCTATGACAATGAAGAGACCCCCTTAGAGTGGCTTTGCCTACCGGCTAGCAGTTTGACTAGACAGGCTGGCAGCAAATCCTAGGATCTGCCTGTCACTCAGTCCTTAACCGGCAGTACTGGAGTTACGTTCAGCTTTAACGTGGGTGCTTGGGACCCAAATTCAAGTCCTTATGTTGTATGGCAGGCATTTTACCTACAAAACCATTTCCCCGGCACCCAAAGCTCATTCCTTGCGTGGAGATTCAGACACTGAGACAGAGAATTGAAAACAGACTCTCCAGGTGGGTAAGTCTCCAAACGTTTGGGCCCCAGGGCCACTTTCTCTGTTCTGCTTTTACTGGGGGGGTGTGGGTGTGGGTAAATCACCCTCTAGTGGCATCCAGCCAAATTCTGTTCACCATCTCGGTGTGAGAATTACTAAAAGATCAAATTTAAAATGGATTTTTGATGCCCTATCCAGTTTCCTGGATTTCAGAAGGTAATTGTGGGGCAATCAATTGGTCTTTAATCACACACACACACACACACACACACACACACACACACACTAATAAAAGGGGAGAGAATTAAGCACAGGAAGAACATTACATTTTAATGTTTAAATTACAGAACACAGCGCTCTGAGTTTGCAGCGGGGGCTGGAGGGAACTGTAATTATGGGCTTCCTCGGAAGGACGGGAAAACCGGTGAGCTTTTCTGGGCTAATACATTTATTGTTTCACAACAAAGAAATAATGAATGTCGGAGGTGATGGATCTACCAATTAACCTAATCTAATCTTCCACATCATCACACTGTGCCCAGTAAATATATCCAATCACGCTGTGTTAGTTAAAAGTACAAAGGAGGCCCAGGTAGGGTGGCACACACCTGCGACACTAGAGCTTGGGAGGTAGAGGCAGGAGGATCAAGGGTTCAAGGTGATCTTCAGCTACGGCAAGTTTGAGGGCAGCCTGAGCTTCCTGAAGCTGAGGCAGAAGGCAGCTTTCTATGGGTGGTCACGGAACGGAGTCCAAGCTGAGAACTGCGCGCTGCTCAGATGTGTTCCAGTGAGGGCTCACTTAAAGGGTCAAAAAGAACGAGCGAGCGTATGCAAGGCTCCACCCTTCCATCCAGCCTTGCTCCTCGTGCTGCTAAGCTGTGATACACGAGTAAAGATGGCTTCTAAGAGAGCCTTTCCTGTTTAGGAAGGAGACCCCAGACCATGGGAGTTAACTAATGAGAAACTAAAGCCGCTTCTCAGTAGCTGTGAAAACCAAGGGAACTTAGTTAATTAATAGTGCTGGAGACGCTCGCGGGGTCAGAGGCCGACGGAGTAGCTAACGGCTAGCAGACAGTCAAAGTCAATAACTAACTAAGCTGGAGTCAGAGGCAGGGAGGGAGGGAGGGAGGGTGTCAAGCACTCCTGAGTGGGAACACGTGGACAGACTATGGCCATTTCCCTGCGTGGGGGAGGAAGACCTGCGTGTGGGCCCCCAGTGGCTTGGTCCACGATATTCCAGTGGATGAACCTGTTTCACGGTGTCTGTCTAGTCTGCCATAGCCATGCAGAAGCCTCCAGACAAGAAGTTCAAAGGCTTCCCCTCTATGAGAAGGCCGTGCCGTTCTCAGAAGTTTCTTTTATTTTTTTCTCAAGTTCTTGCTTTTCTATCACCCTCCCTAGTGAAGTTTGCGTCTGTTCTGGTCGCTTCTACACATCTTTGCGTTCTTACTCCTTCTGGTGTGAGACAATGAACTTGAGCGCCATTGTCTTGGCCTGATCCTTAGGGACTCTTAGTGTCCAGTCTCTCTTTCTCTCTCTCTCTCTCTCTCTCTCTCTCTCTCTCTCTCTCTCTCTCTCTCTCTCACACACACACACACACACACACACACAAAAGCTATTTTAGGAGCAGGGGATATAGTTCATTTGGTCGACTGCCTGCTTAGAACCTATGACGCCTTGGCTTCAATCCCAGCATTAAATAAATGGGGGTGGGGTGGGGTGGGGTACATACCAGTCATCCTAGCATTTAGCCGGTGGGGGCAAGAGGGTAAGGAGTTTGAAATCATCCTGTGTGTGTGAGTGCAAGGCCAGTGTGGGCTGCAGGAGATGACTTCTCAGCAAAACTTTTCCAGAAAAAAAGATTGTCTTGTTTTGTAATCATGTATAGGCCTGTGCATTGGGGAATATATATGTGTGTGTGTGTGTGTGTACAGACATGTTTGTGTACATATGTGTGGTGTGTGTGCAGGTGCATGTGGAGGGGTGACCCCTGCTACTGTAGTTTAGGTGCTTGTGAGCTGCCCGTATGGGTGATGGCTTCCAAACTTGGATTCTCTGTAAGCAGTTTATTCCCCTAACTGCTAAGCCATCTCTCTAGCCCCTCAAAAATAAACAAAAACCGTTTTATTATGTCACAAATGTCTCTTTTACATTTTCGTGTGTAAATACACATTAGCCTTGAGCTCAGAATTCACACTAAGTAAATGCCGTATACTGCCATTAGGACCCTGAGAATACGGTGGCCAAGGATTTCAGTGTGGCGGACGGTTCGGGTTTCAGCACAGTGGCCTGCATACATGACTCTCACCTTTTCAGGGTTTTTTTGGAGTGGGGGAGTGAAGAAAACTGGTTTTATTGCTGTTTTACAACCAACAACGCCGTTCACAGGCTCATGGAGTTCACGCTCCTGTCCTGCAGTCAGCTCACAGCGCCCCCTGCCTGTGAACAAGAGCCCGTCCTCGTCCCCGGGGGCCACGTCAGCTTGTTTGGTTGGAGGAGTGCAGGCCAAAGCCAGCGAAGGCTTCGCATCATCGGCCATGCTCAGAGGTTACCAGTAGAGGGCAGGCTTCAGATTTCCCTGGTCCGCTCAGGAAGTGGAAGCAGGGAGACCCAGAGTCCAGGAGTTGGGTTTCCAGTGCTTTTAGGACAGCAGTGGTTAGACTGGGAAAGAGTGAGCTGCCGATTAGAGGAAGATGAGGGGTGGAAGAGGAAGAGGAGGGAAGGAAGAGGAAGATGAGGGGCGGAAGAGGAAGAGGAGGGAAGGAAGAAAGAGTGTTTTCCATGCTCCTTCAATTCTCTCATTGGAACAAATTCTGGGACTATGTCACCCGCTCAGCCACTGTGCAATATCTCCCATGAGGAGATACGGCTGTGGCCCATCTCCAACTTGATATTATCATAATGTAATCAGAAGCTACAGTTATGGTTCTGCTGCAGGAAGTCATAAACTGCATTGACTTGCCAGATTGTTTGCACTTTGGCACCATCCTGTCTAAGTGGCTCTCAAAATGAATACAGTGTCGTCGTTATAGGTGAACAATTCGATGGAGTTCTTTGAAAGCAACCTGCCGGGCTAGATCAATGAGAGAAACTAAGCCAAGATTGCACTTGGATCAAAGTGGAAATTATTTAAAAAAAAAAATGCCAAATTACCCCCAATGTTTACAACAAGTGATCAGGTACAAGTGGTGCCAGGCACACAGAAGAACCAGAGTCTGGTTGATTCAAAGTGAAGTGTCCAGTAAGTTCTTGTTTCTTATTGTCAAGCTGGTCATTTGGCACCAGAAATGGTGGATCAAACTTCTCGAGTTGACCTTCGGTGGGATGGAGAGACTCAAGTCTTTCTACTTAAACAAATCATTGTTTTAAGCAGTCTTGTTAGCTGAAATGTCAGGCAAGAACTTCTCTGAGGCCCAGACAAGTGTGAACTCCACTGTTCTCCCAATGTGTGACGTCGTCCAGTCTGCCGGGAACTCATGGTGCAGAATCTCCTTCATGTGCTCTGGTAAACTTCAGTGAATCCTCAGCAGGGCAGGTGGGAGTCGGGAGCTTGGTTGACACATCAGGTTTCTGTGTGCAAACCCCAGCTTCAGTGCCAGCACCTCAGATCCAGAGGGGGCTGACAGACCGGCAGCCAGCACCCACCCTCAGCCCCTAATTCACCGTCTTGGTTGGGGCTCTTGCTGCTGTGGCTAAAACACAGAATAGCTTAAGGATTTATTTAACTACAATTTGAGGGTACAGTCCCTCAGGGTGGGGACACCATGGCAGAGGGAATCTGAGGGACAGCTGACCACACTGCATCTGTTCACACAGAAAGAGATGCCACACTGCTTGTTCAGACTATAGGATGGAGTTTCCTCCAGGAGGTGGGCTTTCCCAATTTAACCCACCTCAGAAAAGCCCTCATAATAGACGGGCAGGCAGGCAAGGCAGGCAAAGCAGGCAGGACAACCTGTAGGAATCGATTCTCGCCTTCCACTATGAGGATCCCAAGAGTCGTGAGGCTGGGTGGCAAGCACCCTTACCCACCCAGGCATCTCGCTGGCCCCTGCACTCTTTATTCCAGTTATGCTAACATGGATTGCAGAAGATTCACTTATTAACCATGCCGGGCACACCCTCTTGGTGTCCCTTGCCTTGTTACAGGAAAAACAAAACACCTTCCGGTTGTTCCAGAATCATCTAGACGTCACGTCTGCGGTGACTTTGCTAGGGAGTCGCCGAGCACTGATAAGGGCTAGCAAATGTGTGGCAGGCTTTGGGTGAGACTTTCATACCCCCTCAGGGGAGGGCGGCTTTCACAACACTGCGTAATTGTGGAGACCGGTGCTGTCTCCATACACTGTGGGTGATTGCACACCTGGACCCTAAATAATGTCAGACTCCGTCACCTTTTGCCACCCATTCTCCTTCTCCTTTTTCTGAGAGTTGTTTGTTTGGTTTGGTTTGGTTTGGTTTGCTTCTACCATGAGTCAAACCTCTTCTGGTCTTGCCTAGGTGTTGTAGGTGAGGAGAGCAAGAAACCCAAATCACCTGTGAACCACTTGCTAGGAAACGTCGCGGCCTCTGACGGTCCACACCTGTCCACTCTCGCAGTTGCACAACTTTGCCAGTAGGTGGCAGCCACACAGCAGTGAAACCCTGGTCTCTAGTTGCGGCTGCCCTGCTCAGCCGGGTCAGAAGGGAGGGGACTAGAACCCTGCAGAACGATGAAAACAGAAAACGTGGAGAGTTGAGGTAAAAAAGACTGATTACCCTAGCTCTTCCAACAACAAAGCACACAGCACTCTGGAGGAACTGGAAAGCCATAGGAACTCACTATCATTTTGTTGAGAATTAATGGCAGGCGAGGCTTTCTACACTTTGAGGGTCACTTAGCTCAGTTACCTCGATTCCTCGTTTTGTAGAAAGGGGTCTGAGAACCTCATCAGCCGTTTCATAGACTTTCAGAGAGCCCATCACAGAAAGTCCCCGCTCTCTGGACTATGGGCTATCCTTCCAGGGTCAGGAAGATCCAAGGCAAACGTGCAGCCGAGACAAGTCGATGGTCTAACGAGAGACATCTGCCTCCTCCCCGCAGCCAGGTTACCTCTCCGTGGTTCTGTATCAGACAACAGACAGACTGTTCCCTGAGGGCAGCTCCTCCGTTTGTCCTGGGTTTACGGTGATTTATCAGTGGGATAGCAGATTGATCGTGAAGAAAAGACGAAGGAGAAAAGTACCCGTGTCCCACCCAGCCGGCACTTTGCTCCCTCTCAGACATTCGCAAACAAGAGAAGCTTTGGGCTCTGTAGTGTAGATCATCGATAGATCCTTTACCTTTTAAAGGCAATGTAAAGCTAGCTTTGGCTGCCATGGTCTGATCAGTGTTGATCATGCTGAGTCAGGGCTGGACACTGCCTGCTGTAGCTTACAGAAGGGCACGGGGTTCCTTCGGAAACATAGGCACTAAGTGCTGTGTTTATAATATACTGGTTCCTGAACTGTAAATAGGGCTGCGCCTGCGTCACGCTCTCATTTCTGCCTGCAGAGCAATGGAAAAGTGGTTTCTGGTGACTGTGACTGAAGTAGGAGAAAAACAACCCCCCCTTCCCTCACCTCAACACCATCTCCAGGGATGCTCTGCTGTGCAGAGATTTCCCGGAGCCAAGAGAGGTTACACAATTGTAGTCTCAAGGCTTGGAAAGCTGAGGCAGGAGGATTACAACTCAAGGCCAGTCTGTGCTTTACAGCAAGAACCTGCATCCACCCTCCACCCCCACCACCCAGGATCTCTCGTTGATAGATCACCTTTTACGTTTGAAAGCTACCCTAGGTTACCTCGGGCACTGAATAGTGCTTATCATACTCTGAGTCCCCGCTGTGATGCAGCCTGCCGTGGTGTAGGCAAGAGGATCACAAGTTTGAGCCAGTCTGAGCTTACAATGTGAGATGAGAAAAAAAGGAAAGGAAAGAGAAAGATGGCGGTCTAGTTTTTGCAATGGTGGGAGAGGGAAGGACAGTGTCAAGAAACACTTTGCATGAAGAAACTTTCAGAAATGGGCTAAGAGAGGGGTAGAGAGAAGGTTATAAGAACAAAGATTTCAGAGTGCGTCTGTCTTAGTTAAGGTTACCATTGCTGTGATTAAACAAAACGACCAAAGCAGCTTGGGGAGGAAAGGGGTAATTTGGCTTAGGCTTTGCCTCATTGGTCATACTGAGGAAGCCAGGACAGGAACTCAAGCAGGGCAGGAACCTGGAGGCAGGAGCTGATGTAGATAGAGGTTATGGAGAGGACTACTGACTGGGTTGCTCCCCATGGCTTGCTCACCCTGCTTTTTATAGATCATAGCTCTCTTGGTTGTTGGCGACAACATGCAAGCAGTCTTGGAGATTGTTCTTCTTCAAGTATTATTTTGGTGAGATATTTCAAATACCTTTTGGGGAAAGGCACCCCAGAAGTGACAATGATCTTGCTCTTGCTCCATTTGGTGGCCACAACCCTTTTCCCAAGATTTCCAGCTTTGCCGTTCACCGTGATTCTCTCCTGGAGGAACTGTTTGGAATTGGCAGCATCCATGACTCGATTTTCTACAGGCGGGCGGGCACAATCAAGGGTGAACTTTAAAACATGCTTCTTCTTCTTCTTCTTCTTCTTCTTCTTCTTCTTCTTCTTCTTCTTCTTCTTCTTCTTCTTCTTCCTCCTCCTCCTCCTCCTCCTCCTCCTCCTCCTCCTCCTCCTCCTTCTTCTTCTTCTTCTCCCCTTTGCCACAAGCTTTTTCGTGGGTGCCATGGCTGCAGAGGAGGCAGGAAGCATGAATATAATTCTTAACTAGAAATTGTTCTTACTGTATATAACCTTACTGTGTTAGAGGGAAAAATCTTTCCTTTTTATTTAGACAAAAGGGAGAACGTTGTGGGATATTTGATGGTGTTGTAACACTCCAAAACTGTTAATAAAATTAACCTTGAATCAGAGACTGGAGTCAACAATTATCCCACTGGAATTAACCATAGAGATTTTGGAGGATCCAGGATACAATGTGATAGAGAGGCAGAGAGAGAGTAGGGAGGGGCTTTGAAAGATTTGTGGGCCTTGGAGAGAGGGGATCAGCTGGTCATTCCTCTGTTGATTTCTTCATCTATCAAGTTTTAATCCCAATATCATTCCTCCCACTCTTCAGCTGTACTTTGGGAGCTCAGTCCAGTGCTCCGGTGTGGGTCTCTGCCTCTGTTTCCATCAGTTGCTGGGTGAAGGTTCTATGGTGACATTTAAGATAGTCATCAACCTGACATCAGGGCAAGACCAGAACAGGCACCCTCCCTACTATTGCTTAGGGTCCTAGCTGGGGTCATCCTTGTGGATCCTGGGATTCGGGTCTGGGCGGCCAGGAAACCAACATGCAGTCTCTATGTACAAACCTCATTACACAACATAGAGGCCAAGCTGGCTGTTTGAGACTCCATCTAAATCCCATTTTCATGCCAGTGTGTGAGTTAATTACTAGAGTCACCCCAGCCAAAGAGGACAGCACAATAGAACAAAATGAACATATGTGTATATGTGTATATACATAATACATGTTAAAGTTCATACCATAAAAGCTTAGGTCCTACCTGTCTACTTCTATTTATATTTGTTTGAAGATATCCATAATGAATAACAGAGATACTTCAGATCACAGGACATGAGCAGATACTTGCTGAATCAAAAAAGTAACTGAAATAATTCCCCTAGGCATTAAAATTGTAGTACGCGTGTGTCCTCAACCACGTTTCCAAATTCCTAAAAGTTTACATTTCCAAATTGACCACTATTGCTTCTCAAGTTCCATGGCTTCCCTTTGAACCCATTTTTTCCTCATCAAATTGTTTGTGTGGTTCAAACTCAGCAATGCAGTGTGTGTGTGTGCGCGCAAGTGTGTGTGTCTGTGTGCTCAGGAAATAAGCCTTCTCAGTGTTAAGACCTTTGAGACTTTGGAGACCTTTGCATTACCTAGGAAGCCTGTGACGCCAGCAGCTCCGGATGGTACTGAGGCACCTCCTGATTTTAACCAGCAACTCTTGTGTTGATGACTTTCCTGTAGGTTCCTTTCAATGGGTTAAGAGATTTTTTTTCTCTCTTACCGAAGCCTGTATTTTTGGGTGGTTGGGAGACTTAATTGTGGGTTGATATTGATTATAACTCAGTGGTTTTACAACCTATTGCTACAAGCATACAAAGTTTGCCTATCTCTGTTTTACAATAAACAAGAATGCAGCGACAAGAACGCTATCTAGTTTTAGTCTTTCTGGACTTATTTTGTTATTGTGTTTCTAGAGTCAGGCAATACTTCATCCTATAAAAAGTAGTAAATGTTCCACGGAGCAGAAAAGAGTTTTAGAGAGAGAAGGGCTAAAGAAAGAGAAACAATACCAGAAATCGCACTGTTCTCTTGCAAATTATGTTCTTGAGGTGAAGACAGAACACGAAAAATTGCTGACGAGACAGCATCAGGTTATTGAAGGTTCCCTCCCTCCTTTCCTTCCTTCTTAAAAATAGTATTATTAGCTTTTTGAGAATTTCATACAAAATATTTTGACCATTCACCCCTACTGTGATTCCTCCCACACCAAACTTATGGTTAGCTACCAAACTTTATGACCTTCCCGGTTTTTTTTTTTTCTTTTTCTTTTTGTTTTTTTTTTCTTCAGGGTTTCTCTGTGTAGCCTTGGCCCTTCTGGAACTAGTTCTGTAGACCAGGCTGGCCTCAAATCAAAGATGTACCTGCCTCTGCCTCCCGAATGCCGGGAATAAAGGTTTGGGTCACCACCTCCAGGCCAGGATGATTTTCTATATGCATAAATTGTGAAACGGTCCTGTAGTCAAGTTCAGTTCATGTGTCCACCACTATAAGCAGATCGGTTGAATTTCATTTTTAACTTTTGTCTCGTAAGCAACGAGAAATGTTATAGTCTAACAAATTCATTAAAATTCGCCATCTGATGGCTCGAGAGACAACTCAGCTCTTAAAAATGTGTGTGGCTCTTCCGGTCCGAGTTTGGTTCTCCCCATCCTCTGTAACTCCAGCTTCAGTGGATTTGATACTTTCTTCTTATCTCCATGGGAACTTACACTTACATGCACATGTACACACACCACACACACACAATTAAAAATAAAACAAAAATTTAAAGATGATTAATCTGCACTGAATCAGGCACAGCATACTAGGGGACAGGTCAAGGTTGCTGACTGTATATATATAATATATATATAATCTAGTATCACTAAGTGAACCACGGGTGAAATTTCTCATGACTGCTTATCAAACGATTATTTGATTTCAGGTGATTTCAGATTACACAATGCCAAATTACTATGTGCAAATTTGGTGTTGTTTAAACTTTCTATGGTTTAAAAACAGCTGGTTCTTGTTTTATTGGTCATGTACTGAATGTGTTGGGCAGCTTGGCCTTCCCAAACGAAGTCTACAGCACAGGGGTAGTTTGAAGTCTTCCACATCTGGGCTGGGTATGCTAGCGTGGCTGACTCTGGAGTCATTCCTTCCGCGTTGACAACAGCTTGCTCTCTGTCAGTGTCTTCAGATGGCCTTTTGGTGTGAGCTGGGAGAGAGGATAGCACTGGCTCGTCTCACAAGGAAGAAGAGATCTTGTACGTCCATCCTGTCAAACTGAGCCCACTTCTGCGCCCATTTCCTTGAGAACTTCATACAATGTGTTTCGATCATATTCCTCCCCAACACCTCCCCTCAATTCCTCCCAGATTCACCCGCACCACCCGCAAGTTTTGTATCTTGTTGTTTGTTTGCTGTCCATGCATACTTCTGGGTGTGAGACCATCCAGTGGGACTGATGTCCACCCTCCAGGAACTACATCCTCCAAGAATACAGACTTTCCTTCCATAATACTCCATTAACAGTTAGGGACAGGAGCCCTTGCCACTCTGTGCTGAAATGTTGACTGGTGCTGGCAACCACAGCTGCTGTCAGTTCGTGAGTGCGGCAGTTCTGTCATACCCAGAAGACAGTGCTTTCTGCTGTAGGAGAATGCTCTTGCACAATGTAAAGATTTTTCACTCGAATTGGTTTAATAAAACAATGATTGGCCAGTAGCCAGGCAGGAAGTATAGGCAGGGCAAGCTGACTAGGAGAATTCTTGGAAGAAGAAAGAGAGTCAGTCACCAGCAAGATGCAGAAGAAGCAAGATGAGAATGCCTCATGGAGAAAAGGTACCAAGCCACGTGGCTAAACATAAACAAGAATTATGGGTTAATTTAAGTTGTAAAAGCTAGTTAGCAATAAGCCTGAGCTAAAAGGACAAACAGTTTATTATTAATATAAGCCTCTGTGTGTTTCTTTGGGACTGAATGACTATGGGACAGGATGGGGCAGAAACTTCTGTCTATAGTCTTCAGAGCCCAGATCTTTGTGATCTCATTTTGTGGTCCTTATTTCTACAAAGACTCTATTGCAGAAGACAGCCAGAGGGTTAGGGCTTCAACATACGAGTGGAGCAGTCGTGGACACCCGGTTTACAGTCTTCAGCACTGCTGCTCTCACTTTTATTTAGAAAAATATTTTTCTTAAAATATCATTTTTATTCACTTTAAAGATTTTTTAAAGTTTCAGTTTACATTGTTCTTAGCAATAAGATACTTAGTCTGCACTTTATGCAATTAAAATTTAACATGTTTTCTCATGCATATATAATACATATATAAACTATGCAGGGAAAATGATATATACAGCAACTTTTATTTATCATATTTGAAAAAGTTCAAGGATGAGGGGTATAGCTCAGTGACAGAAGATTTGCACACAACATTTTTGAGGCCCTGGTTTCAGTTCCCAGCATTGTGACAAAGCCATGCCACCAAGGCCTACGCATACATGTATTTTCTATTTTTAATAGCTTATTGACAGTTTTTAAATCTTTTTTGAGACGTATGCTCCTACTTTTTTTTTCTTTTGATATGAGTGCTCTGCCTGTATGTATGCCTGCCAGAAGAGGGCATCAGATCCCATTACAGATAGATGGTTGTGAGCCACCATGAAGTTGACTGGGAATTGAACTCAGGACCCTTGGAAGGACAACAAGTGTTCTTAGCCGTTTAGCCATCTCTCCAGCCTCTGTTCCTGCTTTTCCTCATCTGTGATCAGGTTGTGCCCTGCTCTGAAAGACTCTTCTTTATGGGTAGCTTTTGCCTCCATGTTGAGGATGGAAGATGTCTGCACACCTGGTGTGGAGATGAACCCAGGCTGGTGACTGAGGTGTACCTGGAAGTAGACACAGTGCCACACTATAAACATACAAAGTAAATGGACTGTGAACATATACAGCACAGTAAAACTGTGTCAGAGAAGCCAGGCATGAGGACACACCGGACACAGACTGAGGAAAGGGTACAGTTTTCTCACCTAGACCTGGCGCTGTGGTAGCAAAGGTTCTACCAAATTCTCATCAGCCTCCTGTGTGTTACCTAGCCTGTGTTTCAAGACACTAACAGGCAGGGAAATCCCCACTGACTCAGGAGCTTGATCTCAGCATGGCCCATTCCCATTGATGTAGGCCAAGTTGCCATCTGCCCATCTGTCCATTAATCTGTCTGAACTTGCTGTCCATCTGTCTGCTTTTTCATTCAGTCTCCAGTGCATCCCACTTCTGCAGCTCAACTTTGATCATGTTGATCAACTTGATCCTATGGTGGTAGTGGTGATGGTGGTGGTGGTGATGGTGGTGGTAGTTGTGGTGGTGATGAATGTGATGATGGTGGTGGTGATAAAGGTGATGGTGGTGGTGGTGATAAAGGTGATGATGAATGTGGTGATGGTGGTGGTGATGATGAAGGTGATGTGGTGGTGGTGGTGGTGGTGATGATGAAGGTGATGGTGGTGGTGGTAGTGATGGTAGTGACGATGGTGGTGGTTAGACCTCCAGCTGGTTTATTATCTTATTCTACAAAGACAGTCTTTGTATCTACATCAACTTCTGCTTCTTCCTGTTATGCCTCTGAATCCTCTTTAGCTTTACTGTGGCCTCTTAACCCTTTCTAGCTGCTCTGTAACCCCGTCTCACCCCATACAACCCCACAAAACACATGCAGTTAAAAATGGGTTAAATAGTGAAAAAGGTAAGGTGCAAGGGCCTGTGTTTGTCTTAGCCAGGGCTCCCAAGGACACTGAGAATACTAATGTCTACCAGCAACCTGATGTGGCTTATTAGTTTACTGTTACTCAATACATTTTGATATCATGGAAAGGCACACGTGTTCATCTGTTTCTCACACAGCTTTCTCAGGACATGTACATCCAATCCTCCATTCCTGTCTACTGTCCTTGTGAATTTCCGTGTCTTCATTTCTCTGTGGTATACACAGATCAGGCCCTTATTTCTCTCTCAAGGTAATGATTCACTTGTCGGCTGTGTCTGAAGTGTCATTTAATCTGGCCGCTGTAATGGCTTTCAGGGGAGGCTGATTTCTCATTAACAGTCCTGTTCAGATGCCATGGGACACCCCTCTTCCGGCTGGACGGATACCAAGCTGGTATGCACCACCAGAAGGAGAAAGAATGAGAGGAACGCTTGCTGCTGTGGGTGAGGAGCCCACTGCAGGAACGCTTGCTGCCGTGGGTGAGGACCCCACTGCAGGAACGCTTGCTGCCGCGGGTGAGGAGCCCAGTGCAGGAACGCTTGCTGCTGTGGGTGAGGACCCCACTGCAGGAATGCTTGCTGCTGTGGGTGAGGAGCCCAGTGCAGGAACGCTTGATGCGGCGGGTAAGGAGCTCGCCACAGAGGCTTTGTGAAAGCTGAGCTCTGTGAACAAAGAAAGCAGGTCTGTGAAGGAAGCAGGCAGACTCTACAGGGAAAACTGTGGCTCTAGAGACATGGGCACATCTTTCAACATGTGGAATTTGAGGTCATGGTCCACATGTAAAAACAAAACCAAACCAAAATACAGTAGAATGCTTCTTGCACATAAGTCATTCTAGTCACTGAAGAAGCTGAGTCAGAGCTACTTGGCAGTTTTGGTTGGCTTCTGCTAAGATTCTGGTGGCAGGTATGGCAAAGGATTATTTTATTAGACCACAACAGGAACGGATTCTGAAGGAGCATTGACTGCTACGTGAAGGGGTGGCAGGGTGTATTAAAGCTGTCATGCCCTTGTGCCTAGGGACCCTTGCTCCATTTTGATGATGTCTCCTTTGCAGGAGTAAGTTCTTCGTCAGTTTGCTCATGGCCAGTGCCATGTGGGCGGTGGTGTCTACATGTACAAAGAGCGGTAGAGTCATCCTGCCCCTGCATTTTCACACAAAACAGACTCACCCAGGGCAAGACTCAGCCTGAAAGCCACGGTCACACAGCATGAAGTAACTCAGAGCTTGGCAGTGACTTAGTCAAGTCGCAGCTGGGTTTCCACACAAGCTCTGCCCAGAGCATGGGGGACAACATGTGGCTGAGAGCTACATGGACCCCTGAGATCTAAGCAGAGAGAGCTCAGCTCTCCTGGGCTGGAACTGCTGGCTGCTCATGGTGTTAGCAGAGTGCGCAGGTAGGGATAATGGGAGTCCCCTAAGAAGCCAGGTGAAGGCTGATAGAAACCAGGGCGAATTCTCATTTTTCCTCCATTAGCCCTTGAGTCTTTCTATGATGTCTCCTGCAAACAAAACACCCAAGAAACAAGCCGACAAGATCATCTGGGATATGTACTCTATAGAGTCCCGGTCCCGGTAGCCTAGAGAAGCCTACTAAAGGGTATGTTTGGGGGCAGGCAACATGGGTGACCACATGCATTCCTGCTCCTGTGGCTACTCTATAACCTCTTGTTCATGCAGGGGTCTCTGGTATGTTGTGGGAATTCATTCCACCCATAGTTTTGGGGTACAGGTCTTAGGGCATGACTTCCGCGTGTAGGAATGATCTCTTACAAGGAAGAGGAGGGGGCTCTCTTGGGCTTTTGGGTTGCAGTCAGAGATTGGACCACTGCATCCATTGACCCCAGGGCAGAATGAAAGACCATGGCAGCTCTCTACCTTGTTGTTAATCCTAAGTGTTCCCTAATACATCTTAGTTATCTTTTTATTAGGGCTCACGTGGATTCACTTAACGATGCCTACACTGGTATCTACTGTAGCAAAAATCCAGAGACAGAAATTGGGTTTCAACCTGAAGGTCAGAAAAGCAAAACAGCTAGCCACTGGCTCTTTCCTCAACCTCAGTCCAAAATGGCGATCCTGCCTCCAGGAATCTCAGAATGAGACTGTGCATGAGAACTGTCTCCTCCCATCTTATATTCCTCTCTAGGGCTGGGATTAAAGGTGTGCCCCAATACTGCCCCATTTCTATGGCAAACTGGTGTGGCTATGGGGATTAAAGGTGTGTGTCACCACTGCCTGGTCTGTAAGGCTGACCAGGGCAGCTGTTTTATTCCCCATCTTCAGGTAAGCTTTATTTATTAAAATACAAATGCAATGCACTATAATCTACAATGAAAATGAAGGGCGTGTGGACAGACCCTCTCCTGCCATGGCTGGCTATTCGCTGCTTTGTTCCACACATTTTGGCAGGGTACCTCCACTTGCGCCATAAATATCCTTTGACACAGTGGTGATGGCAGCCAAATTGTTTATCAAGACTTTCGAGGCTGCCTTGTCTATCAAAGTGGCTGCAACCACTGATCCTTCACCTGGGTATGGGTGCCTGTCCTGTAACCACTGATGCTTCGCTTGAGTATGGGCAGATGCCCTGTGGGTGACTTTTGATGCAAGAATCTTCCCAGATGGATCTCTGAAATACCTCCATTTTCGGGAAATGCTTCCTGTGAAAATCCATGCACATGTGCAGACCAACAATTATGTCACTTCCCCTCCCCCCCCCGACCTTCATATTTTTTCATACCTGAGATCACTTTTCTTCTTGCTAGGCTGGGGCATGGTAGAGCCTTGTCCATGGTAGGCAAAGGCTATACCAGTAAGCTACAACCCCAGACTGTTTGGAGACAGGGCTTCACTACATAGCTCAGGCTGGGCTTGAGCTTACAGTCCTCTGCCTCAGTCTCCCGCAGCTGGACACCTGTTTCCTAGTCCTCTAATATTCCCAGCCCCGTCCTCTGGGAGTCATATTTGGGTTTGTCCTGTCCACATGATGTGGGATTCCCTTTTGCATGCTGTGAATACCATTGATTAATAAAGAATCTCCTTTGGGCCTACAGCAGGGCAAAATAAAGGCAGGTGGGAAATCTGAACAGAGGTATAGAGAGAAAGTAGGCGGAGTCAGGGAAGTCCACGTGGCAGCCAAAGGAGACAGATGCCGGAACCTTACTGGTAGGCCACAGCATCATGGTGATACACAGATGAATAGAAATGGGTTAATTTAAGAAGTAAGAGTTAGTTAATAAGACGCCTAAGCTAATAGGACAAACAATGCTACAATTAATATAGTTTCTGTGTTATTATTCGGGTCTGGGCAGCTGGGAAACACGCGAGCAGTCTCCGTTTACACCTGCACACCTGGCACCTTGTAAACACACGTTCTGTTCTGCAAAACTTATTGATGCATGGATTAGCATGCTGCATAACGGGAACGGGGGTGGGGCCCTTCAGTAACAATAGTTTTGTGCCTTAGAAAATATTGTACTAAAATTCACTTAAAATGAAACTTACCATTTTTTATGGTTTAGTGGTGCTAAGTATATTCACAATTGTGCTTAATGCTCTTGGCACAACACGGCTCCTGAACTTAGTCATCTTGATGCTGAAATAAGAGCTCTGAATTCACTTACCAGAACCGAGCACATCACTGTTTCATGTAAATTATTTTCTAGTTCTTTATACAGCTGTGCATCTATAATCCACACAGCACCCTTTTCACCAAGATGGCTTTGAAGGCACCAGATATCACTGTCCTTCTCAAACATTAAACCAAACATCAAGGAGATCAGGGAGAGAGCCATTAGAAAGAAGACCTGCATGTCACCTACCTTCCAGCAGTCAAAGAAGACCGTGTGGTTCTGGCCATATCCCATATAATTTTGAAATCAAGTCCCTAGGAGAAAGAAATCTGGCCACTACTTCATTGTCAAGTTCTCCTAATCGCCAAATCTGCCATGAAGGCAGACAGCAACACTGCTGTTCACTGTGGAGGTCAAGGCCAACAATAGCTATATGAAGCAGGCTGTGAAGGAGTTCTGTGATTTGAAAGCGACAGTCAGCACCCTAGTCAGACCCAATATACAGCAAAAGGCAGGAACAGCCCCATCAGCTCCTGATAAGTTGTGGTGCTACCATCAAAACTTGCAGCTAAACAAGCTTCAACTGGATAATTCTAAATGTACGGTGTGTGTGTGTGTGTGTGTGTGTGTGTGTGTGTGAACTAAGCCTGGGTTCAGTTCCTAGTACCACTTAAGCTAGGCCTGGTGGTACCTATAATCTCAAGATTCTGGAGATGCAGCATAAATAGGTTGAAAGGATTTTCAGCTACATAGGGGATTTGAGGCCGGCTTTGGATACAGGAGACCTAGAGAGAGAGAAAAAGAGAGACAGAAGGCAGTGGTAAAAGGTCTAATTCTAAGTGGATGCCTTTAAACATACCAGAAAATGTTTATCATATGTAAACAGTAAACACGACTATAGTTTGGATCTGGACTGTTTTGAATATGTAAGGCTTGCTCCTCAGCTGTGACTCTTGGAAGATGATGAAACCTTATGAGGAGGTACCTGCTTGAAGCAGTCAGAAGATGGCCTTGAATGGGACGTTGGTACCCAGACCTTCATCTTTCTCTCTTTCCCCCTCTCTGCTTTGACTCCGTTCTGTCTTTTCTCTCTGCTTTCTGACCACCATGAGATGAGGAGCTTGCTCTGCCACATACTCGTATCATAATCTACTGCTTTGTTTCAGTCTCCAAAATCATGGGACCAGTCCATTATGAACTAACTCCTCTGGAAGCCTGAACTAAAATAAACCATTCATTTTCACATTGATTATCTCGAGTGTTTTATTAGAGTGATAGAAATTAGGCAAGGCCTAATAATTCGAAGTAGAAATGATTCCTCTCCCACAGTCCTCCTTTCCATAATGCAGAACCACCAGGCTGTAGTTGAACGTTTATTTTCTTAACCACTATTTCCATTTCTCCCTGATCTTCTCTAGGACAGTTGGCTAGCTATAATCATTTACCTAAAGATTGACCAAAATCTCCATGCAAAAAGGATCAGAGTCCTTATTTATCCAGTCTTCACTGGCTTGATACAGTCATTTTTAAAATTGCTAGTACTAGACTTGGAGGTATGAAGAGTCACTCCAGAAAACTGAGCCCCGTGTGACTTGGCCTTTCTTTGTTATTCTGTGTAGTGACAACTGATGTCCTCTTATCATTGAGTTAACTCAAGTTAGCAATAATGTTCCCTTAGTCATAGTCTGTTCATTGATGAGAGAAATGGCCAATAGTCAGTTTCCTTGAATGATTGATGGATTCCCCAGTGGAAACATTCTTCTCTCAGAAATAAAGACAGACTTGTAAGTCAGCACAGATTTAAAAGGGTAGCAAAATTCAGTACTACGGAGTATAGAAGGACTGGATTAGTGTGTTCTACTCCTCCTCTGCACCAGTGGGAGGGGCTTATCTACATTGCAGGATAAAAGCATAAGTCTGTAAAACAGCAGGCCAGTCTAACTGGGAACCTTCAGCTGGGAGAAATAGCCTTGCCTTCTCAGACAAGGGGGCTCTGCTTGCAATGGAGAATAGAAGCCATTGGGGTTTGAAGATTGTTATATTCATCTGAATTCACACAAATGTCCCCATTTCAATTCTTGTGGTTCCAGCTCCTAATTCAGTCCCTGTCAGAAACAGAGAGAAGCTTCTAAAATACTTTATCTGGCAATACTGCAATCCAAATCCCCCAAATTTGGAACTTTATCAATTCCATAAAAGTTAAAACTACATTCTTTAAGGACCGCTATAGGACTTTCTTGTTTTTTAAAACTGTTTTGTATTATTAATTAAAGACACAAGGTGGTTGGTTTTTGATTGTTTTTTGTTTTGTTTTGTTTGTAGTTTTTCCTTCTTTTTTTTGTAAGGTTCTTGGAAGGTAGTGAGAAATACCCATCATTCTTTTGAATTTTGGATCATCGTTCCCAGCATAAATGTTGATTGGAGCAGACACTGGGTACCCCAAAGCCTGTCTTGGAGAAGCACTTCATGCTGAGTGTGATGATCATAATTTAGACACCATTGTTCACCGCACACCATAGGCTTTCTGTAGACCATTTCTCAGGTGCCCATGCTGTAGAGGTCAGAGGTCAGCCTACATTATCATTACTAAAGAACCATCTACCTGTTTCTAAGGTAGCATTGCCGACTAGGCTGGCTGGCTATCAGAATTAGGGGTCCTCTCGTCTCTCCTTTCTCAGGGATTAGCACACATGCCTGACTATTTGAGGGTGTTTGAGCTAGAACTCAGTTTCCTATGCTTACCCAGGAAGTACTCTACCAACTGAGATCTCTTCCCAGATCTTTAGAGTCCATCTTCACGGGTCCTTCTCCTGTTTTGCTTTGAAGTTTGGGACCATCAGTTAGTACCCAATCCAGTAAATCCTGATTCTATTTCAAGCCGCTCCTGAGTGAGACTGAGACCTTCAGTTAGTGGGGTGTGTGACCAGTTGTTGTCTGAGGTTTTCTGTCCTGCCTGGTTCCCGCAATTGTTAAGTCCCAAAGAGATCACACAGAGGTCTACATTAGTTATAAACTGATTGGCCTAGTATCTCAAGCTTTTTATTAACTCTTACAACTTATATTAACCCATTATTCTTATTTGTGTTAGCCACATGGCTCAGTATCTTTTTCAGTGAGGCAGTCACATCTTGCTTCTTCTGTGGTTGGGTCAGGACTGCGTCCTCTTCCCAGAATTCTCCTGTTCTCATTGACCTGCCTCTACTTCCTGTCTGGTTGTCCCACCTATACTTCCTGCCTGGCTACTGGCCAATCAGCGTTTATTTAAAATATAATTGATAGAACACAGACCATGGTCCCACACCAACCAGTCACATATTTTATTGGACATATAGGAGTGATTATGACTGCCTCTGTGTTTTGGCTTGATGAAACAGGTCCTATTTCTTGCTTTATTTGTCTTCTACACTAAGAGCTGAGAGCTTCTCCTTGCAAATTATTCTGCTCCTCTGTCTCCTCAAGCCGGTATTTAGCACATGTTTATGTGTATGTATGTAAATCAATGTGGAAACCAGAGATTGATATCAGAAGTGTTCCTCAATCACTTCCTATGCTATTTTTTGAGGTAGGGTCTCTCACTGAACCAGAAGCTCATGATTCTCCTACACTAGTTAGCCAGCAAGGCCTAAGCTTGCTGGCTCCATCTTCCGCAATGTTGAGATTCCTGGCATGCACTGCCTACACATCACTCATACGTGGATGCTGGACATCAAACTCAGGTCACATGTATTTTACTGACTGGGCCACCTCCTCAACACCAACATGTACAAATTTTTTTTCCTCTATAAACTGTCTTTTTCTTCCAATGAAATTTCAAACTCTGAAGACAGGACGCGTGCATTTTTTTTTTACACCTTAAACCTTAAAGGGCAATGCTTCTTGAAGGGCTAACAGAAGGTAAATCATTCACCTCCTTGGCTAACTCATCTGACTTCAGAGAACTGAAATTAGAGTCAAAATAAGCAAAGGAGTGGAGCAGAAGTCATGCCATTAGTGAACGGCCCAGGAGTGGATGATTGGTAGAGATCAGGTGTCGTGGGATTACTGAAATCACAGCAATGAGGGTTTTCTGATTGGGGAGCAAGAGCCTCAGTCCTTGGCTGCTTTCTATGTTTTCTGTTGTTAATAATTGTGGTTCAGTTGGTCCTCCAGTGCTCTGCTTATGTTGAGTAAGTCAACGCATAGGCAGTTGCTCTGACTCAGCTTCTAAGAGGACAAGCGGAATAGAAGTGTTTAATATTAACCTGTGAGGTAGCGTGTTAGCACTCCAGTGCCGATTAATCTTAAAAGCACAGATTAATGATTTAGGTGTTTAGAAGGAAACCCAGGAGTTTAAGTTCAAGTGTCAGCATATTTTATCCTCACCCCAATGCAATGAAGCAGATCTGGCTTTGGATCTGAAGATGGGGAGAACTGAAGTAACTTGGCCAAGGACAAGCTGACAGTGTCCCCTAAGCCAGAACAGCTCTGAGCTTCTCCTGCTCTTGGCTGTTGTATTTGTTGTACCCCTGGACAGTGGTGGGGGTCAGAGCACCCTGCCAGAGTCTCCTCCAGCTCTGTGAGACTCATCACAATGTTACTGGGATGTCTGATGTTTTTTGTTAAGTAAATTCAGTCTCAGGCACTTCCTGGGGTTGGTGCCCAATTGTGGGTGAGGCTTCTCCTTCTGGAGCTAGGCAGCAAGGGCAGTAAGACCACCAAAGCAACCTCTTCACACATTTTGCTTTGCAGTGTTGGGGAATAAACCCAAGGCTTTGTGCATTTGAGGCAAGCATTCTATTAGCCAGTCCATGAACTGATTGCACCTGCCCATGAGCTAACCTTTGTGAGATATTAGATTGCTGCTTGAGTCATAGTATGAATAGATGTGTTCGATCCTCGTCAGGGATTGCTCACTGAGAAAAGGCTGAGAATGCCAGGTAGCATTCCATCCAGGCAGCAGAGAAAAACAAAAGCAAATTAAGCCCAAGCAGAAACTGTCAAGTAAGGTCAGTCAGTGGATGTCAACAAAACAACGTAGATTTTCCCAGGTTGCTCTGAATTCAGTGTCATCTAGATCACAGGGAGTGGGTTTAGGGTTTAGCGTTTCCTTGTATCCTTCACACCAAACATGGTGCACCAAGAGAGAAGGACACGGTCAGAGGGTGCGATATAAGGACTTGTAAAGGAAATAAACAGACCACATGCTGGATGAATGTAAGGAGGAAGGGAGAAGTATGGATCCAAGTCTACTTTAGGACCTAAGCTAGAAAGAAAGACAGAAAAGACTTGTCAGGAATGGTCCTGGGGCCGATGTCACAAGTCAGTCAGGAGGGTGCTTGTCTAACCAGCAAGGAGTCTTGAGTTCCATCCATAATCTGGGTCTGGTAGTGAATGCCTGTAATCTCAGCACTCAGGCATAGAGGCAGGAGGTTTAGCCACTCAGGGTCATCCTCAGCTGAATTCAAGACCTGCCTGTTGCAGAAGAAGAGAAGGAGAAAAAAAAATAGAAGAAGAAGAATGTCCTCCAATTTGATGGTAGAAAGAAGCCTTTTAGGAGTTTAATATGTCTGTGACAAGGGGATCTCCAGTGATCTTGTAGCTCAGATTTAAGTACAAAAGAATCGACAGCTACAGCTGAATCTCCTGGCAGGTAACATCATTCACATCCTCCTCTCTGGCTTTCCTGCAGGGACTGTCAGGACCAGCCTCGGAGACATGGTCTCCTGAAGCCTTCTCAGAGCTGCCCATCCAGTTTCCCAGACCTTGGACCCCTATTATTACAGAGCCACGAGTTCCCCTGTAGAGACAGATGATGAAACAGGGAGAAGAAAGACAGTGGGGACTCAAGCCTCATATAGCTAAGAAGGATTTGTTTCTTAAGCCCCATCTCTTTGGTAGTAAGGCCAGGAAACCAGGTAGCTCTCCTGACCCAGGTTCCATCAGTTAAACCAGGGGAACTCTTGCTTTGCCCCCAAACTCCCTAGGGTGTCGTGGGTGGCAGCATCAGTACTTAAACATTGGCTCTCCTCTTGTGGCCAACAAACAGACAGCTGCTGATGGCCCCTGGGGCGTCCTCAAGTGTTGTGATGGTGTCTGGATATTTGATAAAACCTTTGCTGTCCTTGCTCTGGCTCCTAAGAGAGAGACGTGTTAGCTGCTTGTCCTGCTGTACTGATGAACGGTCTGACTAAAGCAGCTTGGAGGAGGAAGGTCGCTCTGTGATGGCTTGACAGGATAGTCCATTCCGGTGGCCAAGCATGGCGGTGGGAGCACGAGGCACCACTCTTCCTGTTTTCTGTTATAATTTATGTCTTTGAAACCAACCCCAGCTGAGTCTTTGAAATTGCCTCCTTTAAGGAAGTAGGGATGTAGCTCAGATGGTGGTGTGCTTACCTTCCATTCCTGAAGTCCTGGGTTTGATTCCCAGTATCACAAAACATAGGCATGATGGTGCATGCTTGTAATCCTTAGCACTTGAGATGTGGAGGCAAGAAGATGGGAAGTTCAAGGTCACCCTTGGTTGCATATCAAGTCTAGACTCTTCTGGGCAACAATGACTGTGTCTCAAAAGAGAGAAACAGAAAGAAAAAAGAAAAAGTACGGGTTGGAGTGGGCTTAACCTTCTGCTGATATTTTATCAAGGACACTAACTTCAAACTCCTAATGTGCTATTCCATGGTCACTGTTGCAAACAGAAGAAAGGAGGAATAGGAAGAGGAGGAGGGGAAGGCCATAAGCTAGAAAAACAAAGATTTTGCTAAGTCATTCTTACACCGAACTTTTCCAGGAGAGCCCAATGTGGATTTTGCTGCAGTAGCCTCTTTCCCACTATCTCTAACTCTGTTTGTTTCCAAATTCCAAAGAGGGCAAAGTCAAAGCAGCAAGTGTGGACCACTGTAGCTCAATGGGTGAGGGTGAGGGCTAGACTGAGACAAGCGTGTTTGGGCAGAGCCTCCTGGTTTTCTCTGTTCAGTCTGACAAGACAACAGACGTCACGCTACCGTGTGGATGTGGCTGTCTGGTTGCTCACATGGGCACTGAGGAGACTGACTGCTCCCTGAAGTTCTGTGAAGAGAAAAAAATAAATCCAAATGCTCAGAGCAGAAAAGTTGAGGCGTGAATCTCAGGTAGAATTCTTAAGACCTGGCTGACCACTGGGTGTACAGACAGCATTTCAACATCAACACCTGGAGTCAAGGATGTCCCAAGAGGCAACATCTGGAAGGACATTGAAGTAGCAGGAAGGGAAGACAGTGTACTCTTCAGGTATTGATCGAAATCTGGTTCAGGCTAAGCTAAGAAACAAAGGTCAGACCAAATAAAGAAGAGAATTAAAGACAGCGGCTGGGCTCAGAGATGGGAAGTCCCTGTGACTGACTATCCAAGCCCTGTGGTTTGCAGTGTTCCCATGGAGCAGAAGGGACCAGAGTAGTTTCCTCAATAATTAGGAATAATTAGGTTCTTTCCCAGTAGCTTCTAAAGAATGCTGGAAGTTCATACATAGAAGAGAACTGACTACCTCCCTATAATCTTGTTAGTGGATTATACCAGGATGTTACCGTTGGAGTTCGGCCACACACAGAGCTGCTTACTAGGCAATTATTTATGAACAAACAGGCATAAAAGACCGTTCCCATGACCTAGTCTGCAAACTCCACGAAGTACAGCTCTCTATACTCCTATGGGCTCTGACCACCTCTCATTTGTGAGGCAGGTTTGAGACCAGCTCAGTCATTTAGAGGCAGAAATCACAGACACACAGGACCTTTCAGAACCATACAAAGATCTAGCACCAAACGAAGAAGACAGACATCTTTCAACATTTTGCTTTATGCCCCTTTCTTATGAGATATATTCTGCAGGCTGTATTCAATATTGTGTATAAAATAATTATGTCTACACACATCTTAAATGATTGGTTTGTCAATTCTAGCACACAGTGTACCAAGTAGACGTTCCTCTCTTGCCTGAGAAAATATATTAGTTCACCCTGGAGTTGTTTAGGAACCCCATTAGGCTTACAATAGAATTGAGTGATTTGGCTTACCATTTGGCTTATAATTTCCCCATCCTCTTTACAGATACACCCTTTTTCCCAGTTTTTGTTGTGGGATGAATTGTCTTTTTATTTCTCTTTGAGAAATGGTTGTCTCATTATGTTGCCAAGGTTGGCTTAAGACGCCTGGACTCCAACGGTAATGATTCTCCTGCCTCAGCCTCCTGAGTGCTGAGACTATAGGGGCCCCAAAGATGCTGAAGTTTTAATTCCCTCACACTGTCTGTGACTGTGGGTTCATTCGGAAACAAAGTCTTAGCAGCATGATCAATGTGATTTGGGTAGTCCGGAATCCAATGAAGAAACACACAGAGATGCCTCTGTGAAAGAGAGACAGGAACAGGAAGAACCCATAGCTTGTGGGCAACTACAGAGTTAGGATGTTGGAAGATGTTTCTAAAGCCTTGATTGGCATGCCTTTTGTCACAAAGAAAGCTCCATAAGGTACCCATCATCTTCTCTGAAGTAGATTGGCACTGCCAGGACAATATCTCATTGTCATAAAAAAGGACCTTACATTATTAAATCATCTTAAATGCTATATTCTGTAGATCTCTGAAGTGTTTAAAGACCAACTGTCTATCTAAAAGATATATCTGTTTGACCTTGAAAACATACCTAACAAGAAACAAGTTTGAATGTCATAGATTGCTAACTACTAACCTGCATTTCTTTATTATCCTAATTGGTTTGTAATAATAATTTTCAAGGACTAGAAATATACATTACATTATGAAATGAATTGTATAGGTAAAATACCTTGAACAAGAGTAGAAATATATGTACAGTATGTTCTAACAAAAATAACCTTAAATTTGTTCCGATATACAAATACATCTTAAATGAGAGTAGAAACATATATATAGCATAACAAAAATAAATTCAAATTTGTATCAGTATACAAAAATCCATACCAATGTAAAATCTTTAGAACTAGTAGTTGCTTTTTTGGTTTAAAATAACCATCTCCCTCTCCTCCTGGGCCTGTGAGCACAACATTTCATAAGTGTGGGGACCAGATTGATACCTCACATATCATGAGAAGATAAAGTCTTTACAGACTAAACCATGACACAGTACCAAAACACTTGCCATCCTATATTGAGTTACAGAATGAGATATGTCTTTTGTTAAGGGTTAGCCTTGGTCTAGGGACATAAATTATCGCATTCAGGAGACCTGGATTTGAGTCCAAGCACTATGTAAGAAAGTCATGATATGATACTAGCCCTCAAGAAGTGGAGGCAGGAGGATCAGAAATTCAAGGTCACCCCTTCCGTCACAGTGAATTCATGGCCAACCTGGGTTACCTAAGACCCTGCCTTTTATGTTCTCTTTTGATTAGGTCAGAGATAACCAAACAACTAGCTCAGGAACAGCATCAGGAAACAGAGCTATGCTGGTCTTATGATATAGAAGAATCTTATTTAAAATAGTAGTTAGTGTTAACTCTGATTCCAGATGCTTTTCCCATTAGTGTGGCAAGGCACCTTAAGAAAGGGTGAGTTTGGCTTAATGTTTGAAGGGTATAGTCCAGCATGGTGGTAAATGAATGACAGCAGGAATGTGGGGAAACTGGCCACATTTTTCTGGAGTCAGGAAACAGAGAGAGATAGATGCTGGTATTCCACTCACTTTCTCCTTTTATTCAGTATAAAGCTCAGCTCATTACACGCCACCACTTAATCCTGTGTGGGTCTTCCTACCTCGTTTGGAAACACATTCTTAGGTGTTGTTTCTAAATCCTGTTAAATTGAACATCAAAGTTAATCTCCTAGGGAGATCCATATGTTGTTTCCTCTACCCAAGACCCTTTCTCTATACCAAACCTCTCTGAGTCTATGGATTGCACCTTGGTTATTGTTTACTTAATGGCTAATAATAGATATTATGGGTAGACTGAGGTGGGTAAGGACAGGAACAGAAGGGTTATGTAGTGAGGTGGAGGAAAAATAGGGTTGAGGGAGGGAATTCAGGGAGAGACAGATGGAATTGAGAGACATTTGAGGGAAGACATGGAAAACTAATGCAGTGGAAA
Organism: Chionomys nivalis; assembly: GCF_950005125.1. Lineage (NCBI taxonomy): Eukaryota > Metazoa > Chordata > Mammalia > Rodentia > Cricetidae > Chionomys > Chionomys nivalis. The sequence continues at coordinate 5,270,291 of NC_080097.1, forward strand.
TTTCCTAAAACATATGAAGGAAGATTATCCTAATGAGGTCTCCTATTAATGGGGGGTCTGGAGTCTCAACTGACCATCTCTTGCCATCAAAAAGAGTTTTCCAGTAATGGGACTGGGTTGCATTCAATTGAATTGTTTCATGGGGGTTGTCCTATGATCCAAGGGGGTCCTATGGAAATCCTCAAATAACCCAGGTTGTTGCTACGACAATAGGTTACTCTCCAACAACAGACTGCGGGGCCCCATCACTGAGGACAACATCCAGACAACTGATCGAACATGGAGAAGTTAAGCTGGTGCCTATGTGAAGCCTTCATCCTTAGATTTCAGGGCCTTTCTCTCTTGTAGGCAGGTACTCTGCAGGCTATAAAAAGAGAAATACTGACAGCAACCCAGCGGTGAAGCATTTGACCTGCCGTCTCTCCTGCCTGTGAAATATGCTAGGAAAATAGTGGCTCAGAACTCATGGGAATAGTAGATCAATATCTGGTTTGGCTGAAGACCCACGCCACGAGATGGTGAAGAGCTCAGGAATGTGGGAAATTGTATGTCTAGCCTATAGACGTATTCTAGGGGAATTAGAGATGATAGCGGAGTTAGATAAAGGTTAACCTTTAACAGTTGTTTGTAGGTCACCCTTTACCCTACATTCCTTTCAACCACTGGGAAAGCAGCCGTGTCAAGATAGTCACAGGCTTTCACAAACATCCTCTAATCAAAAGTTGTAAATCCCAGAATGTACCGTGACTCAACGCCCAAGCTCAACTTTGAAAATATTCCTCTGTCTGGCCTCAAGACCTAACCTCAAGACTGTAAAATTCCCTTAACTCCCCATCTGGTGTATGGATTTCTTTTTACACTATAGAAAGAGGCTTTTGGCGTCTTCTGATAGTCACAGTGTCAGAATCCCGAACTCTGTCTGTGGTCCTAGCTAGCTAGAAGTTTTGGTACCCCATTTGCTTCTGGTTAATAGACTTCGGTGGTTTGGTTCCCATTATTAGTGCAACCCCAGCACCTAACATTTTGGGGATCATCTGAGATCACAGAATTCTTGAAGGACACCCCAGCCTCTGGCAATTTTATTCTACTGGTTCTGGTCAATAATTAAATTTTTCTCTGGTTTTCGTACCTGGTGCCCAGACAAACTGGAACTCAATTTGGAGAGCAGGCAGTGGCACTGTTGACCTCTTTCTGGCCGTTGCATCACTCACTGGAGACTCTTTAAGACTGGTCCGGGCCACGCGGCCCATCACACAGCATCCTTCCACCTGTGTCTACTGAATTTTCCTCTCCCCTCTTTTGTTTACTTGTTGTCTTGTTTACTGTTGATATCTTCATTGTACTTGTTTATAAATTAATTCCTATCACGGACCAAACTTCCTCTACACCTAAGGCCTCCTTGGACCTTGTCCTTGCTCAGGACGTCATGGATACAGCCACAGTCTCTACCCCCTATGTGAAACTGGAGCAAATTGGGGTCTTTGTTCACCAGGATGGCCAGCTTCCTGAGTTGGATGGCCTCCTGAAGGCTCTTTGGATATTAAGCTTATTCTTAGGGTCTAGGACGTTTTTAGCCATCCAGGCTAACCAGACCAGGTCCCCTATGTCAGGGTCTGGTGCTATCTCCTGGTCAACTCCCCATCCTGGCCGAAACCACTTATTCTTTCCTCAAAGAATGAGGCTGCCATTCTTCCTATCCAATTGAAGAAATCAAAAGGAAAGCCTAACTGGTCCAATGCTCCTCTAGTCCTGCCTTCCTCTCTAACCCTGAGCTGGACAACTCTCTCCCCCCCTATAACTCTCCTGATCTAGTGGATAAGCTGGGAATTCCTCTCAAGTGGGAAATAGCATGGTTGCTGCCTCCCCTGCTGTCTTCCCTTCCCTTGGACTTTTTGCTCCCTCCCTGAGCATCTCCTTCTCCCTCTTGCCATCCACCTTCTGGACTGAGCCTGCTCTATACTTGCTCAGAAAAATCATGAATTACAGCCTCTATTGCTCTTCCCCTCCGCACCATGGGGCCCCCAATGTGGATGGTCATCCTCACCCAGCCTATTTTTCATTGGCTTCTAGTGGTCTATACGGCTGCAAGCCCCAAGCTGCCTCCTTTCCTGGTGCTGTTAAATGTTCTTCTAAGGTGTGTTAGGGCCTAGTAGCAGGTGTTGTCAGAGGTCCTGATCATGCCTGAGTGCTGGGAGGGTGTATAAGTCCCCACCCCCATGGTTAAATAAAAGAGTCTGCCCCACTCCTTACATTGGACTCCTGGTGCCCATGTTCGTTGATGTTGTGCCTTCTCACCCCCTCTCACCAGCTCCTCCAGGTTCTTTGCTACTGAGGAGAGAGACAGATTCTGGCAAGAATGCTGCAAGTTGGTCCCAGGGTAAGATGGTTGCCCCATGATGGGACAACAATTGACACTTCCTTCCCCACTTCCTGTCCTGATGAAGGATGGGGCTACACCACAGCAAGGTAGGGAGTGGCTAAAGCTCTATCCCCAGATTCTTATGGGTGCATCTCCACGTGCCTGCTAGATACCCCACACATCTGTCTAAGGTGAGCCAGGTAGTACAGGAAAAGAATGAACCACTGGGTGCATTTCTTGACTGCCCGATGGACACCTATTGTACACTACACTCCATTGGATCCTGAGGTGCCAGGGAATCAGATGTTGATCAATCTGGCTTTCATTGACCAAGCAGTTCCAGATATTAAAAAGAAGAGCTTTAGTTGCTTAATAGATTTGAAGGTAAATAATTTGTCTGAATTGGAAGCTATAGTCACTAAAGTTTATAAAAACAGAGAGGCACCCAAAGATAGACAAGCTTGAGCATTGGCTAAGGTCTTATTGGGAGCAGACAGGAGCCAGGAGCCGGGGGTCCACTGAACTTCTCCCAGCATTCAGTTTAGTTCTTTCCGCCTAGCTCTGTTCTGCCTTGCTATAGGCCCAAAATGCAGCTTCTTCATTAATCAATGGTAATCACAGCATACAGAGGGGAATCCCACATCACTGTCTCAAACAAATAAAAAAAAGAACAAACAACCACAGAAATGTTACTCTGTTCTCAACAGTATATCATGAAAGGAAATGGATGATGTTGATGTTTTGATCATGGTGATATTAGCTCCATCACAGATATCTCCAAAATATTTAATTTTTTCCCTTTGGATTTAGCCTTGTGGGATGTATTTTTAGTCTATGATAATGTCCTCTTTGTACTTTGATCTGTTAATTTTCATATCTTCACTCATCTGCAATCATTACTTCTGATGTTTCCTTTAGGCAGTTTAAAGTCTTCTGTTACCCCTCAGCCATTAACTAGAACTTACCGAAGAGTTTCCTAGCTGTTGTTGAAAACAGGCTCCCTGGGGTCCCAGCTGTTCACTGGCTGGTTTATCTGTGATTTAAGGTCATCTTTATCCAGGAGAGAAACCAGCAGACCCCTGGAAGGGTGTCTTGACCCTGGAGAAAGACATTTTATTTCAGTGTCTCCCATTGTTCTCTAAGTCCGGACATGCTTGCATTGCTGTGAACTTAATGACAGGGCCCTTAAAGTTAGCTAGAGGCCACGTGACCCTCCTATCTTTGGGTGATAGTCATCAAGTCAGAAGAGAAAGAGCGAGGGCTGGGTAATAAACTGATTATTCAGCGTTCATTTCTGTTGCACATTAGAAGCAGCCAAAGGCCATGTTTTTCAAGCCCAGCATGAGTGAAATGATGACCTTCATGACCTTTGATGGCTTCCGAGAACCAAACAAAGCCTTTAGATGCATTTGGCAGGGGACTCCTGAGGTGCCTTTGACCTAAGAATAAAACTTTGACTTGAAAGGGACTGTAGTCCCTATCTTTCTCTCATAGGCAGGCAGAGAACACAACCTTTTTCCTTTCTTACAGAAACTAAATTCCCTAGTGTAGGTGGAAAAATAAAGGCAGGACCTTTTATTGGGTGAATTCCAAGTGTGTTAGGTTGGGAACTCATAGTTCTCTACAATGCTTCCTTGAAGGTGGTCAGGGGGTACTGAGTTACTCTTCTTGGTGTGTAAACCAGAGAAGGTACTCTTTGATGGGGCAGAACCAGCCAGCTTTTGCAGAGAGGGGATGGCACAGGGGCACAGAGCTGCTGGCAGTAGTTGAGACAAGTACATTCCAGACAAGTCCTTTCCACGGTCGTCACAGAGGGTTTGCTCAGTCCCTAGACTCCTTTTATACAAAATAAACCTGGGAACAAATGGCTGCCCTTCAGTGGAAAGGCGGCAACATTCTGACCCCAGAGAAAAGAACTACCCTTCAGTTTCACCCACCCTCCCAACTCTGACATTGCTGTGAACTTAATAACACTTTTATGGTAACCTAGACCACAGTATGATTGGAACTTTTGTAAATGTTACATCAAGAAGCCAAGAAGAGTTAAAATGAATGAGATTTTTTCTTTTTAGGTAGAATGTTGAAGGAGGGAAGTTAAGAGGAAAATTGAGGTCTGGACCATTGTGATGGCTCTTTCCACATAGACACATTATTTCAGCTATCTCTACTTTGCTCAAACGCTACACACTTAGGTCCAGCTCCACCTCAGCCATTCAGGTCCCAGTGATTATTTCTCCACTGACGACCGTGATTACAAATGGTGGAGATGCCCATTCCTCTCCATCTGGGGAAATTTTAAATCTTTTCTCTTGTGGAGGAAAATTTGGTTGACTAAAAACTTGTATCTGCTGGCACCATTGCCTTTCAAAGGAATATCCAGGAATCCTACTCCTACACAATTTAACACTTTTTTTTTTTTTTTTTTTTTTTTTTTTTTTTTTGGAGCCAGGACCTCAGGTAGCCATGCTCTGTCTTAAGGGATAGCCTTAAACTTTGGGTCCTTCTGCCTTCACCTTCTGTGTTCTGGTATGACAGGGTTTTGTGGAGCCGGTGATTGAACCCAGGGCTTCATGACTACTAGGCAAGCCCTCCACCCACTGAGCCGCACCCTCCAGCCATTCTTTTGGCTTTTAGTATGGTCTCCTATGACTTCCAGGCCAAGCAGCAAAGGAGAAAGGGCGTCAGGGTAACAAAGCCATCAACGGGGCGTGAGAAACACGCTGCTGTTCTGTAAAGGAAGGAAGACCACAGCAGGGCAGCCCTTTGCTGCTTAAAACACATGACAGTACGATGCAGCTCAGCGCGGAACACACGGGATCAGACAAGGGGCTTGAGAGCCTTAAGTGTTCTTCAAGGAGTCAGAGGATCCCATCAGAAACTGTTGGGGGACAAAGGAATCACACACACAACACACACACACACACACACAGGACTTCAGTGTTTGTGAGCTGTTGCATCCTGCCAGGTTGGACATGAAGAAAGAGAAAAACAAAACAAAACAAAACAAAAACAAGAAGTTGCCTGGCATGTGTATTTATTCTGGAGTCTTCCTTAGCCTGCCTAACAGCAGGACAGCCAATGCTATGACATCTCCATGGAGACCTAACCCTGTTTTAGAAATGCTGGACACCAGCCTGACTTCTGAACATCAAATAAATAAAGGTTCTCTTTATCACATCATCTAAAAATATTTCCATTTCCCTCTGTTAATAAGTACTATTAGTTAAAATTATAGCTATGCAGAGAAAATAAAATATTTAGCATATAACAAAATAAGACCTCTTAGCAAAAGGAAGCATTGCTAGCCATTGTTTTAATTTTTGGAGTTTAAAGAAATCATTTGAGATAACATGAATTAATTAATATTTTTATTTCTCTTTTCTTTTCTTTCTTCGAGACAGGTGCTCTCTATGTAGCCCTGGCTATCCCCAGAATTCACTATGTACACTCACAGAGCTCTGTCTGCCTCTCCCTTGGGTACTAAGATTAAAGGCACTTACCACCACACCTTGGCTAGGCTAACATTTAAAGGCAGTCAAAGTTTTCTATACTGCATGTGGTCTGCGGACCAGCCACACTGGGAGATGGAAGAAAACGGATGTCTAGACCCACCAGATCTGAACCAGCATTGAAGTAAGATGCTGAGGCAATGCACTCACACGTTCAGGACTGTCAAGCTCAATGCAGTTTTAAAAATGTCATTTTCAGGAATGAGAGGAGAGGAGGGAGTGGGAACTGGGATTGGTTTTCTTTTTTAAGAAATAAAATAAAATAAATCATTTTCTTGCCATTAGAAATGTAATAGTTTTTAAAGTATAGTGTGTATGTGTGTGTGTGTATGCGTGTGTGTGTGTCTTCTCTGAAATCCAAATTTTTTAATTTTTTTTTATACCTGGTCTCATTATATTACCCAGGCTAGCTTCAAATTCCTCATGAAAACGTCTTGTCTCGGCCCCTAAAAGGCTGGAGCTATGAGTACCTCTACCATGTCAAGGTGTGCCTCAGCTCTCTCGGTGTGGGGCTTTGAGGTTTCCTATGCCCAGGATGCTGCCCAGTATCTCAGTTGACTTCCGGTTGCCTGTAAGATGTAGGACTCTCAGCTTCTCCTCTGCTGTCACATCTGCCTGCATGTTGCCATGTTTCCTATCGTGATGATAATGGACTGAACCTCTGAAACTGTATGCTGCCACCTCAAATAAATGTTTTCCTTTATAAGAGCTGCTGTGGTCGTGGTAGCTCTTACAGAAATAGAAATCCTAACTAAGACAGATGATAAGTGGCCAACAAGAACAGCAAAGGCCACTCTTGTCGCTCATTCAGGTGAATAAAGGCAAAGTATTGCCTCCTTTTAGAGGTAGGCATGTTCAATCTCTTTTGCTAACTATAAGAAAAAGCAATTGATTTTTCTTGAGAAAACATGATTCTTTGTTCCTTCCTTCCTTCCTTCCTTCCTTCCTTCCTTTCAAGAAAGGCTTTCTCTGTGCAACTTTAGTTGTCCTGGAATTCTCTCTGTAGACCAGGCTGGCCTCAAACTCAGAGATTCACTTGCCGCTGCCTCCAAAGTGCTGGGATTAAATGAGTGTGCCACCACCACCTGGTAGTCCTTTCGAAATAGCCTGGCATTAGTTAGTCAGAAAGTTCCAGGCAGCATTTTGCATACTGGACAAGCTTTCTTGGCATATTTAATTATGTAATGGTCAATGGTGATGATTGTATAACATTGGTGATGTTCTTTCTAAAACTCTGTGTATGTGTGGGTACCTAAAGCGTATGTTCATGTATGTGTGCATGCAGGTGTATGCATGTATTTACGGAGGCCAGTGCTTTGTCTGTTGTTAGACAAGGCCTCTCACTGAACCCAGAGATCACTGATTGGCTAGACTGGCTGGTCAACAAGCTCCAGGGATCTGCCCATCTTTGTTCTTCCCCAACCAAAGGTTACAGACACAATGTGTTACTCTTGACCTCTACATGGGTCTTGGGGTCTCAGTTCAGGTCCTCATGCTTGCATGGCAGGCTCTCTCTCTCTCTCTCTCTCTCTCTCTCTCTCTCTCTCTCGGCAAAGATTGGAGATGGGTTAAAGGGTTCTCACATATCCAGTCTGGCCCCAAAGTTGCTATGTAGCCAAGGATGACCTTGAACTTCTGATCTTTCTTACAGACCAGTTTTTCTCATGGGTTCCTGGGTTAAGCACAGGTCTTCATACATGCTGGGCAAGCATTCTACCAACAACTACATCTCCAGTCTCCACTGAGATGTGTACCTGAAAGGGTTAAAATGATAGATTTTTAGATTGCGTTTATTTCATCCATGTTTTCCCCAAGAGCAGTCTGATGTGGTAGCCGTGAACAAATATAGCGTATGGCCTGCATCCCTTGGCAACAGAGATTAGCTCAGAGTATCCCTTGGAGCTTTGTATTGCTCCAAGGAAGAATTTCTAATAGTATTGGTGGCTGGGTGTTGAACCAGATGTTTCTAGGCCCTTTGTCTAAAGAACTGAAAATAAGGGCTCACATGGATTTATGAAAGTAACAAGATAATATTGTTCAGAGCAAAATACCAGTACAGATTAGAAAGAGATATGCCATCAATACTGAAAGAGGGCCACATGAGAGAGAGGACCCCAGGTCCCCAGTTGTTGTTTGGGTCTTCTATATGAGGTCCTAAAGAAGTGGCCAGATGCTAAGAGGCAAAGTTTGGGGAGTCTCCCGCTGTGATAGAGTAGGCCATGTTTATTGTTCTTATTGCACTCATCTCTTCCCATAATGCATCTGATTTCAGTCATATGTGTGCCCAATTATTCATAAGCCCTAGGTGGTAAATAGGGGATTCATCCTAAACGTTTTCTGAAGGACACAGTGTATATCCCAGCCAGTTCAGCTGGGTGGAAGAGTCCTGCTTGCCGGCTGGCTCTTATAGTGTGAGACAGTCCTAGGCTGTTGGAGGGAAAAAGTATCAATAATCCAACACAGATGTAAACTCTATAAACTTCCATCCTCAGCTGCCTAGAAAGATGCGCCTGTTGGTGCAACAGCGGCATTACTGTTAAGGGTCAGCTGCTCACAAATTGGATGGAAGGTTTGCACTGCAGAATTGGTCCAAAACTGGTGTTTGATGAGGTCTCAGGTTTGCTTAGCAGAATAGACACAGCATTAAATCACCCCCTAATGATCTGTTTACACCCACAGACAAAGGCTACTCTCAGTCTCACACAGAGACATCTCTCCTAGCAGTGAACAGAGATCAATGCAAAGACTGATTATGGTGCGAGACGCTCGGAACAGAGGATGGTTGGGTCCAGACTAGACAGCCCAAGACAAAGTATTTATACCATCATGTTAAGGCTCAAGAAACATCAAGCAAGAGGGTATGGGAAGAATGTAAGACCTTACAGTGAGGGAGACTGAAAATACCGTCTTCAAAGTAAACCGTGTTGCTTAATATGTAATGTTAGATGTTTACCTATATAGGTATATATGGTGTTATTCATATATAAGTATGTGAGACTTATACATGTGTATGCTATGTGATATACACAGGAATACATGTATGTGTGCATAAGTATATACATATATATATTGAGATTTATCAAGGAAATCAAAATATCACAGATCATACAACTGTGAATATCAGTGGTCTCAGAGCCCCGAGAGTCAGGGACACTGGAAGTGTCTCTCCAGTCTGTCTCTGAGGGTAGAGATGACCCTACTCACAGAGGTGAAGATGTACCTTTATCCACACATTACTCTCTTCAGGAATCACACTCCAAACACTAGAAAACATTTACTGGTTACCTCGGCATTCTTTAACCTGATCTCGTTAGCACCCAAGGCTAACCAACACAATTACTTCCAACTGCAGTGGTTTGAAAGAACATTTATCACATAATACTCACGGGTCAGGAACCGGGAGGGCTGGGTCAGAGATTCACCTTTAACAGGCTGCCATAAAGGTTATCATCTGGCTCAGCAGCTCAAAGCTCAGCGGGGAGAATGGGGCCCTTCCAAACCCACGTTGAATTGTTAGAAGGATTTAGTGCCTGGCACAGCTTGGCAGAAGGCTATCCCCAGCTTCTCACCACAGGGGCCTCTCCCCACACAGCATCTTCCTTCATCAAAGTATAATAAATGAGATCGTAAAGCAGTCAAGCAAGATGGAAGTCGTATTGCCTCAGCCTGGACTCTGTATCCCAGAGATTTGCCTGTTCAGTTTGACAAAAACAAATGACCAAGTCCAGCCTACAAACCAGGGAAGCAATGAGATGGGGCAGGACCATGAGGGCCTTGTCAGAGCTGACTGCATGGTGGGGAAGGACAGACAGACTTCTCCTGACATGAACTCTGGGAAAGATAAGATAAGCTAGAGGGATAATTCTGGTCACTGTGTTATGTTGGCTAAGTGTGCATACATGCCTGTGTGTGTATGTGCGTGTGCAAGTGCATGTGTGTTGTTAGCTCAAAAGGTTTATTTTCATTACGTACATCTGTGTGCAAGTATGTGTTCATGATTGTTTGTACCTCCGGAGCTGGAGTTACGGGCAATTGTGAACTGCCTGGTGTGGACGCGGGAATCATGATTACAAATTTTCTGTTTTCTTTTCTTTCCTTTTCTGTCTTTTTTCTTTCTTTCTTTTTTGGGGGGGTCAGGATTTCACTGTGTAGCCTTGGCTGTCCTGGAACTCACTCTACAGACCAGGCTGGCGCCAAATTCAGAGATCCTCCTGCCTCTGCCCCATGAGTGCTGGGATTAAAGGTGTGAGCTCCCGCTGCCCAGGTAGGAATTATAAATTTTGAAAGTGAAGGACTCTTTCCATGTACCTATTACTTTAAGTTTTCCTGGCTCAACCTGAACAAATGCCTGTTCACTCCAGATACAGCACCAAGGAACGAGGGAAGGAAGGACTCCATCCAACCCAGCTTGTCGAACCAAGGAGTCAGCTGGGTTTATTTACACAAATACGGTGGTTGCTTACAAGAATGTGGGTGACCTGAAAGCTGCGCTGTGGAAAATTTCCACCCTCGAATGGATGATGACTCTCTTCAGCTGACTTTCCGTCTCCTGTGTTCCCTAGCAGCCACCGGAGATGAGATGTGGCAGCGACAGAGTCATGAACAGAAGAGCGGCCGTGAGGCCAGCATATGAGGCAATGTGTCCTGCAATCCTACTTCACTTGGGTTGTGCATAGCCTCTCTTCCAGTAAGGAAGTCTAGTTACTTCCCCTGAATGTCTTATGCACACACATCTTTCTCCAGACAGTACACCTAGAAACCTCTGCACTGAACTACTCCCATGTCTGAGCAGCGGTATAGGTTCCCATCCTCACTAACAACTCACATTTAGACAGCTGCTGTTCACATGTATTCCCAGTGTATGCGGTGTAAAGAACAGAAGGGCTAATCCGACCTGAACTGGTTTGGGGTGCAATGAGGTAAACTGTCTAGGAAATTTTAGGAGAATTTCCCACTTTCTGTCTCCCCCACACCGTCTCCCCCTTACTGTCTACACCGTCTCCCCCTTACTGTCTACATCGTCTCCCCCTTACTGTCTACATCGTCTCCCCCTTACTGTCTACACCCTACACGTCTCCCCCTTACTGTCTACACCAATCACTTTTCTGTTGCTGTAATAAAAATAAAATAACCGAAAGCAATTTATAGGAGGAAAGGGCTTACAGTTCCAGAGGGGACATAGTCCATCATGGTAGAAAAGGCTCCAGGGACATGAGGCAGGGGCATGAAGACAGCCTTGGAGTCAGGAAGACTTCAAGGACATGAGGCAGGGGCATGAAGACAGCCTTGGAGTCAGGAAGCAGAGAAACCACATTTCATCAGCACACAGGAAACAGAAAGTGAGGGCAGGGAGGGGCCCAGGCTATAAAGCGTACCTCCAGGGATGTACTTCCTCTACCAAGGATCCTCCTTCTAAAGCTTCCATAACACCCCAAAACAGCACCATCAACTGTGGACCAAGTGTTAAGTTCACAAGCCTACAGGGAACATTGCTAATGGAGACCATCACACTGTCTTACGCCTATGTATAAATGGGCATGCATATTATTAAAATCAGTTGCCTGCATAATGGGAAGGGACACAGACCATAGGAAAATAATACACGCCCTCATTTGCCAGTCAAATCAGGGAACCACTGAAACTGCACCCCATGCTAACCACTCCCTCCTTTATGTCCCACAAAAAGAGATCCCAGGCTGTAGGCTGAGGCCCTTGAGTGCTGTTACTCATCGGGCCTGCTGTCTGTCCTGACAATGTACACCTCTTTAATATGTACTATAGCTTGCTCTAAATAAAGAGACTTTGCTTATTTTGCACATCTGTGTGAGCCCTTATTTTCAATTCTTTGGATAAGAGGCCAGGAATTTGGAAGCACCCAGCCCAGCTCTGTAGCAGTGGTAGCAAAGGCAGACACGGGAGGGGTGAGTGCTGTCTCAGAGAGGGTCTGATGCCTCTACTCACACCGGCCTCTGTGAGACAACACCAGTAGGCCCGATCATCTTGTGGGCAGTCAGTGGGCAGTCATACTCAGACGGCAGCTGTTCAGAGCAGTGCCTGTTGCTAGGGGATTAAATCGTTTCCAGAGAATGAATTAGCTCGTTTTCACAGGAAGCCTAGAGTGGTGGACAAACATTGCTGGGTGCCACCTTCTCGTCCACTGGCCCCACCTCTGACTTTCTCCTAGTGTCTACACTCTGTGTGGCCCTGGGTCTCCGCAGAGATGGCTCCAGCCTCTTCAGAAGCTGAATCTGTACTACTTGCCGTTGATTGGCTTAGGAAAGAACATGTGATCTGGCTTTAACTAATGAGATGCGCTGAGTCTGTTATGTGGACACTTCTGAGAAAAGCTTATTCCTTTGTTCTTAAAACACAAGCTGGAGACAGGGGTCTTCTGTTCCTTCCTCTTCACTATTTTCATCATGCTGGGGGAGGGTGCGGTGCTGGGAGCTTTTGTAGCCACATCACCAGGAGACAACATTATTAACATTCCAAAGATGGCAGGAAGTATAGAAAGGGCCTGGATCACCAATAATTGAACTACCTTCATAATAGTTATGCCTCTGGGGAGAATATTCATCATCGTGTTAGGGTCGGTTAATTGAGACAGAGTACTAGGTAGCCAAACGGACCAGTCTTATACAGGAATACTCATGTCTTAAGGTTTCCATTGCTGTGGAGAGACATCATAACATGGCAACTCTTATAAAGGAAAACATTTAATTGGGGCTAGTTTACAGCTTCAGAGGTTCAGTTCTTTATCATCATGGTGGGGCATGGTGGTGTACAGGCAAACATGGTGCTAAAGGCAGAACTGAGATGCCTACATCTTGATCCAGAGGCAGCAGGAGTCTGTGTTCTACACTATGTGTATTGTGAGCATAGGAGACTTCAAAACCTGACCTCACTGTGACACATTTCCTCCAACAAGGCCTCATCTACTCCAACAAAACCACACCTAATAGTAACACAACTATGGGGGCCATTTTCTTTCAAACCACCACAACTCATTATCTCCATCCAGGAGACACAGACAAAAATCAAGTTTGAAATAGGTTCAATAAGTTGCTAAAATCATGTACGCTTTTCTTACAATACACAAGGACATTGGACCCAAGTCCTTGTCCTAGTGCATGTCAAGTGCGTGTTCCATTTCTGAGCCCTGTCCACAACCCTTAACACAGTTGTGTGTACACCTATTTTATACAACTGTCTACGGATACTTGATCCTCTGATTAACATCTTTGTTAAGTTCTAGAGGTCTGAGGTGTAGCTCAGTGGTAGAACTTGGGCTTAGCAAGGAAGAAGAAGGAAAAAGACAGGGAGAGGGAGGGAGGGAGGAAGGGCTGAAAGAAAGGAGGTAGAGAAAGAGAGCGTGCACAAATTAATAACATTTAATTAATAGTCTGATACACATTGGCTCTTAATATTTTCTGTTTGTTTTTCAGATGTTTTTCTTTGTCCCCAAATCTAATTTTATGAGGATAATATAAATCACTTCAGATTGTAGAGTTTCTTTTTCTTTTCCTAAATGGTAATAATACAAATTATAGCTACATGGGATGATACATACTTTTAATCCCAGCACTGGAGTTGAGACAGGAGCATGACAAGTTCAGGACCAGTCTGTGTTACATAGTGAGACCATGTTGAACAATCTGAAATAAGCAAAATATCATAACAATAGTAAAAACTGCCATTTACATAGTGACAATGGGCCAAATTTTACGTGTGTGCACATGTAGCTATACATACATGATCATATGTGTAGATATCTACACGTGTATAATTTTTAACTCTCATGATAAGTTTATAATGTTCACATTAATAATTCCTCACTTGACAAGTACGGAAATGTTTTGAAAGAGGAACTTAACCACGAACAGCAAATACAGTGTCTTAATTCAAATGAAGACATATCCCTTTGAACTGATAAGATGCCTCAGTGCTCAAGAGCATTGACTGCTCTTGCAGAGAATCTGGGTCTGGTCCCACATGGTGACCCTCTTCTAACCTCTGAGGGTGCCAGTGTACAAGTGGTACACATGCACACAAACACATAAATTAAATCTTTAAAAAATAGCCACATGTCCACTTGGCTGACAGGTCCTGCTTCTCCCTCTTCCATGTCTTCACCTCTGCTGTGTATAGCTGTTTAGAACCCCAAGAGGGATGGCGTGTTAGCCATGTCTTCTCCTCTGCTGTGTATAGCTGTTTAGAACCCTAAGGATGGAGTATTCATTTTCTTCACTGTGACAAAATGGCAGAGAAGCTTTCGGCTCAGGGTTTCGGAGCTTGTCGTTTATGTGGCTCAGCCCTGTTGCTTTGGGGCCTGTTGGAGAAGTACACAGTGTGGGAAATATTAATGTTTCATGTGAAGCAGCAGGAAGCAAGAGTCCTTCTACAGGGCACTTCCACTTAAACCTCCTTCTCACGGGCCTCACTACCTCCTGCTCCTTTAACATCTGGACCTATAGGGGACAGTCAAGATCTCAGCTATAACAGATGCCATGCATACACGTCCTTACTCCCTGGATCAACTCTGGTTGAGATTCTAACAGGAACAACTGATGGCGAGGAAGCCGACTGAACCATCCGTACCCACATAATGCTTTACCATATCTCATTAGAATCTGCGATGATTTTAACCTATCATAGATCACATCATAAAGGAAATAAACTTTCTCTAGATACCTAGATACTCAGTTCTGAGTTTCAACAAAGAAGAAGAAAAAGAAGAGGAAGAGAAGGAAAAGGGAAAAGCAAGACCCAGATTCTCTCTTTACTGCACAGAACTTGGTTGATGTGCTTTGTCAATGGCCCTTTTCTTGTGTGACAGGCGACTGGCAGTGTCTTCTCTTGGCAGAGGACGTGTCAGAATGGGAGAGGTGGCTTCATACTGTTTCCCCCAGTAAGTGCTCTCATGATAGCACATGGACCCACCCCATGGATGTTTCAAATGCCCATAAAAACACAAGGATCAAAAGACCATCAGTTTCTAAATATCAAAAGAAATTATAATCATTTATTATAACTGTTAAATTAAATTAAATACTTAACACAAAATAACATGACAACTTCACTCATTGCCAATGTTTGTACTCATGAAGCTTGTTAGCTTTGAAGGTGCCTTGAAAGGTCCAATTTTCTCACTGTCCAAGAAATCCCAAACACACACAGAACACTATTTATAGGTCTATCAGAACCTCTTGCAAAATAGGCGAGTTTTAAAAGGAAGTATTTTCAGAGATGATTCCCAGGAAAATTGAGTTTGTGTCGTCTGTGACTGCATTTTGACATATAGTATACTCTGTTCTCACACTCACTGTCTCAACAGCCTTGTGGACATGTGACCCGTGCAGCCCAGGACCCCATGGCTAGAAGGGCCTTGAGACTATTAGTGAGCGGCTGTCACCTGAGAAGTCTTCAAAATTTCTAAATAACGAGTCACATATTTTCATTTTGCATCAAGCCCTACAAACTAGGTAGCTGATACTGTCCAGACCTTACATGGACAAAGCCTTGCCAGGAGCTAAATGCCATTCTAAAACAGTAAAGTGGTGTTGATTCCTGTTTCGTAGGCTTGCTTTTAAAGTGTTTAATTTATTTGGAAAACGTATGAGATTATTTCTGTACCTCTTATAAGGTAGCCGCTATGGTTTGACTGTTTTTCTCCAGAATTTATGAGTTGAAAACTTAATCCTCCAGAGTCATAGTTAATAGTATTTAGGACCTTTCGGGGGTGACCGAGGAAGGAAAGAATCTGAACTCATGACTGGATCGATCCATACATGGATTAGTGGATTAATTAGTTATGGAGGAAGGAAGTTAACAGGATTGGGTGTATTCTAAAACCAGATTAGCTGTCTTGGTGAGCTCCATTACACCCCCCACCATGCCCTGCGCAACCTGGGGACCCTGAGACCTCTCAGGGAGAAGGTCCACACTATATGTGGCTCCTTGACCTTAGACTTCCAAGCTTCAGGACAGGATGACACAGATGTATCTTTCCTTTATACTTCCCCTAGTTTCAAGCATTCACTGAAAACACAAGAAGACAGTAGCTAGATTTTGAAGGTTTGGAAAATACTGTACTTACTCAAAAAACAGAACTGCTATTGACCAAAGATGAGACCAAACTGGAAGGCACTTAACACAGCACTAAGAATTTATGAACAATGAAATGGTTCTTCAGAATCAGAGCCAGGATCATGAGAAGTATTGGAAGCCAAACCTCATCCAGGCTGTGGACCTAGAACGCACAAGCATCGCTTTCTCAGATTGCATTTTAAGTGGCTGCAGGACATTTTCATCTATCAGGAGAAAGTTTGAAAATGGTCCTATCCGGAGCTCATCAAAGTGCTGTCCAGACAAAGGGCTCCATTTTGTGTTTGGGGAAGCCAGGGGAGGAAAATATCCAGGCCGTATCCTGTTGATATCCAGGAAGCTCAAAGGCAGGATAAGGCCCTGAGAGCACAGGGCAGCTGGCCACCAAGCTCTTAGCCCTCCCCTTTCCTCCATGTCCCCTGAGTCACCAGGGTCAGGGGAGGACACTGCCATTTGTGGGACATGAAAGGCAAGCGTATGCTGTGGATTGGCAAGCAGGCACATCCCCCTCCCCAGAAGAAGGTCCCAGGGCTACGGATAGTGTGAAAGGCAGGCAGGACATCTGGGAGCTGCTGCCATCATCAGGTTCATTGCTACAATTTATATTTATGGATGGCATGTTTAAAAATACAGACACGCTCATCATAGGGAATTTAGACAAGAGTAGAAGATGGAAAGGAGGAATCACCTAGAATGCTGGAATGTGTAGAGAAATACTTGAATTAACAATAACGGGCTGTATTTCCTTCTGATCTGTTCTTCACACAGGACGGTGTCCCCTTGGCCTGGAATGGTTGGGCCAGACGGGCAAGGGTTGGGAAGAGCTGCTCCTAGCTTATTCCTTATTCCTATAGGGGGTCATGGGCTGCAGCTGGACTCCCCCTCCCCACTTCTCAGCAAAGAGAGTAGTTAGAGGGCCACAAAGCAAGTCCGGGTTTCATTTGTATTGTGGCGCGGGAGATAAATTTGCCAGCTGTTTTACTTAGAGCTACTTAAATATCAGATTCATAACTTTTAGTATAAATAGGACCTGGCATATTCTGTCTTCCCCAAGTCCCTAACCAGATGTCCTGGTACCGCTATGCACTACTGCTTCCATCCTTTGTTCATCTGAATTTCTGCCACGAGACTCCTTATATTGCGGTCTAAAATCGGAGTCCTTTGGGTTCCATTGCTCTTCTGGCGCCTGGGTTCTTTAAAAGGTATAGGTTTTTGTTTGCTTTCTTTTTTCGTCTTTCTTCTCTGAATTGTCAACTTGAACTTTTCGGATCATGGGTTTCTGTGGGCTCATATATACTGAACATATTCTCTGCCACTAAGCCACGCCCTTCCCTGGTCTCCGTATATCATTTTGTTTCTGTGGTCTCTATTCTTTCTAATCTTTACATCTCTGAAATTCGTGGAACTTTTTTTCCGCATAACCCGCGCTTGACCTGTTGGGGATTAGGATTTCTCCTGAGTTTTATTCCAGCATTACTAGTGTCTTACAGGGATTTATTTAAAATTAAAAACCCAACAATTTATGTGTATGAGTGCTTTGCCTGCTTGCATATCATTGTATCATACACATGCCTGGCGCTTCTGGAGGTCAGAGAGGGCATCAGATCCTGGAGCTGCATTTGGGTGTTGGGAATTGAACCTGGGTCCTCTGGACCCAGCAAGTGCTCCAGATCCTGTGGCGTTGGAGTAACAGACAGCTGAGAGCCACCTGCTGTGGGTTCTGGGCACTTAACCTCAACTCACCTGTAAGGGCAGCAAGTCTGCTCAACTGCTGAGCCATTTCTAGCCCCACCTTTCTTTCTAAGGCTGAATAACGTCTCACTCAGTGGTTGCATGCTGTACTTTGTGCTCCCACTTGAGAAGTTACACGCTCCATTTTTTGCTTCAGATCAATACACACACACACACACCTCTCTATGGGGTTGATGTTTAGGAATAAAACCTTGTGCAAATGTCTGTTACTGGCTTTGTTTTTGTTAGACATCAGATCAAAACAACACAAGCGATATTCATTCTGCTTTAAGTCCCGAGGAATAATTAATATTTCGTATGGAATCAGGAGAGAAGAAAGGCTTCCAGTATTCACTCAGCATGTACTGCAGACGTATAGAAAAATAAGGATCGCTGCTCCCAGATGAAGTGTCCTGGAAAAAACGCATCCTGATTCAAAATTCACTTAACCCACATAGATCACTTGCCAGTTTCAGGGTTAAGATGTTCCTCAGCTTTTTAAAGTTCTATTTACCCACTCATCTACCCACATGTGTGTGACATGTATATATGTGTTGTATGTTTGTGTACATGTATGTGGTACATTCATCTGTTCCTGTGTGTGCATGCGGAGGCCAGAGGTCAACTTTGGTTAGGGTTCTCTATCCCTTTCCATCTTTTTGAGACGGAGTCTCTCATTGAATCTGGAGCTAATGTTTTGGCTCAGGGCTGGCCAGACCTGCTGGCCCAGGTTCCTTCCATACCCACCCCTACTCAGCACCGGAGTTACAGATGCTTGCCACCCAGCCTGGCTTCCTTCACATGGGGACTCGAACTCAGGTCTTCATGTTAGTGCAGCCAGCTCTTTACTCCCTGGACCAGCTCTCTAGCACCGAATGAGCCTTAAGATAGCATTTTCTACAGTCTGAAATCTCTTCTCTTTTTCATGGCATCTCTGACTGTTGGGGAAGGTGCCGTCTCTGCTCCTCGGGTAGCAATGCCTGCACTCCGGGATTTAAAAGGTCACAGGCTTTCCTGCCGGTTACTCTACCAGCTTGCCTCTGGTGAACCTGTGTCAGCTTCCTCTGAGCAGCCCTTGGCTCCTGCCCTTGGTGTCTTTGTTCATGCCCAGCCTTGTGATGTGAGATTACGTCAGATGCAGCAGAAGAGTTGACTCACTGACTATAATCCCTGAGTTTCACCTGGTAACACTAAAATGTGTGTTAAGAGATGGGAGGGATTGAGAAACTGAGATGTCATAATAATCAAGGACTTTGACCAAATCTTGTGCCCTCCCCCCCACACACAATGGAGAGTTTATGCCGCTTTGCTCGAAACTTTATGAAGTGGACCACAGTGCACGGAAGCATGTGACTCCCAGCACGACTGGAGAAATTAGTGAGATGGAAAAAGGTAAAGTTTCCATTCAAGGAAGCGTAAATATTATGGAAGAAAACAAAATTATTTTGGGGCCAACAAGATGGCTCGTTGAGCAAAGGTGCATGCCTCCCAACCTGCAGATCTGGGCTGAACCCTGGGACCCACATGGTAGAAGGAGAACACTGACTCCTGCAAGTGTCCTCTGGCCTCCACGTGCACCACTGCGTGTGCACTCGGATTCTCACACTCACACCAGGTAAATAAATACAAATCATGTTTGGGCGAAGGATCAGCGCGAGTGACCGAGCATTTGGCTTGAAACATGGGTCTAGACTGAATCCGCTTCCTTAGAAACTTGATTTTTTTTTTTTTTTTACTTGTCTCCAGTGAATATTGGTTCTTTACTTTCTATGAGCAGCTGGGATAACTCACTTCAGGGATGGTTTCAGCAGTTTTGAGTTTTGAAGGCAGACTTCTGAGATTCACACAGCACCTGTTTTGAGACACAGTCTCATGAAGCCCAGAAGAGCCTCGAACAGTTGGAAGTTGTCATAGACTTCTGCCAGTCCTGAGGACCAGGATTCCAGGATGCCCACCAGGCTGGCTTTGTATGGTGCTGAGGATAAATTGTTAGCATTCATTCACACTCATCAACAAGCACTCTTCCAAATGAGCCATATCCTCAGCCTGCTGCCTGTTCGTTCCTGTATCATAATAACTATAATACTTCCTTTTAGAAAAGTATCCTTTGCAGAGCAATGCTAACGCACGCCTTTAGTCCCAGCACTCAGGAGGTAGAGGCAGAGGCAGGTGGATCTCTGTGAGTTCAAAGCCAGCCTGGTCTACAGAGAGAGTTCCAGGACAGCCAGGGCTGCACAGAGAAGCCCTGTCTCGAAAAACCAAAAGCAAAGCAAAGCATAGCAAAGCAAAGCAAAACAAAACATATCTTTGTTTCTTGTAAGGTCGGTTTAAAAAACTTGGGGGGAATTACATTTGCTTTGAGTTTTAATCGCCTGTAATCACAGAATGCACCCGATTAATCACCTGTAATCACAGAATGCACCCAATTAATCACCTGTCATCACAGAATGCACCCTATTAATCGCCTGTAATCACAGAATGCACCCGATTAATCAAGGATCTGGTGCATTTTGTTTGTCCTGGCCTTCTTGAACCTTAATTGGCTTAGTGGCTTCACATCATTAAATGAATATCTTTCCATGTTTATAGTTTGGGACTTGACACCACACCTCAAGAAAAGACTCTGAACGCTCAGACGGGCATGTGGGGCTTGCCTGTGGGCCCAACTGCTGGGGCAGGAGGGTACCTTGAGATTGGGAGTTCTAGGTCAGCCTTGGCAAGACAGCAGTGATCCTGCTACAAAAGCAAGCAGCCAAAGAAGCTGAAGACTAGCACAAGGGCCTTGGTCCTTAGCACTGGGGTGGGCCTGGGGAATATGAATATTATCGTTTATGTAGGAGGAAGTATGGAAGAGTCGGCTAGCTGTCTCCCTACCCTGCTGCAACCTTCTGTTGCTTCACTGCGGTTCTTGGCCTTTGTCCTGGAAGCTCTTTGCTCCAGTCTGGCTCCAGTCCCACCTCGGCCAGCCTTCTATAGATGCTTACAAGCACAGAGATTAATTATCGTCTGTGACTTCTCACCGTGATAGCTTTAAGATTCCTAAAGCGAGACGATTGGCTCAAAGGATGAGCCCTCTAAGATGTAGTAAATTCTGCCAAACGGTTGCCTGGAAAGGCCCGGAGACTAATTCTCTAGGTCAGGATAGAAGCAATGGGCTCTGCGGTGGGACTGAAAGTCTACTTCCTTTTATCCTCCTGAAAGATTTATTTTTATTTTGGGGGTGTGTTTTGCCCAAATGTATATATAGGTGCAACGTGTGTGCTTGGCAGAGGCAGCGGTCAGAAGAGGGTGTGGGATCTCCTGGCACTGGAGTCACAGCAGATGTTAGGCACGTAGGTGCTGGGAATCAATACTGTGCCCTCTGGGAGACTGAGCCATCGCTTTGGCTGCCGAAAAGCCTGCTGCAATTAGTGCTCTTTGAGCAGAGCCTTCCAGCACTCAGCACACTTGGCTCCATTGGCGTCAAGGCCTAAACAAACCGAGCTTCGTGGCTTGGATAGCTAGGAGCATGTACCGTTCTTTCATTCCTTGTATTACTTTGCTCTGGTTTCCTGCTCACTCTCTTGCCCCCACCAGACTGAGCCTTCAGGAAGCAGGGACTGCATCTGTTTATGTTTCTCTCCTCTTCTGAGGATGCCTTCGTTACCTGTGAGCCGTGCCTAGATCTCAGCAGTGGGCTAGTTTTCCTGAAAACACAAAGGAAAATATTATTATTCCAATATCTTTATATTATAAGGGTAACCAAATAACCAGACCTAACTAGATGTTGTTTCTACGCCATGCCTTGAGCCAGCGCCTCTGAGTAGGGCCAAGTGGGCCGTGTGTAACAGCAAATTGTTGTGAATCACACAATGTCGAAATCTGATGATCATTTCACACGAGTAAAAAGCATTCAAGGCTGTTTGCACCACCACATGGCTTTCAGTCTATCTTCTGGAGTGTGAAATGAGTGGGGTCAGAGGTCACCTACTGGCAAGGGCAGTGCTGCAGGGTCAGAGGTCACTCACTGGTAAGGGCAGTGCTACGGGGTCAGAGGTCACCCATTGGTAAGGGCAGTGCTGAGGGGTCAGAGGTCACTCCATTGATAAGGACAGTGCTATGGGGTCAGAGGTCACCCACTGGTAAGGGCAGTGCTACAGGGCCAGAGGTCACCCATTGCTAAGGGCAGCGCTGTGGGGTCAGAGGTCACCCACTGGTAACGGCAGTGCTGTGGGTCAGAGGTCACCCATTGGTAGGGACAATGCTGTCTATGGAAATGTAAAATGAGCCAAACCCAAGCTACAAAGATGACTCAGTGGTTAAGAGCATTGGCTGCTCTCCCGAAGGACCAGGGTTCAATTCCCAGCACCCACCTGGTGGTTCACAGCCATCTATAACCCAAGATGACAGATGCCCCCCATGGACACTGCATGCACGTGGTACAGATATATACATGCAGATAAAATGAAACAAACTTGCAATTCAAATTTTAATAAGATATTTTTTACAATAAATGTGTCTAAATACTGTCATTTAAACCTACAATCAGTGTAAAAAAAAAAAACCTTAGTGAGACATTAAAAACATTCTCTGTGGGGCCCTCCGCATACATGTGACAGTTGTGTAGCCTAGTGGCTCTGTGGAACTCCTCGCACAGGGAGCAGGGGTGTCCCTGGGGCTTTGGCTGCCCCTCATGAGGAATTGCCTTGCCCTACCTGAATACAGGGGAGGTGCTTGGTCCGAAGGCGTTTGACACGCCATACTTTGCTGGTGCCTGTGGGAGACCTGTCCCTTTCTGAGTGGATACAAAGGAAGGGTGGATTGAGGCAGGGTGGGGAGGCTGTGGCTGGGATGCAAAATAAATAAATAATTTTTAAAAAGACCTAGAAAACAAAGATTTGCTTGGTATTATATGTGCTGTCCTTCTACAAATTAAGATTGTCTACACAAAAAAGACAAAATCTCCTGAGTGAATTGGGAGCATGGGGACCTTGGGAGAGGATTGAAGGGGAGGGGAGAGGCAGGGAGGGGAGCAGAGAAAAATGTAGAGTTCAATAAAAATCAATTTTAAAAACTGATAAAAAAGAATATAGTATTAAAAGCAAAGCTAAGCTGGGTGGTGGTGGCGCACGCCTTTAATCCCAGCACTTGGGAGGCAGAGGCAGGCGGATCTCTGTGAGTTCGAGACCAGCCTGGTCTACAAGAGCTAGTTACAGAGGAACCCTGTCCCGAAAAACCAAAAAAAAAAAAAAAAAAAAAAGCAAAGCTAAGTCTCAATATCTAATAAGTGAATGTGTCAGAAAAACTATATAAGCCTTGCAGAATATCATCTATATTATGAGCAAAAAGCTTATTAAATTCCTGGATGGTAATATTGTCTGAAATCATATAACTTTCAAATTTATTTATTTATTTATTAATCAAGTAATGTTACCTCTGTTATGAGATTACTATAGAATCTTTTAGCTAAGTTATGATCTACTTACGACGAAACTTTTAAATAATGCTTAAAAACCTTTAAAAAATAATAGGTGCTTGCAGTCAGGATGGTGGGCTACATTGAGCACAGTATGAACAAAATAGTAAAATATCACATTGAAAAATGTATTTATATGTGCATAAAACTATCAGAAAGAAATTCAGCCAAAAATTCTATATTGGTTGAAAGTCATTTTGTATTTTTTTTTCATGTGAATGTTCATAAGAAGCTTTTTTACATTTATTCACTTATTTGTTTAGGTGATATGCCATGACACACATCGGAGGGAGGAGTCAGAGGATAGCTTGTGGGGTTGGTTCTCTCTTTCATGTAGGTTCTGGCATCAAACTCAAGTCATGAGGCTTGGCAGCAAGTCATTTTGTATTTAATACTTACAGGACATCTATGTTGGGACAAGCTACATTCTGTGTCTTTAAAATCCTTGTGTGGGGTGGGAGAAAGGGCTCTGCAGGTAAAGACCACTGCCTCCAGGCTTGCCAATCAGAGTATAATTCTTGAGACCCACATTGTCTTAGGGTTTCCGATGCTGTGAAGAGACAGCATGACCATGGTGACTCTTCCAAAGGAAACATTTAATTGGGTGGCTTACGGTTTCAGAGTTTTGGTCCATCATCATCATGGCAAGACATGGCTACATGTAGGCAGACGTGGTACTGGAGCTGAGAGCCCTACATCTTGATCAGCAGGCAAAAGGAAGTGAACTGAGATACTGGGTATGGCTTGAGCATATATGAGACCTCAAAGCCCGCCTCCATAGTGACACACTTCCTCCAGCAAGACCACACCGACTCCAACAAAGCTACACCTTCTAATACTGCCATTACCTTTGGGGGCCATTTTCTTTCAAACCACTAAACACAAGAGAGAAGGAGAGGCATAAGCTGTCCTCTGGCCTTCACATCTGTGTCATTGATGCATGCGTGCAATTGCATTCATGTGCACACATGCACACGCACAATAAATAAACTTAATAAAAAATTTCAAATTCTATGGAGAGTGCTGTCATATGGAACAGAGCAGAGGTTTATGGTATCAGGATTTTAATCAATGCAGGAAGTGTATGTTTCAGAAATTAGGATGTTTTCAGTACATATCTTAGTCTGGCTTTCCATGATAGCAGACCCCCAAACAAACTGGAAGACAAGAAGTGCTTTGGAGGTGATCCTGTTAGTGACAATGGGACCACAGCCCAAAAAAGTCCCACACTGTAACAGCCTGTGTTGCTGACTGCAGCATGAAAAATAATTTCAGGTGAGTCAGCGTTCAGCAGAGCTGGAATGCATGAGGGAAAGATGGACTTAGCCATGGCTCTTCTAGAGAGAAAAGTGCACAGGGAAAGGTGATACATCCAAGAGTGTGGGTGTGGGTCTCCCACGAGAGTCATGCCATGTGTGTGGGCTTCTCCCAGACTCATGCCTCCGTGTCTTTGCAACCATCATGTCTGTGCTTTTGATGGCTTCTGAAGTTGCATCTCAAAGGCTAGCTAGAGACGTCCTGCAAACACATGCTTTTTTGGGGGGAAAGTGAGATAGATCATTGAATGCTTCATGTCACGCATAAAGTAGATTACAGTTGATAAGAAAAAATGTAAACATGAGGGCTGCACAAGGGATTAGGACACTTTTCTATTATTATGGATAAAGTTCAACCTTTTGAAATTATTACACAACATTGTCATCTACAGAGCTCAGTCTTCAGAATCACAGGCAAATTACCAAAAATTAAAGGAAAAAAAAACTTACGATGCTTTAAGAAAGTTCACCAATTTGCGTTGGGTCATGAATTAGCTATTTTCTTGTGACTGAGACAAAATGCCTGGCAAAGTAACTTAGAAGAGAGGGAGAGCTGAATTTGGCTCACGGCTCAGGGGAGTCGTGGTGGGAGGAAGCCCAGTCAGCAACCACTTCATATCCACAGGAAGCAGAGAGCAAGGAAGGCAGGGAATGGTACTGACCACCTCAGTTAACTCAATCTAGAAACTCTTCCATAAAATTTCCAGGTGTTTATTTCCACAGTCATTTTAAATGTTGTGAAGTCACACACAACTGAGCTTAGCCATCACAGCTGGCATTTATAGCTCTCTTTGTAGAGACTGGACATGACTCTATAGTCTCACTTGAAAGACTCCTAAAAAATGAAAACTTTCCAGTCAGAAAGGTATAAGGTCCTTGTCTTAGTGTTCTATTGCTGTGATGAGACACCATGACCATGGCGACTCTAAGAAAGAAAAAACATTTAGTTGGAGTGGCTTCTGTTTTCAGAGGTTTAGTCCATCATCATCATGGTGGGACAAGGGACTGTGCAGGCAGGCATGGTGGTAGAGAGGGAGCTGAGAGTCCTTACATCTTGACCCAAAGACCAAAGGACGGGGTCTGGGACATTGAGCATGGCTTGAGCATATATTAGAAGTCCAAGCCCGCCTCCACAGTGACATACTTCCTGTTGCCTGTAAGATGGAGAACTCTCAGCTGCTTCTCCAGAACCACGTCTGCCTGCAATCACCATGTCCACCGTGATGATAATTAACTGAATCTCTCTCTGAACTGTAAGCAAGCCACCTTAATTAAACGTTTTCCTTTACCAGAGGTGCCATGGTCACGGTGTCTCTTCACAGCAGTAGACACCCTAACTAAGACAAGTGGTATAGCTATGTGTTTAGGTAGATCTATTCCCAGCTTCTCATGTTTCATTGATCTTGGCCATTCTGAATGAAGACGAAATCTCAAAGCTGTTTAAATTTGCATTTCTCTGATCATTCTGCCTTAATTCTTACACAAGCAAAGTTAACCAAACCTAAGTCATCTGATACCAACTGGCCAATGAGTCTCCATGCTCTCTCTCCTTTTATATGAGAAAGAAAGTGGCTGAAATGGCCAGTCCATCCTTGCTATCATTCTGTTCCAGTTTTTCTTTTTTGTCCTTCTTTGTCTATACAACCAATCTTTACGGTTGAGACCATGGGAACACTGACTCCATTCTGAGGAAAAATAAAGCCACGGGAGATCTCTAAATTGTAATTTTGGTCTTTAACAGTAGTAATTTACAATTTGTCAAGGCACACATTTGCATCAGGAACCTTCAGGTGGCTTGGGAATGAGTCATCAGTACAAGATGGAAACTTAGCTTTCACAGGCCCTCATATTATGAGGGCCCGATAATTGGTGGGCCACTTATTCCCTATGGTTCAGGCTTCCGCGTGGGGTCTTTAGCTGAGGGACACTCTTGACGACTCCTCTTTCCTGTCACATCCCATCCACCTGAGGAGTGTAGATGGAGAAATTAGGGATCTCTTTTCCTCTTTTTTCAATCTGTCTGCAGAGAATTATCCTAGTCAAAACTCTGCCCATCCTTTCTCTCAGGAGGTCTTTGCTGGTGGCCAGTTGGATGCAGTTTCTTTTAGGAATCAAATATCATAAGATCCCTGTCCTGAGGACAGAGCCAGACTTCAGGAGTGAATTAGCTGATCTTTATGCTTCCCTCCCGGGCAGAAGGCAAAGGTGTTTATTCTTGACATCGCTCAGCGTCCTGCTGAAGTAAGCTCACTAGTAATGCAGGTCACAGCCAGCGGAGGGCTGTAGAAAAATGGCAGCTGTTAAGCAGAAGGTAGAAATGTGGAGACCGTCATGCCTGTTCACGATCACGTATGTATCATGTGTTACGGTGATAACCGTACTCTGGAATGGTATTCATGACTTTGCATCTCAAACATCACAAGTGTCCGTGTGCGGCAGCCTCTGTGTTTTGTTTCTAAAGCTTTGAATTACCAAGGATACCCAGATTTCTCCTTTAATGTGCCTTGCTAAGCTGTTTACTCTTTCTCGGATGACACCACGTGATTTTGGTTACTTAAACCCAGGGACTTCAGAACCATCTTCGACACCTCCTCCTTCTTGCTCTGTTTCTCAGAACATATGGTCATCAGATATTGAACTTGCACCTAATGGCACAATGCTGTGCGTGCCCAGAAATGACTTGTTGACGCCGACTAGCTCCAGCCCAGCCTCTCGTTCTTCTTCCAACTGTTGCCTCTTTACACTGCCGTTCTCTTTTCCTTAAATCCATCCTTCACACTTACGTCAATTTTCTCTTTCTGAACTACAGAGACTTTTCATGGTTACCTTCCCGGAAAGAATAAGGAGGGAGAATCAGAAGTTCAGAGTCATCTTTGGTTAAATATGAAGCTCAGTGACATAGTGAGGCTAGAGAGGACTCTATGAGACCTGTCTCAACCTCCCCCCACCCCTGGCCCCCACTGCCAGGTCCTTTAATAAAACAGAACCCCCAAATAGAAAACACTTTTCTTTGGGCCAGGAGATGTAGCTCGGTTGGTGGAGAGCTTGTTGACCATGCATGAAGCTCTGAGTTTGATCCCTAGAGCTGCCTGACGCCAGATGTGCTCATGCACACCTGTAATCCCAGCAACTGGAAGACAGAGACGGGCCTATGGGAAGTTCAAAGCCATCTTCAGATACACATTGAGGTCAAGGCCAGCCTGTGAAACCTTGTCATCAATTCGATCAAAATTAAAAGAGAGAGAGAGAGAGAATGCAGTCCCACTACTTGGAGCAGCCCACAGAGTCCCACAGCCAACGCCAAGAACTGGCTTTCAAGCACCCACCCCTAACAGACCAGGCAGGGTCACGGGTGACACCTTAGCGTCTTGTCTGTCGGGCTTTCTCTGGGTCCTGGTGCCATGAGCATCGGGTGACGTTCTGGCTTTTTGAGCTCTCCACTCTTCTCTTGCCCCTCGGTGTGGAAACCTTTCTCTAGAGTGTTCTCCAGCATTGCTTGCGTTTATTCATTTATTATTATTGTTTAGGATGGGAGCCAAGGCCCCCCACCTCCTAGGTGATGGCTCCACCACAGAGCTGTGCCCAGGCCCGACCTTCCTTGAGCAAGTTCACGCACCCTGGGATGACAGTTGGGCACACAGAGTTCTTGACCTTTCACCTCTGACTGCATATTGGACCCTCTGGAGTACTCATTAAAGAAACTCCCTGGGTTGTCGAGATGCTCAGAGGGTAAACGTATCTGTTGCCAGGACTGACAACCTGAGAGTGAGCCCCAGAACTCACAAGGTGGAAGGAGAGAACTGACCCAGTAAGTGGCTGGCTGACTTCCACTCATGCACCGTGGCACAGGTACAGCTAACACACACATACACACATACGAACATGACACACACAGACATGTGCACATGTACATGACACACATGCGCAGATACACACGCACATAACACACAGGCACACAGACAAGAGATGCACAATAAATAAAAATGTCAATTAAAAACAAAATGAATGCATAGATTCTACACCAGAAATGAGTGAGAATTTCTACGTGCTGACCAACCTGAAGGCAGAAACTGTTTGGTAGCCTATGCTTGCGGATGCTATGTATTGAGTATAACATATATACCTGTAATTTACTGAACCTCGAACTTTGGGGGATATAGTTCATGAGTTATATGATCTTCAGTTGACTTTTTGTAATCTTGAGCTCGAGCCTTGTGCGTGCCTGACGACACGCCTTCTACCACTGAGCTTCACCTCCACTCACTGCTGACTTTTATGTTGAGGGCAGCTCTGGCCTAGCTGCCCAGGCTAGCCTTGGACTGGCTGTGTAGCTCAAGCAGGCCTGAACATGTGATCCTTCTGCCTCAGCCTCCTGAGCAGCTGGGATCACCTGGACCACCAGGCCTGTCTTTTGTAATTTAATTAGCACCTTCCCTGGGAGGGAAGCTTGGTCCTTTGCCTTAGAAAGAGAGAGTGGGATAACCTCTTTCTGCTTTGCTTCCAGGGGCCTGAGTTGAAGTCTTCCTTGACCTCTCACTGGGACTATCATGATATACTGTGACATCACAGGCCAAAGCAACAAGGACAAGGATCCACTCCAGTGGATAAGCACTTTCCTTCTCTCGGCTCTTCCCCCTCCCTCCTCCCTGCAGCGGAACTGCTGAGTCATGCGTGACTCTTAGATTTCTTGAAGAACTGCCTGTGAGCTTAAGCTGCACCAGGGCTCTCCAGCTCCCCGTCAGTGCTGTCTGGGGCTGTGCTCCAGCTTCCTCCTCTCTGACACTGGTTAGTGTTTGTCTTTTTAGTCGTAACGCCAGATTCTTCCAAGCAACTCCGAGCAGAGGCTGCTCTTCCAGCTTTGCACGCGAGCGCTTGGTCTAACTGTAAAGTACAAAGAGAGCATTCCTGATACGAAAACACATGGGCTTGCTTCTAGGCATCTACCTCCACACCTCTGCCGAATCCCACACTTATTACACACACACACACACGTCTAGTGTGTGTGTGTGTGTGTGTGTATGTGTGTGTAGTCAATGCACGGCCTCAAGCTAAGCAAGCACTCTGCCAACAACTATACCCTAATCCCAGTGTTTGCAGAACAAATGAGAATAGCTCTTTTGATTCCTATATTGTCTTCAGAATGCCTTGTAGAGCTGAGGCTCACAGTAACCTGAGGAGTAAAGAGTGGGGTTCAGAAACTCATTACAGACCTGAGAAAAGGAAGTGTGAGCAAGGCTTGCTATTAAGGAGTCAAAAACCTTGCTCCCCTAAGGCCTCCCCCTCCCCGCTTTACTCTGAGACACTGGTTCTCAGTATTTCTTCTAAATGCCACATAAGTTAGTATTCAGAAAAGAATGTTAAGTTTCAAAATCACTTAGTTAAAAACCCTAAAAGCCAGCATCTCAGCGAACGCTGAAGGGACTAAGGCCTTTGGCAGTGAGGAGCCTACCAGCCCCAGCACAGCCACAGGGGATGGGCCAGGCGCAAGGCCAGCCACTAGACTTCTAACTTTAGCAAACAAGCTTTTGGGCTTTGAAGTAGAACTGGCCGATGAACAAACGCACCGGGTAGAAAACATAGGGCGTTTCAAAGAACATCAGAAATGAGGTGAGCCCTGGAGGTTGGCTCCTACACACAGCCTTATCTGAGAAACCACCCAAAGAAAGGGAGGCCGGGGAAAGAGAGCTTCCTTTTGCAACTGGAAGTCTGAAAACATGCGTGAAATGCCCAAGATACTGTATGGTAAACTTTTCAGTTCAAAATGATCAACATTTTGCTACTTTATGTACCTTTTATTTATTCTTTCTCTTTTTTGGAAAGACAGATATATCTATGATGCTCAGGTTGGTCCTGAAATCCATAGTTCAAGAGATCCATCTGCCCTTCTGTTGTCTTAGCATCCCGAGTAGATGAGACTTTATATCTATATCTATATATCTAGATATTATCTATCTATCTATCTATCTATCTATCTATCTATCTATCTATCTATCTATCTGCTATGTCTGGGCACAAGCTTGTTGTTATTCAAGTACCATCTACCTTTTGTTTCTTGTTTGAAACAGGGCCGCTAACTGCCCTGGAACTTATGAAGTAGGTAGGGTAGGCCCGATACCCAGGGACCCCGGGACCCACTTGCCTTCTCGCCCATCTAGGAACGTGTGCCACCATGCTTGTCTTTGGAGGTGGGATGAATTTGGTCCTTGGGCTTGTAAGGTAAGCATATGACCTACTGGGATGTCTCCCTAGCCCCCAAATCCCATTGATAAGCAGGCTTGATGGACAGGTCCATGATCCCCACTTGGAAGGTGAATGGAGATTGGGAGTTCAAGGTCATCTCTGGTTATAACTGGAGTTAGAAGGCTAATATAAGGGGCACACGAGACCCTTGCCAATTCTCCTCTCTCTCAAAGAGTCAGATCTAGAACTCCCCAGGTACCCCATTGATCTTGAACTTCAGATCTCCCTGCCTTCCTTATTACTTTTATCTCTACTTACTTATTTTTATTTTGTTGAGACAGGGCCTCTCTCCTTCAAAGATGACCCAGCATTGTTGATTCTGTCTCCACCTCCAAAGTGATGGAATTAAGGGCTTGGACCCATCACAGACAGCTCAACTTCTAAGTAAACTCTTACTTATAGGAAGGCCGTAAAGACTGTCAATAAGGCTATTTAAATAAACATACAAGGGAAATGACCAATGAAAGTGGAGTTGACTATTTATTGTCAACCCAACCCAACCTAGAGTCACTGGGAAAGTGGGAACTTTCAACTGAAGAACTGCCCAGATCATCTCGGCCTGCGGCTACCTGAATGATAATCTTATTATCCTGAGCGGACCGGAAGGTCCGGCCCACTGCGGGCCTGACTCAGCAAGCAGCAGTCCTGAGAGCAACCTTTCCTCCGAACTTGTCTCTGGTCAGAGGGAAGGGTGAAACTCATTCGCGTCATGAATTAAGAACTGCGCATCTTTATCGGTGCTGCAGTGAACAGAAACGGTCGAGGCCGTTACCAAGACCCGGATAGAACCCAGGGCTTGGGAACAGGCGTCCAAAAGCTGGGAAGCCATCTTATTCATTGTGTTGGTGCAGGCTCATGTTTCTCGACCACCTCTGAAACGGTCCAAGTCCACAACTTGAGTACAGATTAAATTTCATCATCCATCATTCATCTTAAGATTTGGAGGAGCTGGATCTTCTGAGTCTGAGTTTGCTCCATAAAATAGGAATAACCGTCTCGAAAAGGGCACTGGGATATCTGTTCCCTTTGTCACTGTTCCTCTGCTAGCCTCTCAGGGCTTGCTTGGTGAAGTGTGTTATCTCATTTCCCCTACCCAAGCTAAGAGGGCAGCCAACTGCTCACAGAGATCCGCCAGGCCCGCCCGAAATGGCAATATCCATCCATCTCTTCACATCCTTGAGTTCTAATCCACTGTGTCTTCACCGTTTGCTTTCAGGTCTGCAGAGGGGATCTGTTAAACCTTGCTGCTGTTCCGGGTCAGATTCTTGGCCTGCAGGTCGGAGAACCTCCCACAGCGCCCTATTTGGTCCTGATGAAGGCAATATGCCAGAGGAAGGGCAGCCAAAGCCGGGCAGCTTTCATCCGATCTCCAGCAGCACTCAGTCCACGGGGCGTTTCTGAGCGCGGGGGGCGGGCACAGCCGGCACCGCCCCCGCCACCGCCAGGGTGGTGCTTGGAGCGCCTATCTTAATAAACTTCGGCAAAGTTTGCCGCGGGTCCCGAGCACGTGCAGCTCGGCCTCGCGTTTTCCCCGGGCCGCCGCTCGTCCCCGGCGCGTGGTCTCCGCCGTTCCCTACCCGCCTTCCCCTCCCACTGTGCTCGCACGCGACGCGCAGCTCCCGGGCTTCAGGAGGCGGCGGCGGCGCGTAGCAGGCGCCCCGAGGAGTCCCGGGAGGCGGGGTCAGGGCGGGCCGGTTCCCGGAAGCCGCTGCCTGCGAAGCCCGCCGAGCGGACCGGCGCGCCGGCCAGGAGCTCCAGCATCCTCTCACCCGGGAGCGCCTCCAGGAGCCGCGCACACGGCCGCCGCGCTCCCGCCCGGCCGCGCGTACCCCAGGCAAGATGCTGCCGGTGCACACCGAGGTGAAGCCCAACCCGCTGCAGGACGCCAACCTCTGCTCGCGCCTGTTATTCTGGTGAGTGCCCCTCTTGGGCCCGCCTCGCCGTCCACGAGATGCTCCTCGCCGGCCGATTCGAGGCGTTCGGAGGATGCGTTTCCTGCGCGGCCGCACACTCCGGGCTCCCCCCGTCGCGCGTGCGCCGCGCCGCTTGCGGTCCCCGCCGGCTCCCCACGCCTGCGCCGCTCCACGGCGGAGCTGCACACCGGGGCCCCGAGTGGCAGGCACAGGTGGCTCCCACCCGCAAGCTCGGGGATCCGTGGGAGGTGCAGAGTCGCTGTCCTGCCCCCGCATGCCTCCTCACCTTCTCTGGTCCAGCTCCCGTGCCCAAACTGCACCTTTTTCTTCCTCTTTGAACTAAAAAGGAAATGTGAACACCTGGTCTTATCTAGTCGCCGCGCCAAGCTCTGGTGTCCCCACCGGCTTCAGAAGCACCTCCCTAGACATCTTTGAACTCCACCGATAGCCACCGTAGGTGTTTGTGTGTGTGTTTGCAGGGGAGTTTAATAACCTCTGGGACCCCATCTCTCTTTCTGGCCCTCAGTGTGTGTCCTTGTACCTAAGTACTGCTGTCTTGGGGCTGGAGAGATGGCTCAGAGGTTAAGAGCATTGCCTGCTCTTTCAAGGTCCTGAGTTCAATTCCCAGCAACCACATGGTGGCTCACAACCATCTGTAGAGGGGTCTGGTGCCCTCTTCTGGCCTGCAGGCATACACACAGACAGAATATTGTATACATAATAAATAAATAAATTAATTAAAAAAAAAGATCTCTAGTCTTTGGAGACAGGACCCACTGTCTCCATGCTAGACACCACTGTTGGGTTCCCTGATCTGGCCCCAGCCTTGCCCTGCTTATTGTAGCGAAAAGGCTTAGGTAAGTGACATTCCTGAGTTTTCCATCTAGTAGTCTGGGCTGGGTAGTACTCACGCTTGGTTAACTAGTGTAGTTTTTATTTCTTGGCCTTTTTTCTCACATTCTAATATTACCTCTTTAAGATGGAAAAACCTAGGGAATTTCAGAGTTGTGTACTGTTGTTTTAATTTCGTATATGATGTGTGCAGGATCTGACCTTGGACATTTGGTAGAGAGGAGCAGGCAGGAAGGAGGAATATGGGTGAAATTAATATAAAAAAATAATTCAAAGCAGGTGGACAGTCTTGGTCTCCTGAGCTTTTGGCAGGACACAGAACTCTTTTTGTTTTGGTTTTTCGAGACAGGGTTTCTCTGTAGTGTTGGCGGCCCTGGAGCTCGCTCTGAAGACAAGGCTGGGTTCATCTGTAGAGCCAGACATCCATCCACCTGCCTCTGCCTCCCAAGATTAAAGGCACGCGCATCACCTCCTGGCTAGGACGGGGACCCTTGCTGACCTTTCTGTGTGTGGACTTTCAAAATCTATGTGAAGGGAGAGCTGGGTGTGAGTGGTTCATACCTGTAGGCGGCTAAGAAAGGAAGAGGACTTGCGCCTGAGGAAATGACACCTGCTCCGACAGCACCTCAGTCTTGTTTGAGGCAGTCTCTCAGCGCAGGCTGGTCTTGAAGTCCTGGAATTCCCAGAAATCCTCTTTACTGTCTCAGTTTCCTGAGTGCTGGGAATATAGGTATCGAGCTTATGTCTGTCAATACCCAATCTTAAAGAATGTAAGTAAATAGCTCTATGGGGTGGGGTGTCACACCTTTCAGCCTTTAATCCCAGCACTCAGTAGGTAGAGGCAGGGGGAGTTCCAGGACAGTGAGGGTTATGAGAGATCCTGCCAAAAAAAAAAAAAAAAAGGAATGAGGAATGACCTCCCATTCTCCCATTGCTGGCTTGGGTGGGCACCCATTTCCACTCCCCAGCTGGAGAGAAATGAGCTATTCCCCTCTATCTAGTTTACACCCACGAAGACACTCAGACTCAGGTATTTTGATTCACCTATCTAGGACCATACAGCTGCTGAGTGTCCAGCAGGATCCACACCTGGGCAGTCTGGCTCCCGGAACCTGCCTTGTGTGCTGCTTTTCCCTGGGGGTTGGTTCTCCCAGGCATGGAGGAGGAGTTTCATTTGCTCCCGTTCTCAAGGGACGTCCTTACAATTCCTGCCTTGAAGATGAAGTCTGTGGAGCGTCTCCTCTCTTATTATCCGGCACCTGCTCTCGAAGCTGGGCAGTCAGAAGGGCCACAGCAGCATCACCTGGGAGCTTATTAGAACGATGCAGGCTTTCCAGTGACCCTGCAGGCGGGTTTGGAAAAATCAGAAGCAATGGGGGTACCTGTTCCATCCGTGTGTCTTTCACAAGGGGTCCAGGTGATGTTGATGAAGGCTGAGGAGGACCCGCTGCACTGACACGCGTCCTGGTGGCATTGTGGGAGGGCCATGACTTGGTGAAGCCACCTGTGGACAGCGAAGACATCTTGTGTGACTGCTTTTCTCTGTCTCTAGGTTCCGAGGTTCCCTTTCACAGCTGCCTTGCTGCAGATGGGAAAGCCAGAAAGGGGCCTCTCGCAGTTACCCACTTTGTAGGGCAAGCCTGTGTTTTCACCTTCTTGCGGAGTGGTTGCTTTTCCTCCCACACTCGCCTACTTCCGAAACTCCCGAGTTGGTAGCCGCCCAGCCAGACCATAACAGCCAGAACAATATGCTTGCCTAGGATTTGGTGAATTTGTAACTCAGTTTGGTTTTGCGCCATACGTGATTATGACTATTGAAAATTATTGTGGATTTCAAGAGATGACTGTTTTTCTCCTTAAGAAACTGAAGATCATTGTAGCATGGGTTGGAATAAGGATGATAATTTCTATTAGCGTACGACACCTACTGATATTGCACTGTGCCTGCATACATTTCTTTCAATGTACCCATTTTCAGGAGCACACCCCCGCTAAGCAAAGCAGTAAACCTGCTACAGGCCCTTTAGTTTTTATTGGGGACGCCACTGCGGTGCCTTTAAGACATGACATTTTCTGACTGTGATTTATAGTTTTCCACTGTTGTTGAGCTCAGTGTCTCCAATAATTGATTATGCTGCATATGTCCATGGCGTGTATTTTGGTGTCCCCGCGTCCCCTTTCCCAGTCTGCTGCTGCCAGGGTTGGAGTCAGGCATTACACAGGTTAAACAGACACTTACCACCGACCGCAGTTCCAGCCCCGTCTGTGCATCTTTTTACATTCCAGAGTTGCCTAGATGCTCTGTACCTATTTCTTAGCGAATGTGTATTTTATTGCTAACGACAAAGGCAGCCAGAATTTCTTTATGCAGCTGATATAACATAGACACCAGCCCTTTTCAAAACAGCACATGTTCCCATCACCGTTTATTGAGTAGGTGCGGCGTACCAGTCATTAGCAAGAAACAGCACAGCTTAGGAAGTGCTGTGATCAGCTGGGTAGGAGATGGTCCAAGCTCCAGACTCTCCCATGGATTGTCCTGCTTCCCTGCTGCCCCCTGCTGTTGCCGTCAACATCCAGCAAGGCCTATGGGTGTACTCTCTTCCTAGGCTAGGGCTCCTCCCCAGGAGGCCTTGGGTTGTCGCAGCAGATCCAAGGTTAACTTTCCCTGGGTGCCAGTCGAGGGACTCCGGGGGACCGATGCGTCTGGTTTCAGAGAGTAGTTAATGTCCTCATTCTCCTGTTGCTGGCGGAGTCTCTGTTGTTGGAATGTCAATCTTGCAAAGCCCATGCTGTTGTAGAAACTACCACTGGCGATGGGACAGACTTTCTGGAGACTTGGCGTAGACAAAGCTCCTGACAGGAGGGTCGACATGCAAACGGCTTAGAAGGTTGGCTGTGTGGCGTGGCGGTGTGGTGTGCCCCTATTCCCCATCCCACCCCGTCAACGGCTGGCAATTCTAGTACATATTTATTCATTTTATTTTGTGAGACCGGATGCCACTTTTTAGCCCAAGCTACAGGTAGGGAATGCCTCTACCTTACTGTCCTGAGTGCTGGGGTTATAGGTGTGAACCGTGGCCAGCTCAGCAGTGTTTCGTTTTGAACTGTGGCATTTGGTACTATTTTTTGAGTTTTTTAAAAATACATTTCACACATACACAAACACACACACATACACGAACACCTCCCCACACCCACATGAACACACATACATGAAGACCCCCCACATGAACACACACATACACACACACATACATGAAAACCTCCCCCCCACATGAACATCCCTCACGCACTAACACACACATACACACGAATACCCACACATACATGAACATCCCCCCAAACACATACACACACACCTGCCACAGCATGTGTGTTCAGAAGGCTGTTTACCACGTGTGGGATGAACCTCCCTCAGGTCATCAGGCTTGGTGGCAGCTGTATCTGCTGAGCCGACTCTGGCCTTGCTGGCAATGGGCAGAGTGCCAGGTCTGCAGTGGGAACAAAGGAAACGTCCTGCCTTCCAGAGCAGGAAGGAGAGTTTCAGCCTTATTAAGATTAATCCTTTAAGAAACCTTCATATTACATAATACCCGAGGCGCCCAGCACTGAAAGCAGAAGTCAGCGGAGTCGTGGTTGTGTGACAGATAAAGACACATTCCCTGCCTCAGTAATGGCGTCCAACATGCCTTGAAAAGCAGAGACTATGGGTCTCTTATGGATCCCCCACGTTGGAGTCCTCAGGAACTCTGGCCCTGGTGAGTCTGGGGAGGGGGAGGGCTTGAGCATCTGTGTACCCTCCAACCACACATTGAGAGGCATGCAGAGTGTTCCATTCATTGAGCGCTAACTCTAGTGTCACCGACACCTGTATGTATATTGTGTTCCATTTTACATGGTACCCCAAAGACATTTAATCCTCAATCTCTGAGGCAGACAGTATCACAGTGAAGAGTTGAGGTCCAGAGGGGTTGGGCAACTTCTCAGGAATCTTGAAGCTTGGAGGTGACTGTCACAGCTGGGACACCGTCTGCATCTTCAGAATGCGTTGTTGGTGTGCCCATCAAGGCCAGAAGTGCTCAGCAGCCATCTGCCTGATGGGCAGTAAACAGGCGGTAAACAGGCGGGTTGATTGAAGGAGTGTGTGTGCTGACCTAATCGAGCAGGCCTTTTGGTCGTCGTTGGTGAATGAATGTGACTTTTACACGTGTGTGCACACCCTACACACACACCTGTAGTATGTCTCCTGTGCTGGCTACTTTTCTGTCAGCTTCACACAGCTGAAGTCGCCTGAGGGGAGGGAACCTCGACAGAGAAAACGCCTCAAGATCAAGCTGCAGGCAAGCCTGTAGGGTAGTTTCTTTAGTAGTAATTGATGGGGGAGGGTCCAGCCCACTGTGGGTGGGGCTGGGCTGGTGGTTCTGAGTTCGAGGAGAAAGCAGACCCGGGAGCAAGCCAGTAAGCAGCACTCCTCCATAGCCTTCCTGTCCACTCCTACCTCCAGGATCCTGTCCTGCTTGAGTTCCTGTCCTGATGTCCTTCAGTAATGAACTGTGATGTGGAAGTGGGAGCTAAACAAACCCTTTCCTCCCCAAGTTGCTTAGGTCATGGTGTTTGATCACAGCAATGGTAACCCTAACTAGAACCTCTCCTTCCTCCCTCCTGCCATTTGATTGTTAGCGTCATCATCTATCCGACTGTTAACAATTAAACTCTCCACTCATCCCTTTTTTAAGCCTTATAGCCTGGCATCAGATTCTACTCTTTGACTTTAAAATGCCCATGAAATCATCCATCCATCCATCCATCCATCCATCCATCCATCCATCCATCCATCCTTCACCCACTCGTGAAATGCCCACTAAATGCAGGTGTTTGGGAGCCTCAGGGGAACTCGGTGTTTCCTCAAGCCTGGCTGTGACTTTTCCTTTTCTTTTTTCTTTCAGTAGAAGAAAAATTTCCTTAGAACATCTTGGGGCCACCCTGCTCCAAATGCTCTTGTGCCCCTTGTTGCTCTCAAGAGCAAGCGAGAGTTCACCTTCAGCCCTGTGACTCCAGACGGGGTTGTGACCCACAGTTAGGTTGTGTCTTCGAGCAGGTGCTTCCAGATGCATTGTGAAAAGTCCCTCTCAGGCTTGGCAGCCATGGGACTCTCATAATTTTACAGCGCGTGGTCTTATTTGATCTTTAGCCGGGAGGTCTGTGCAGATATATTGCAGGACCCGACAGGAAGGGTGTCTCTGAGGGTTTGGCTTCAGCAGAAGGCAGGATGGAGACACTGTTGAGTGAGATGGGGAAGCCTGCAGTGGAGCCATCGGGGTGGCCTTAGCCGGTGTGTGGCACAGTTCATCTGCCTCTCAGTCTCTGGGGCTTGTCCTCACATAACCTGCCGCGCTATCTCTATTTTCGTGCATGTTATCGATATCAGAGTTGAGCAGCTTGTTGCTGCCATTCAAAATTGCTAGGTTGAGCCCTAGTAAGGAACAGGTCTTGAGAACACTCTCCAAGGTGTGGCTGAGCCACCTGCCAACACTACATGGGAGGTTATGTTTTTCCACAAGTTTCAGGGAGTCCAGAGGCATTGGGTCTCCGGGGTGGTCATTCCCAGGAGGAAAGCCATTGGTGTGTTGGCAGGATTCACTTTGTGGAGCCTGGCTGGTGGTGCAGGATTTTATGAATATATTCTCAAATTGCCTCCTTTAGTTGCTTCTTTATTTCTTCTTATTTAGTTTTTTTGAGACAGGGTTTCATGTAGCCCAGACTGGCCTCAAACTTGCTGGGTAGGCAAGGCTATCCTGGAGCTTCTGATCCACCTGCCTCTACCTCCCAAGTTCTGGGATCACAGATGTTTACCTCTATGCTCAGTGGATACAAATTGTTTCTCTGATGTTTACCATCCTGTTTTGGTAAAGTTTTCTTTTCCCTTTTCATGGTGCTGGGATTAAATGAAGGGCTTCACACATGCTCAGAACACACCTGTCACAGAACTGCAGCTCTGTGCCGAACACGCACCCCTGTCACAGACCTCCATCCCCAGCCCTGGTTTAAGTTCTTTGTCATTGACACTGCAAAGCAATTTCTCAGGCTCCATTGCAGCTGAACTACCTGGGTAGCCCAAACCAACAATAACAAAAGGAAACTAAATACAAACCCAGTGCCGGCCCATGCTTAGGCCAGTTTGAATCCCAATTTTAGGAAGTATCATCTAGATATAAATAACTTTAAAAGATTCCTTCAGTTTCTGATGGACAGTAAAAACCAAGAGCCCCTGATTGCAGCTTCCCCAAAGTCAATGCATTTCTCTGAACCTCCCTATATTTGGGCTAAGAGTTCTGAACCACCCTCATCCCCACTCCCTTTTAGGTCTCTCTCTCTGTCTCTCTCTGTCTTTCTGTCTTTGTCTCTCTGTCTCTCTCCCTCTCTCCCCAAGGGCTTGCTGACCTCAAAGTGTGAAGACTAGAATTGCCACAGAGCTTAGTCAGCCCTGTGGTGCTCAGCAGGTGGCAGTGGGGGCAGGGATCATGTGCCTGGGATCTTGGGCATAGTGGGTTATTTGATCCTTACAGGAACAGCTTGAGGAGATGGCGCTGTCCTCCCAGTGAGGGCACAGGCTGGGGATACAGGGAAACACGCTCTTATTCAGGTGGGCACAGTGAAGCTGCAGGTTGAGTCAGGCATTACTGACTCCAGGTGCCTTTGATTCTGCGTCTGGGATTGTTTCCCAACCTGTGCAGCTGTTTCTGCACGCTGTCCTCAGTGAGTGGCTTAGATACGCAGGTGGGGAGGAACTCAGTGGAGAGGAAGTGCCACCTATGTAAAATGGTATAAATCCCACTCTTATGTAAAATGAGAGTAACATTGCTTATCTAATACATTGCTTTTTAATCTGTAGGTCTTTCTTGGGGTGTCCTGTTGGTCAGGTCATGACCAAGACCCAGTTGACCTTTTCTGTTTTTAATGTTACTTCTTCGCGGCCCCTTCGCTCAACAATACAGTTTGTTCAACTGTAAAAGAGACTTTGTCATCCTAGTAATGGTTAGCCTGGTAGAGTATATATGACTGCCTATTACACATGCCCCTTAATAAATGGAGACAGTAAGGATCGCTGCAAGATTAACCTTTTTATGGTTTTGTTTGTTTGTTTGTTTTGGGTTGCGGTGCTATGAATTGAACCTAGGACCTTGCGCACACTAGACAAGTATTCCGCCCCTGAACTACATCCTCAGTCTTCCTTGACGTGAGTCTTTTTAATTTCCCCAAGTGGCAAAGTCTTATCGATATCTTTGTGACCTTAAAAGAAGCTATCTAAATGGTTCGCTTTCTGGGTTCGGAATCTTGAGTTTGCGCACTTTCATCTCTCGGGGTGGAGTTGAGCCATTTGTACTTCTTGTGTTTTGTCGTCGATTGCAAACGGTCATTTTTGTCTTAAACTGGCCTGCTTCAGTTTGGAGTTGCTGCTTTCTTACCTGGGATATAAGCAGGTTAGAAGCTGGATAGTGTCCTGTGAAACCTGAGGTAGCAAACCAGAGTTCTAGTCCGTGGTCTCTCACTAAATGCCTGTGTAATCCCTGGCAAGATAGAGACACAGGGCGCTTGGTTAGCTCAGAGTTGGGTAGAATTAGACTCTCTTGGCATATACTTACTGTGGTTGTTAATTTTCGTTGTCAAGATGACAAGATTTAAAGTCACCTGGAAGATGGGTGAGACATCCGTGTTTGCATCTCTGGGGGCATTACCTCGAGTACGGGCACCCCCATCCCGTGAGCTGAGGGCTTGGATGTGGTAACAGAGGGGAAGGGGGAAAGCCGGTCTAGTGCTGGCATCCACCCAACCCCTGCCTCCTCCCTGACTGGCAGGCGGTGAACAGGTCCACCACGTGACTTCTGCTGCCCGCTTCCTCCTTCCTCCAGCCCTGCCCCTGGCAGCCAGTGCCTCCCTGTTGTCTGAATCCAGAAAGGGCCTGCTTTGTGACAGGTGGCTTGGTCCATTGCCACCTCTCGACTGTCCCAGCTCACATGGGACGCCTCAGGCCTTATCTTCAGAGAGCCCAGCAGTGCCGCCGCCGTGAGCGGGAGTGGGTACCATCTTCCGTGACATCCGGTGCCCTCTGTGGCACAAGCCCCGCTTAGCATTCCTGGTTAATACCTGTAGTGCCTGGTGGTCAGTGTGAGGTTTCCCGGCCACGCCCATCCTTTGCCGTCTCTCCCCTTGGTCACACACACCACACACACACACACACACCACGTCCGGGTTACCTGCCCCTTCCTCCACTGCTGAAATCCTGCGGGCAGAATGCACTGAACAACCAGCGTTGAGTGCATTGCTCAGCCAGCCGTGAGGCCCTGCTGTATCAGGTGCTGGGGGTTTGGGGCAGGCTGCTGTTGGTTTGCCTTTCCTTGCATAGTGGTAGGAGCTGTTTATGTTTAATGTTTGTCTTCCTAATTTGGTAGTTTATTTGTTGAGTTTCTATGTTTTAATCGACATAGAAAATCACAGGTTCTGTTATGTCATATTTATCCATACATACCTCTCCCAGACCCCTCGTTCTAGGCCTTGTCTTCTATTCGCAGCCGTTCTGTTTCCACAGTTCTGTCCACAGGCGTTCTTTCACCCTCCCCAGACCGTTAGGGAAGCCTTTCCCCCTCCTTTCCGTAGTTTTCTTTCCTGTTACGTGGCCTCTGCCCTCACTGAATCCCACATATGTGTGCGTCCCTAAAAAGGTCAAGCAGG
This sequence comes from Chionomys nivalis, assembly GCF_950005125.1. Taxonomy (NCBI): domain Eukaryota; kingdom Metazoa; phylum Chordata; class Mammalia; order Rodentia; family Cricetidae; genus Chionomys; species Chionomys nivalis. The sequence continues at coordinate 5,312,503 of NC_080097.1, forward strand.
GGTCTGCTGAGGAGGGAGAATGTTCACTGTCACTAGCTGGCATCAGCTGTCACCCTGACTCTCCCGGGAGGAGGGAGCCTCCGCTGAGGTTCATCAGCCTTCATAGATTGACCAGGGGGCCTGGCTGTGGGGTGTTTTCTTTCTTGCTGGTTCGTGAGTCAGGACCCAGCCCACCATAGGCCGCACCATCCCTGGCAGGTGGGCCTGGGCTGTATAAAAAGGGCGACTGAGCAAACCAGAGTGATAAATCCATAAACAGGGTTTCTCCATTTGTTTCCAAATCGCGCTTCTGCCTTGACGTCCCTCCATGGTGGGCTGTATCTATAAGCCAAATAAATCTTCCCCATCCCCCCACCCCATGTTGCTTTTGGTCATGTGTTTATCAATAGAGTAACAGAAACTAAAGCAATGTGGTATTTTTCTTCCTGGGTAGGGTTGCCTGAATAAATACAGCCCAGATGCAGCCATGTCCCTGAAAACTTTGCTCTTTACTGTTTTCTTATAGCTTTATTTGATTTTGTTCTTTATTTCATTGTGCAGGTGAGCCATTCTAAGTCTTAATGTCTTTACTCCTAGCACCAGCCTTTGGTGCGGTAGCTACTGCTATTTTCCAGGGTGACGCAGTCCGTGCACCACGGAGTCAGCTGTGGTACCATGTTCTCTTCCCAGATGCACCGTGGCCTCTGCCGGTGCTGAGGATGAGCATGGAGTGAGCTCAGCTCCATCCTAAGCGCGTTTCCCAGGGGGAGACAAAAAGAACTCTCTTGAGGCCGGGCGGTGGTGGCGCACGCCTTTAATCCCAGCACTTGGGAGGCAGAGGCAGGCGGATCTCTGTGAGTTCGAGACCAGCCTGGTCTACAAGAGCTAGTTCCAGGACAGGCTCCAAAACCACAGAGAAACCCTGTCTTGAAAAACCAAAAAAAAAAAAAGAACTCTCTTGAGTCCATACCCTTGGGTGCAGTATACTGGTGTGTCTGCCGGAGAGGCAGGGAAGGCTGTGCTCCTGCCCTTGCGGCCATCTCTGTGCCGGGCCAAGTCTGTGCCATTCCAAGACATTGTGATTGCACCTCCCACCGTGACACCAGTGAAAGGGACGATACTCATTGCTAGGATAAGAGAGACCGATTATTATCGGAAGTCTGATCTTTCTGAAGACCTGGCCTAGACGCTAATGGTTGTAGCTCTCTCTGCCCTTCCCTCTCAGGTCAGTATTGGGAATGTGAGGCTGCTCTCCCTGTGCAAAGGCAGCCTGGGCTACCTCAGGGCTATCCCTGGGCATGTATGGCAAGCCCCTGTGCAGCCTCCATGGTGTGCGCTACGCGTTTAAACTAGTTCAACCTTCCACCTGGGCTGCCGAGATCGCACTTTAGCAGCCCCCGTGCCCCCAGCACCTGTGACCCCAAGGTGCTATCGCGTTGCAGCAGGGTGAGTTTGCCATCTGTGCTGCCTGGGGCTGTGCTAGCTCAGCTGTTTCACCTTGGGAGACGGCAGTGTCCAGTACTCCAAAGACTAATCATATGTTCATGTTTACAACTGTAGAAATGTTAAGACCTTTTGTCCAGGGTCACAGCTAAACGGTAGCAGAGCAGGACCCGAGCTCTCCAGACCCAGAGATTGCGAGGCTTCGTCCAGTATGCTATTTGTCAGCATAAGATGTGTGACAGACATGTGACACATGCTGGTGTCATGGAAGAAACCAGGACAGGAGCGGAGGGAAAGAGTGGAAAGCTTGCTCCTGGTGAGAGATAGCCGAGGAAGGGTTAACCAGGAATAGCTGGTGAGAGCTGAGGAAGGGTTAACCAGGAATAGCTGGTGAGAGCTGAGGAAGGGTTAACCAGGAATAGCGGGTGAGAGCTGAGGAAGGGTTAACCAGGAATAGCTGGTGAGAGATAGCCGAGGAAGGGTTAACCAGGAATAGCGGGTGAGAGCTGAGGAAGGGTTAACCAGGAATAGCGGGTGCGTTACAGGCTCTCCTTAGGCCCCACTTGGAAAGAACCCCCTGCCTCTGGAGAGGATGGAGCCTCTTAGGGGGTGTATGAAGACCTGGCTGTGGTTATTGCTGGCGAGAAGCCCCTTGTCCTTAGGGAGCCGTGGTCAGAGAGTCTCTTTCAGAGGTGATGCTCCCCCACTGCAGTCTGTGGTGGTCCAGCTCACTAGGGCTATTGGCCTGGGAGGTGGAGGCTCAGGACAGTGGTTCTCAAAGAGCTTCAGACACCGGTTGTCGGTCTAACAGCCCTGTGGGTGAGCTCAGGGAACAGGACCCCGGTCTCTGGCCGTGTCTGTCTAACAGCCCTGTGGGTGAGCTCAGGGAATGGCCCCGGTCTCCCGTGGTCTTCCAGGTGAGTGCTGTGGATCTGGAATTTGAGAAGCCACAGAAGGGTGTGCTTTAGAGCTTTAATCCCATTCTCAAGAGTTCACCGACGTGGGTGTGGCTCATGCTTGTGGTCCCAGCAGTTGGAAAGTAGAAGGTCAGGAATTCAGGCTATCCTGGGCTGCGTCAGATCTGTTCTCAAAACAAAACAATATCCAAACAAAACCAAACGCCCACACCTTCCTAGGCCCACCAATTGGGGAGACAGAACCGACTCCTGAAGACTATCTGCCCACACCCACTCCCAACCACAGAAATGAATTCATGTTTAAAACCACCCAGCTTTCCTTCATCCCCTTCCTTGACCTCACTCCCTCAACCTTCGCCCCCCTCCCCTCCCTGCCTAACTAAGAATGTTGAAGGCTTGCCCTCTGTGGTGGCATTGAGTGTATCTCTGCTTCTTGGTCCAATTGAGTCACTACCTGCTGCAACCAACTCACAAATACTCATTAAATAAACATTTGGCTGAGTCACACACACACACACACACACATGCACACGGTGTTTAAAGTTTTATATAATGAACCAGATGTCCGTATTCTCTTTCCCTGTCCCACGCAGACCTGGTAACATGTATGACAAGGGCTTGATGTGTACACATGCTAACATGTTAAGATGAGGAGGACTTGATGCGTGCACACGCCAGCAGGTGAAGCTTTCAGGTGACAAGATTCTCTTTCACAGTGACAACACATGGGTATTCTCTCTGCTGTTTATTAGACAACAAAGCCACCAATCCTGGTGAAGACGTCTTTCGCTGATTTAGGGACCCCCATATGCCACAGCCCCACTTCCGAGCACACCAAGACCACGGTGCTGTGAGCATATACCTCTGAAGACCCCTGCCCACCCCGAGTCTTTCCCAGCTCTCAGTTTCAGATCTTGGATCCATGGAGTCTGTTGTGACCCCCCCCCCCCCAAATCTGACCCTGCCTCTCCTGCTGTTTGTTATTCTGTGGAACTGGGGACTCCCAATTCCACATGTTGAAAGTCTAGCCCCTAGTATCGTAGACTGTGATTGTCCTTAGAGCCAAGGTCTCTAACTAGGTAATGAGAGAATTATCAGCATGGGATAAACGTTAGCTCAGAAAGAGTAGTGTCCAGATTTCCTCCTGGCGTGCGACACCGTGTCCAAGGTCTCTGGATGCCGAGATGCAGGGAGTGAATCTCGTCGAGACACAGGGAGGAACAGCATCTGGCAGGAAGCAGAGGCTCTTCCAGTGTCTGCAGCTGGGAGGGAGAGTAACTTTTGTCTTTGTTTGCAGTCTGGGCAGATGAATGGGACCCGTATGCCTGCTAGAAGCAAGGGCTAAATGCATTGTCCCCTGCTGTTAGTCAGCTCTGTTCTTCCATCCTGCCCTCTGTTAGACTGAGCTTGTCTGGGATCGCCCTCACCTGTGGCTCCTTACCCAACTCCTTCCCACTTTCCCTTCAGAGTTCAGGAGAGCTCACTTTAATTCCAAAATGTCTTGGGGTGTGGAACCAATTCCCATAAACCCTTGAGAATGGAGGCAGGAAGGAGAGCATGTTCTGTCCCTGGACGAGCAGTCCAGTGTTCTGAGTAAATTATAGCTCGTGAAGGCTGCGCACTGATACTGTTGGTGCTCCCCAGCACCGGGAGCGGTGTCTCTGGCAGAAGGCTTTCCAGAGTCAGCATTTGTGTTTGCAAGGGCTCACACTCTGAACTTTCTCTTTCACATTCAAATGTCCCGGGCTGTTTTACTTGGGGGTGGAGTGGGGGCGTGAACTTCAGACAAGTCCTTGGGGTATCTATATTAGCAGTGGTGAGAGGTGGCTCCATTGTTTTCTTTGGCAGACTCCAAGCCCCCTCTCTTCACCTTTAAATCTAACCCAGTACTTGTTTTTCCTTAAAGTTTTCTAAAGGGAAGATTAGCCCCAAGGATTAAGCCAAAACAGGATCTCTCTTCTTCCCTCTGAGGTGGATTTTGAAGGGGAATTCCACGAAGCTACCACATCCTTGGGGCTTCTGAGGGCTTCTCCTTGGGAGGAGGAGGAGGCACATTTGCTGAAAGTCCCTTCCAGGAAGGATAAGGTGCAGCCGGAAGGGATCCCACAGAGCAGCTAGCTTAAGGACATTAGAGAGGGAATTAATAGCCTATGATTTCTGGGAACTAATTTTTTTTTTTTTTTAGGGCAAACAAAAAGAGTAAGTGGTAACTGCTACTGAACATTAACGGGCCATGGGAAAGGCTGCCAGTAGGATTGTTTGATGGTCCCAATGAACTCTGACGACCCTGAAGCCATCTGATTCCCTATGGAAAGCTGCCAGGTGTGGCTTTTACAGTCTCACAGAAAAACAAACGGTTGTCTGCTGCTCTTTCCTGTCTCCCGACTCTAGTATTTATTTAGATGATTTCTTTTCTTTTTTCTTTTCTTTGTTTTTGAGACAGGTTTCTCTGTGCAGCCCTGGCTGTCCTAGAACTCTCTCTGTAGACCAGGCTGGCCTTGAACTCACAGAGATCCACCTGCCTCTGCCTCCCGAGTGCTGGGATTAAAGACGCCTGCTACCTCCTCCTGGCTAGTTAGATCCATTTCTTGGTAAGCATTTCAAGGAAAGAGGAGCTAAACTTGAACAGGAACTTTTAAGGATCCCGGTAGCAAGGGCGGTGACTGCGGTGACCTTCCTGGGCAGTAACACAGAGACTTAGGCCAGAAACAGCCTGGCCCTGGGTCCTGCAGCTTCCCAGTTTCTGGCAATGGCAGCTGGCAAATGTGAGCCGACTTCCTCTCTGGGCATTACTTCCCTAGGCCTCCTTGGCCACAAGCTTCTCCTGTCTCTTCTCACATAGTTTTCTTCCCTCAGGGCCAGCAGATTGGCTCCATTTACCAGTGCTCACAAAATCCCATGCCCAGTGTGGGTGCCTGGGCTTGACTATTGGGGTCATCATTCCTCTGCAGTTGGAGGCTTGGTACCCTTCTTCTACTCTACTGTAACATGCATTTCGTTGGCCACCAGCTTACAAATGATGGCATGGAGACTTTATTAATCCTGGAAGTTCTGTCTGTAGCTTAAGCTTGTTCCTAACTAGCTCTTACAACTTAAATTAATCCATTTATATTAATCTATGTTCTATCATGTGACATCACCTCTCTTCCACCTTGCAACCTCCTGTTTCCTCTCTGCCCCCTGGTGTCTCCTTGCTCCTCATTCCTCCTCCTCTTCCTTTCTCTCGCCAGAAGTCCTGCCTATACTCCTGCCTAGCTATTGACCATTCAGCTCTCTATTAAGCCAATCAGAGCAATATATCTTCATGCAGTGTGCAAACACCCCACAACACTAGTCTTGGCCAGAGTGGCCTTTGTGACCTGGACAGGTTCCTGACCTTGTAGGCAGCCTTCCTAAGACAAGGGAAAGTGCTGTCCAGAAGCTGGTTAGCAGTTTGCCACGGGCATCCGGCAGCTGAGCAGTCATATTCTGTCCCAGGCTGAGGATGCTGGGGCGCAGAGGGCTTAGGTTGCCAAAAGCTGTAGCATGAATAAGAGGAAGGGGCGGGGCTGTCTAGTTTACATCATCAAAGGCAAGAGTGGGCTTTGTGCATAGTCTGCACCACCAGGGAGAGGCTTCCTGGGGTGTGTGGTGGTTCACTCCCTGCAAATGAGCTTTCCTGCCCTAAGTCCCCCCAAAGTGCAGCTCCTGTAGCGGTCACACCACACTGACTGGGCTTAACAGTCTGCTCTTTAAGTTCAGACCAAACTCAGTTTCTCAAGTGTTGTCAGTTCCCTCTGTTTGATGGAAGGGAAAATGGTCTGTGCTTTGTGTACCCAAGACTCCCATTGGTTGGTGGACTACCCATGCGGCATTCATGTGTGTGTGTGTGTGGGGGGGGGGTACTAGTGATTAAACCTATGGTTTTGGCATGCTTGTATGTGTGCGTGCATGTGCATGCATGTGTGTGTGTGTATGTCTCCTCATGTGTGTGGTACTAGGGATTAAACCTGTGACTTTAGCATGCTTGTATGTACGTGTGCGTATGAGTGCATGTGTGTGCATGTATGCGCACGTGTGTGGTATGTATGGCTTTGGCATGCTTGTATGTGTGAGTGTGTATGCATATGAGTGCATGTGTGTACATCTGTGTGGTACTAGTGGTACTAGGGATTAAATTTATGGCGTTGGCATGCTTGTATGTGTGCACGCGTGTGTGGTACTAGAGGTTAAACCTGTGGCTTTAGCATGCTAGCCGAGTGCCCCACCACTGAGCCACCCCCCAAGCACTTACTCATCCTTTTATTTTAAAGGAAGTACTTCCTGGGACAGCTTCTCTCCCAGGCTCCGTCCCCATGAAGGAGGAAGATACCCAGATTTACTGTGAAATCAGCCTAATGCAGGAATCTCTAGTTATCTGAGACTAGAGCTCATCTCTGCTCCTCCCTCCCATCCCCCTCCTCCTCACAAGGTCTTCCTGGCTGGCCTTGAGCTGAGACGGAACTGCTCTCGCTTTGAATTGATCTTTCTGCCTTCACCTCCAAATGCTGGGGTTGGAGGTGTGCACCACCGTGGCCAGCTTTAACTCTTTCTAAAACCCTTCTTTTCATACACCCAGTGGTCTGGGTATATCTGGGTGTTCCTTGTCTTTTGAGGTTTACATACTTACCTGTGGACAGGATCGTGTAAATATTTGATAAGCTTTACCCAGATTAACACTTAGTGGCAGCTCACTGCTCTTTACATTTGAACTATATAATTCATTTCATCCTCTGAAATGAACTATAATAACCTTCGCTGTCTGTGGAGGACAGTGTCTGCCAAGCTGCAAAGGGGAGTTTGTGGTCCTTGAGGTCACCCATCGCTTGTCCTTGGAGCGGGTCAAACTTTTGAACTCTAGCACCTGACCAGTTATACTGGACACCTGAATCAGTCCTGGGGGTCACTAGAACATGGGGGTGGGTTGACAGGTACCTAGGACACCTCTCCTGGTCTAGTTGATGGAGGCCACACCTGTCTCCTGGAGACCCTTCTAACCAGAGCACAGCCACTGGCTAGAAACAAGCAGCCGGCTCTAGAGACCCGAGGCAGTTTGACCACGGCAGACAGAACGCCAGAGTCAGGGGAATCAGTTCTCTAAGTGTCCAAGCCTCAGAGATGACCAGAGAGGTTGGGGAGGGCTCTGGGATCACAGGAGTCTCCATGTTCTTGGCTAGCGGAATCACCTGGCTGTCCTTTGGGGTCACCTGTCTGTTGTCACCTGACTGTATCCTTTTGGGTTTTGTCTGTGTACCACATGTGACATGTGCATTGCCTGCAGAGGCCAGAAGGTCTCAGATCCCTTGGAATGGGAGTAATGGCCCTGTGTGATCTGCCAGGGGGTGCTGGGAATCGATCTTGAGCCTTCTAGACAAGCAGCCAGTACTCTTCACAGCTGAGTTGTCTCTCTACCTTCCCTGAAGTAGTATCTTTAACTTGTGATTGAATATTCATCCTGCAGTATGTATGGAAGAGGAGGGTCGCCGTGTTTGATGTTTTCCTGCGGGACCCAGTTCCCCCTGCATCTCTCAGCTCCTCACGCTCTTCCCTGGGACAGGTTAATATCTCTGCCCAGCACTGTAGCGCGTGGCTTGGTAAAGGTCCTGAGAGCTCATGGACCTCGGGGCTTCTGCCCTCTGTGCTATCTAAGCTAGTTGGCTCCCGTCTTGGGACTCCCTGTTGGTTTACTGCAGGACTGTATTTTGGATTTTTCGAGACAAGGTTTCTCCGTAGCTAGTTCTATCCTAGAACTAGCTCTTGTAGACCAGGCTGGCCTCGAACTCACAGAGATCTGCCTGCCTCTGCCTCCCGAGTGCTGGGATTAAAGGCGTGCGCCACCATCGCCCGGCTACTGCAGGACTGTTAACTGTGTTTCAGGACCTGTCTTGTGAGCGGGGCTGTCTCAGTATCCCGGAATGTGAGTCGCACAGACTGCATCAGTGGTCTGACAGGATCGTCCTCAACTGCAGCCACTAAGAGCCCCTCCTGTGCATTTGCTGCCTTCCCTTTGAAAAGCTGGGCCTTGCCCACCTCCAGCCTCTTTCTCTCCCCTCTCTCCCCTTCTCTTTCTCTCTCCTCTCCCTTTCTCTTCTGCCCCTCTTTGCTCCAGGGACTGGTCTCTGCCCCCCTCTCTGCCCCCTTCTGAGTCCCGCTTCCTCTCCTCTTCCAACAAACCTCCCATGTGAGCCTTGCTGCGTGGTGTGGCTTCTCTTCACAGCATTTTAAAAGTTACAACAGTCTAGAACCTTTGGAAAGGGCCTTTTGCACAGTGAATGCTGAGGTCATCACTGTGGATGACATTGTTGTGATTCCAGCTTTGTATGGGCCCTGGCTTCAGATTCCTGGTGAAGACAGAGTTACTTGTTTGTTAGTAAAGATGTTATCGTGTGCTGTGCCATGGGACAGCTGAGGGCCCTCCCAGAGGGGTCAGGAAGGAGACTTTGAGGGACTCAGAGGAGGGGGTACTATGGATTACAGAGCTGAGAGTTAGGAGGGGCCCTTTCCACGGTTCTTCTCCAGAGGGTTTTTGTCCTCCTCTTTTCTATCCAGTGAGACACAGGTGCCCCTGTGCTGTGGGAGCACATTCTGCTCCTTCAGCCAATAGCCTTGAAGATACCAGCCCACTCCCGTGGACCAGAAAACCTGGCTAGCGTTCCCTCTGGATTAGCATGGAGTTGGCATTAAATCTGGGGGTTGGTGCTTATATGGTGGGGACAAAGCGAGCTGGCCTGGATGCGACAGGCTACCCGTGAGTCCAGGTTCTTCTCCACCACGTGACCCCAGTGATTCCCAGACCCTGTTTGTGTCTGTTTCAGTTGCTGTAGTTTTCCGCCTCCGTGAGCTGTTGTGGTTCCACGGAATGGTTTTCATTGAAATCAGAGATGGGATTGCCATTGTTGTTAGTTTAATGAAAGCCATTTCACAAAATGCCCTGAAATTCATTGCGGAGTTTTCTTTTTCCTTTATTTCCTACCTTACAGGCCCTTTAGTAGACTGCCCAGGGGGACTTGTCAAAGGAGGTTTTGTTCTCTGAATCTGCAGCTATTCCGGCTGAGGCTTGGTATGTTTGCCACAGCCGCAAAGCTTCAGAGCATGAACTGGCTCAGCTGGAATCCTCCTTTCTGCCCTCCGCACCTAGGAAAGCTGGCAGTTTGCAGCCCTTCCCCTTTAAGAGCGAATAATAGGGTTAGGAGGGCTGTAAATGACTGTTGCTGTTTTGAACTGCTCCTGTCACAGGGGTCTCAATATCGTGCTAAGGGTTCACTCCAGGTCTGGAGTCAGGGCCGCAGCTCTGCACACGCCTAGGCTGGAGAGGTAGTGTGCGTGATTGCCACGAATTTGCGTGCCAAATTGGTTTCACGTTCTAAGCTAACATGGCGGCTGTGGAGTGTCGGGTCAATGCCGTCAGTTTTGTTGCTGAACGGGAGAGGGAGAGGGTTGCTGAATTCTGCCCGGGGAGCTTAAGCAAGCTCAGCTATCACCGCACAGGTAGTTATCAGAATTCAAACTCAGATCTTCGCTTACTGATTTAGCCATTTGTCTCGTCTCCTCAGAGTGCAGGGTGATGACATTGCGAAAATTCGGGCTCAACTACATTAACAGCAATGCTTCTTACTTAGAGAAACCACAGCATACAGAACCAAGTACGTGTCTTCTCTAGGCTTTATGCCGTTCTCCAAGAAATAATTCTGAGTTATATGGTGGCTTAGGCTAGGGGCCAAATATTCTGAGTCAAAAATGTTCTTGCAGGCCCTTAAACATTAGAAGGGAAGTCTGGAGGGACGGGGGTGGGGGCTGCTTCTCTTGCATGTGCAAGGCTCTGGGCTTCATTTCCTAGCTCTGCATGCAGACCTAGTCGTCCTGTGCTCTCTTACATGGCTGACCCTCCAGTCAGGTCTCTTACTTCCCTGCTGCTGTGGTGGGGCCCTATGGAGTTTATTTGGAGTTCATGACCACCATGGTGGGGAGCATGGGGACAGGCCAGCAGGCAGACAGGCGTGGCACTGTCTATGTCACTGAGAGCTCTTACCTTGACCCCATGAGGATCAAGCACGAGGCAGAGAGAACTACCTGGACTGGCCAGGGCTTTTGAAACCTCCGAGCCCACTCTTAGTGACACACTTTCTCCAAGTCTACAGCTCCTAAGCCTTCTCATGAGTTCCTTGAGCTGGACACCACGCAGGCGACTCTATGAGCCTATGGGGGCCGTTCTCATCCAGAACACTATGATCCCATAAGAGGAGATGGAGGAGAGGTCCAGCAGACACTGACTGCACTCTCGTGGGTTTAGAGGCACTAGTCATTACCTAATGCTGTACCACCTGGCCGTCACCAGAAAGGGAGGAGCCATGGGAGTGTCTACACAGTGCTGCTGGTTCAGTATTGGGGCGTGACAGAAGGCAAGGTGAGCAGTTTAGGATCTAGTTGAATTATTCTATAAACAATTGGGAGAGCCCCCTATTTGTCTAGTAGCTGGCCCTGGGGTAATCCACGTAGAGGGAGACCACTTCCTGGGGTGCCCTGTGGCTGTGGTCTGGTTCTGCATCTTTGGGAGTTGTGCACATCAAAGGCATGTTCCCATCAGACCCTCACTATCTCTAGGAGTTGGCTAGCTCCATTGTGGCCAGCCTCTTCCCAGCTCAAAGGTAAAAGATATGTATTTTTTTTAATATTTATTTATTCATTATGTATACAGTATTCTGTCTGTGTTATGCCTACAGGCCAGAGGAGGGCACCAGACCCCATTACAGATGGTTGTGAGCCACCATGTGGTTGCTGGGAATTGAACTCAGGACCTTTGGAAGAGCAGGCAATGCTCTTAACCTCTGAGCCATCTCTCCAGCCCCAAGATAAAAGATATTAAGACATCATGGCGCACAGAAAACAGGGAAGTTAAATGGAATAAAGTCTCTGCACAGAGTCCCCCTGCTGCATACTGGTTGAGAGGCATACTGATGTCCAGGCAGAGGAGAAAGTTGTTTGGGCAAAAATATGGAGCTGGAGCTGGTCTCGGGATTCACCTGAAACCGGGAGGAAGTGGAGGGAGAGCCCGCGGTGCTCAGTCGGTCCTCAGCACTGACTCCCATGCAGTGGAAGCAAATGCACCAGATGGCTGCCGCAGGGTCTTTGTGCCTCTCATCTCTGTAGGGCTTTGATGGCACAACCCGAGTCTGGCAGGTGAGCCTGAAGTCATACCTGGATGGAAGCGAGAGCCAGGGATGCCATTTGGAGACGGTGCTAGTTTTGGCTTTAAGTAGCAAGAGTTTAGGTTGACGAGTATGGTAGTTTGAATGTATTTGGCCCCCATAAGCTCATAGGGAGTGGCACCATTGGGAGGCGTGGCTTTGTTGGAGTGGGTGTGGCCTTGTTGGAGGAAGTGTGTCACTGTGGGGCAGGCTTTGAGGTTTTCTATGCTCAGGATATTGCCCTGTGTCTCAGTTGACTTCCTATTGTCTTCAAGATGTAGGACTCTCAGCTACAGCGACAGCACAATGCCTGTCTGCATGCCACTCCCGTGATGCTCCTCATCATGACGATAAGGGACTGAACCCCTGAAACTGTCAGCCTGCCACCCCAATTAAATGTTTTCCTTAAAAGAATTGTCATAGTCCTGGGTCCCTTCACAGCAGTGAAAACCCTGAGATAGCTAGGCACATGCCTCCTGTATGCTGGAAGATTTGGAAAAAACAAAAACTGTCAAATGTGATTAGTCTCCTCAGGGATCTTGGTCCCCCGGAGAAAGACTGGATTAGATTTCATGTTGACTTGAAACTTGTCATTGAAACAGAGTGTGCTTGAAAATTCCCTCCCACCCCAGCCCTGTGAAAGTTGTTCTTAAAATGGCTGAGCAGAATAGGTAACATTACCTGGGAATGTTGTAAGTATATTTTACCCTTAACCCATTGATTATTATAAGTGCATTGTACCCAAAGCAGTTAATTGTTCAGCCAGTAGCCTGGAATGTTTTCCCCGAAGACTTATCTCAGATACTTGAGACATGCTCACATAGATTTGCTAATTTAGATTTTTACTGACTGCAGCTGATTTCTCTGGAAGTTGGTAGCTAGAGGCATTCAAGCAGCGTTCTTGGGTTGGAGAATCTTCCTGGATTGAGGTCAACCTGATTTAAGATGCCGGTGACTTGGAGGACATGGAAACCCTGCTCCCTTCCGACAGTGTGTGATGTCATGTCACACAGTGTACTCTGCTTCTGTTAGGACCAATGCCCGTTACATAAATAGGAACATCCAGTCTAAAACAGAGCTTCTCCAGGTACCCGCGAGAGCTATTCGAATTTCTTCTTTTTTGCTTACTGATCACTTTGGACAAACGGTCATATTAATAAACACTGACTGACTATTCATATGCCAAGGGCTAAAGTGATTCAAATATTTGTTGAGGATTTGTAGACTAATAATCTCTTGTTATAACGGAGCTGTGACCTGCAAGGATAAACAACCTCTGTGTAGCTTTCTGCTTTAAAACCGCCCGACTGGTGTGTTTATGTGTGGGATGGGGGATGCCGCGTAGGAGCCGAAGGCCAGTGTGCATGTGTACCTTCCTGTCCTCTGCTTCCTGCGCGAGTATGGACAGTGCTACGGCTGCGGTGGCCTTTGGTGATCTGTTTACAGTCCCGTGTCTGACTCAAGGGGGCAGATACTGTTTTAGATAGAGCGCAGCCAATTCCTATCAGATTGCACATTAGCGTGATCCGTACGCAGCTGTCTCTGCGTTCATCCGCTTGCTGCTCTGGAAGACTAGCGTTAGGCCCAGACCCAAGTTAAACTCAGCATGGACCCAGAGAAAAAGAGAGGCAACTGGTCCTTTCCGGTTGAGTTCCCCTCCCTGTGCTTTTCTGTTTATTCTATGATGGGACAGTCTCAGAGAGACTTGGGTGGTGGCTATCCCTCCAACCTCCCTGCTTAAAATGTGGTTCACAGACCAACTGAATGGCTGTGGTCTGGGTTTTGTGAGAAATATGGAGTCTTCAGCTCCATCAACAGTGCACTGACCCAGAATCGGTCATGAGATCTCCAGGGACCCTTCATTTTGTCTACCCGGTTAAAGCTAGTTGCCGCCTCATTCTGAGGACAGAAGAGGGAAGGGCAGACGTGGACTCACGGTGTATATGTCTAACTGTTGCTTGGCGTGACATCTCACCTGTCCTCAAGGGCACTCTGCAAAGGTCAGAGCATGAGGCAGGAATACGGGGCTGGGAGAACCAGCTGAAAGAGTGCACAGCTGAGTGCCGTTGAGGCTGTGTTTTCCTTACACTTCTTTCTGCTTGCCTTTTTTTTTTTTTGTCTACCTAAGAGCACAATAGTAGCTAAAAGATGGAGGAAGAATAGCCCTCTGGATGAGGGACATACAGTAAGTAGATTTCTCTCTGCAGATGAAACCTGTACTAATCATTGGGTTCCTGCCCTCATTGCAAGCCAAGACTTATTGCATACCGAATGTGGAGACCGCACAAACATGGGTTTCCTCCCAGTCTTCCTTCCTCCTTCCACCTTCCCTTCTCTTTCGGTGTTAGAAGATAAAATGTCCATACACAGGTAGGGTGGTCAGTCTAACAAAGTTCGCAGTGGCCTCCTCTGAGTGTGGTCGCATCAGCTCCCAGCCCGTTTTGTCTGCATATCATCCTATTCTTTTCTTCTCTTGGAGACGTGTGTGGACTTTGTTGCAAGTGTGGGTAGTGGAAGGTGGTGTCCACTGCTTTTAGTTTGCAAAGGAAGGCTCCAGAGCCTTGGCTTGTCAAGGCTCTGTACATTTGTCATGCAATGCCTGCAAGAATTCTAGAGAACACTTCATTGGGGCTGTACATGCACTGTTCAATGGACCACGATCACCACACTGTCGGTCTCCTGTCTTTGTGTGTCTGTGTATGTTTGCATGTGCACATGTGTGTGTGAGTGTAAACGGATACTCTGCTTTTATTTCCCGGCCACCCAGACCCGAATAATCACACAGAAGCTATATTAATTACAATATTGCTTGGCCAATGGCTCAGGCATATTCCTAGCTAGCACTTACATCTTAAAATAACCCATTTCTGTTAATCTGTATATCGCCGTGAGGCTGTGGCTTACCAATAATGTCCTGTCATCTTTTTCCTTGGGCAGCTATATGGTGTCTCCTTGACTTCACCTTCTCTCTCTCTTTCTTTCTTTCTCTCTCTCTCTCTCTCTCTCTCTCTCTCTCTCTCTCTCTGTATGCATGCGTGCGTGAGTGTACTCATTCACATGTGGGTGTGTAAATTAAACACAGGCGTTCATGCTTGTGCAACAGTTTACAGACTGGTCCCCCAGACCCCATCTCACATTTTTAACCCTTCATGTGGTAGAAAACAAACAGAACTTCCAGAATTGCTGCCAGGTGAACACTGTGATAACGACCACAGGGGTGAGGAACCAGGGTGGGTCCCTGCATCCCCCACCTTCCTCCATCGGTCCCCCCAAATCACTGACGGTCAGCATCAAACTCTTGGTGGCCCATGTCCTTGCCTGTTCATCCGAGCACTTGGAGGGTGTTGCTGTGTCGCTGCCTGCTGGTGAGGGTTGCTAGTCTGATGGTTCTCATTCAAAGCTTAGCCTTATCTTCCAAGGTTTGAGCTGCCTCTCCGCCCTGTGCTTTGCTGCTTTTCAAAGTGCGGTTCTACTGAGGCGATGGAGACAGCAGGCCAGTTTATTCTGTGGAGTAGTTTTCTAAGGGCTAAACTGGTCTAAGGCGAGAGGACACGCCAGCTTTGGAGAAGGAGTAGTCTCAATTATTTTATAAAAATAAATCGAACTGTTTTGAAATATGACAGTCAGGGAGATCAGACTTCATTAACTCACACCCAAGCCAATATTTATTTATTATGTATGTATGTATGTATGTATGTATGTATGTATGTATTTATGAGGCAGAACCTCTGTACCTGGTTCTAGCTGTCCTGGGTCTCACCATGTAGCCCTGGCTGGCCTTCAGTTCACAGAGATCCACCCGGCTCTATTTCCTGAGTGCTGAGATTAAAGGTATGCACCACCCTGCCCCATTGCTTAGCCAATATTGGAGTAAAAAAAGTTTTAAATAGGGAAAAATTAACTTAAACTTGATAATAAATTTAATTTAAAAGTATGTAAAAATTTGACTGGGTCAGCACTCTGCCAAATTTATGCTAATTTGACTGTTTCCTTGCGTGAGTTATTTGAGCATATGGACTGTGTGTTCTCTACCAGTTCCTGCTGTCTGGATGGTCTAGACCTGCGAATCCAGCCTTCTTTATCCATGCTGGCCCACAGGTGCTCGCCTTGCTCCATCATGCCCTTGATGGCCCTTCTTCAACCTTCTGTGCTGTGGCCGTCACTTCCTTCGCTGCTCAGCTCTCAGCCACTTCTGCCTCAGCGTCCAGTGGTGGCCCTGGCTGGCATGGGGCGGGGGGGCGGGGGGGGGAGGAACATCAGAAGCTGAGGTCTGTGCATCTTCATTCAGTCCCTGGCTTTGTTTAGGCAATGTCTTTGTGAACTGTATCTGGGACACCTACCACAGCTAGGAGATGAGGTTACCTTTCACTTGCTTTTTCATGTGTCCTCAGACTGGCCCGGGAGCCCTGAGGCTTGGGTCCACAGTTACAAGACCTTTAAAGGCAGTTTTCCATGGGGCTCAGAGTCTCTGCTGTGTTTCTTAAAGGTTATCTTTAGCTCAGATTCTACTTATTTATTTATTTATTTATTATTTATTTATTTATTTGTGTGTGTGTGTGTGTTATGTGTGTATTATGTGTGCGTGCACTTTGAGGACAACTTGGAGGAGTTGTCCCCTTCCACGTGAGTCCCAGGGATTAAACTCAGGTTGTCAGGCTTGGCCGCAGGTGCCTTTGCTTGCTGAGCCATCTTGCTGACCCAGGCTGGACGTCAATGATTAACCAACCACCTCAGTGTGACTTTCTCTTGTATGAGAAGCCCCACAACAGGAGGGGTCTGGGTTTGTAGCTAATGAGCTTCATAGATGTTTTCCTGCAGCTTGAAATTTGAGGGCTCCATCTGAGTGATTGAGAGTGTGGCCACAAAGTAGAAGAAGGAAGATTTCAAAACAGGCCTTTTCAGCTGGGCAGTGGCCTTTAATCCCAGCCCTCGGGAGGCAGAGGCTCGTGGGTCTCTGTGAGTTCGAGGCCAGCCTGGTCTACAAAGCATTCCAAGACAGCCGGAGCTGTTAAACAGAAACCCCGTCTCAAAAAACAAAAGCAAACAAACGAACAACCCCCCTACCCCTCAAAAAACAAAAACAAAACAATAACCACAAAAATGCACAACACAAAACAAACTCAAACCCCAAATCTGCCTTTTCCCCACTGTGCTGGGGGCAGAAGTGCTCACGGACAGGCTGGGCTGGTGGGTACCAACACTCACATTGAGACCTGCGGTTTCATACTTAACTGCCATGCGTACAGAGAAGCCATGAGGGGCAGAGGTCGTCGGAACAGGGGAGACTGAAGGAGAGTTGATGTATTGGCTAGCAGAAGCCGAGACTCAGAAGATGCCAGTTCCCAGAGTCAGAACATCACATGGTTGTGTGCTTCAAGCCTGTCTTCCCCTCAGAACTCCACTGTAAGATTGGGGCCCCAAAGCCACCAAGTGTCTGATTCACTGACTATAAACTCAAGACCTCCTGTGACCCGTTTGGGTTCAATAAGAGTCTCCCTGGACTCAGGGACGGGCTATACACACCACTATGGTTTTTCTAAGTTGGAATCAGTCAATGGGAGAATCCCAGAGGGCAGGGTCTGGGAAGATCCCAGATACAAAGTTTTCTGGTCCTATCCCGTGGGGTTGGGACACGCCACTTTCTGGACATGATAATTACTGGCACATTGGCGTATAATGATACCCTGGATGCTGCCAACCGAGAAAGCTCATAAAAGCTTCACTGTCTTGGGGTTTCATTCTGCGGGCATGGTTGATATGTGTGTGGGTCACGAGATCCATCTCAGCCCCACAGGCTGGGCTGACAGCACTCGGCAGAGCCCACGCCTGCCCTTATGTGATTGTTCTCTTCGGGACAGCTTCCATCTTTAGCCACTGCCGTGTAAACTTTCCAGGGGACCCACTGTGAGTCACCTTGTTAGCATAAACCATGGGCTCTGTGACCTGGGAAATTCCCCAGCCTTAGAGAAACCAGGGTTAAAGGCCAGCCAAAGTCTTCGTTACATAACTTCCTTTCCATCCACTCCTACTGTTTCTCTAGCCCCTCGGATTTGACCTTTCAAACCCTCTCCACCTACTTGGAGAATGTTCTAGAGGCAGAATGGGAAAGCTAGGAGCACAGCCTGGAAAAGCCAGAGTCCCGGAGGCGAATGCTGCCTCAGAGCCCCTGGCCAAAGGGTGAATGCTGCATCTCCTGGTGAAGAAGGTACCCGGCTGGACCCTCAGTCCCCACTGTGTGGATTAGAAGCTGCAGTGCATCACACACGAGCTGTTTGGCCCTGGGCAAACCACTTCATCTTCTGTGTGCCACCTGTCTCCTTCATGGAGATGTAAATAATGGGGTTCTGGCCAGTTTCCTGAGGTTGTCATATCAAGTGACCACACACTTGATGGTTTAAAACCACAGAGATTCTACGCAGCTCTGGAGACCAGGAATCTACACTCTAGGCGTAGGCAACAGGCCTTGCTCTCTCTGGAGACCCCAGGGAGAATTTTCCTGAGCGGTCTTTGCATCTTCTGGTACCAGTGATTGCTGGCTTGTGGCCGCACCACTGCGGTCTCCGGTCTCCACATCCGTGTTGCTCTCTTTCCTATGTATGTATACACCTGAGCCCCTCCCCCACCCATGCCAACATGTTTGCTGTGCCTGGTATTTCTGTGAATGCTACCTAAGTTCCCCTTGCCTCCAGGAATGGAGGGGGTTTTCTGCAGAGCAAGGCCAGAGGTCACAGGGGTCCCGAAGGAGCTGGGACTTGAAGCAGGTGTTGTGCAGGTGGAAAGGAAGCCACCTACACTCACATTCGTTGCAGGTGGGCATGCCGAAACCGCTGCTTTGAAAGATAGTCTGGCGTTTTCTTTAAAAAAGGGAACATGTTTTACCCGAATGAGTTTAAAACCCTGCATGTCAGCATGTATAGCAGCTTTTTTCATGACTGCCAAACCTGGGAGCCACCAGGATGTTAGCTGGTGAATGGACATACAGACTGCTAGATCCAGAGTTGTATGAACAGTCAGGAATGGCTCAAGACAAAAGGCCGGGAGCTACGGAGTCTAAATGTGTGCTAGTAGTGGACAAAGCCGTTTGGAAAAGGTGGGTGATCGTTCAGGGTAGGGAGTAAAGGAGAGATGAAAAGTCTGAACAGAAAGGACGTTGAGGTTGGGGAAAATGACTTTGTCACTTGACAGCGGTGGATACACATGGGTACACCTCAGAATGTTCAGCATCCTGAAGTCAGTCACGAAGGCTGCACCATGCGGCTGTGCTGATGCTGGGTGTCCGTGGTAGCAGGGAAAACGCTCTGGAGAACTCTGAAGGTGTTGAGACTTGAGAGTGGGCAAGGCTGTGTCTGTTCTCTCTTGTTGCTCAGTTCTTGCTGTGAACCACAGAGCATTCAAAAACATCACTCTCACCAAGGTTTTAACCAAAGACAAAGGAAAGGGTAGAAGCCCAGTGGGTGGGGATAGAGGCAGGCATATCAAGGCTTGTTATTGGCACAAGTTGGCAACCAGATTGGCTGTGAGGCTGGGAACCTGCTGTGACTAGAAAAGCCGGTTGGGGCTACTGCAAAGACACATCACCTTAGCCTGGATGCCTAGCTGTTTATTTCCCATGGAGTGATGTACTTGAGCCTGCAGTAGGGGTCTTCTTAATTTAGACACATGTGAGTGACATGTTTGCATGCTTGTGACCCAACCCCCACAACCCAAGAAAGCATATTCTTCTCTGTGCATTTTGGTGCACAAATCCCAAAGAATGGCATCAAATACTCAACATTGTTGAGCAGAGTGTTCCCTTCCCTCCCTCCCTCCCTCCCTCCCTCCCTCCCTCCCTCCCTCCCTCCCTCCCTCCCTCCCTCCCTCCCTCACTATCCCTCACAGCTCTTTGAGCTTGGAAGCAAGAGCTACGTCACATCTTATGGGAGGTCAGGTTTGAACATTTGGAGGAAATAGTTTGGTTCAAACAGGCGGTGCTAGCCAGGATCTCACAGTTGGGATCCTAGTGACAGTTTAGTCTTGTCCTGCCACATTAGTGACCCAGATGAGCTGGTGAGAGTAGATTGCCACCCGCTTCTCAGATGACCCTCTCTTTGGTAATTCGAAGGTGCCTTGCTCTGTTGTCCATTCCCAGTCATGGAACTCAGGTAGCCAGACTGGGGCCATGTGATTCTTCATTTTACTTTGTGAGGTGTTCTTTTGAAGAAGGTAGGGACATTTGTCTATGTGTCCCTTCATAGTGCAGGTTCTTGGAGCTGGTTATTTTGGGGATGATAAGATGAGGAAGCCTTGGAAGCCTGAACAGCGTGAATTCCCTCTTGTGAGGAAAGGGAATAATTTGAACCGGGATCGCCCTGAAGCCCCTGGAGAGGACACATGTCTTTACGCCTTTCCCAGCCACCTCCAAGTGAGCATCTTTGGGTACCGCACGCCCCTACCATGATGCACTGCCTCATCACAAATCAACTGAGCCAGCCAACCTTGTACTAAAGCTTACAGCATGTGAGGGTTCATGGGGAGTGGGGCTATAGACGGAGTGGAGGGTTCTGGACACCAGGGACGGAAACGGAACTTGTTTATTTCAACACACACCAGGCAAGAGGCCACCTGGAAGTAGGAGAATTTAGGGCTTTGTTTGCTTTGAGACAGGGTAGCCCAGGTTGGACTTGAACAAGCTACGCCCAAGATGACCTTGAATGTCGCATCCTTTTGCCACCACCTCCCTAGGGCTGGGCTTTCTGGCATGCCCCACCACACCCCTCAACAGAGGGTTTGGGGAACAATGTCAACTTGGTAGATGTCTCATCTGTGTGTTTAGTGTGGTTTGGGCTTGGAACCGGCCTACAGAGGCGGAGTGGTGATCCACCCTGAGATAGCACAGCCTGTCCTCGCTGTCCCTCCACACAGTGGATGGTGAGATCTGCGCCGAGCGAAGACCGAACAGCAGTTGCTAGCAGAGTGGGGAGGGCTGGAGGGCATCGTGTGTGCTGGACTCTCCAAGCCAGGCTGCCGGGAACCTGGTGATGAGGGAGCCCTGGCAAACTTGGGGGGATTTTGTTGGGTTATATTGTTGCTTACTGGGTGGGCAGATGCAGTCAGAGCCAACTAACCGGCATGCCAGAGGAGAAGCTGATGTTAGCGATTAGCCTCAGCTCCCCCTTGGTAGCATTTAGTCACGGACCAACTGGAAACCAAATTCCTCATGTCACCTTCTTCCCGAGAACCTCCTGTCCATTCCAGGCCGAGAGCCACCTCCTCGGGACACCTCTCCTGTGCAGTCTCTGTCTCGGTTGCTCTGCTCCACACCACAGACTGAGAATGGGTTCTGAGGTGGAAATAAATCAGAACTAAGGACTTGCAGAGTCTTCGTTCATGTGTTGGGCCAAGCTGTGCCTTCCGGCACTTACACGCTTTGAAGGAAAGCATTGTTCTAAAACGCTGAACTGTGATAGCCTCTCAGATGTGTTCCCTGAGTGGGAAATTTAAGTTAAGGGTTTAGGGAAGGATGTGAATCCCAGGCGGTCAGTGTGGCAGTTCCGCAGGTCGATGTGCCAGGTTTGCAGGTGGCTTGGACATGTGATTTTCGAGACAGTTGGATGGCTCTGGGCAGCTGGAAACATGTGACATCTGTTAACTAAAGGAGAAGAGGCCATGTGACGGGCAGGATTTCAAAGGGAAGGCTACCATTTTGGGGGGGGGACATTTTAAAATTTGAGGTCCTTATCAGATGTACAGGAGGGCATGTGGAATAAGCAGTTGCTTGTGTGAGTCAGGTGTTTTATTTATTTATTTTTAACACCATTATGTCCATTGCAGGAAGTCACGTGTAGAAATATTAAAACTGCAATAATTGAGAGGAAAACAGTATTCTGAGAACTGAGCTCATGCTTGCAGAGGTAAAACATGATTTAAGCCTGTTAATAGAACCTAGTTTCTACCCAGGTAAGACCATGTGGGGTATGGAGAGCAAAGGGGGTCTCCTCAGACATTTCCCCAGAAACACAGGAACTGAGGGATCAGATGAGCAAAAGGCCACAGAGCTGCATTAGGATTGAAGGATGTTAGGTCAGGAGTCAGGGTTTAGGGTTATGTAAGTTTCTGTTACTGGAACACATGGCTGGAGATAACCAGCATGCAAAGAGAAAGGGGCTTAGTTCAGATCACTGCCCTTTTTCTGGAGAGGCAGCTTCTGCCTCCCTCTCTTCTCTTCTCCCTTCCCTTCCCCCTTCTCTTTTTCTCTCTCCTGTCCCTCCCTTCATAACCCCTTACTCTATGCCATTCCCAATACCCACTAAATAAACTATTCTCAAGCTCTCTCTGCATGGCGTATCTGTCTCTCACCCACCATGACCTTGAGCCCTCCACTGCCACCCCTGTGGGGTGGGACCAACCTCGGGTCACACTGTTTTGTTTATGATAACTGTTTGGTTGGAAGCGTCACCCCAGACCCTGGCATCCACATACCCAGAGTCTGGAATGTTTGGGTTAAGGCCACACCACAGCCCTTGGCATCCATATATCCAAAAAGTCTGGAATGTTCTGGTGAAAGTTTCATCCTAAGCTCCCTCCCCTGGGAGTTGCCTCAGTCCAGACTCCACTCCGAGAAAGCCCGCCAAACAATGACCCCTCCCAGAGATGCTCAAGACCACTCCTGCAGGGTATTTAAATTGTACCCTGGAGTACAAACACTAGGTTTTCCGGTCTTCCTTCCCTGTCTCCTACATTAAACCTGAACTTTTTCTAGCTTGGTTTAATTTGGTCTGATTTGGATTATTGTGTCGGCGGAGAGGCTTATTGAGGTGCAGAAACTTTCCACCAGCAGTCTCTCAAATCATTAGAATGTCTCTGTGTGTACACAGAGTGTGTGTGTCTGTGTGAGTGTGTGTGAGTGTGTATATTTGGGTATGTGTCTGTGTGTGTCTGTGTGTGTGTGTCTGTGTATGTGTCTGTGTGAGTGTGTGTGTCTCTGTGTATGAGTGTGTCTGTGTGAGCGTATGTCTGTCTGTATGAGTGTGTGTGTCTATCTGTGTGTGTGTCTCTGCGAGTGTGTGTCTCTGTGTGTGTCTGTGTTTCTGTGTGTGTGTCTGTGTGTGTCTATATATGAGTGTGTATATCTCTGTATCTGTGTGAGTGTGTGTGCCTATATGTATGAGTATGTGTCTCTATGTATGAGTATGTGTCTTTGTGTATCTGTGTGTGTATGTGTGTGTCTGTGTGTGTGTCTCTCTGTGTATGAATGTGTGTATGTCTTTGTGTATGAGTGTGTGTATCTGTGTGTCTCTGTGTATGAATGTGTCTGTCTGTCTGTGTGTCTATGTCTCTGTGTATGAGTGTGTCTGTGTGTGTATGCTTGTACATGTGTACCACAGCATGTGTGTAGAGGGCAGCTTTGTGACGTCACTGAGGAAGGTCGGGGCAGGGACTCCAGCAGGAGCGTGAGGGTGAGCCCACGAAGAAACCCTTGCTGCTTCACACATAGGCTGATGCCTCACGCACAGGCTCATGTCAGGAACGGCTGGACCCTCCTACCTTCATTTTACCTCAGGACAGTCCCCTCACAGTCCAGTCTGATCTGGGCCATCAACTGAGGCTCCCTTCTCAAGTCACTGTAGGGTGACTCGAGCTGGGAGTTAAAGCTAGCTAGGACTCCCCATGTCCCATCGTGTTTGCGTGCATTAGTTCTTAGCTTCTCTTGGCAATTTTCTTTTCCTGTGCGGGGAAGAGGGTATACTGAGGATTGATTTTAGGGACCAGTGCACTCTACTACTGGACGACACCCCCAGTCTCTTACCGGAGTTTTCTAACTGTATTGTGTGGTCTGTGTAGGAGCTTTCCTCTTCTGCCTCAGTGAGGACTCTAGATTCTTTTGTTGTTCAGTGGTTACAATGCACTACCAATCTTCCTGATTTTGATTCCCAATCCTTCCCAGATTTGTCCAGTGGGACACTTCTGTCTAGCTCTTCTGTTCTTGATCCTATCTTCATGGTTCCTTGAGCGTCTCCCTATATTGCAGTACAAGAAGGTACGGTCCACCTAGCACCTTTTCTGCCCCGGTAATCAGCCGTTTTTAAGGCACCATTGTCTCTATAAGGGAGATGCCATTAAGAAGTGTCAGAGTGCTCTCATTGATTGGGGCATCACCACCTCTAGGGTCTCCCAGTGTGTAAGCATGCATGTGTGCACACACACGTGTGTATGGTGTGAATTAGTACAGATTTGACTTCTCTCTGCCTTCGTATGTTTAAAATCTGGAGGCTGACAAATTGTCCAGAGGTGGGCGACTTCTTCAACACAAAGGTGTAGTTCTGAGGATGTCATCCTTCTAACTCTTTAACAGGTGGCTCAACCCCTTGTTTAAAACTGGTCACTCGCGGAGGTTGGAGGAAGATGACATGTTCTCAGTGCTTCCAGAAGATCGCTCCAAGCACCTCGGAGAGGAACTGCAAGGGTAAGGGGTGTGAAACAGAGAAGGGGAGGGAAGGAGAACCCGGCCTGTGCGGCTTGCAGCTTGCAGTAGGGTTGGCCTTCTCGGGTCCCTTGCTTTTTGCTGCAGGCCTTGCTGTGGCTTCATTCTCCCAATATGGTGCGCTTCCTCTCTGGCTGGCCTGACTTAGTGACCTGGGAATGAAAACCTGTGTTGGTAGGCATGAGGGGAGCCTGCTCTACAGGTTGTCCATGCCTGAGATCTGTCTCTGGGTGAGGTTTACACCAGAGTGACTGCCTGCCTTCTCTGGCTACCAAGATTGCTGTTGTCCAGCAAAGCTCGGCAGTAACTTGTTCCCTGAGATGTTCCCCCTTGAGGCCCATTTTTCTGGTGCAGCAAAGTCTGCCTCACACATCTTTCTGGGTCCCCCGGGACAATTAGCTGGTGTTTGTGCCGCATCTCAGAATAACCCCGTCATAAACACTTCTCTATCCTGCCTCCTCCCCGTTTTGCGCAATGACCGTGCACACCGTTCTTGACTCAGCTTCTGTCTTTTCTCAGGTACTGGGATAAAGAAGTCCTGAGAGCCAAGAAGGATGCACGGAAGCCTTCCTTAACCAAGGCGATCATAAAATGTTACTGGAAATCTTACCTGGTTTTGGGAATTTTTACGTTAATTGAGGTAAATGTTTGCTCTAACCTGGCCCCTGTTCCTGAGTGGGTGGACCAGGAGACACACTCACTGTTGGTCTTCGTGGATGGCAGTGGGAACCAGCAGGGAGGAGAGGCCAGATGAGCTTTGGAATGTGTTGAGCTCAGGGAAGAAGAGTGATGAAGTCCGTTAGTTGTGTGTCTTTGGAGTGTGTTGAGCTCAGGGAAGAAGAATGATGAATTCCTTAGCTGTGTGTCTTTAGAGCGGGCCGTGATGCTTAAGCGGCTGATGCTGACGGATGTCACTGTTTCTTTGAGTAATTACAGCCAAGTGCTATGGCTCAGCAGTTAGGAGCACTCACTGCTCTCGCAGAGGTCTGGGGTTCGGTTCCCAGCACCCACATAGTAGCTCAGGACCACTCCCAAGTCTAGTCCAGCGGGATCCTGTAATCCTGTACCATCTTCTCACTTCCCTGGACTCCAGCCTGCGCTCAGTGCACATACACCGCACTTAGGGACACACACATCCACACAAGTAAGCACATCTCTCACAAGGCCTAAGGTCCAGTGCCACAGGAAGCCACAGTGTCCTGTGGTGCACAGCGCATGCCGGCGTTCTGTCAGTGTGGGAGATCCAGAGGCATCTTTGATCATGCTTGAGGAGACATGTCCTGTGGTTTGGAGGAAGTGCACTTGGGCCGGAGCCCGGAATAACCAGTGCTCAACAAGTCATTGTTAACCTCCCTGTGCCAAATTCGATAAATGCTTCCCGAGAAGGGTACTGTTAACTTTCCCCTCCCAGGTAAATAAGACTTGGTGCCATGTGCCTGGGCACCTAGAGCTGTACCCGCTCTGGGCCATGGTCCAGCTTGAACTCTAGTGGCTTTCTGTGCTGTTCACTCTAGTTGGCTGGTCTTGCCTCGGAAGAGATTGCTGGTCTAAAGTTGAGTTTTGATAGCCTGGCGTACAGAGTGGAAACCGGTGGTTGTGTGCGCTGATCAGCCGAAGGTGGAAAGCTATGAGAGACCCTTCGGGGTTGTCCAGTAAGATCATCTTCTGCTGGGGGGCAGGGCCTGTGCTGGTCAGTGGCTTACTGGAGGGGGATCCTGAAAATTTGGCTGTGTGGCTTGTCCCTTTGTGTTTTTATTTATGTATGTGTGTGTTTATGCCACATGTATTGGGATGTCTGACGAGGCCAGAAGAGGTCTGACCCCCTAAAGGTAGAGGTTCAAGGCTGTTGTGAGCCTCCACCTCCTGACCTGAGTGCTGGCAGTTCAGAAATAAAAAAAGGTTTTTAAAATAATGCTGCCACCAGGAACCATGTATGAATCCTTTATCCATGATGTTAATTTTATTCCTTTAAGGACTTTTGGTGAGGTGGGAGGTATTCTTATTATCAACAACTCCCCAAGTGCTGAGTTCTCAGTATCCTGTACCCGGGGCCACCCTAAAACATAAATGACAGCTAGCTGAGTTTCTGTTTCAGGCACTCTGAGATGAGCCCAAATCTTCTAGACTGGGGCTGGTCTAAGGTCATGAACTTTGCCCCTAACTCCTCAAGTCTGTTGCTTGACCTTAGCCTAGGGAGGATGGTGTCAGGATGGCCTTGGAGCCTTGGTGGCACCTGTGTTTGTCCACAGTGTCTCCTGGGGCCGGAAAGTCCCATGCAGTACTGGACAGGGGCTGACACTGGCGGGTCAGTGTGTCCAGTGTGTCCAGGTGGACCTGAAGTCCTGCAGCAGAAGTTGGGCTGCCTCTGGGTGGCACCGCTTTCCCTGCTGTGACCACTGCTGTGATAACTAAGCAGCCGTTCCAATGCTGTGACATCTGGGGAGCTATGAGTCTTTTGTGTTCAGCTGGGAAAACATTTGGGATTTCTTCTTCTTCTTCTTCTTCTTCTTCTTCTTCTTCTTCTTCTTCTTCTTCTTCTTCTTCTTCTTCTTCTTCTTCTTCTTCTTCTTCTCCTTCTCCTTCTCCTTCTCCTTCTCCTTCTCCTCCTCCTCCTCCTCCTCCTCCTCCTCCTCCTCCTCCTCCTCCTCCTCCTCCTCCTCCTCCTCCTCCTCCTCTTCTCCTTCTCTTCCCCCTTCTCCTCCTCTTCCTTCTTTTCAGTCAGCCAAAAAAAAAAAAAAAAGAATGTAATCTAACACAAATACTTTTGTTTTTCATGGATTTCTTCTTTATTTTGAGACAGTTTTTTTTCCTCTGTGTAACAGTTCTGACTGTCCTGGAACTAGCTCTTGTAGATCACGTCACTCCAGGCCTGAGTTTTGAGGTGTGAGGTTTCTTGGCTGTGGGAGAATGAAGCTGGAGACATCATGGGAGCCTCGGCAGACTCTCCTGCTTGTACCTGTTATAGGCAAGGCATGGTAGGGGTTGGATAAGTCTTGTTCTCTTGACCTTTGGCAAGAAGGGCAATGGTAGACCGCCAGCTTCACCTGCTGACTTGACCTTTGGCCAAGACTTTTTAGAGTTTACTTTTATTTTATTTGTGTGAGTGTTTTGTGTGTGTGTGTGTATCTATTTATATGCACCACACGCATGTAGTGCCCACAGAGGCCAGAAGAAGGCATTGGATCCTGGAGATGGTATTGGGGACTGTTGTAAATGTGGGCAAGCCTTTTACTTGACTATCTGTGCTACAGGTAGAGGCTGTAGGGACTCATGGAGTCTGAGGCAACCCAAGGTCAGTTCTGTGCATTTACTCATGGCTGATCCCCGGGAGGTGCCCTGTCCCTTTGCTCTTCCCAGTTCTTTCTTCTGAGTGCCCCTCACCGTCAGCTCATCTGAGGAGGCCGAGTGGGTACCAAGGGGAAGATGGCGCAGACCAGGACGGGTGGAGTGAGCCTTGAATGAAGCCGGCGTGGTTGGTTGTTTTTGCACTGTGGGCTCTTGTGCAGTCTGCATCAGCTTACTGACGTTCACAGTGATGACCCTGAGTGAGAAACAAGGGGCTTATAAATGTTTCCGTTAAAAAGTCAGAGGACCATTTGCTGCCCTGGGAGAAGATCGTATTTGTAATGGTTGGGAACAAATATCTGGAGCTAAAACACTGTCTTCAAGTGGGGTTCTTCATGCAGCTTCCAGGGAAACTCGACTTTCATAAACAACCCCAGTCGAGTCACTTACTCTGCCGTGGCTGTCTGTAAGCCGCGGGGTTCCAGAGCCATCTGTGCACGCTAATGTCCTAGCCACCAGCCACTGTGCTTGTTCATGCCTTTTAATCTAACTTAGTTTTAAAGCGTTTCATGCAGAGGACTGAACCCCAGAGCTCTGAGCGTGCCAGGCTCTTCCCATGACCTAAAGAAAGCAGTCAGAGCTCACACCCACTGTGGGATCGTCTGGTCATCTCCAGGATGCTTCTGAGGGAGACAGGGCAAATTTCCTCAGTTGTAGGTGGGGGCACAGAAGAGGTTATAATACACGGCACACGTGGGACTCACAAGCGGCAGACCTGGCTTTTATAGCAAAATGTGTGATTTTTAGATGTTCTGTTCCCCTTCCCCGTACTCCCCTGTGCGGACTCCTTGTCGGGGGACAATAGGAGGAGGAAAATTTGTTAGTCCCCCCCTCTGGTAATTCTTCTCAGCTGCTTGACATCTAGGACCAAGCTGGGGGGGGGGGGGGCATTTTCTTTCATAGAATCTTAAGGACATTCTAGAAACACTAAACTCGACCAGAATCAGAAGCCTCTGTTTGCCCGTAAGCCACACTTGAGTAATCTGTCAACTATGTCGAGATGCGAGTCATCCAGAGTCCGCCTCACTCCACTTTGAAGCTGTCCCCACGTATCACACCATTTATCTGGGAAATGTTTCCGTTTGTACCTTTAACAGTTGGGCTTTCGGCTGCAGGATTATCGTGCCGTTGTTCACAGACACATTAACTACAGCTTTAATATCATCAGCGTGTCTTGCCAAGGCTCATTTTCCTCTCTTGTTTTTTTTTTTAAGCCTACGTTTTATCGATTAATTTGATTACTGTGTGGGTAACTAGTGCGTTTGGTCTCAATTGTTCTTCCGGCCTCACCATCTTGAATAGTCGAGATGATCAGTAGTGTATCTGGCATCTAGTCATCCATCCATCCATCCATCCATCCATCCATCCATCCATCCATCAACATATCGTTTCTTGTAATTACGTATAATGCACATGTCTGAATGTGGGTTCGTGCACATGAGTACAGAGCCAACAGACATCAGGAGAGGGCATAGGAGTTATAGATGGCTGTGAACTTCCCAGCTTGGGTGCTGGACTTGAACGCAGCCCTTCTACAAGTGCAGTATGTGCTCTTAACTGGCAGTTCTGCCGCACCGTTTTCCCTGTGCTTTGGACTTTGGTCCAGTGAGATGCATCCTGTTGACTGAGATGGCTTTGGGTTTTTTTGTCTCCCCATCTGTCCTTCCCTCTGCAGGTATCTTCGCTGTCAGTATTTTTATAATTGAAAACACTGAACTGCTTGTTGAGCAGGCGTTCCCACAGTCTGGGTTGGCGCGATGGCGTTCCCCTCCCGAGTCTCTGAATGTGTTCTCTTGGCAGCAGGAGTTATTGATAAGCTGTGGAGTCCCTGGCTCTTCCCCACTTTGCAGTGCCCTCTGCCATCACTCCGAGGATCCTAGCGTGTGCTTGCTGGTTTCCCCTGTGTGATGTCGGGGATGCTTGTGGTTAAGGGGAGATGGCTGTAACATGGTGACGTGGCCATTATTTCCCCACTTGTTTGTTAGCTGTGATCTCCCCACAACGGTTAGGTCTGCTCTGCTTAGTCTTTTGGTTACCCTGAGGTGTAGTATATATAGAAAACTCAAGAGAGTGTCTTACTTCTTTTCTTCTAAAATTAGTTTTCAAACTGTGAGTGGTCCTTTGACCTTCCCTGCTGGGGCTAAGGAGCTTTTTGTTGGCCCAGGAAAGAGATAATCTTTAAAGAAGGCTGCTTTTGTCTTCTCTGCTGTGTTCCCATTCTCCTTTAAGAGATGATTGTATTTTAGTTAAGCCCTTTAAAATACTTGTGCATGCGTGTGTGTGTAGGTCAAAGAACAACTGAGTCACTTCTCTCCTTCCACTGTGGGTTCCAGGGATCAAACTCAGGTCACCGTGCTTGCGTGGCAAGCCAATGAGCCGTCTCTTCTGCTGGAAGTCACTTTAAAAGCCAGTTATGAATCATCTTTCCCTTTGAACACAGTGTTTCCCCGAGCTGACTTTCCCCTGCTGTGTTGAGCCGGAGTGCTTTTGTTTAGTGGTTTGAAGCCTACGTCTAGGTTCTGGGTTCTTGCGTATTCTTCCACACAGCTCTTGCTGTATAGAATCATTCCAGACTGACACCAAAGAAGGACCTGCAATTTCCACACCACATCTCTACCATGCGCTAAGACCAGACACTGGGATGGGGCAGAACAAACAGTAGTGATGTTCACCTGGGACTGCTTTCTGCCTTTGGTAGGGGAGCTCAGGCCCCACACACTTTGTGGAGTCCGAATCTGGGCCTCAATGGATTATGCCCACCACAAATGCTTGCCTCTCCTCTGTGGTCTCCTGGTGCAGTTCAGGGTGGAAGATCCCAATTCCTGCATCTCTGAGATCTTGGTAGTGATGCGTTCCCCAGATCCGCTGCGTACCTCACCGTCTCTGGTCTCTCTCCACTAACCCTTGTCTCCTGTCCGCCCTTTCTGCAGACCGTTGCCCACTGCTTCCCCCACAGCGCATTGCTGCTCGTGGGTTTTAACTCCAGCATCATTTTCTCTCACAGTTTTCTCGCTTCCTCTGCGTGGCTTTCATCACACTGTGAAACCAGGCAGGAAGAGTCTCGGGTCCTCAGGGAGCGTGGGCCCCATCAAACTCTGTAGTAAGTTACTACTCTGCAAAGTACAGTGGTGGAGACCGAGTACCAAATCTCCACTGGGAGGTAGCTGCCTTCAGGGGCTTACAGGCTCACGTGCCGGAGTGTCCAGTCCCAGACCTGCAGCCACTGTGTCTCATAGCTGTGCCTAAGTCTCAACACAAACATGTAAACTTACCTAAAACGTTCACTTTTGTAGGTGTGATTTTATCTTCTTCTGTTTCAGTGGGAGTGGGAGGACTGGGATGCATGACTGTGTGGTTCTAACAGAACTTTGTAAGTGGCAGTGTGGCCCAGAGTCAGGTTGGCTGCTGTCTGACAGAACTTTGGCTGTTGGGGCCTTGAGGGATCTTCTTGCCCTCCGGTAGTACTATGAGATCTCATTTGGGCATTTTGGGGGGAACAAAGGGCAGGGAACTTCTTTGGTAGGGCACGGAATGGATCTAAGATGAAGGTAGGACTATTTTTGAGACAGGCCAGCTGCAAACTCTTTATTTTCCTGCTTCCACCTCTGAATTCCGGGATTATAAGCATGTTATCAATACATACCTGGCTACATTTTCACCTTCCCTTCTAGGTTCCCAGAAAGCCTAATTCGGTTCAGTTAAAAGTGAGAATAGGTATTTTTGTAGTTGTTTCATTGTTTCTTCCTAGGTAAGGGTTGGGGATAGGGAAGGATAGGTTCATGGGAGGAGGTATTGACCGCAAGCTATGTCACTCATTAAGAGGCCATATATATAAAGGGATTATTAGCTGTGGAACACACAGCTCGGGCATGGAGACCTGCCTTCCCTTCGTTACCTCTTTTGATGTATTTGCCAAGTCTTCCGTCAGCTCACTCTCTGTCAGGAGAATTGTGAGGAGGTGACAAAGACTTCATGACTTCGTCCAGAGTATCAGGCAAATTGGGGTGGTATGAGCTGCCCCTGGGCTCCTAGGTGCAGGGCCCAGGTTAGTATGCTGTTGACCCAGCTGTCCCGGCTTGTCCTAGGGTCTAGTTCCCCCATATGAACAACATGGTGCCCTCGATTCCCAGGGAAACCCAAGGGTCATCTTAGGAAATGCTGTATAGCCATTGTAATCATGAGGTCAGGTGCTCTTGAATTAATTCTCTGTCCTTCTTCAAAGATGTTACTGGGGACGGAAGTGACAGGGAGCCTCAGAGTCCATGGAGTCTGAGGGCCTTGATCGTATGCTTTTATTGAGTAACATGTCCTTCTGTATAATACTCAGAACGTCCATGACCTCGTGGAAGGCAGTGTGGTTGTGTGTATGTGTGTGGTGTGTGTGTGCGTGTATGTGTGTGCATGTGTGTGTGTGTATGGTGTGTGTGCGTGCGTGTATGTGCGTGTATGTGTGTGTGGTGTGTGCGCACAGAGTGGGAGGTCAGATTTGGGGTCACAGCCTGTTTGAGAGACCGAGGCATCTCCTGTGAATGTCCTGACCGGGGATTAGTAGTTGGGAAGATGTTTCTGTTATTCTCCTTCTCGTTCCCTGTCCCTTCTCATGGACAGAAAATAGTCATGCGAAGCAAACTCTCAGCTGTTTGCACGTCTGTGTTATCCGAAAGGAAAAGCTGTTCTGAGCCAAGTGTCTGAAAGATTTCCAAGCCTGCCTTTTTGTCCTTGAGGAGGAAGTGGTGTGGGCCCCCGTGTTTACTTTTGGTGACTTTGATTTGCAGGGAGTGTTTGGTTTTCTCTCATGGGGGAGGGTCCATGAGGATTGGCGGGGGGGGGGGGGGGGGATTGTGGGCTAAGGGGTGTGAGCTGCCTGTGAGTCAGGGAACTGTTGTGTAATGAGGGCTCCAGTTCTTCCTTGCTGGTCAGAAGATGGCTTTCCCCAGAGCCTCTCACGTCATTGGTTTAGGCTTTTGGTTTTTGTCTCAGAGAATAGATGCTTATTAATCTTGATTTATAATCAGTGCCTAGTGCTGTAAGGCTGGTAGAAAAACCACGGTTTGCGCCATGTTTAGTTTTCAATCCCAGACTGCCTCAGCAAAGGTGGCAGTAACCCTGGGCACACCTCAGTGTCTAGGGGATAGAGACATATTACACAGTCTCCCTGGGGACTGTGCAGACTGTGGCTTTTCCACATGCCCAGCAGAATCTGGGATGCACTGACTTGCAGAGCCTGCGCTGAGGAAGATTGGAACATTCTCTTTTTGGTCCTATGTTTTCACAAATGTCCTCGCGGAGAAGTCTGGAACAGAAGGAGGTAGCATGCCTATACCTTT
Source organism: Chionomys nivalis (assembly GCF_950005125.1). NCBI lineage: Eukaryota > Metazoa > Chordata > Mammalia > Rodentia > Cricetidae > Chionomys > Chionomys nivalis. The sequence goes on from NC_080097.1 coordinate 5,345,177, forward strand.
TGTGAATGGACCATACTATCTCTTCCTGTTCAGCTGGGTGGGGCATTGAGAGACCACAGGAAGCAAGGCGGACCAAGAGCTGGCATGTCCGTATTTAATCAGATTACTAGCCCTTTTCCTCCTCGGCCACTAATTTTTTTCCTCATTCATTTTTAGCCAGGATTTATTTGGCAGCCTGCCAGGTGTCTTTTAAAGTTGATTCTAGCATGCTGCGCATCCGCCTGGACCAGTCCCACTGTACTAACATGTTTCTGTCTTTGAGCCTGTGGCTCTGACTCCAGGTTAGAATACTGGTTTGCTGTAGTAATAATGGCAGCAGTTTTCTGCCTTAGGTTGGGAGCGAGGGGCATGTGGAAGTAAAGCAGTGTTGAGAAAAATTGGTGGTTTATATTTCTAATGAATGCCTTTTTTTTTCTTTTTTAGGAGACCACCAGAGTAGTCCAGCCCGTACTTTTAGGGAAATTCATCGAGTATTTTGAGAACTATGATCCCAGTGACTCCGTGGCCCTGCATACAGCTTACGGCTACGCCGCGATCCTGTCGGCGTGCACGCTCCTCCTGGCCGTATTGCACCACCTGTACTTTTACCACGTACAGTGCGCTGGGATGAAGCTGAGAGTTGCCATGTGCCACATGATTTACCAGAAGGTAAGTGATGGTGATTTGGCAAAAGATGGGCTTCGCCTGAAGCCTCAGAAGGAAGTCTTCTGTAAATTAGATTTATGTAAATAAACTGGGTGTTGTGGCATGTGTGTGTATTCCCAGTGCCACGGAAGCTGAAGCAGGAAGATCACAAGTTCAAGGCCCTCTCAGACTATCTGATTAGACCCAGTCATAAAACAAACATTTTAAACCACACTAGAGAAGCGTGATGTTTAGATTGGGCTATAAAATTATTATTATTATCATCATCATCATCATCATCATCATCTTCACCACTATTATTCTGCAAACTTTCCCAATAGAACATGGAAGCCTCCTCTTGCTATCAGATGGTGGCTACTTATAATACAAGGCAAGATATTGGGTTTATGGTGAATCTAGGTAAAAGATAAATGCAGAATTGATTTTCAGTGTTTTCATAGATAAATCTCATAACTGTATTTATGAAATGTTCTTTTTTGGTGCTGTTTACTAAATTCTTCACTGATATCTAAATTGTCAGGGAAATGGGGTTCTCAGTGTTAACCCAGGAGAGAAGAGTCTCTGAGAAAGGAAGGTTTGTTTTTACACCAGTTGTTTAATTATGTTAATCTTGTCAAGGAAAAGAGAAATGTAAGCCAAACCCATATTAAATACAGGGCATATCATAGTTGTGTGTCTTGGTATAGCACATTTATTTTAAACTTAAGAACAAGTACTTTTGGAGAAAACTTTAGTTTCCTTGTTGCTTGTTGTTCTGATTTTTAAATGTGTTTTATCTTGCTTCTGCTGAAGTTTAATGATGGGACCTGGTGTGATGTGCTCAGGGCCTTTTGTGTTGGGGAATGCCACATTCTTCCTGGTTTGCCCTGACTAACAGTTAGGAAGCATGTTACTAGGAAACAGCAGCCACCAGAAGTGGGGTGTCAGGGTCTGGAGAACCCTCTCAGTGCCACGTGCCAATCTACCATGCTCTCTTGCTTTCCTGTTTTACATTAAACAAAGACTTCTTTTTTTTTTTTTTTTTTCGGGACAGGGTTTCTCTGTAGCTTTGGTTCCTGTCCTGGCACTAGCTCTTGTAGACCACGCTGGCCTCGAACTCCCAGAGATCCGCCTGCCTCTGCCTCCCGAGTGCTGGGATTAAAGGCGTGCGCCACCACCGCCCGGCAAAGAAAGACATTTTTATATTATGTATTTTATTTTCCCTGCATATATCTACACACACACACACACACACACAAACATACAGACATACACAGATACACACACAGATACACACACAGACACACATACTGATACACACAGATAAACACACAGACACACATATACACAGACACACACACACATACACACACAGACAGTGCATATACACAGACACAGACAGACACACACAGACACAGACCACACACAGACACAGATAGACAGACACACATACACACACCCATGCGTGCTATATGCATAGCACCTCATGCCTGAAGACCTAGGCACTCTGGAGCAATGAGTGTTCTTAATTGCTGAGACATTTCTCTAACTGCTTACTTCATTTTTCAGGGTTGAGGGAAGGGGTTGAGTTGCCATTTGGAGATGATATCAAATGATGGAAATTGCCCCATCGTTAACCTTTTTAATGGTCTATCTGGAACTTGCATGGATTCTCTCCAGCAAATACAAAATACCTCCCACATCTCTTCCTTTGAGCAGTTTTATTAATCTTGGGATTATGTGGCTTGTGGAGGACTGGCATCTTAGGATCTGTTTTAGGCTCTTGCATATACAGTGTTTTCTTTGTGACGTGGAAATGGTAGACATGTCTGTGGGGTGCAGTCAAGGGGTCTTCATCATCGCCATCGTCTGTGGCATCCTCATCTGTCATGCAGGAGAATATGGAAATTTCCCTTCAGATTGTCTAGGTTTGAATCCTCTTAGCTGCCGCACAGTTCTCTCAGTACCTGGGAATTCTCGTTACCACTGTGCTGTGGACACCACAACAGACGAATCAGGTGTAAGGTGCCCGCTCAGGTAACCAGAGCTCTTGCGCAGGTGACTCCACCTGTCTTTCCTCCGATTTCCTCTGCTAACACTTTGGAACTGGCCTTTGGGGAATCTGATCCAGCTTGGTAGATTGGCTTACCTGACCGTAAGTAAATGACTCCCGAAGGTATTAATTTGTTGGTATGGTTATCCCAGAAGTAGCTCTGTGAAGCCCAGAGATTCAGCCTGAAACTCTAGGAGCGTGGGAATGATGAATTTCCTCTGGCCCGCCTTGTGCTGGAGGTGTGCCTGCGGTGAAGCCATAGGGTGCTTCAGCTCACCGGCCTGCTCTGTGGGGCTGAAGCTGTCTGCGGTGAGCATCTGGAAGGCCCTTCTGCAGATGTTTGCGGCACATGCCCAGGCCCCATTGTCAGTTCGTAGTCCCAGGAGATACCAGTTTGGGCAGTATAAATGGAGCGACCATCAAACTCATTGCTGTAGTTTGGTACTGATTGACCTTGTGGGATGGATCTTCTATAAAGATGGCTTTTGTTGGTCTGGAGAGATGGCTTGGTGAATGAAGTGTTTGATATGCAAGCAAGAGAACCAGAATTTAGATCCCAGACCCCATATAAAAGCCAGGTAGCACGGAAGCCTGGCCTGTGTGTAATCTTAGCACTTAGGAGACGGAGACAGGAGAATTCTTGGCAAGTTTGCTAGCTAGACCTGTCAGATTGGTAGCTTTTGGGTTCACCAAGAGGCCATGACTTAGCAAATAAAGCAGAGGACAATTCATGAGGAGCCTGGGGTCACCCTCGCTGGTTTCCACATGTGTGTGCTTAGGTGGCACGCGCGCGCGCGCACACACACACACACACACACACGATGACTTGTCACTTATTGACTGTCATGGCTTTAATAAAGTTGTACTAGCGTTGAAACACTGCACATGCTCACTTGGGGAGTAAGTCGCTGCTACCTCCACCGAGAGACCAGTGTCCTTTCTTTACTAGTTGGCTGGGATGCAGAAGAAGGTGACTTGTCCAGCTTCAGGTGTCCTGGGCTTGGTTCTTTGGCTTCAGTGTGAGAGAGGGCCGTGTTGAATGAAGATGGCTCTGCCAGTCAAGGTGTGAATGAGCGGAAGGCAGCTAGAGCCCTCCTTCCTTAGAGCCTTGTAGGCCTGGGTCTCTCTCTCTCTCTCTCTCTCTCTCTCTCTCTCTCTCTCTCTCTCTCTCTCTCTCTCTCTCTCATCTTGGCTCAGGGTCTTTATGGGATTTAACTTAGCAAAGAACTGAAAGTCCACACTTTGAACATCTAGGATGATGGCCTCATCACTGACGTTCTGCTTTTTATTATAAAATATACAAGGCACAGAAAGTTTCTCCCCTCAGATCTCTGGCCCAGTCTGTGGGTGGGTTTCCTGATTTTGTGTCCAGTTTGCAGAACCAGGGCCAGTACCCTGTTGGGACTGATTTCTGAGGAACTGACTTTTAGATGGTGAATTTTCTCCCAATACCACGCCAAGCTAAGGCTGTTGATTGCGGAGTTTGTTGCTCCTGGGAGCAGACTTCCTCACAGCAGGATCTGCTCTGGATAGAACTGTTGAACTAACTTTAGAGTTCCATAGGAAGGTTGGTGGGAGGGAGCTTGTTCTCTGCTCCAGCTAAGGTGTTAGTTTCAGCATCCCCTTGTAGGCCATCAGAGCTCTGTCTAAGGTGTTAACTTTGCAGACACTTCAGCTTCCAGGTGTATTTAATGGTGCTGGTGCGGATTGAAAATGTGGTAGTGGGCCTGCTCAGAGAATTGAGGAAAGGCGAGTTGTTGAAAGTTTGGCAGCGTCTGTGAAGTTATATTCATGATTCTCAGATCAGAGTTAATTTTGTTTTTATTTTACACTAATTGTAGTTCAGTGTGGACTATACTGCCTAATATCTAGACAGCATGGAACTGCCAATCTTCAGGTACTTTGGCCTTTCCAAAGCTAGGCGTGGCATGTGGTTTGACCTGATGTTTTGTCTGTTGGTCTGCAATTAGACTTTCTTTCTGAGGTTGTGTAGGGAGGACCTTGGTACTGTCAGAGGGAATCCATGTGGTGTTTATCGTCAGTGGTACCTCGGCCAGACTTGCTGTTCTCACGGTATTATCTCAACATTTGGCAGAACGAGCTGGAGCTTTGTGCTAGTTTAGTATTTTTCTTCTAAATCGTTTATTATTTTATTTCTAATATGAACTTTTATTTGATGTGGGCATTTTATGGGGCAAACTGTCAGTCTTCCAACCTACTAAGAAAGAGCTAATTTCTGTGGTTGGACACCCAAATCAGCAAGGTGCGGAGTCATTTTTTCAAATGGAGATTACTGCTTCAGCATCCGGAATGGCATGACTGGCAGCTGCATTGTGTCTTCAGGTAACTCAGTGGCCCTGCGAGGTGCCTTGTGACCCCGGAGAGGGTACAGCATGTAGTTCAGTGGTCCCTCGTGCTGGGTATTGGATTCTTGTGGGGGGATCTTTTAGCCTACCCTGATGCTGTCTTCTACCTGTAGAGGTTCTTGTTTAATTGTTAAAGGGTTGTTTTTTAAATCACCCAGATAATACTCGTAAGCCTTGCGTGCACGTTCATCTTAACTTTCCAGCACACAGTGGTAGCCTGTGCTTACAGGTGTATCTTCCTCAGCGGTCGATGGCACTACGGGATTGCGGGTGCACACGTCAGTCATGCTGTTCATCACCCTGGAGGGAGTGTCTCTGATGGGCTGCTCCTCCATGGAGGAGTGTCTCGGAGTTGACAGTGGGATGGAGATTGGGATCCTGGGACTTCAAGAACCATCAGACAGGGGTTCAGTCTTGATTTTGCCCTTTTTCAAGATGCAAAATTTAAGGCAGGAAAGTATGTTAATTTCTCACAGCCTCTGTTTCCGGCTCTTTAAAATGCCATAAAAGAGACCTGCTTCATGGAGGTGTCCCTGGGATAAAATAACTCGGGTAAAGCACTTGGTGTAGAATAACCGTCTTATAGCCAAGCTCTGTGTAGGGTTCTTTTTTTTTTATTTATTTATTATGTATACAATATTCTGTCTATATATATGTCTGCAGGTCAGAAGAGGGCACCAGACCTCCTTACAGATGGTTGTGAGCCACCATGTGGTTGCTGGGAATTGAACTCGGGACCTTTGGAAGAGCAAGCAGTGCTCTTAACCGCTGAGCCATCTCTCCAGCCCCTCTGTGTAGGGTTCTTAAACCTATATCCAAGGCTCTGTTTGGAGCAGTGTACGTGAAGCTCAGTTGTCCCGTGTCTAGTTTTCCTCAGGAGACAGGCTTTGAGACCCAGTGTCCTCATTTGTAAAATGAAAGTAGTATTGGTTCCCACCTCACGCATCTGTGGTAAGGACCCTTGGGTCTGTCTGCGTAGGGCAGTTGGTACGGACTCTGACATATGGTGTTTCCGCATTCCTGGTACCACGGCACTCAGTCACGGGAGGTTTGAAGACGCATAATCAGGCAGATGTTGGCAAGGGTGTAAAGTGACTCTCTCATCCCAGCTCCAGATCACCGTTAATCAAATTGTGGTCATCTCTAAAGACTCATTTGGCTCTGCCGAGGTTGAATAGATGGATTCATGCCATGAACCTTTGGACTCTCCGCTCTGCAGAATGCTTTTGAGGTTTTTTTTCCAAGCAGTCGTATATGTTGATTGTTATTGATTTACTGATTATTTTGTGAGAAAAGATCTCTCTTTGTAGCCCATGCTAGCCTCCAATCCAAGGTGACCCTCTGATCTCAGACTCCCAAGAGCTAAGTGCTGGTTAAGGTTACTGGCATGAGACACCATACCCAGGTGGTGGGTATTTTTCCTGCTGATTGGAGGAGTCCATCATCTGAAAACACTATTTTATCTACTCAGATGCTGCTTGCGTCCAGGCTTTGGCTGTTAGAAGTAAATCTGCTGCTGGATGGTGGTGGCACACACCTGCAATCCCAACACTCAGGAGGCAGAAATAGGTGATCTCTGTGAGTTCAAGGCCAGCCTGGTCTACAAGAGCTAGTTCCAGGACAGGCTCCAAAGCTACAGACAAAGCCTGTCTCAGAAAACAAAACAAAACAAAGCAAAACAAAATTTCTACCAAGAATACCCACTAATTTTCAAATGAAAAGAGTTTAATATTCTTTTGGGTTCTAGAGTATTCATTGGGCTATTTCTTTCCTTTGTACTTTGTTGAAAATTTCCGTCTGTAATCACAATTCCCTTTAACTCTTTTGAACATATTTTCCTCAATCCTTTTTTTAAAATACTATTTATAATAGTTCCTTTAAATATTTTAAAATTCAGTGCTTGACCAACCTGGATTTGCTTAATTGGGGATGTAGCACTGATTTTTTATTTTATTTTATAAAGACCACTTTCTTGCTATTAATGTTCTCTTTTTGTTTCCTGTGTGTTTGAGAATTTGAATTCATAAACTGTAATATACATGATATATTGTAGCCCTGCACCCCCCCCCCCCAAGAGCATCACTCTTCTACTGACAGGGCACCATTCCTGCTGTCTGAGCCCTCTGAACTCAACAGCTTTCTTCTGTGCTTCAGTGTGGTAGAGCTTTGGAGATCCCGACCCTTCCCCACTATAACTTGAGAGGGCTCACATTCCCAATCCTGTGCCCTTGAGGGTCTTGATAGGCCTGACTTCAAGGTTAGTTTGTTTTAGGGAGAGTTCCTTTATCTCAGCACTGTCTACAGGTTGGGATGGATGCCTGGCAGGAACAGGTTAAAGCAGGGGCCATTTATTTTGGCTTATGAGTTTCAGAGGTTTGGTCCATAGCCCCCACCTCTGTTGGGCATCTGTTGTGAACGCCGCAGTGATGGAGTTGTGTGCTGGAGCGGAGCTGTGCACTGAGTGATAGTTGGGAAGCAGACAGAGGGAAGGTCAGGGGTCAAGGCTCTCCCTTCATTACCTCTCCTTGAGCTAGGCTATATCGGTAGTGTGCAGAACCCGCACTCGCTGGAGGCCTGGCCCTCAACATAGGAGTCTATTCATAGGTTCTTTGCTGAGGCGGTGCTGCCCTGTGCATTGTGGGATGTCCTTTATCTCTGGAATCAGCCTGCATGGTGTATGTTTTTCTGATCTGCAAACATTGGCCTCACAACCATCCCTCTTTGTTGCTGTTTATGGTGGAGCCAGAGGTGTGGCCGGTGCAGTGTGGTTTTGATAACCTGGCTATTTGCAAGCTGCCGAGGCTGAGCTGAAAGTTCTGTGTGTACAGGGCAGGGCGTGGTAACACGACCTGTTGGGCAGAGTCCTTTCCTTCTTTGTTGAGCAGACAGAGGGCGGGCGATGCTGTGTGTTAGAAGAGAGTCCACGGGTTTCGTCTTGAGTCACATGTGTGTTTGATAAAATAGCCCCTGTCACCACCTTTGGCCTCCTATTAGTCCAAGGAAAGGCCTCATAAATCTGTATATATTGGATTTGTGTCCCAGGGAATGTTTGGGGCATGTTGTCATAGAGGATGTCAGAGAGTAGAGAGTTGAGGGTCATGTGGGGACAGATGTGGCTTCTTTGAAAGGGAAAGTACGACATGAACTCTGTATTACTTTATCTGTGTACACACTGAAGCCACTGAATGGTGCTAAAGATGTCTCCATAGTAAAATTGCTTCAACTGATCTGAAGTGAATTTCCACCCTCTTGTTTTGTTTTTTTCTTATGACAAGATTTCTTTGTGTAACAGTCCTGGCTGTCCTGGAACTAGCTCATGTAGATCAGGCTGGCCTTGAATTCACAGAGATCAGTCTGCCTCTGCCTCCTGAGTGCTGGGATTAAAGGCGTGAGCCATCACTGCCTTGCCTCTTCCTTGCCGCACACCATGCCCCCGTGTCTGCGCTCTGTGCACCAGAACCCAGTTCGTGAGCTTCGGGCAAGGGGCTGGAGGTTGAGAATACAGACGCAGAGACAGACCGACACGCAGACTTTTAAACAATGGTACCAAAAGCCCCAAGAATGCCCTCTTTATTGTGTTCAGGGGCAGATTATATAGAGATAGCCACGCCCCAGCCAAACCCACCAGAAACCACTCTCCTGCCATCAGGAACTCCTGAAGGTCTCGTGCTCAGAGCAGCTGTAGGCACTCAGATCAGGGGAAAACAAGTTGTTTACAAGAAATTCAGGATCTGGGGTCTCACTGCTCCCAACACTTCCTGTCTTTTTTTAGTTTTCTAGGTATAAGGTTTATAGTGGGTATTTTTTTTTCCTTTGATGTCTTGAAAAGTAATGGGTTTGTTTTCAGAAGTTAGAAATCATGGTATAATACATGGAACATAAAATGGGTCATTCCAAATACAGTTCATCCATACCAGTCACACTCGCCTTATTCTGTAGCCGCCACTGCTATGGCTTCTGGAACCCGTTTCCTCTCACACAACCAAATCTCTGTAGCTTTAATTACCGACTGTTATTTCCATCCCACCTGGTCCTTAGCAACCATCATTTGGTGACAGAAGTTTCTGTCCCGCCTGGTCCCGCAGCCATTCATCCAAAAGAAATACAGAGGTCTACTACATTAATTATGAACTGGTTGGCCTATTAACTCCGGCTTCTTATTAACTAATTTTTACATCTTAAATTGGCCTTTTATTCCTGTCTGTGTTAGCCACGTGGCTTGGTACCTTTATCAGTAAGACGTTCTCATCTTGCTTCCTCTGCGTCTGGATGCCGTCTTGAGACTGAGCCTTTCGTCTTCCCAGAATTCTTCTGTTCTCATTGCCCCGCCTCTTCTTACTGCCTGATTGCCCCACCTATACTTCTTGCCTGGCTACTGGCCAATCAGCATTTTATTAAAATACAAGTGACAAATCTTTGCAAAGTACAAGACCGTTGTCCCATACCAATCATCCTATTATTTACACCCCCTCCTAGTCCCCAGCAACCACCATCCTATCATTTCCATCCCCTCTTGGTCCCTAGCAACCACCATCCTATCATTTCCATCCCCTCCTAGTCCCCAGCAACCACCATCCTATCATTTCCATCCCCTCTTGGTCCCTAGCAACCATCATCCTATCATTTCCATCCCCTCTTGGTCCCTAGCAACCATCATCCTATCATTTCCATCCCCTTCTAGTCCCCAGCAACCATCATCCTATCATTTCCATCCCCTCTTGGTCCCTAGCAACCATCATCCTATCATTTTCATCCCCTCTTGGTCCCTAGCAACCATCATCCTATCATTTCCATCCCCTCCTGGTCCCTAGCAACCACCATCCCAATTTCTAGCTCTATAAACTGCACCACTGTGAACACCTCATTGAAGTGGTCTCCTGCAGTGTTTCACCTTTTACAGCTGGCCTCCATCTGTTCAAACGACAAGATTGAGACTCTAGTTCTGAGTTCCAGTGAAGGAAAGGATAGAGTAGCCAGGTCATCATCGTGATAACATCTCGTTCTCTGTCTGCTTCCAGCTCTGAGAATGCATCAGCCTGGATGTTTTTATGGCCCTTCTCCTCTGCAGTCCCTCAGGGACCTATTAGTAATAAGCAGAGTAGAGTCATTGTCTCTGTCCCCATCTCTTGGAGGGTGCAGATGGTGGCTTACAACTGCTCCTTGATATGCTTACCTTTCCAGCCAAATGAATAGGGAAATGTTGGATTTGGAAGTAGGAACTTGATAATGGCCATGTTCCCCACAGTGGGCAACCTGTGCTGGCCCCTTTCTCCTCGTGCCTTGTTCTTTTTTCATGGATAAAGTTAAGACTTGATGCTTCTGAGACATTTGATACATGGTACATTGTACATCCCTTAGACTACATGACCTTAAGTATTTTTTCCCCTCCTCATGGCAGAAGGCATGCTATGTAAAGATTTAATACTCACAGGTCTCTTCAAAACTTCAAAAGTGGCATTGGGGAAAAGGAATGAGCGAGGGACTCATTTTGCAATATTAAAACGTCTGCAGTGTTGTGGTTGGTGACCAGCCACCTGCTCAAGGCTGATACTTTGGTAAACGTACAACCTTAGGATGAAAAGTAAAATTGCATTTGTGCAATACTCTTTAAAATGTAAAAATTGTATGCTCACACATGTGCACACATTCAAGTGCGCGCGCGCGCGCGCGCGCGCACACACACACACACACACACTACAGTGCATGTTTGAAGGTTAGGACAATTTTTGGGATTCTATATTCTTCCTTCCATCTCTGGGTCCCAGAGTTTGAACTCAGGAACTTGGAATCATCCACTTTTCCCATAAACGACCTCTCGGGCCCAGTATTTTCCTTTTGATTAATTTTCAGTAAAATTATATGCCGTGATGCGTCTGGAGAGGCCATACTGCTCTTCCCTTTGCTCTTTTGACCTGAATGAAGGCACACAATGAAAAACCCGAATAACTCCATAGTCGAAAGTGACTGTATAGCTGTCGTAAAGGACGTGGCGCTCCTCTCCCAGGTCCTTGTTTGATCTTCCCATGGTAAACTACAGAAATAAGTCTTGTCATACCAGATTCGTGGGAGGCTAAAGCAGCTGTTGCACGTTCAAGGCCAGATGGGGCGACTCAGTGAGATCTTATCTCAAAAGAGCAAATAAAATGGAGGTTTAGGAACGCAAGTCAACCATAGAGAGCTTGCCTGACATGTGAGGCTCTAGGTTGGAGCTCCAGTAGGTAGCCTCCCCTCACAACATACGTTACTCTGGAAATGGACCAGTCGAAATGATCTGCTGTTAATGTTAATTAGTATTTTTTTTTTAAAAAAAAAACAATTCAGATGTTGTACATTTTCAAGTCTAGAGTTCTGCTTGTTTCTTTTTGATGGTGTCCATTTCTCTCCTACAATTATCTGTTTATTTATTGTTTTGTGTTTCTTTGCTAATTCCATAAGTTGGATATGTGTCTCTTTGTATTGATACCCTATGATTATGGGTCACTGTTTTGTTGTTTCTTCTTTGCCCGTGTAACAATCGCTCTACCATGTTGAGGCGGGAGTGACGTGGCGTGAAGAGTCTGGATTTCCTGGTGTTGGTTTCTGTCTCTGAGGTTGGTCCTAGCAGCATGGTTTTGCTGGTCTCTGTGTATCTCAGCTGTAGGGCAGCTATTTCCATGCTGAACTCAGTCCAAGAACCTGGCTGACTCTCTAGACAGATCTTTATCACCAATGCACGGCCTTCCTGGCATCGTTATTGAATGACTGAGGCGGTCAGGAAGAAGCCTGTGCTCCGTCTGGGCAGGACCCTGGCGTTTCTGAGCCATGCTGACCTCAGACGCTAACCTGGCACTCAGCCCTGCCCCTGGACAGGCAAGGCTTTTGCACAGTGCCTTTGCCAACTCCCTGCAGAAAACTCTGGGCCTTTGCTCTGTGACCCACAAATTCCAGGCGTCTCTCCCTCTCAGTGGGCATCTTCTTGCCCTGGGTGGGGGAAACGTGCTCCTCTTGGGCCGAAACCAGGTGAGTCCTGAGCCACTCCTGAGTTTCCTTCCCTCAGGGCTCACAGTCCTGCAGGGCCTGCGGTCAGAGCCTGGGGACAGCTGCTTCCTGTGCTGTCCAGCCTGGTGGCCGTACAGTGGAGGGCAAGGCCAGCAGACCGGCACCAAGTAATTACTCTTTCATGACGGAGGCCAGGAGTCTGTCAGTCATGTTTGTGAACCACCTTCCTCACTGATTATATTAAAGGCAAGCCACTGTTTTTTGTTTTTGTTTTTTTTTTTCTTTTTCTGATCCAACTGTAGTATGACAGAGTTTTAAGAACAAAACACTAATTTTAGGATTGATCGCATAGTTACTGTTAACTTCTGGTAACTTCTGATAGAGCCCACATGTTCAAACGTCCACAGCTTGGGCCTTCATTCCGTGAGCTACAGATGTGGTGGGCGTGAAGGAGCCCTGCACACTCGTGGGTCTTGTCTTTCACACAGATTGCTGCATGTCTCAGACTGTTGCTCTCTGCTCACGGGGGTCTGTGAATGGTCAGTCAACCTGCATGCGGTCGTTCTGACTTTTTTCTGTTTTTATTTTATGAGCAATTTAGGGTTAGAGTATAGTATGTGTTTTCTCATTTCATTGTTTATTTATTCATTCATTGATTCAGGCTGTGTGTATGCGTGCACGTGTGTGCGTGTGTACGTGAAGCTCTGACTTTCTAGCTCAGTTTGGCGTCTAACTCAGCCTTCCAGCTCTTTCTTCCTGATTACTGGGATTGCAGGCATTGGACTATTAGAATAGGATATCAGCACTGTCTAGAACTGACAGAAACATCTTGCTGCCCTGACAGTCACCCAACTTTTTCTGTAACACTGGGACACCCATCTTTAGCCTACAGACCTATAGTATCCAGCAGACTTTCCCATGAAGTGGAAATTTCCAAGACAGTTCCACCAGTCACTTTCTTCTGTGTACTGTAGAATGTTTTGCAGACTCTTCCATGAAGCAGGAACCTTGAAGGACTGTCTCACCTTGAGGCATCTTCAGCAGTCATTTTTCTGTGGGTCCTGCATGTCCAGTTCATATAGCATACCATTAAGCAATCCAGGCAAGAGCAGTGTCTTGCCTAAATGGCCAACAAACTCCATGAGAAACTTTTCCAATGTTCATCATCCTCTTGAAGTTGATTGGTGCTGCCAGAAACAGATAAGTCTCATTGTCTTGAAAAGTCCTAAGTCTTTAAAACATTTTAAATGCCATATTCTTTTAGTCATTGAAAGGTTTAAAGAATACCCACCCATCTGAAATATATTTCTGTACATCTAGAAAACATGAGTATAAGCTGGGCTTTTTATAGATAATTATGTATTAACCTGTACTTTTAACTATACATTGCATTTTTAAATGAGCTGCACACACACAATATCTTAATGAAGAGTAGAAATACACACACACACACACACACACACACATGATCCATACCAATGCAAAGTATTCATCTCTATATCATATCCCCCTTTAAATGTAAACAAACATTTATGAACAATCATTTAGGGAATTTGGGCATTGTTTTCTGGACTACCTGCTGATTGGGGGCACTGTTAATCAGTCTGTCATGGGGTATCCTGTGTGGTAGGTCCATCTCAGCCAGCAGTCCTGAAGCTGTCATGGATGTTGGACCATCTGGGCCATTGATTCAGGGGGTCTTGTTTGATCAAACCACACTAGTCTGGAAGAGATACAGAGGTTCTCATCCTCTGTTGAAACAAAAGCAAAACCTCTTTTCCAAAGCAACATATCCTTAGATCCATATTTTGAAGTCAAGGTGCCTTTAAAGTGTATATGTTGGTTTAGCATAGCAGCTGTGCATATTGCCTCAGCTCCAGGGACTCAGTCTGTGTCACACCATTAAGCAATTTGTAACATGCTACTCACAGACCTCAATTAAGTGCAGGATTTTCGAAAGAGCCAGAGTTCATTCTGCTACCATGAACCAGGAAGCTGGATCTTGAAAAAGCTGTGCTATTTTTTGCTGCTAACACTGAGTCAGGAAGGTTTCTCTTATAGGAGCCACGTAGCCCATGCTTGCCACTAGCAAGCAGAGCACCTCTGGGGAAAAAAAAGCGGCTACCAAGAAGCTACACTAAATTCTGTTCGTGTCTAGAATTTCTTTCCAAGCTCTCTCATGTCTTATGTGAATATATTCAGATCCACATTGGGCACCATTCTGTAGGTGGAGGCTGCTTGTTCATTTCCTGGCTGCCAAGATATGAAATTATATTAATTACAACACTGCTTGGCCAATTAGCTTAGGCTTCTTATTAACTAACTCTTACATTTTAAATAAACTCATTTCTATTATTTTTTATTTTACGACGAGTCTTGTGGTTTACCCGTAAGGTTCACCAGTGTCTGTCTCCTTCGGTGGCTGGCTACATGGCATTTTTCTCTTTTGCTTACTTTCTCCCTATATCAGATTTCCCACCTGGCTATATTGTGCCCTACCTTAGGCCCAAAGCAGCTTTTTTTTTTTTTTTTTTTTATTAACCAGTGGTAATAAAACATATTCACAGCACAGAGTAATCCCACATCAATGGAGCCTGCATGGTACTGACCTAGGCTCTCTGCATATATATGGCAGTTGTGTGGCTTGGTCTTCTTGTAGGAGCAGGGCCAGTCTCTGACTCTTACTGGCTTTTGGGACCCTACTCCTCATTGGGTCGCCTTTCCCAGCCTTAATACATGGGGAGTATGTCTTCCTGCAACTTGATATGCCATGTTTTGTTGATACCAATAGGAGGCCTGCCTCTTTCTGAAGAGAAACAGAGAAGTGGATAACAATGGACCAGAGTGGAGGTGGGGTGGGGAAGGGATGGGAAGAGAGGAGGTAGGGGAGACTGGAGTTGTGATGATAAAACATGACCTGGGATTTTTCTCCTGCGTTCTTTGCCTTCCTGTGACTATCCTTTGAGGACTGCACTGTTGGTGTCAGTCATTAGGACCATAATCATGCATCACCTGACCTTTAGATCACATGAGACCCTGTGAACATACATTTTCCTGTTTTCTGTGCTGGGTAGAGTATCTTTATGGGATGCAACTCTTCACTTTGCTCATTTATTCCAGGCACTTCGTTTAAGTAATGCAGCCATGGGGAAGACAACCACGGGCCAAATAGTCAACCTGCTGTCCAATGATGTCAACAAATTTGACCAAGTAGGTTCCATCTCTGTCGGTTCCTACCCTAATTTCTCCCCCTCTTTAACCTGCTGGAATTTGAGGGTTTTGGTGTAGACCAGGATTCTGTAGAGCATGTAGCACAGGCACTTTGATGCTATACCTCACATCTGTGTGCAGCATAGATGTAGTAAGATGTGTTTATATTGTAGAGTCCTGTGGTGATATTTTGTTTGTGCTTTAACAAATAAAGCTTGCCTGAAGATCAGGGTGCAGAGTTAGCCACACTAGATAGCCATAGAGGCCAGGCAATGGTGGCACACACCTTTAATCCCAGGACTCAGGAGGCAGAGACATACAGATCTCAGTGAATGCAAGGCCACCCTGGGCTACACTGGATTGGTCCAATCTAAAAGAGAAACAGAGCCAAGTAGTGGTGGCTCACACCTTTAATCCCAATACCAGGGAGTCACACACTTTTAATCCCGGCACTAGGGAGGTAGAGACTGGGAGTAATATGGCTGGACAGAAAGAGGAATATAAGGCGGGAGGAGACAGGAACTCAGGATCCAATCTAATGTTTCATAGAAAAGGCGATCAGTCTGAGGGCTTGTAGAGACAGGGTCTTGCCCCCTTCTGTCAGAGGATGTGGTAGAGCTAACAACGAGGGGCTGACTGCTCTGCTTCTCTGATTTTTTAGCTTTCCAATACCTGACTCTGAGTTTTTATTAACACTCATTAGAATTCATGCTGCAGAGTCCAGTTTTGTTTTTGTGATGTTGCCCGCTGCACACCTGTAATCAGAGTGCAGTATCCTTCCCTCCCCGACTTGGTTAATGCACTAATAGTCCTGAGTTACTGTCCACGCTGTACCCTTTCTTACCCACATGGCCATAGAGCAACCCGCCAGTTGTCTGTCTCCTTTCCTTGACATCCAGGTCATGGAGGGTTGAAGTGTTTAGTGCTACCCTCTCCACGGGGCACCTGGCACATAGGAACACTTTGCTAAGTCATGCCACGTAGGTGATCCCTAACTAGAAACTGCAACTCTCTCGCCCCACGCCCATTTTTCTATACCTACTTATTGTTTGGTCACAAGGTCTAGAACATTCTCCTCTGATCTGTATTGCAGTCATCCCCTTTTCAGATTTTCACAGACTTCACTTAGAGTTGGGTATAAGCAAGATATGCTGCCTTAGGAACTTGGTCCTCCTGTTCAGGGGTTCCACACACAAGCAGTGGCTGCAGTGTGTGGTGGGCACCATAGTGCAGGCTTTTCTGAGGTGTTGAGGAGATGGGGTTCAGTTATGTGGCAGAGAGCTTTCTGGGGAATGCTGCTCTCATACACAGGGGAGAAAAACATTGGGGTCCTCCCCGGGATGGTGCAGTCCAAGCCACCCTATATATACCAGGGCCCACGGTCTACTGTCTGTTGTGCCAACGCTGCCTCTTCTGCAGAGGATACTTGCAGTTTGGCCTCAGCAGCTTTAAAACCATTGGGACCACTTTTTTTTTTCTTTGAGCACAACGGTTTTGACATGTGTTCTTACCCGTTTTGTTTCATTGGCAGTTCTAAGAATATGTTGGCTTTGTGTCCGCAGGTAACAATCTTCTTGCACTTTCTGTGGGCGGGTCCGCTGCAGGCCATTGCTGTAACCGTCCTTCTCTGGATGGAAATTGGCATCTCCTGCCTAGCTGGCATGGCTGTTCTGGTTATTCTTCTGCCTCTGCAAAGCTGTATTGGGAAGCTGTTCTCGTCGCTGCGGTAAGAGGAATGCCTGACTGAAAATGTTTGGACATGCACCTGTCTGAGACTGCTGCCCAGATACAAGATAAACACTTCTTAGCTTGCCTGCTCTACATAGGCTGCAGGCTCTTCAGACTCAGCCTGGGAGTACTCTAGCCACGACCTGAAGGCTGATCTTGAAAGGGAGAGGTGAAGACCCAGGCTGGCTGCTCCCAACGGGCTTTTCAGGGAAGCCACTTAAAGAGTATCCTCACTCTAAGTTACATGTGTGATGTTAGTTAAACATTCAGCAATAGTAAATTCAAGTATCTTATTTTTGTATATCTTGTTACATCTATCTCTCTGTCTGTCTATCTTTCTATTATCTATCATCTTTCTTTCTACTATCTTTCTATCATTTATCTATCTTTCTATCATTTGTCTATCATCTACTTACCTATCACCTATCTTCCTTCCTTCCTTGCTATCATCTATCTGTCCATCCATCCAACATCCATCTATGTATGTATGTGTGTGTGTGTGTGTGTGTGTGTCTGTCTGTCTGTCTGTCTGTCATGTGTCTACGAGGAGGGTACACATGTGCCATAATGCATGTGTGAAGGTCCGAGGACAATTTCTAGAAGTCTTTCTCTTCTTCTGCCATGTCAATCCCAGGGTTAGAACTCAGACCATCATGCTTGGCAGCGGGGGATCTTACCAGCTGAGCCGACTCACAGTCCCAATTCAGATGTTACGGGGCTGCTCTCACATATGAGCATATACTTAATTGTTTTTACTTCAGTATTTCCACTGAATCACAAGCCCTCATAGGGTAGGGTCAGTCTCAGTAGAGCCCTTCCAAAGCCTCCCTGTCCCAGAGCGTGTGTGTCAGAAACATGGCTGCTAACAAAAGCCTAAAAGATGATAGAGTGACCTTGACCTGAAGCAGGCACAGAGAACCGAAGGGAGTCTCCATCAAGGTCTCCAGATTTGGGATGGGGCGGGGTGGATGTGCTATGTTGTTTGATGGCTTCGGGCTCTCTTCTTCTGAGTCTATGTAGCTTCTTCTGCGTTGACTGTCCTCTCCTTCGCGATGAAGAAAACCCTCCTGGTCCCTGGAGATCCAGTTCTTTGCTCCTGCATTGTGACCCTCTATTGCTCACTCCTTTCCCGGTGGGATGAACTAGGGTCTGTGTCCGTGTCAGGCTTGATGCTCGTCGTCCTCACCTCCCGCCTGGGTGCCCCTCAGGGAACTGAATGGTGGCTGCATCACGACTCATGTTTGGGTTTTCCTCAGTAAACACTGACACACATAGTTGGCCGAAATGGCTGATCTCTCAGGAGGCCTTCTGTTTGTGCTGTGTTTAGGGTCCACCTGTGTTGCAGGAACACAAAAGCTGTAGGGCCACCTTTGACCCTGGGTCCCTGTCTGTGCCTATGATTGATGCACAAAGGTGGGCTACCTTCGCTGTGGCTCATCTGTCACATCTGTCCCCCTCAGGAGTAAGACTGCAGCTTTCACGGATGCCAGGATCAGGACCATGAATGAAGTCATCACCGGCATGAGGATAATAAAGATGTACGCCTGGGAGACGTCGTTTGCCGACCTGATCACCAAACTGAGGAAGTAAGTCTTGGTGTGGGCTGTTCTGTATTTTTCACTTTTCCATTTCCTAATTTTACCGAATGAATTTTGTCCCCTTGATAACTCAGATATGATATGTGTCACCTAGCATGTGGCAGCAATGTTACGTATGTAATGTTCCAGGGTGTCATTTTAACTTGGGCTTCCAGGTACCATTGTTTTCAGGCACCAGCCACATTTCTTATTCTCTCCCTGTGTCTGTCTGTCTGTCTGTCTGTCTGTCTGTCTCAGTCTTTCTCACTCTTGTTTTGTTTTGATGGTGCTGGGAATTGAACCCAGGAGTTTGCATGTTCTAGGCAAGCATTGTAGCATATACCACTAAGCTACATGACCAGCCTTCAAATGCATGTCTTATGTGCTTCTTGCTAATGATAAAATGGAAGTTCAAATATTTTTGAGTGCTTTAAATTTTCTATACATATTGATTTCAAGATGCAAGAATTTTAGAAAATCACATTTAGAATAAAGCTTTACTAATGTTAATGCACTGGGAGGGTGATGGAAACCGGGCATCCCTGTATCGAGCCAGACTTGAAGAACAGGTGTAGATAGAAATTTCTGTCCTGCCCAGTCCCACAGCTGTTCACTCTCAGTGAAATACACAGAGGCTTATATTAATTATAAACGGTTTGGCCCATTAACTCAGGCTTATTACTAACTAGCTCTTACAACTTAAATTAACCCATAATTCTTGTCTATTTTTAGCCACGTGACTTGGTACCTTTTCTCAGTGAGGTATTCTCACCTTGCTTCCTGTGCATCTGGCTGGTGTCTGCATCTCTGCCTTTCCTCTTCCCAGAAGTCTGGTCCCTCCACCTATACTTCCTGTCTGGCTACTGGCCAATCAACGTTTTATTAAAATAATATGAGTGCCAAATCTTTACAGTGTACAAGAGCATTCTTCCACAGCAAATGGTTGTTATTCCTTCCAGTGACTGTTATGGAAATATCATTCATTTTGTTCATTTCAAACATTTGTTTATTTTTGCATACTCTGGCATAGCTCTGGCATAGATCTTTATAACCCCTGGTAGTCCTGGACACCTGAAATACCCTCTTAGGTAGCGATGTCTTCTGTCCCTTGTCTGTGTCTTCTGCCAAGGATGCCACACTCTAGCACTCTTCTCTTCTCCATGCCCCATGAAGCTCCATACCAGCTATTTCTGTCTCTAGTTTTGGACGAAATCTCTCAGTTTTAGGGGTGCAGTTCTCCTGAGTCCATGGAGAGGAAAGGCTGTGCCTCATCCATCCTTAGATCACCTGCAAGGTTCCTGACCCAGGACTTAACCTTTAGGTATGCTAGCTGAATGCATCTGTTTGAGTCCTTGGTAAAAATCAACTCAGAGTGACCCAGACTGTTACCCTGTACCTCTAGCAGTGTTTGGTTGGATGAGTTACGTAGTTTCGTGTCCCGTGTGGTTTTAATGAAGCTTTCCCAGAGTATGTGCTCACCACTGTTTCTGTAATGTCACAGGACATTTAAAAATTATTTATTACATGTGTGCATGTTTACACATGTGTAGGTATGTGTGCACATGTGTTTACATACATGGACAGGCCAGAGGTTCTCCTCAGATACTGTTCCTCAGAAGCCTGCTACCTTGTTTTATGAAATAGGGTTTCTTGCTAGGACCCGAGGTCCAATGACTCAGTTTGACTTGGTAGCCAGTGAGCCTCAGGGACCTGTCTCTGTTTCCCCAGTGCTGGAGGTGCAGGATAACTTTCATGTCGGTCCTACTAACGTACCTAGAGTTAGTCCTTACGGGTGACAGAAGAATGAGTGAGAAACAACCTGTCCCCTCTGGGCTCAGCAACTCTCTGGAGGAGAGAATAGCTCCCATAAAACGGTAGATTCACCCTTAGGCAGAAATAGCTGGCCTAGATCTTCACGGAGCATGGAGCAATATAGAGTCATGTATATCCAGCCACACCTGACTTCTTATGTGGGTGCTATGATCACACTCAGGTTCTCATGCTTGCACGGAAGCTCTTTGCAGACTGAGCTATCTCTCCTGCCCCCACAGTATATCTTAACATGTGTGTACTGCCTAACAAGGGGCCTCATGCATGTAACATCAATATTGGCGTTTCTATATGAAAATTTACTTATTTCTCTTTTCTAGGAAGGAAATTTCTAAGATTCTGGGCAGTTCCTACCTCAGAGGGATGAACATGGCATCATTTTTCATTGCGAACAAAATCATTCTGTTCGTGACCTTCACTACCTACGTGTTACTTGGCCATGAGATCAAAGCCAGCCATGTGTTTGTGACCATGAGTCTGTATAGTGCCGTTCGGCTGACCGTCACCCTCTTCTTCCCCTCGGCCATTGAGAAAGTGTCCGAATCAGTAATCAGCATTCGGAGGATCAAGGTTTGTGTAGAGTTCTAATGATGATTTCCATAGTGCCGCTTTGTCTCGGGCGGACTTTAGTCCTGCGAGCATCCAGCTGTTAGCGAGTCCAGAATGATGTATAATGCCCTATTTGTAGGTGCAGTGTGCTGAAACCCAGATGGGCACAATAGAAATAGCAACAGCACAGGGCTCTTGATGTCTGAATGGTGGCTCTAGGAACAAGGGAATTGTGCCAAGTAGGAAAAACACGCAAATTTCATCTTCTAGACCAGTGGTTCTCAACCTTCCTAACGTTGCCACCCCTTAATACATTTCCTCATGTTGTGGCGACCCCAACCATATGAGTATTTTGTTGCTACTTCATAGCTGTAATTTTGCTACTGTTATGAATTATATGTAAATCATTTGCTATACAGATCAAGTATAGGGTCACTTAGGTGTCCCCTGTGCAAGGGTCATTGGATTCCAGAGAGGTCGTGACCCACGGGTTGAGTGGCCTGTGCCATTCATTTGCAGTTTCCTTTCCTTTTTAAACAAAATATTTGGGGACGTATTTTGAATTTAGCATCGTTGGAAGTGTATGATGCAGAACTTCTCCTGGCTGTGGCTTCACATCTGTGCTAATCTGTTGTGATTCTGCTTTTGCTGCACTTCCTTCCCTGGGACTTCAGAGCCAGGTCGTGTGCATAGCACCGGCTAGGTGGTTTTGTTATATATAATTTGTTAATGTGTAGCATGTTCTGATATGACTTGACACTATTTTTAAGGTATTTTATTACATATTTATTATGTGTGAGGGTCACATGTCAAGGCACGCATGTGCAGGTCAGAGGACAGCTTGTGGAGTCTCTCCTTTTACCCTGAGGTCTTAGGATTGAACTCAGATTGGCAGGCTTTGTGCCAGACATCTCGTCTGCTGAGGCAGCTTCCTGGCCTCATTTTAGACTGTAAGAAATTTTACATTTGCATTATGCTTTTATTTCTGTGGTTAAGATAGTTCATGTTTTTCCTTTTCTCCAGAACTTTCTGTTACTTGATGAACTTCCACATCGCAAAGCCCAGGAACCATGTGATGGCAAAGCCATAGTCCACGTGCAAGATTTTACTGCTTTCTGGGACAAGGTAACAAATCCCTGTGATTTCTAAGATACCATGGGTAACACCAATGAAATAGAATTTGGACAATTTTACAAAGTCTATAAAAGGCAATCGGCTTGTATATTAAAGATTATATTTTTTCTTTTTTTATTGCTTTATAAATAATACCATTCAAAATTTCCACTTCCTCCCCTCCTCCCATTTCCCTCCCGCTCCCCCACTCCCCCTCCTCCCTCCCCCTCCAGTCCTAAGAGAGGGCAGGGTACCCTACCCTGTGAAGGTTTTATAAAAATTATCAAAATCCAAAATACCGTGATTCTAAAGAATTTAAAAGTTGATCTTTCAAAAAATTTTATTTTATTTTATTTGTGTGTGCAGGAGGGTCTGAGTTCATGCTTGTGTGCAGTTGCCTGTAGAGATCAGAAGAAGGTATCAGATCCTCTGGGACTGGAGTTGCAGATGGTTGCACACCATCCCATGGGTACTGGGAATGAAGCCCAGGTTTTCTGGAAGAGCCACCAGTGCTTCTAATGGCTGAGCCGTTTCTCCAGCTCCCGAAAGTTATTTATCTCATTTTCACAAAAAGTTTTGTCATTGGTTTGAACCGAATATCCCCAAATTTTGGCATTGGCGATGTTAGAATGCACAGGGCTGGGCAGGCTAGGGGCCAGTATGGGAAGAATTAACTATGCACATTCTAAACTGTCATAGTTTTTACCTTGTTTTCATACCATGTCAGAGCATGTAGAAAGAATCTGTGATTTGTATGTTTTCTGGGGGTCAGAATGAGGACCCTGGGACCCCAGTGCTCTCTGTCTCTGGCTACCTGAATGGCAATCTGCAGGGAGGAGGCCAACACAGTAAGGTGCCTGGGTTTCTAGGTGTAGGGTTTCACACATGCTGAGTAGATAGCAAAACAGGTGAGGCCAGGAGGATTTCCCACCTTGGATTCCATGGGCATACAGGCAAGGCGAGGCCAGGAGGATTTCCCACCTTGGATTCCGTCAGCATACAGGCAAACAGGAAGAGTAGCAGGGATAGCTGTGAGCAAGTGCTTAGTCTTAGAGACTTAGTGCACCCCGCTGCCCAATGCGCTGCCCACTGCATTGGGGTTTCCAGCATCACAGAACTCCTCTGACTCTGAGAAACAAGAGTCCGCTGCAGGGGGAGCATGAGTGTATTAAGTAGATAGAGATATGAAGAGGAGGCCTTGATGAGGCTGACTGGAGACTGGCAATCGCAGGGACGTGCTCCCAACCTCTGAGTGAGAGGACACCACACTCACAGGGACCCCAGCTGCCTCCAGAAGCCGGGGTTGCCGAGGGTGCCATGGGGGCGTGAATACGACCAGCCTCCTATTGGTGATTTCCAGGGCTGAAGTTGAGTCAGCAAGAAGACCTAGGAAGTACAGATTGCTTGAGTTTGGAATGTAGCCGAAAGCCAGTTGGAAGCTGAGCAAGACTCCTTGCCAGCTCTGCGTTGCCTCCCCTTGCCCTGTGGTACGCATGTCAAACCACAGACTCCTGCTCTCTTTACATGCCTGCCCGTGTGTGAGTACTGTGTGGTCTGCATCACTTTCCCCGAATCTGGCCGCAATGCTGCAGCCCTCTCCACAAACCAGCACTGTGAGTCCAGATGTGGACAATCACAGCCCTGCATTCTTCACCCATGGAAATTCCTGCAAGGTGCCTTATTTGGCCTGGAAGTTTTTCTTCAGTTTCTTGGCATATCCCAGCACAGTGCATTTCAAGTGTTGATAGGAACCATGGCCAAAATGCCACTGTCAAGAGCCCTCAGTGAGTGCCGTTGAGTTAGACACAGCGCTGCAGAAGTACCCTAGGTGGACGCCGCCGTATTAGAGACAGGACTGAAAAGTACCCTAAATGAATGCTGCTGGATCAGACATTGGAAAGCACCCCAGGTGAACGCTGCTGGATTAGACACTGGAAAGCACCCTAGGGAACGCTGCTGGATCAGACACTGGAAAGCACCCCAGGTGAACGCTGCTGGATTAGACACAGCACTCCAGGAGATCTGTTAGCCAGGTCTCCTCTCTCTCCAACTCTGCCATACTGAGAAATGGGCTGTTTGATTCCAAGTATTCTCAGGATTGCATTTTTACATGGAATTCTACCATCTGTTTCTCTGGCTTTGTCTGTGGGATTTTTATGACCTCTGCTAGGGGTGCCCTAGTGGTCAGGTCCAGAAAGGCCACTGGGTGTGGGAGGGGGTTTTTCTGGGAGAAACCAGGGTGGATTGAGAAACATGCTGGGCTGAGATTTAAGACTTTGGCTTCTATCACAGACCGCTGGAAAGCTCTGCTCATTAACCCAGTTCCCATTTATGAACTCAGCCTCCAAACTCAGTTTATGGCCCCGGGGGACCTGTGCATCTCCAGAAGGGCTGGGACACTGCCTTGTTCACTGATGTATCCCCAGGGTGCGGCTCAGCTTGCAGCAAGGGCTCATCAACGGTGGCATCACTGTGGGTGGGGTCTGGACCCTGAGAGTGACAGCCAACGCCTTTCCAGCTGCTGTCTGCCCCCTTCTGCTCACAGCACAACCGTGCTCAGGCCCGAGCCTCCAGAGAATGGGAGCCTCTTTGTCCTCATGAGGAACCCTTGACAGGTCGTTTTTGTCCTCCCTTGTAGTAGGGAGCTGTGGGCCTCTTCCCACAGCCCGGCTCATAGCTGCCTGGCTAGCTTATGCCCCAAAATAACGACACACAAACGGTATTCTTTTAAACACTGCCTGGCCCATTTCTATTCTGGCCCAAGGTGTGCTTACCAGGAAGATTCTAGCCTACGTCCATCCTGGGTCAGAGCTTCATCGCATCTACTCTGGAGAGGAGAGCATGGCGTCTGCTCCAGAGAGCAGAGCTGTCGAGTCTGAGCTCACTTCCTCTTCCTCCCAGCATTCTATTCTGTTTACTCCACCTATCTAAATTCTGCCCTATCAGATGGGCCAAGGCAGTTTCTTTATTAGCCAATGACCTTCCTCCATCACTCCCTCATTCAAGGCGGGTCTGCCCTTCAGAAACTCGTTTTCTAGAGTTCAAATGACTGTGTAGTCTTTGGTTTATTCTTGTATTTCTGTGATACAGAGGACCATTTCCCTCAGTGTGTTGTACAGAACACTGGTTCTTTAATAGAACATCTTGTAAAAGGCTTGGGGTTCAGAAGAGTTTACTGCAGCCTTAGCTGTGTGGTACACTCAGATGTACCCCGTGAGCAATGCAGATGGGCCACGTCTGGGACTAGACCACCTCAGATCAAACCACTCACAGCAGTGTCTCTACTCCACTCTCCACCGTTGCCATCAGTATTATGTAGTATGCTGTCTGACGCGTTGATGCAGGATTTAGACAAACATTCTCAATGTTGGCGGTCAGTTCTGTGAAGGTCTGTCCTCCCATTTAGACCACCCTTCTCCTTTTCATCCATCTGGTTACTGCTGAAGACGAGTCAGTCCGATGTGCTGATTGTCGATGGCCAAGGGAAGGAAGCGTTATTCTGGTCCAGGGCTCTCTGTTAAGATCCTGTAGAGCCCACGTCTCTCAACTGAGTTTGCAACATGTGGGAGTTGCATAGAGATGTGGATTTGATTTGACTCCTTGAATTTAACTAAGAAGCTATAAAACAACTTAAAAATTGTCAGCGATCACTTTTCTTGAAATTTAGTATAAGTTGTGTACTTTGAAATGTTTGAATCGGGCGTTCCAGATTTTTGGGTATTGTGAGATTTTTGGGATTCCCATGTACATAATGGGAAACCTTGGAGATGAGACCCAAGTGTAAAATGAGAATTGTCGCGGCCCCCCTCGTCCAGCAAGGATGACGCGACCACCGGAGCTCTTCTCACTGCAGTTTTATTCAGGACCTTTTGACAATTGTAAAATCTCTCTCTCTCCTCCGGACAAACCTCTCCCAGCCCTTAAGTAGGCCTGGGCTACCAATCCTGGATTGCCAGGTGGGCACTGCTCATAGGTCCACGCATATGCAAGCAGCTGACAATCATTGCATGATAATAGCATAAGTCAGGCCTAGTTGATATTAGGAGTTGATTATCACAGAGAGCACTCGCTTTCGGGATCGCGGAGGGCGGGAGCCAGCACCATCAGGTGCGACTCCACGCAGCTCTCTACACATAGCCATCAGGTGTGACTCCACACGGCTCTCTACAGTTCCCCCTTTTTGTTTTGCAAAGCAACAGGCAAGAGGTCTGATCTCTGTTAAAAATGGAACATGTACTAGTGTCTGTCCAGGTGTCATCCACCCAGAGAACACTAGACCTGTCCGGTGTCCTTTTACAGAGGTGGGAGTTAGACACCAACCCACATGCAATCAGACTTGCTCTTCTTGAGGTTGATGTATGCTTACCCTCAAGTGCAGTGTGCAAGCCTTGCATCCTGTGCTCGCTTCTATCTCTTTTAAGATAGCTAAACTTGGGGAGACTGTCCTGCTTCAATGGCCGTGAAGGCCTGAAAGATCATAACTGCATTGCGATGCTGTGAAACCCTTATGTGACAAATGCACCACAGGCATACCAGGGAGGCAAGCACCATTAAGCCTGCTAGGGCTCCTACTCCCGCCCACTCCTTCAGATGATCCATGGAGTGATCCAGGAGGATAGTCCTTTTGCCAGGCTGGTATCCATGCGTGTGGAATCTGCAGTCGCCACTCGCAGCTTTTCCAGTTGTTTTCGAATTCACCAGACCAATTACCTAAAAGATATCTAGACAATTCTTTAGACAAATTAACTGCATGAGTTAATCTTTCATACTGAATGCTGGTCACACACAGCCCTGGATGGATAGAAATGTCTGACAGACTAGGGTATGGACTTGCCTCTCTTAACATACCCCAGCTGCCATACCCCCGTGGCACATTCATTCTTGTCAGCTGAGTGCATGGAAGACACCTTCTCCTCGTGCACCTCTTTGGCTTCCCTAGCAGCTCAGCTGATCCTGCTTCTGCTAAGTGACCATATGCTGCATTCTCATGGGTTGTCTGATCTTACACAGGATTTAAAGATAAATGCCCATGACAACAGGTGTTGAGATTGCCAGCAGTAGGGTTCCCAATCACCACTAGACCCAACCTCCCATTTGGGCTACGGTATTCTACCAACCCTTTGGCTAAAACAGTACACACAGGTACCTGCTCTTACAATAGGGCAGTCTCTTGATTTAAATTCGCTCTGTCGCAGACTCTTCAGCAGCGTGCAGAGCTTAAAACTGCCATTGCCTTTTCCTTGCCCCATGGCTACGCTGCGTTCTCGGGCAGCCCTGTGGGGTCTGTGCTCCAGCTTGTCTCAGCTCCAGCACTTGTTGCTTTGCTAATACTCTGAGCACTGCTGTGGCATCCGCCAGGCTAGGCACCGACTGCTGAGGCAATGTGCCTTCCACCACAGCCACCTAGCAAAGCTCTGCTCCAGCTCTGCTCCAGCTGCCTTTCTGCCCCAGCTGCATTCGTTCTGGGTCCAGACTGGTGCACGGAGTGGAGCGGAACTCAGGGAAGCAGGCTTGCTGCTCTGCAACCATTGAAAGGTCCCCACTTACACGTTTTAGGGAATTTGGGCGTTGTCAGTCTGTCTGGCTACTTCCTGCTGAGCGGGGACGCAGCATTCTTACTGCCATTTTCAGCCGCGCTCAGACACAGGTTACAGCAGCAGCGACTGGGGAGAGGCTGAGACTCTACCTCCCCACCGAGCTGGAAGGTGGAGGCGTGGCAGTGCAGAACAGCCCTGGTTGTGCTGCGCTTCTATGCCCGGAGGCACACGCTGGGAGTGGTCTAGCGTTCTGGCCTTGTTGGTCCTCAAGGCAGGTCCTGGGTGTTTGCAGCTTCGCTGACCCTCAGAGCCGCTTGGCCTTGGAGCCGCCTGGAGCTCCTTGGCCTTGGAGCCGCAGCTGCTCACACTCCACTGCAAACTCAGGAGGTCTCGGTAATTCAAACCACATGAATCTAACTCCCTTCCTTAGCGTACCTTGTTCAGCAGCAAAATTCAGATCTCTACCAAGCTTGTCCCAGGATGACACATCAAGATTGCCAGAGATGGCAAACCAAGGAACAATTGTGTCACATTCAGTCAAAAATCTTTCCAATGCGCTCCGTAACAGCTCGTTAAGAGCCAGAAAAATCAGGTGTGATGTTGAAGCGCCCATTCTAAAATCCCATTCTTTTATTTTCATTTTAAACCGTCCACTTTGGTCGTGGCCCTCACTTTAATCCGTCCGCTATAGTCGCGGCCCTATTACCCCCACTCTCCCTTCTACCGGCAAGAGTGGAAAACCTGCTTTTTTCGCGGATCCCCAGTCTTTACCTGAGGATTATCCGGTGCACCCCCTGACTGCAGCAAGTTCTGGGCTCCACGGAGAGAGGTCTGGAGGTTCCCCGTACGGGCCACCAACTGTCGCGGCCCCCCTCGTCCAGCAAGGATGACACGACCACCGGAGCCCTTCTCACTGCAGTTTTATTCAGAACCTTTTGACAGTTGTAAAATCTCTCTCTCTCCTCCGGACAAACCTCTCCCAGCCCTTAAGTAGGCCTGGGCTACCAATCCTGGATTGCCAGATGGGCACTGCTCATAGGTCCACGCATATGCAAGCAGCTGACAATCATTGCGTGATAATAGCATAAGTCAGGCCTAGTTGATATTAGGAGTTGATTATCACAGAGAGCACTCGCTTTCGGGATCGCGGAGGGCGGGAGCCAGCACCATTAGGTGCGACTCCACGCAGCTCTCTGCACATAGCCATCAGGTGTGACTCTACACGGCTCTCTACAGAGAATCATTTGTGCTTCATATCTACCTTGTGCGCATAGCTTTAATGCATTTTATCCAGTGAATCTACATATGGAGTTCCACACTTGTGCTGTCAATAATCTCAGTTCAAAGAATTTGCAGTATTAAGTTCTTGAATTTGCAATACTTACATAAGCCATACATAGAGTCTTACACTTCTCTATGTTAAAATGCATAGGATGTCCAGGAATGTGATTTCTCATAGTATGCTATGCCTTACCTCTGCCCCCACCCACCCACCGTGTAGCCTGTGCCTCCGTGGTTTTTGTGGTAGCAGGATTGCCCTGACCCTGTTCAGCAAGACAGGCCTCAAATGCCACAGGTGTAAGGTACCTGACCCGCTAGCCTACCCCGAGCTTAATGTCTTAAGTTTTGTTCTTAAACTCGCTCTCTTGTTGCAGTGCTGAGGGTATTTGTAGGACGTTGTTTTCTGTGATTGATTTAATACTACCAAGTGTCGACCTGAGTCCCGAGTCTACTGCTGAGATTCCTGGTCACATTGCTCTTCAGGGACCAGACATGCTGCTGTGTTCACTGCTGCCACCTTGTGGGAGTGAGCGACACAGAGGATCAAAACCTAAGGTCCCAGTGAACATTTCCGAACGATTAAAATCCTCCTGCACGGGATACTCTAAAAGGAATATTGTGTTAGTGCTTTAGTATGAGCCAAAAATCTCTCCTCACGAGAAGACAGTGTTGTCCTTTGTCCTGCTTAAATTCCGAATTCATATGGAATGTGGACTCAAGTTTATTGATTTAAATAAGCTTATTAGGTAAACGGCATGAGAAGGCTGTCAATCCATAATATCTTCAATGAGGAAGGAATACGGGTTACGTTTGTACGTATCGGTGGCTGTAGTTTTATTTCTCCTACTTTTCAAGTGGTTATGTTACTTCCTTAAAATAAGACACTTTGTAAACTTTACCTCCTAGGCCTTAGACACTCCGACCCTGCAAGGCCTGTCCTTTACCGCCAGACCTGGCGAGTTGTTAGCTGTGATTGGTCCAGTGGGAGCAGGCAAGGTGAGTGTCTTGTTTTGTTTCGTCTTAGAGTTGACTTGTTGGGAATTGCTTATGTGACCACTACTCCTCAGGACAGAAGGACGAAGGACGAGGGAGATTTCCTTTTTCCAGTTTGGCTTCTAAATGCTACAGGGTCTTGGGAGGCTGTCCAGATGAGACAGTTCCTCTCACGACTTACCCAAGTCCCGCCGGTCCGTATTTAGCTCACACACAGCTGTGGCTCCCGCTGTGCCTGGACCAAAGGATGCACGGAGATGCCCAGACCCAGGCACCTCTGCCTTTCACAGTGATTGGGTTCTGGGCCAGGTGGATAGTCTCCAGCTCTCTGATGGTGGTAGGCACGCATGTGATAGACTGGAGGCGGACTCCTGTATGATGAAGGTTTGCTCCTCAGAACTCCTTTAAACAAAGGTCTTCTCCTGTGCATTGGATACAGCATTGGTGCATGGCCCTTCTGGACCAGGCACTTGAGCAAAGGCAATCTGGGCTATCTGGATGCAGCAGCAACTTCATTCAGTGTTGGATATGAGAAACTTCTGTTATGTTAGACCATTGTGCTGATACCAACATTCCTCTGTTCATTTTCATTTACATCTATCTATCTATCTGTCTGTCTGTCTGTCTGTCTGTCTGTCTGTCCATCTGCCTATCTGTCTATCTGCCTGCCTATCTATCTATCTATCTATCTATCTATCTATCTATCTATCTATCTATCATCTATCTATCACGTATCTGTCTATCATCTATCATCTGTCTTTCTATCTATCTATCATGTGTCTGTCTGTCTGTCTCTCTGTCTGTCTATCCAGACTGGATCTCAGAATGCCCACAATAGCCTCAGAGTTGCTATGTAGCCAAGGATGACTTTGACTCTTGTCGAGACCAGCCGATTTTTTCGCACATGTCTGAAAAGGGGCATAAGGAATGAGAAGAGACAAGAGACAGAAGATAGAGTAGGGTGGGCTCTCGGTGCATACTGTAACAACCCTGAGTTTATTACTCATAGTGTTTATATACCGCAATCCAAAGAGGAGGGCCAAAGACCTCCCTCCCATGATTCAAGGAACAAACAAGTGTGATTACCTCCTTACATCTCAAGCACATAGTATCCATGCCCTAAGTCAAACATCCTGTTGTCTGGTTTTGAGTAGTGAGACATCTTTGGCCAAACACTCTGTTATTTGTCCTTGAGGAGCAAGAATAGGATTGAACTCTCTGGACTTTAGTCAAGATAGAATGGATCTGAAGCTGTGGGGTCCCAGAGATCCTCCAGCCTCTGTCTCCCCAGTGTGGCGATTATAGGCCTGCACCACAATGCAGCAAAGATTGTTAATTACACGTAGTATTTCATATTTCATTCTTAATTGCATATAGCCAGCCATTCGATATAGCATTGCGTTTGGCGGAAGGTCATTTGGGAGGGTCAATTGCCATAATCTATTTTTGTGTGCTTTTTTTCCCCTATCAAATACAGAGGTGATATTTATGTTCTGTTTTTGCTTTTACCTGCAGCTTCTAGTGTTGTTTAACCTGAGTAGCGGGTGCTTGATAAACTGGCAGGGCTGGGCATGCCAGGAGCACGGTTTATTCTGTGTCGACATTAACAGCATGTGTGTGTTGCATACTCTTTTTCAGTCGTCACTGTTGAGCGCTGTGCTGGGTGAACTGCCTCCGTCCAGCGGGCTCGTCAACGTGCACGGGAGAATTGCCTATGTTTCTCAGCAGCCCTGGGTCTTCTCTGGAACCGTGAGGAGCAATATTTTATTTGGGAAGAAATACGAGAAGGAGCGCTATGAGAAAGTGATCAAGGCCTGTGCTTTGAAGAAGGTGACCTTTGAGTCTCTTACGCTCTGTTTTCTAGTCATGCGGCTGTTTCTTTAAACTCTGGCTTTGGAAGATTTTTAAGTTATTATAATCCTTACGCTACGCTTCTGGAAACTGCTCTGTCCCCACTCATTGCTGTTTGATTTTCTTTTATTGAGTTCTATTCACTTTTAACTGTTTCCGTGTCCTTATGTGCTGACCGTCACATCTGTGGCCTTGCTCTCACAAGAGGTGTGCCCCATCCTCCTCCCCACCTGTTTCTGTAATCCTGAACTTAAAAATGAAAGGTATTTATTTTTCTATTATGTGGATAGGTGTTTTGCTGGCATGTACGCCTATGTGCCATCTGCCCATCTGATGGTTGCAGAGGCCAGAAGGGGGTGTCGGATCCCATGGAACTGAAATTACAGATAATTATGAGCCACCATGTGGGTGCTGGGAAACAAGCCTGGCTTCTGGCAGAGCAGCCAGTGCTCCTCACCAGTGAGCCGTCTCTCCAGCTCCTGATTTTCCAAAACATTGAGCAATTGCAAAAATTTGTAGAAGTGGAGGGGTTAGCGTGTTGAGTCCTTACCGGACCCTTCACACAGCTTTAACCACACTCACCGGGTGACCGGTTGTTAGTCATTTCTGTTGGAACATGTGAGGCCCCATCTCCACTACACGGTATTTTTTAGGGAATCCTGGAGCCTTTGTGTTTTGTCTGTAAATTGTGTTTAAAAGAAGTCCCTGGGGCCCCACCACCACTCAGCATTAAAGAACAACATGGCTTGACATGATCCCCGTCCTAGTCAGTCTGTGGACCCCGAGTTCCAATCGTCAGCTGGCTCACCCTAGAATAAACCAGGAAGAAAGTCTGCGGCCTCGGCCTGACTTATACTTTATTCATTTTAAAGGAAGCAACATGTTTTAGCAACTTATTTTTTTTTTTAATATTCTAACATGTCACTAGGAGAGAGTAGATTCTCAGACTTGACACTGAGCTTCTCAGAAAGTGAAATGAAATTTTTGTTACGCATGATGATTTTAATAAAACTCATAGATGATTGACGGAAACCGTATATATCTGATGGGTAAATATAAGTTAGCAGGTAGACAAAAGGCAAATTCCTACAGATGCTGTTTCTTACTTTGGCTGTAAGAACTGGTTAGTAAGCCGGGCGCACGCCTTTAATCCCAGCACTCAGGAGGCAGAGGCAGGTGGATCTCTGTGAGTTCGAGGCCATCCTGGTCTACAAGAGCTAGTTCCAGGACAGGAACCAAAAAAAAAAAAAAAAAAAAAAAAAAAGCTACGGAGAAACCCTGTCTCGAAAAATCCAAAAAAAAAAAAAAAAAAAAAAAAAAAGAAGAAGAACTGCTTAGTAGTAGCCTGAAGGAGCTTGCCACAGAGTCCTGGACACCCGGCTGTTCTTTGTGTAGGAAAGGCCAGACAGATCTCTCAGAGCTGGGTGCTGAAGACTCTTTAGTCAGCTCTCTGAGGAAAGTACAGTTTCATTTGAACTATAGCTGGAATGTCACAGATTGTGTTGGTCAGGGCTGTTTTATGATGATGTGGAAAAGAAATAATTTCATGTTTTAGTGGGACCTTCCTGCCTGCTGGGTTACAGTTTATAGGAGAGAATGTGTTTCTATAAATGATGTCAAGCCACAGCAACAAACTAGACTTGTATTAAGTAGTAAATACATACATATATATTACATTGTAATGGAATACATATATGCTCCATAACAAATATAATATAGTATAAATAATATAATACACACACACACACACACACACACACATATATACATACACACACTGCATAAGAAGGGGCACTAACTGCAGAATAATAGCTCTCTTATATTCAAAGTCTTGTGTGTTCGTCTCTCTTATTCACTGTGCCTACATACCTATCACTATCTCTATCTGTCCCACTCTGTGTGCCTCTGGTTCTCCCACTGACTCTTTTTCATTTTGTTTTGTTTTGAGACCGGGTTTCTCTGTAGCTTTGGGGCCTGTCCTGGAACTAGCTCTTATAGACCAGGCTGGCCTCGAACTCACAGAGATCCGCCTGCCTCTGCCTCCCTAGTGCTGGAATTAAAGGTGTGCGCCATCACCCAGCCTCTCACGCATGTCTGTATGCATGCATGCTCACACGTGCACATGCGCACACACAGAGGTACATGAATCTGGAATCTTTTACCATTAATTCGCTGTTGTCTCTGATGTTACTGTTCCCACTCCGTCACAGTTCTCACGCCGGATGCTTCAGCAGCTCCTTAGCCAGGACTTTGCCTCAGGGAGCCATTCCTCTCACTTCATACGGCAGATCATGCCCTCCCTTGAATTTCATAGCCGTGAACCCGTGACCCCTCCCCATCATCAGCATCATCTCTTAACACTGCTCTTTTGACCACACCCACATGTGTCAGCTCATGGTATCGATATGTTATTCCTTTCTGTTTTGATACCATCTTTTTTGCCCAGGTTTGGCTGGCTCATTCCACACTCCTCTCTGTCTGAGCCCTGGCTGGCCATCCAGTGGGAAATGGACCTTCACTCTCCAGTCCCTCTGACAGCTACCTTCCCATGTCTTCACACTTGTCTTGCACACCCTTGCCAACTTTTCATAGTGTCAGTCTCCATTATGGATGCTGCGGGGACTTTGTTTCCTTCCCTGCCAGAGTCGCTGTGTCCAAACAATGGCGAATCTCTGCTCATCGCTTGGCAGATATCTTTAACATAGTTAGGTACCTCAGAAATAGTTGAATCCTCATAGCAAGTGTAACACAGAGATTCCTTGGGTCCTGTGTGTTCTCCTCGCCTCGCCCCTGAAGTCCCGCTGCAAGGTGTGTAAGATGATTGCGGAAGAGCAGCTCCGAGTCTTCCCTCTGTCTCCGTGCAGGACCTGCAGCTTCTGGAGGATGGAGATCTGACTGTAATAGGAGACCGGGGAGCCACGCTCAGCGGAGGGCAGAAAGCACGGGTGAACTTGGCACGGTAACTTGTCTTCCTCGTAGCCGTGTGCATGTGCGTGGACAAAGCCTGCGGTGTGGGGCGGCGTTGGGGGCGGGGCGTGTAGCGTCTGCTCGCTGTGTCAGTACCATACAAAGTGCTGGTTTTGAGTAATCCATGGGTACTTTGGATGAACATCCAGTGACCGAGTGCCACGATCCCTAAGACAGTGGCCAGGGAGGTGCCCTTTGGTCTGATTTCCCTCTTTGCCTTGCAGGGCAGTCTACCAAGATGCCGACATCTACCTCCTCGATGATCCGCTCAGCGCGGTAGATGCGGAAGTAGGAAAACACCTCTTCCAGCTGTGAGTTTGTTCTGTCTTATGTCAGCTCCGTGTTCAGGAACCCTTCCAGTTGGGCCCCGTGAAGTAATTTCTACAGCTATAGGCTCTCATTAATGCACCTCTTCTTCTCTCTTCTCCTCCATATGACACATTTTACAAGCCCAAGACCAAGGTAGGGAAATAGGGAAGGTGCCGTTAGTGCGACGAAGTGCACAGAGCCCGTGTGTAGGGTCTCAGCAGAGGGCATGCTCTTTACGTGTTTTCTCTAGCTCCTTGAAGTTCTTAGCCAAGAGACTAGAAGACCCAGGCCACAAGAATAAAAAAGATGTGCATTTTTAAATTGAATGAAGGGGCTTGGCTGCTTGGTAGTGGGGAATTGGCTCTTTTCCCCCCAAATTTACAAATAAGATTTATTTTATTTCCGTGTGTGTATGTATGTATATGTGTCTGGTCAGTGAATGCTACATGTGTGTCAGTGCCAGAGGAGGCCAGGGAGGGGACTGAGTTCCTTTAGAACCGGAGTTGGAGCTGGTTGTGAGCCACTTGACATGGGTTCTGGGTCCCGAACTCTGGTCCTCTCTGCAAGCGTTCTTAACTGGCTGTCTCTCCAGCCCCTCATTCGCAGTGAGATTCATGGTCGCATAGGGCCTGCAGAAGAGGACTCATTGATTTATGTTGAGCTGTAGACTGGGAGGTTTGGGGACACTGAGAATGGGAACTCATGACACAGGGGTAAAGGTGTGGACAAGCAAGGCAGCAGAAGAGAGCAGCAAGTGGGCACATTTCCCTCAAGGGGAGCTGCAGGTTTTATGGCAGATTTAGAGCCCCCCCGAAATGCTAACCTGTATTTTTTGCCTTCTTTAGCTCTGTGCACCAAAATAAAATGCTAGAGTCTGCTGTGACTCTCCCAGCAGACTAAGCCACGGAGGGTGGAAGTCAATGGCCATCTTCCGTCTTTTCCTTCTTGGGTATCTTTTCCTAATTCCCTCTTCTTCAGAGGACACCCGTCAGGCTGCTTGAGGACCACCCTCATAGCTACTCTTAGCTTTCCCTCTAGAGGTTCTGTCTAAGCCATTAGGTGTTGACCTTTCGTAAATTTACTATGAATTTAGGGAAGTGGGGTTCCGTTTATAACAGATCCTCAGCACAGTAAACCACCCATCTAGGCTTTGGATTCTAGGACTGGAACACAAGACCATCTACTAGGCATGGCCTTCTGGGGCTTGGCAGATGGTGGGGAGTGACCGCCCCTACATCCGCATGGGACACAAATGTGTCCCCTGTTGTGGATATGAAAGTGTTCTGGCTGTGGGTGGTAGTAGGCTGAACAGCAGTGTGAACGTACTTCATGCTGCGAATAAGACACTTTTAAAAGTGGCCACGGTGGTGACTTTTACGGCATGTGCATTTTACTACAATACAAACAAAAACACATGCGTGGTAGTGGGTTGAGGATTTCAGGGCACAGAAAGCAAGAGCGTCTGGCACTTGGCTCTGACCCAGCTCTTTGATCCGACCCTCCTTTCCTGTCGACCCTTGATTGTGACTTGATGGATTTTGCTCTGGGCAGAATCAACCCTTTGTCACTTTGGTGAGACTTGAGGGATCCACTCAAGTTCCCCAGCACTCGAGAATCGAGACTGATTCTCGTGGGAAGCTGTAGTGGAGGCTCTCAGGAGGAGAGAGCGAGACGTTTTAATTGCTTGGTATCAGTATGCAGATCACAGAGGTGCCCCCCTCCCCCCAAGCGTTCCTTTGAGCGTGGGTGTTTATAAACTCTGCTTGCACCTTTAATGTTTAATGGCTTTGGATAGACCCTCGATAGAAGCAAGCTTGTTAGAATGGTTGCTTGCTAATCAGAACCACATTCTTTGGGGGAACTCGGAGCAGGAAGCACGAATGCAATTTAGGAAATCACTCAGCAGCAGCTGGAGAATGCTCTCAACGAGTTAGAAAATTGGATTGAACAATATGCTGTGAAAGATGGCGGCCGCGTCGGAGCTGAGAAACGTGGAGTGCTTTGTATTAAACGGGAACGAGCCACTCTTCTGTTTGCCATTAGCAGTTTTATTTCAATCACGGATATACATCCAAGGTTATTAAGATTTGCGGGTTTTACAACTATATATGTTACAAACACGGGAAACAGGAGGCTGGGGTCTCCCGACTGATGCCAGCCTGATGTAGCTGTGGATTCTGTTAGAAACTCTCAACACTGCAGATGCCCGACTCTCCCGTGATCTGTTCAGGGCTATCCTAATTAGGTCTCCCACGCTGCTGCCTACCTCCTTGTCTTAGTTTATGCATTTCTTAGTTTGTGCAGGCTGCTGTGACAGGATGCCATAGCCTATAACCTGTAAACAACAGACATGCATTTCTCATCTCGTGGAGGCTGGAAGCCCGAGATGAGACGCTAGCAGTGTGATGTCTCTTGAGGACTTGGTGATTCATAGGCACATGTCGGCAGAAGTGGTACCATTCATCCACTGGTTCTCCTTTATAAGGGACAACGCCAGTCCTTTCCGTGATGGCAGTGAGAAAGCCCCACCTCTTCATACCATCATCCTGGTGACTAATTCCCAGTGTGTGAGTGTGTGGAAAGACAAGTCTTCAACTAAATGAATCCAAGTACTTACTGACTCTGTCGTTCCTGTTTGTGTCCCTGAAATGTCCGTTCTGGCACGCAGGACTACAGTGGTTTGGTTACTCTCTGAGATTCTTTTATGGGCTCAGAATTAAATGATGAACCCGTCAACATCAGTATGGCACAGGAAGGCCCAGAGGCATGTGTCTGCATAGTTTTCGTAAGGTGGAGGCAGGAGGATTCATTGAGTTTAGTATTTTTTGACCAATCTGGGAAATATGCCAAAGATTATGTGTATGTGTGTAGATATATTCACACACACACACACACACACAAGGATTTGAAGGGCTCGATTCCACGTCTCTCCGTGATAGCCTCACTCTGACAACCTCACTCGCTAGCCTGTGGCCTACAGTCCTGCCGATTGCTCTGTGTAAAGATTTGGGAATCCAGGCTGTAGGCAGAGCTCCATGTATGGCGGCCCTTAGCCAGCTTCCCCATCCCTATGCATATGCTAAGGCTGAGTTCTCCTGGGTCTGCTGTGAGAACGTGGGTGCACTTGGAGCAATCTAAACCTCAAAGGTCATTGACTTCTTTCCTTTTAAGTTTTGGAAATTGTTAGTTCTGAGAGAAGAATCTTTGCTCCTAGCATGGGGAGTAGAATTGTTCCGGAGGCTACAGGGGGCCTCCTCATTCACTTTTCTACCCTGCGTTATTTAGGAAAAGAGATTGCAAGTGTCCATTAGTAGAGGTAACTGAGGTTTGAAGGCTATTCATTTACTTGGTTTTTATTCTTCCTCTTGAGTTTTGTTTCAGTTTTGAGATGGTCTCATGTGGCCCAGACTGGCCACACAAGCTTGCTATATGGTCGAGGATATTCTTGAACTAGGCTACCATCTCCAGCTCCATAGTACAAGGATTGTGGGCAAGCACCACCGTTAGTTCAAGCCCAGGACTTTGTACACACCCTGCGTGCTCTCCGCCACCAGAGTTATAGCCCTAGCTCCTAATAATATTAATTAATGTGTACATCAGAAGCAGTCCCCTGAGCAGACATCTAAGAAAAGTACCCATCTTTCTTCTTATGTGATATAAGTGTGTTTCTTTAGGATTCCTATATCACAATAAGGTAATTAGAATTTTATTCATGTTTTGTAATATTAGTACTGTCCAACTGCTTTTATTATATAAGTAGACACAAATTTTATTTTTTTGCCATATAATATATAAATATACATAATTGTTAAGCTAAGTTTTAGAAGAAAAATTAGCAGCCATGGCCTCTTCTTCTGGCTACTTTTCAAAGTGTCATAGGTAGGCTCACGTGCTGCTAGTGGATTTGAATACTTAGTCATATTATTAATTTATATTTGTATTTAAGTTTTAAGATTCATTTTTATTTAATTTTCAGTTATGTCTGGGTATCTCCGTGTGGGCATGTAGGTGCCCTCAGAGTACTGAAAAGAACCTCGTTCTTCTGGAGTTGGAGTTACAGGCTGTTGTGAGCTACCCAGCTGGGGTGCTGAGAACCAAACTTGGTTCCTCTGCAAGAGCAGTGCCCAGCCTTAACTGCTAATCCTCCTCTCTAGCTCGTGTTTAAATTGTATTTATACCTCCTTTAAGGCATGTGTCATTGTTATGTTGCCTTTATGTCGTTACGGCTTCAACTCTTGGTTTTGCGGTTTGGAGAGCGCCTGCTAATGTGTTTTCTCCTCTGGGGGTGTTTCCGTCTGTAGGTGCATCTGTCAGACCCTGCATGAGAAGGTCACCATTTTAGTGACTCACCAGCTGCAGTACCTAAAAGCTGCCAGCCACATCCTGATATTGAAAGATGTAAGTCATTTCCTCTTTAAAAGCAGGGTTGGCGTTCAGAGATTTTAATACAGACTTTACGCAGCAGGGTTCAGAGAAAGCAGAGAGCTTGAGAAGTAAGTGAAGAACTCCCAAGAGCAAGGTTATGGGTGTCTCAGAGGCAAGTTGAGAGTGTGAACAACGTCGTTGTCCACAGAACCAGCGAGAACCTCAGATTGAAAGCGGGATGCGGGGTTCCCATCAGGCCGCTCTCCATGGACTTGAGAAGCTGCCTTCCCTCCCCCAGTTTCACATTCATTTCCTAGGGTTGAGATTCGCATCTTTGAGGATATCTGGAGGACTTTTAGAAATATCACTCTGAGGGCTGGCGATGTGGCTCCATTGGTAGAGAGTATGCCTGGCATGCAGGAAGCCTGTATTCCATTTCCAGGTCTCCATAGAGTGGGTGTGCCGGTACACGCCTGTAGTCCCAGCCCTTGAGGCAGAGGCAGGAAAATCAGAAGCTCAAGGTCATCTTACCTCAAGAGTTCAGGGCCAGATGGGGACCCATGAGACCCACAAACAAGCAAGCAAGCAAGTAATAACAACAGAAAGCCCGTCAGAAAGCAGAAATGTCACTTCCATTCTAAGCCATAGTCCTCTTCCAGATGATAAAATCGCTCCCTCAGATTTGCAAGATGCTCTAGTGAGATCAATGATAAAAATGATGGTGCTGTTTCCTTAGACATTTTTGTTTCATTTGCTACATGACCCACGGGTACTGAAGATAATTTGGAAAATTTTGATATTAAGTCATCCTTCCATCTATCCTTTTGCCTAAAGAGTATCTTTCATTCACAAAAATAGCGAATGGCTTAGCATCTTCTGCTCAGAGCTGCCTAGTCACGATGACCACTTAATGGTACCTCTACCCAAGTCCTTTGGAATGAGGCTTCCTATCTACAGTAATATGCAAGGTGAGACCTCTCCACTGTGTGGCCTCCCTTCTGGTCAGAGTAGGTGTGATGGGGCTCATGGGACAATGACAGGAAGATGGTAACCGTGCTTTTACCTGGAAGAGGGATACCTGAGGCATGATGTTTGGAGGAGCAGCATGGTGACATATCTGTGCTGAATGATCTAGGGGCCTGGAGGGAGATGGAATCAGAACCCAGCACACTGGCCTTGGACTGAGATGGCCACTATTTGATTCATTGGAGGGTCTCACCTGTGATTTTGTACCCCACCCCCAATGCTGCTGCCACCAGGATAATCGGGGGCTATGGCAGAGGCAATTACAAGTCAGTCATCTAGTTCAGCAGGCAGAGAAGTGCGCTTAAGTCAACAGGTCGGTTTGCAAGGGCAGCTAGGACAGAGTAATGAGAGCTGACGGCCGAGTGATGCTGGGAAGTGCTGTCTCGCTGCTCTGCTGTGCCCTGGTGGGTCTGAGCTTGCCCTGAAAGCTCTGGGGTGATCCCTTCCTTGCCTCTTTTCACCCTCTGGTCTCCTACCGGCAGCCCTTGGCCATCCTTGGCCGTCCTTGGCTGTCAGTACGGCCAGCCGGCGTCTGTCTGTCTGTCTGTCTTCTCATGACTCCATCCTGTTCTAGTGTGACCTCACTTTAAGTTGATTGTGTCTGCAAAGGCCCTGCTTCTTAATGAAGTCACATTCATTACCAGAATTCGGAGCTGGAGTGTCTTGAGGCACAACTTAGCCTATGACAAAACACCACCTTATTGAGATCAAAATTAGCAAGGGATTTTCAGGGTTCCTGGTGTTGTCCTGTGGTCCCCCCATGCCCGTACCCTGCATGTTTGCATTGGTGACTTGGTGCTTATCTTTTGCAGTGGGGAGGTCTGAGACAAACTCTTCATCATGGACAGAAAACAACCTTTTAGCTCCTTGATGTGTTTATTACTTCATCAATTTTATTCAGCGTTGAGCTAACCACAGTGGAAGACCCTAAGACAGGCCATGTGATTTCCCCCCTTTTATTGAAAATGGATTTTTTTTTCTAGTACAGCATATTTTTTTTTTTTTTACAGTTTCACGTCCCCTTTCCCCTCCCAGTTCCTCCCCACCTCCTCTCATCTGCACCCATTCCCTTTCTGTCTCTCCTTAGAACAGAACAGCCCTCTAGGAGATACCAACAAAACAAAACAGAATGAAATATAGTAAAGCAAAAGCCATTGCATCCAGGCTGGACAAGGCTAGTCCAGAGAAGGACACGAGCTCAGGGGCAGGCACAAGAATCAGAGCCCCGCTCATTTTCACACTCAGGAGAATGGAAGCTGTAATATATACACAAGGACCTGGTGCAGACCTGTGCAGGCCCCGTGTTTGCTGCTTTAGTCTCTGTGAACTCACCTGAGCCCTGCTTAGTTGGTTCAGAGCTTGCCCTCCTGGTGTCCTCCATCCCCTCTGGGTCTTCCACTCCTTCCATCTCCTCTCCTGCAGGTTCCCTGAGCTCTACAGGGTGGGCTTTGAGGTCACTTTATGAGGAGAGAGGGTCAAGGATGTAGCACCTTCAGGGCTCCCTTGTGAAAGGCCTTTCCAGATGCAGCACTGGCAGAAAGGCACCAGGAGGCGCTCACACACTGAGTGTCAACTCCAGAGAGCTGAGACTCCTCAGTCCATTCTGGATTGAGGGCTTTCTACCAGACCCCGCCTCCCAAAGGTTCCAGAACCCCCCAGTAA
Organism: Chionomys nivalis; assembly: GCF_950005125.1. Taxonomy (NCBI): domain Eukaryota; kingdom Metazoa; phylum Chordata; class Mammalia; order Rodentia; family Cricetidae; genus Chionomys; species Chionomys nivalis. The sequence continues at coordinate 5,387,196 of NC_080097.1, forward strand.
TGCCACCCCAGGGACCAAGCCTTTCATCACACAGTGGGAACACAAATAATTAAGCCACATCCAAACCATAAGATTCTTCTGTAATCTCTTATATCGTAGGAGATTACTCGTTCAATTTCCAGCTGTCCAGACCTGAATAATCACATAGAAACTTTATTAATTACAACACTATTTGGCCAGTGATGACTCAGGCATATTCCCAGGAAGCTCTTACATCTTAATCCATATCTAATAATTTGTATATCACCATGAGGCAGTGACCTACCAATAAAGTTCTGATGTCTATCACTTTCAGCAGCTACATGGCATCTCTCTGACTCCACCTACCCTCTCTCTATATCCCTTCCAGCCTGGCTATATTCTGCCCCGCCATAGGCCAAAGTAGCTTTATTCAATAACCAATCAAAGCAACACATACACAGAAGGACCTCCCACATCACTCTTGGCCAGAGATGGAACTGACCAGTGAATGTTAGCCAGCTTGCAATATTTGCATGCAGTTATTCTCAGAGATGCAGATTACACGTTGCCATGGAAACCGGCTGTGTGATGATAGTAGAGTCCTTTAGTGCCTCCTTGGTACTTATTGTGGCTGCCAAAGAGAGGTGAGGGAGCTGTCAGTCAGAGTTCCGTGGAGCAAATTCTCACCACAGAGATTATATAAGGCAGGGTGACTATTCCCTTAGCAACAACTAAGAGTGTCAGCTGTCTCCTGGGCCCCCTGGGAATGGGCACCCAGATTCCTCAAGCTGGAAAACAATTAATTTCATGTGCAGAGAGCTGAATATTCTGCCTGCAGAGTCACTAGGTGTAGAAGGGTTTTGTCACCTGTCCCCACATGGCCGCTGCTTTGGCGATCCTGCCTCCTGCGTATTGTGAGTTTTATTTTTAGTGGACAATTCGTTCACCTGCTAGCAGGCAGAGAAACTGAGAACTGCTCTTATCATTCATCTGACCCTCTCTAAGAGTGGAGAGGGTGGCTGCCCCTCAGACCCCTCCCTGGGTTCTCACGGCTTTCTTAGGAGCTGTCCCCTCTGTCGGCAGTAGTTTCTGTGTATTTTACTGACAGGAAGGGTGTAGGAATCAAATCTTACCTCCTAAGTGCAATAAGACACGGCGTTCCAGGAATAACTTTCCAATCCTTAAGTTACCAGGCTTGTAAACGCCCAAAGACACTGAGATTTTCCTCGGTGGACTGCCTTGATTGGTGTTGGGGTTGGAGAAGGGCAGGGATTGGGTGGGGTCCAGGGCCGTTTTCCTCTAACCCGAGCCACCCTCTCCTCAGAGCTACTTCCCTCTGATTCAGTACGCCAGGATTTTTTCCAAGTATTAATAAATCATTTGGGGTTCGCCTCATGGGGTAGGACATCGTGAAGATATTGCACATTATTTCCTATAACTGTGGTCAGGAAGAGAACCCCCAAGTAGATGTGCTGTGGAATGTTGAATCCCCAGTGATGGTCTTGAATTTGGGGGCACGGTTTAGTCTAAGACCATGATATTGGCCTAAGTCTTGCCCCAGAGGGGGCAGGTGGTCAGCTGAGGCTGGATGAGTGTGTCCTATGTAGGTGCAGTTGCTCGTGCACCTCCCTGTCAATCAAATTTCCCACTGCAAGAGTCATCTCTGTGTTCTCACCAAAGACCCTGTGGGCTCTCCCATCATCTTCGGTTTTGCTTCCTTCAGTGCCCATGGCATTTGGGTCGTAAGGCACAATGGCACATTGGGTCAGGCACCTAGAATTTGGCGGGAAGCAAATTCTAGGAGGCAAACCGAGTCACTCCCTTCTTGTCGACCAGGATTCCAGATCCAAGAGCAGCTGTAGCTCAAGGCCCGTAGGCTGTGGTTTGGTGAGATTAGTGCTGTGAACTGTAAATGCCCGCCTCTGGAATTCCTTTTGTTTCAGGGACAAATGGTGCAGAAGGGGACATACACCGAGTTTCTCAAGTCCGGCGTAGATTTCGGCTCCCTTTTAAAGAAGGAGAACGAGGAAGCAGAGCACTCCCCAGCTTCAGGAACCCCCACCCTCAGGAAGCGGACCTTCTCCGAGTCCTCCATTTGGTCCCAGCAATCGTCCAGACCTTCCCTGAAAGATGGGGCTCCGGAGGGCCAAGATGTGAGTCTGTCTTGGGTTATATGTTCCCTTTTCTCTTACAGACCTTGTAGCTCGTGGTGTGGTGACCCCCAACCACAAAATTACTTTTGTTACTACTTCATAACTGTAATGTTTGTACTGTTATGAATTGTAATGTAAATGTCTGTGTTTTCTGATGGACTTAGGCAAGCCCTGGAAGGGTCATTCAGTCCCCAAAAGGGTCATGACCCACAGGTTGAGAACTGCCGCCTTAGACTCTAGTAGGTGTAGGTGGGTGACATGAGTGGCCCGCTCTATTTCAGATGCTTTTGTTAGTCAAGAGGGACACAGATCTGGTAGCCTTAGCACGTGACCCTTTTAGGGTCAGTTCCTTCCATTTCTCCCTTAGTCTAGCCCAAGGGCCACATCTTATTCCTCACTGAGTTACCCGCGGCCAGCATAGGCCCTGGTGGTTCTGTCCCATATTGAAAGCCTTTCAAGCAATCCACGCCACTGCTCCTTTAGACAGAAAGTCATCCTTGGAGCTGGCATGGGTGGGATTGGGTCTAAGACCCTTGGGAGCTCAAGTTGCCTATGTAAGTGTCACGTGTGCGCATAGCCGGTGTGCTTCTGTAGATTTTAAGCCCTCTCTGGGTTACTTATAATTTCCAGTACAATATAAATGCTATATAAACACTTGATACATGATAGCCTAGGAAATAGGGAACAGTGGCAAAAAAAAGTGTCCATACATGTTCCAGTACAGATGACGATTTTTTCCCTCTGAATAATTTCAATGTGCAATTGCAGAACTCAAGCAGGCCAGGTCTGACTATCATCTCTGCTATCCAAATCCTCATTCTCCATATCTAGGAGCCTGGATAATTCTGATATAAAAGGATATGCTCTCCTCCCTCTCTTGTAGAGGTTTCTTCTCAGTTCCTGTGTTTGGTTAGCAGTGTGAGCCACCTGGTTATTGTTGGTGATTTCATGCTGCAGTTGGATTCAGAGCCTTGCATGTGTTGAGCACGTACCCCGAGCAGATCTGTACCGCCCCTTCCCCCGCTTCCACCCTGTTCTCTTCTGTTGATGAGTGATGGTCTAGTCCTCATCGTTTTGTGATTGCTTTGGGTGTGGGTGTTAGGCGTGTGCTAGAAATCATGCAGCCATGGTCACGCCGAGCCATGCCACAATGAGCAAGTGCTCCTAGAAGTGGGAGGGCTGAGTCCTGGCTGGACGCTTTGCCAGACCGGGTAGGTATGTGCAAGGGAAGAATTACCAATTTTGATTCCTGCCAGCCACAAATTGTTTACCTGTTTTCCTGGAGTTTTGTCAACAATCAATTTTTGAAGACGTTTTGTGTGACTCTTTGCTTACCAGCACCTCTCTCTTAACAGACAGAAAACACACAGGCAGCGCAGCCCGAGGAGAGCCGTTCGGAAGGGAAAGTTGGCTTCAAGGCTTACAAGAATTACTTCGCTGCGGGTGCATCTTGGTTTTTCATCGTTTTCCTCATCCTGCTGAACATGGCGGCGCAGGTACATAGTGACGTCTGTGCCCTCAGTGTGCTAGTCACACACATACGTTTCTGTGTGATTGACACATTCTGCCGTTCTCTCGGGATTTACACTGAGGTGTGCTGTTGGGTGGGAAGCAACATAAGGACGCTAACTGGAGTTGAAAATGCGTAGAAAAAATTGGGTTTGCCTTGTAAGATCTTTTTTTTTTTTTTTTTTTATTCTTTTTTACTTAAAATTTCCAACTGCTCCCCGTTTCCCATTTCCCTCCCCCTCCTCCCACATATTGCCCCCTCCCCCCCCGCTCCCCTCTCCCTATCCCCACTCCTCTTCTCCTCCCCCTAGTCCACTCCCCCTCCCTCTCGATACTGAAGAGCAGTCCAAATTCCCTGCTCTACAGGAAGACCAAGGTCCTCCCACTTCTATCTAGGTCCAGGAAGGTGAGCATCCAAACAGGCTATGCTCCCACAAAGCCAGTTCATGTATTAGGATCGAAACCTAGTGCCATTGTCCTTGGCTTCTCATCAGCCTTCATTGTCCGCCTTGTTCAGAGAGTCCAGTTTCAACCCATGCTTATTCAGTCCCAGTCCAGCTGGCCTTGGTTGGCTCCCAATAGATCAGTTCCACTGTCACAGTGGGTGGGTGCACGCCTCGTGGTCCTGATTTCCTTGCTCATGTTCTCCCTCCTTCTGCTCCTCATTTGGACCTTAAGAGCTCAGACGGTTGATCCAAATTGGGTCTCTGTCTCTCTCTCGATCCATCGCCAGATGAAAGTTCCTGTGTCATTCTCCTTGGCCTCTCGTCAGCTCTCATTGTCCGCCACATTCAGAGAGTCCGGTTTTATCCCATGTTTTTTTCAGTAGCAGTCCAGCTGGCCTTGGTGAGCTCCCAATAGATCGGCCCCCCTGTCTCAGTGGTTGGGTGCACCCCTCATGGTCCTGACTTCCTTGTTCATGTTCTCTCTCCTTCTGCTCCTCATTATAACCTTGTGACATCTTGTCTGGGAAGTGGGGTTTGGCACAGACCCGTGCCTGCTGGAATCGTCCTGGTTCTCTGGAAATCCCCTCTGTATCTCCACATCTTAGCAATTTCGAGTTTCAAGTCTGGAAGACATGCTGATGTTGTATTTCACTTCCCTCTGCAGGTTTTCTACGTCCTTCAGGACTGGTGGCTTTCCTACTGGTGAGTGGCTCGTGTCTGAATTAATGGCTTTGAGATCCATCCTGAGCCCCATTTTTCCACAGGTTTTAGGGAGAGGTGGGCTTGGTGGGCCTTTTGGTCTAAGCTTAGTCTCCTGAAGAGAAAGAGTGAAGTGTGACCTGCAGAGGTCTTCACCACATCTGATCCTCAGCTGCATGCTGGGAGCTGACTGTCAAGCTTCAGATTGATTTTGTTTTGTTTTTCAAGACAGGGTTTTCCCGTGTAGTTCTGGCTATCTTGGAACTCACTCTCTAGACCAGGCTGACCTCAGACTCACAGAGATCCTCCTGCCTCTGCCTCTCGAGTCTGGCATTAGAGGCGGCACCTTTATTTTAGTTTATGTAGATGAGTGTTTTGCTTGCATGTGTATCTGTGTGCCATGTTTGTGGCTTGTGGCCGCAGAGGCCAGAAGAGAGCATCAGATCCCTGGAACCAGAATTACAAACTGTGAGCCACCATGTAGGTGCTGGGACTCAAACCCAGGCCTTCTAGAAGAACAACAAGTACTCCTAACTATGGACCCATCTCTCTAGCCCAATTCAAACTAAAGGATTGTGTGAGCTGAGACTCATTTTCTCGCACAAGACTTCTCTCTAACTGAGCTTCCTTTTGTTGTATTTTTACCTAATCGTCTTTTCCTTCCACATTCTGTCCGTAGGGCAAACAAGCAGAGTGCACTGAATAACACCGAGAACGGGAATGGAAGTGTAACCGAGACCCTAGATCTTAACTGGTACTTAGGAATTTACGCAGGTAAAGTTTAGCCATTGGGTCTATTATCTGGGAGCCCGAGGTGCTTACAGTGAACCTGTGTGAGCTAGCAGAGCTCCTAGGAGTAATTCAGCAGTGTCTTAACAGATTAGGAGACTCAGTCGCATTTACTCTGTGAATTAATTAGAATAATTATTATTTTTTTTTTTGAAATCTACCAGAAGAGGTTGAATGAAGACTCTTAATTTGCTCTATACTGGATTTTGAAAGTTAAACTAGGATTGAGCGTTCAGAAAATCATCCACTGGAACTCTGTGGCTATTGTCTATTCTAATAGGTTGCTTTAGCTAACTCTTCTATCATTATATGGATGGGCAGGGGATTAGAAACGGATCTGCACCCTGTGCTGTGGATTGCTCCAGTTCTGTCTGCATAAGTAAGCCCAGGCCTTTATTGAACCTGGATGGAATCCTCTGACAGCAAGGCCCCCAAATAAAAGCATTATCCCCTCGCAGGTGTGCAGAGTTCCCGTCAGCGCACCGCTCATCTGTGGGGCCTCAGTAATTACGGGAGGGGGAAGCTAAGCAGAGTAGCCCAGTGTCTAGGAATGAGGGCTCCTTCACTTTCCTACCGCGAGATCAACAATGGTATCCTGTCTTCAACTGTGCGATTAATTTAACATGTGGTTGGCCAGAGTCCCTCATCACCACACTCCATTTTCACAAGGCTGCCCCGGAATATGTGTAGAATTACATACTTCAAAAAAAAAAATCTCCATCTAGAATTTCAGGTATTATCACAGAAGCTCTCTTCCGAGCTCTCCTCAGATGGGATGCATTATCTCTGATAAAGCCCCATTCCCTGGGATTCAGTACTGACTTAATCCATTGACTGGCTACCATCCCAACCCCTGGACTATGCAGGACCTAACGGGAAATAGGTCCATTATCTATTCAGGTAGGCTGGAAGGCTAAGGACGATGCCCGTGTATAGAGTTTCAGAACTAATGAGCTTTCAGAGGTCAGATAAAAACGCGGCGTTGTTACAGACTCTTTACCCCATCAGTTCTCCCTATACTGGGCAGCAGTGTAAGCGAAAGCCTAATAGATCCTGGGAGAACAGAGGTTAGGGCTGTGGTTCAGTGGAAGAATGCTCGCCTCATGTGTAAAGATCTTCCGTCCCCAGCAGCACACAGCCCACCCCACCTATCTCTGTGCAGAGCAGTTATCCTTACGTGCCTTAATTAAACAGAGTTTATATTGTGCTCATTTAAAACGTGTGACGTTTATATGGGACACATAGTGATTAGGTGTTTATTTAACTATCTTAACATTTGCTTTATATTTTCTCACGATTCAATCATTTAAGTTTTTCCATGTGCCATTTAATGTGGTATTTTCAAATTCCTTAAAGCTGCATGGGCATTCACTACAAGGAAAAGGTGAATTTCTTCCCCGTTAGTATTACGAGTTGGTATCGAAACCCACTACAGTGTTAGGTTATGGGTCTTATAAATAATCTCTGGATATGGAGGCAGAAAGGACAGCTTTCCAGTGATTATCCTTCTCCTGAGTTTTTACGAGAACACGCAATGTATTTATGAAACCCTGCTGTCTAAACTTTATCCACACCACATACATATTTTCCATTTATTGAGAAAAAAATTAAAATTTTTGTCAGCATATCTTATAAATACTTTATACTTAGGTAGAACCTAGATGTTTATGTAATTAAATAAGTGATATCTGCATAGCCTATCCAACCTGCTGTAGCATTAGTGGAACAATGTAAAGACCCCATTTTCTCTGACTTCTCTTTATTTCAGGTTTAACTGCCATTACGGTCCTTTTTGGTATCGCGAGATCCCTATTGGTCTTCTACGTTCTTGTGAAGGCTTCCCAAACTTTGCACAACAGGATGTTTGAGTCCATCCTGAAAGCTCCGGTCTTGTTCTTCGATAGGAACCCAATAGGTAAGTCAGATGCAAGTTCCCCAGTAAATGTCTTGTTGACGCATTGAAGATCTGAGGATGTTTCGGTCTTTGAAAAGGGAGCGATGTTGAGAGAAAAACCCCTGCATGTTTATTCCTCGTCTCCCCGATATTTCTCTCCCACAATAGGAAATCTTAATATCAGTTGTGTAGAGTTATCTCCATGTGTCTAGGTGTGCAACCACACATCGACATTCAGTTTGCAGAATGAGTTGTGAACCTCACTGACACGTGGCCCACGGGGCTCACTGCTTACCTTGCAGGCGGGTAGGATGTGTTTGCAGAGTGACTAAGACACCTACTGTGTTCACACAACGTTGGCCTGTGCCACCCTCAGAAAGGGTCTCGTTAGGAGGAACCCTCTCTGAGCAGGAGACGTGGGCTGTGTACTTGCTTCTTTTCTTGGGAGCATAGTTCATTTCTTAAAGTATGACGACGTGACTCTGAGGTTGACCTGACTGATATTGAAGATATATCTAAATGTGATCACTCCCAGTAAAAGTTTTTAACTCTGTATTTTATCTCACTTATTATTATATAATATAATATAGATATATTATTTATTTAGTATTGTGAGATAGTGTCTTGCTACTGTAGCCCTGGCTAGATTGGGAGTCACTATGTAGACCAGGCTAACCCTGAATGGTGATAGCTCTCTTGCCTCTTCCTCACATGTGCTGGGACTCTGGAGTGACCATTCTGTCCCTATTTAGCTCTGTTTTTAAAACCAACAGCAGAAAGCCCACTTTCCTTCTTTGTCGTTTGTTGTTTTGCCGTCACCAGTGACTCTCTTAATTCTCTGGGTTCTGGTTGTATGACAGGGCCTTTGTGCTAAAGAGATCCCCATTCTCAGTGCCTTCCCATGAATGGGTGGAGGCCCCGCACAAAGGTCCTCTACCCACTCTGCTTCTGCAAGTGCCTCCTCTGGCCGAATTGCTAGGAAGCGTTAGCTGTCACCACAGACTCTGGTCATCTGGGGGTCAGTGGTGAGGCCTGGGGCAGCTTTGTTTATGCAGGTAATAATTAATGGGACCCATCGTGGAGGAGCGTGGCCTGGAAGGAGCATAGAGGACGCACGGGGCGTTAAATAGCTGCTGGACCCAGAGCAAAGCATTGGATAGTATCAGACAAACAACTTCCAGAGTTAGATGTGTTGGTTAAAAGCTTGGGCCATGGCGCCAGAGGCCATCTTGATACTGAGAATCACCGGTTACAGCTGGGATGATGCTCATGTGTGAAATGGGACAATATCCGTACCCGTCTTACAGAAACTGAGATTTAAGCGGGTGAATGGTGTTCAGAGCTTGAATGGTGCCCAGCTCTCTACCATCAGTTCCCAGAGAGAGACTGTGAGGGGCAGGGACGGTGGCCCTGGGGATCAGTTTTCTTACCTGTGGAGTCAGAATATCAATTCTGACTCTTTCTGCTTTATATGATTGTCGTGAGGATTATGTAAGACCAGACTGGAAGGTACTGTGTGTGCGTTAATCCCACAGACGCTATCTAGACTGGGCATGAGGTGGAGCCCAAAGAGTAAAGAACCCCAGATTCCTCATGTGGTCTGGCTGGAGCTGCGCTCAGAGGTAGCCACAGGGTTTGGTGCTGTGAGCATCGCGGCTGCTCCGCTAGTTAACTGGAGAGCTGCACAGACCTGGAACGCCTAGCAAGCTGTGCTCTGCTGTCCGTCTCTCCTCCCGCTCCTGCTCACCAGGCTCTTCATGCTCATGGTCGAGACCCATAAGCTTTTCCTGGTCCTGCTATTATTTATTGAGAGGCTTAGGGCCCAGTCTAAATCTTGGGTAACTAATCTTACATCACGTCAGAGGCATCCATCTTGCTTCTCCCTGCCGTGTCTATTAGCGGGACTTTCTTCCTTCAGTGGAAACAGAACCCAAACAAACCCCACAAGATAGACCTTGCTTGCCCCAAACGTTAATACAAGTTATTTACCTCTTTAGTGGAGTACTTAAAAAGAAAATTAAAATACCTTTTAAGATGTCAGTTATCATTTGAACAATATTTTGCACATTGTACAGTGGTTATGGATTTTTGCCAGCATATAGTATCCAATAAGCTAGACGCGGGAGTCCACTGGTACAGAAACTTCAGGTGGAGCCCGCAGAATCCCGTCACCCCTGTCTGCTGTGTCTCAAATCCAGCCTGTCCCTGAGATCTGAACCTTCCATCCCTTTTCTGACTCTGGCTGCCCCTTGTATCAGAATCCCGGAGAGGATATTCTGGAGGTTAAAAGTATCTTGTTCCTTCTGTCATGGGTTTGCCTTGCTCTCCCCGGAGTGTTAGCTCTTGGCCTCTCTCTGGTGCTGATTTCTGGGTAACTTCTGTACTTGTCCAGAGACCCAGGCCGTCCTAGAGTCTGCGTCACTGGCCACAAAGCCTTCATCTCAAGTGTCAGGCATCAGAAGGAGAGAGTGGACCAGACCTGAAGGGATAGGTTTCTTCTCCATGACACTATGGTCAAGACTAACTTCACCATCCCGCATGGCTGATGGGCAAGCTCACACCTGAGTCCTAAGATGTGAAGTTATTCTCTCTGTAGAATCCATGTATGAGTATGCAAAGTTAGTCACGGCGAGTTTATATAAAATGGCTCCTGAGCGTTTACTCATAATCTGATAAATCTTAATCTCATAATTAGGATCAATTTTGAAGCAAGACAGAATCTATGACCTTATATGGCCGAGAGCCAACTTCCCTTCTTCCTCTTTAGTTTCCCCTCGGTCTTCTCAACCCTCTTTGTTTTCTGTCCTCTTCTCCTCCGGGGGGGTTTGGTGATGGCTTGTGTGTCTGTGACAGAACCTCAGATCTTGGCTGCGCTCCTCCTCTTTCCCTCGTCTGAATTGGAAGGCGAACTGAATGGTGTTGATAGTCATCTTCCGATTCGCTTTCCATCTCCCTCATCAAAATTTCTCTCCTATCTTAGCACTTTTGTTCAAGAAGATCTTAATAATCAGGGTCACACAAATTCCTGGTCGAGAGTGTTAGCAAACGAAGCCATGGGAATTTTCCCTGCAGGGAGCCTGGTGACTCTGGACATCGGGCACAAGAGGGCAGCATGAGCTGCAGAATTGCAGGGACCCATCTCCGGACGCTTGCAGGGCAAAACCTACCTTTGCTGTTAAAGCTTCCTTGGAGAATTCTTTTTCTAGTCTGTGTCTTTATACCTCATTAAACTAGAAGGCTCTCTGCCCCCACCCTGTTTCCATGCCCGAAACATCGAGCTGCCTTATATAAATCTTTCCCTGCTGGTTGAGGATATTTCAGAGTGGACATTTTATTCCCACTCAGCACTTTCCGAACTAGACTCTGGAATGAACAGGGACTGTCCCCATCCTGGACTAGAGTCTGGAATAGACAGGGACTGTCCCCATCCTGGACTAGAGTCTGGAATAGGCAGGAACTGTCCCCATCCTGGACTAGACTCTGGAATAGACAGGGACTGTCCCTGTCTGGACTAGACTCTGAAATAGGCAGGGACTGTCTCCAGGCCGTATGTATGTTATTCCTAAAGGGTTGGTTTTGACTGATTGCAGCTTTCCTTCAGGGAGAAAGATGATCACTATGTCTTGAGTTTGATTTCCACATCCTCTGAATCTACAAAGACATTTATCCCATTGAGGCATCTGGCTTCTCCTTCTGCTCGTAGAGACCAGAAGAATGGCAGGCTAGTGGCTCCGTCTTCTATTGTCCAGTTTGGTCACATTGCAAGTGACTGACTACATTAACTTCATATTCCATAGGAATATTTATTTAGCTTTAATTTGTCAGTTTGCCTGGAAGAAGTGGAACAACCGGTGCAGGTTGACATGTTTGCTTCTTTTCCCTGGGAGGGACAGTGTTAGTCTTGGGTGATAGCCAGTGTGTTCAGTCACGTGTCAGATTTTTTCTTCAGTGTAATGTGTGTGATGGTGTGTGCATTCCACGGTGTACAAATGTCACCATTTTAAAATCAAGCATATGAAAAATAAAATACTGGGAAAGGGGGAAAAGAAGCACACTGACTCCTATTGATTTAAATATATATATTTAATAACATACACACACACACACACGCATTTTTGGTAGAAGCCACCACTGAGAACATCACCAATAGCCATAGATTTTAAGATTGGCACTCTCATATCCATCCTAATAAAACATCTAGAGAATACATAGTGATTAAGATTCACAGCTTGATTGAGTGGGAAATTGGGCTTGTCGATGACTTCACAAATACCAACTGTTCTAATTCAGGCTGTGCCTGTCAAGGGGCTGGGAGGAGGGCTGTCCGTGGTTTGCACGGTTGTTCTCTTTCTCCCGTCCAGGGAGGGAGTCCTCGGAATCCAGGGTAAGTTGCTGAACAACTCAAGCAGAGGTGAAGAGAGAGTTGAGAGCTACACAGCGTGCGTTTTGTACCATCAGAAAGGCTGCCTGGCCCAAGCATTTATAAAAGCAATCGTCAACACGCCTTGCCTTTGCCAGAAAAGCAAAAGAAGAAAGTCCTCAATAGAGAAGAAATGTAATTGCAGGATACCTGTCTGTTTATTCAGTTCCAGTGACCACTGGAGTTAGTGCTAAATGCATATTTTCACAAGTATAATACAGCACTGTCAAAATTACCTTGACAATAATAGGCCTGTTAAATTATAGCTCTATAAGTTTGGAGGTAAAATGGCTCTGCTTAGCACACATTAATCTATGCCTGTTCACACAAGCGCCTCTGCTGAGCGGGTAGCATGTTTAAACAAGAAATACAGGTCTTAAAACCTCTGATTTATGGTAGGTGTTGTTTTGACACCAGCATCATTGAGACGGTTTACAAGGCAAGACTTCGTGTTAGAAAAGCTCACCGATGTCATCATTCGTCACCAGCATAAATATTCAGCTGGAAATTGGGGAGATGCCCATTCGTGCCAAATCCCTCGCTGTGTTTCCTTTCAAGTGAGAGCTGTTGTGGCCAAAAGAGATGGTGATTTCTCTTCCTTGAGTGCAGAGGAGCTGGAAGGAACCGAGAATAAGAATAGCAGCCGTCCTGACAGCTCCCATGTACTCGTCCTGCCTAGATTGGTTTTAATTCTGGCATAAGGCCCAAGGGCTCCCCTCCCTCCTTGCTTTATGCACATTGTAAAGAATATATTTATATGTGCATTAGTTAGTTTGAGAGGCTTTTTCTGCTCAAAGGAAGAAGTTAGTCATCGTCAGAAAAGCTTTGTTGCAAAACAAAAACACACGTTACCCCTTTCATTTTTTCCTTGTTAATAATAACAAACGTGAGTGCGCACAAAAGGATTGACACAAAAGATTGCATTAATCATGGCGATCTTCAATAGCCACATAAATATTATTTTTTTCTAGTATGAATGAAATAGCTAAATGGTTTGAAGTAGGTGTGGCAGTTAAATCCTGTCAAGTTGTCACATATTAAAAATAATGGTTTTCACACGACAATGGTTATATGTACGTAAACTCTTATCAGGGGTGATATTAAGTGATATTTTATGGGAGTTGCCATTTACTGCTAATAGCATAATAAAGGCCTTTGTTATGAGTTTAAATAGTTACATAGTTACATATGTTTGATTGCTCTTGTTATTTCACCAGTAATCTCTCTAAGCGAGATTATTATGGGACTTTTCTACACTCAGTAAATAGTGTGCTGTTTTAATGCACGTTTTAAATCTGTTAGAGTGTTCAGATTGCTCTTTATTCATTTTCTCCTCCATAGTAAATTGTACATGGAAATACTGGCAGTCTAGTAACATGCGCGTGCACACACACGCACGCACACACAGAGGAGAGAGACAACACTGTGTTCATGGTTGTCCAATAGAATGTTTAAATGATAAGATTGAAAAGCTGTTAGCTTCTTCAAAATGATGACCATGTTGTATTTTAGAAGATTAAAAGGATGACATTTTCCTAATTATATCTAATTATTTTCCATTAAGACATGTATTAAATGTTACATGCATATTTATATTTCATCCTTGTTTCTTTATTATAAATGTCACTCTTCATTTATCAATGAACAAACTTAGGAAAAAACCTAAGTATTTGCATCATTGAGTCACATTTTATCTCACATAAAGTATTGGCTTATTTTATTTTATTTTTTTGTCTGCTTCTATCCAGTTTACCCTCATACTTGTCAAGTATGGTGAATTGTATTTAGTATCTGAGAATAAGGCTGTTCTTGTGAGTCTGTCTTCTCCGAAGGTGGAGAAGTTCTGTGGCTGTGACATTAATGCCCTCACTGTGAGGCATTCAATGGGTCAGAATCCATGCTGTTTAAATCCAGCTCACTTAGAGCGAGGTACCCGTGCCACCCTTGGCCATTGCCATCTAGGCTCCGTAGATGGTTGCATGATCCAGAATCCTTCAGTGCTGTCTCTTGAAAGATTTTCCCCCAGTGCTGGTTCTGCAGTAAGAAACACTTCAAACAAGTTCATCAAAGAATCTTTAACCTAAGCCTCTGCCTTTGTGCATTATTTCAAGAGAAAACGGAGTCGAAATTCTGTGCCAGCTTCATCATGAATAAGTATTGATGTTGTGGAGAGTCTAGTTGAGATGAATCATAATTTTGGATATTAAGTGGGAGTCAGCCAGGACTTCCTAAGTTGGAGTTATGTTTGGGTGTTGTTCTTGTTTTTGTTTTTGTTTTTTTGTAGTTAACTATGTATGCACCACCCATGTCTTGGCTTGGCATTGTGCTCCCTGCTGTCTTTCAGACTTACTTGTTATTTTATTACCACATTTCCCAGACTCAAGATCGGGGACTCTGTAGTTGTTGAGTTAATGCATGCTGGTTTTAGGGAACAAGGGCAGGCTTCATCGGGGCATTTGCATCTCCCCAAGGTACACCCAGAGAAAACAATGGAGCGCAGTGATAATTAGAAAAAAATTACACCCCTTTGTCTTATAGTTGGCAGATATATGGAACCTGGTTCTGCTTTCTAAAGAAAAGCTAACAATAGTGGGCCTAGTCTACAGAGTGGGAGGGCCTAGACAGAAAAACCAGAATTGGTTCTCTGTGATTCACGAACCTGGCCTATGGTTCTAGGTTCTCTTGTGGTTTACCAACTGAGGCAACGTAACCATCAAACACCTAATACATGTCTTTGAGACTTCAGTGTATGTTGAAGAGGACTTGCGGCCTTCCCATAGCTTGGAATTTTGCTACTTTCACAGATGTGTTTGATAAGCTGGGTGCCCCGAGAAATAGGAGACGATGCCTCCATTTTAAGACATCGGCAGACGTCTTAGAACTGCAGTGAAGGGAAGCTGAGAAGGTTGGAGTTGACCTGTCCCTGTCTGGCGGAAACTTGGCCTTGTGACTGCTAAGCCCCTCGCTTCAGTTCCCTCATCCTTGACCTCCCAGAGTGAAAAGAGGAGCTTCTCTTCTCTGCAGACATTTATCGGTCAGCTTCTAGGTGTCTGTCTTAGACCCCGTCTTCACAGCCACTTCCATGCTTAAATAACCACAGACAATAGATTGCTTTTAAAAAAAAAAACATAAACAAAAAAGAGCACTGACGTCTTTGCTTCTGTATAGGAGTGTTACAGACTGGAAACTTAGGAGCTGTAGAAGGACCCACAGACACCTAACTTGCTCCTGGTCATGGCCTGATACTGTACATCTTCAACATCAGTGCCGCCAACGACTGGCTTTGATTTCATAAAGTTTGCAAAAGCTCTTCTCCTGATACTTCAGGGTAAATTGTCTTCATCCCGAAACCACACTAGTGGGAGGAAGGATGGGGGCCTTTGGGAGACTTAAGTACACGATTCTGTATTTAAGGCCACACTTGCTGAGTTACAGCCGACCCAAGTCTCCACTGTCATCCAGACACATCCTGACCCATCATGGAAGTCACAGTGCTATGGCTCAACCTAGGAAATGGGCAGGGACCTCCAGGGTTGCTTTCTAGACATCTCGGTAGAAAATAAACTATTCTCTCTGTTGGTAATGGTATCTGCAATCACCTGTAACCACTGAGTGTTCTCATTCTTGGAAACCAGGATTAATCTTTGAGGGGGAAACATCCTCCTCTTTAAGTAGAAGCCCTACTAATATCTGGAAGAAAGACTCAGCTTCAGCGTGCATGTTGGGTGGAAGTTTATTAAGATGTGTGATTGTTTAGAAAGCATTCGCCAAATCAGGTTTTCCATTCTGGGAGTCTTCGCCTTCCCTTTCTTTTTTTACATCTGCATTTTAATAGCTTGTGTCACGTGCGCAAATGTTTCGACCTCCTGAACACCTGGAAAGTCTGCTGTAGACTCGTTCTGGGTATTTGGAAACCTTTAGCCAAACATCATTTCCCATGCAATCGCTCTCATCGTTCTAGGGAAATCCTGCCTGCAGGTCTGCCTTTGCTGGAAAGTGACGCGCGGTGCAACTTGCTGTCGAAACATCCTAGAGGCCAGCAGCCCTGTCTTGCGGGGGCTACAGCCCCCGTCCCTGAGAGGCTTAGTTGAGGATTTCTCTCTGAACTCAGAGGAAGTTTGGAGTTTTAGATTCCATGGCTGGGCTCTTTTCGCAGTCAGCGAAGCCTATAATCTAATCTGGAGATTTGAGGGCCCGAGAGCAGTAGCACACCAGTGCCTTTTGTCGGGCACCGAGGTTTGCAGAGACGCCTCAGCGTCAGGTGATTCATTCTGACGTATACCTTCTCACAAGTCTAATTCCACACACCTGGATCGTCTGTGCTTTGCGGCACAGACAGAGCTGTGGTTTAATTTTTTTTTCTCTCATTACTTTTAAGCGCTCAGGAGTAGAAGAACAAGGAGACATCACTTTCTTGCATGCCATCATTAAAAATAAAAAGAAGGGAGCGGAGCAATGGGTCTGCAGTTGGAGCACTGGTAGCTACTACAGAGAAAGGCCTTGGGCTTGGTTCCCAGCACCCACAGCGTGACTCAAGCCATCTGTCACACCAGATCCAGGGTACTCAGAGTTCTGCAGGTCCCGCACGCATGCCTGTGGTGCACTTACACACGGGCTGACAATGCACCCACTCATACATATAACATTTTTAAATAAAAGAAAAAAATTCTTTTATTAGAGTCAAGATGGCCTAGAATCATGAAATTAATTTTTGGGTGATTGGTATATGGAGTGTAAATTTATTCTTTCTTTTTGGAGAAGAAGATCATATTGACATATTTTTTAATTAATTTTTTTATTTCATGCACATTGAATTGGTGTTTTGTCCACATGTATCTCTGTGTAAGGTTGCTGGATCCTTTGGAATTGAGGCTACAGGCAGTGGTGAGCAGCCATGTGGGTGCTGGGAATTGAACCTGGGTCCTCTGGAAGAACAACCAGTGCTCTTACCTGCTAAGCCTTCTCTCCAGTCCCTACATTGACATCTTAAAACTGTCTCGTGCTGACAGACATCTTCTCTCTAATCTCCTTTTCCTTATCATAAAAATGAAAGTCAAATACGGCTAATATGAGCCACTCTCGTGTTATACTGCAGACAGAGTTCTCTTCGGCACCCACTTTTCAGAGCTGATCTTGACGCGGCCCTGTTAGTGGGAGGAAAAGCAATAGATTCCTTGTGGTAAATATTGGGGTGCTGGAAAGTCTTGTTCCCTTGGCTTTAAGGATAAATCAGTGGGTGTTGACATAGCCGGCCCGAGAGGCTCGGAGGAACATCTGTGTAGTGCAGACACTGGCTGTTTATCTGACCTCTCCCACATTTGAGAATTTTCAGACCCTGTGTGCAAAGCTTCAGCTCCCTCAATGCTTGTCTGCCAGCCATTTTCCTTCTGTCGGCGTTTAAAGCTATTTAATTGACTGAACTTGGAGTGATGTCTTTTTCTAGGGTCTTCTCTGCTAAAATACTGAACGCCAAAATGAGATCAGAGATGCTTTTGTGTTCAGAAGAGGGAGCGCCTCATCATTTTGGGTGGACTTCCATCTTTTCTCCCCTTAATTCTCATGGTGGCTTTTGATTTGGCATCTGATTTGAGAGAAGCCTGGCTGTTGGTGAGGGTCCTTGGGTTGAAGCAGCTGTCCTCAGCAGACTCATGCTTCTGTGAGCCTGTGCGGTCTCCCTTTCCACGGTGCAGTGTGCTCTCTATCATTGTCTTCCGTTAAAGGGTCTAAGACAGGAAGTTGAGAAGTATCTGGACAAGTAGAGGTCACCCAGCAAGTCCTTTATTGCTCTGTGGTGGGTTCGAACCGTGGCAGACTGTGATAGAGAGCCTGGCTTTGAAGTCTGCCTCCCTTTCTGCAGATTGCAGCCCTCAGCTATGCTAGGCTGTGTGGCCTTGCCTAACTGCTTTCAACATTATAGTGGCATGGACATGATAGAATCAATTGTGTGTGTGTGTGTGTGTGTGTGTGTGTAAGACAGTGCCTGGTACATAGGTAATTAATTGAATTTTTTTTCTTTTTTTCTTTTTTTTACTGTTTAAACGACATGATAATTTTCAGGATTTTGTTTTCCTAATTTACGTATCTTAAAGAAATATGCTGTATAGCTTAGTTACTTTTCTGTTATGCGGTAATACATCATAAACACCAGCAGCTGTGGGAGGAGGTAGTTTGTTTCACCTTATGGGTCCAGAGGTATGAGCGCCCGTCATGGAGTGGGTAGGAGCATGGCAGCCAGCCCGGCGGGCAAGGTAGCAGAAGCAGGAAGCTGGCAGCTCACATCCTCAAATGCAAGCATGAAACAGAAAGAGGACTGGAGGTAGCTTGTGACGGAAATGCTCGGAGCCCACCCCCAGTGACGTGCTTCCTCCAGGCCCCTGGAACAGCATCACCCCCTGGGCACCGTGTGTTCAGGTGTCTGTGCTTGTGGGAGACAGTTCTCCACCATTACACCAGCTTTGGTAAATAACGGGTATGTGGCATCCACAAGCGTTTCTTGGCTTTGTGGAGAAGCAGATACATCACCCAGGACTAACAAGCCTCAGACAAAACCAGTATTGTGTGTTTTTGTTTCCTTGCGTGTTTTGTTTTTGTTTTTGTTTTCAATGGGGCTTAGCTTCATTCCAGAGTTCATTTTAAATTTAATTTGGTTTTACAATGCGAGCTCAATTTTGCATGTAAGCCTCAAACATCTGCTTTACTTTTTGTTTGAAAGTGATATGATTGGAGCTCTGTACAGAAGTCTATTCGTAATTAAGGAGAAGCAGTTGGAAATTCTATAAATTAAGTTCTATTTCAATGTCACTTTGGAATTATTCCAAAGAAGGGGATGGATATACTTCCTTGGAATGGGAGAAACTTTTTTTAAAAAACACTATTATGGGTCAAAATGTAGAACTTGCATGTATTCACCTTTTGCAACAAGCGTGAAAAATGACAAATTCCACCAGTAAAATTTAAAGTTGGCCTGAGGCAGTTTTAGATTGTTGAGGCTTCAAATTTTATTCATGGGATGTTTTTAGAGACGTTCTGTGGTTTGTTCACTCCAGTTAATTCTGGGCAATCCTTCTACGTGTCTGTCAGATGGACATTTTGATACTTCAAAACTTCCTCTTGCGCCAAATACAGCTACGGCAGCCCGCGAAGGCAGCCCGGGAAGAAAATGAGATTTCTGGTTGGTTCTTCGAAGCCATGGGTTTCTTATAGAACACTGAAGGGTGTAATAAATCAAACAGGGCAAATAAAACTTTCTACTACATCGGCTGCCCCATTAGCATTAAGAAACCAACAATTTAAATGCCATAAATTATTGGCTGGCTCTAATAGCCTTGAGAAATCTCAAGATAGGTGACTGGGTGGAGAGGCCCAGCAGAAGGACGTTTCACACTCAGTGGCTGGAGGGTGTGTGCAGGTGGGGAGCTCCTTGCTGGTCCGAGACTAGGGGGGTCAGCATCAGCCGTGGCATAGTTCCCGCTATCCCACGTTCTGTGCTGACATTCCGTGACCCTGTCACACTGCAGGATTTGTTTAGAAATAATGGGATCAAAGTTTCTTAACTTAAAGAAGAAGCTTAGAAACTCTCAAAGCAGGCAGTCTGTGAAAAGACACCCGAGGGTTTTGCAGCGTTTTCTTCCCTACTGCTTTGATGTCCCGGCGATCATTCGTATGACTGGAAGTGTCTGTTGGCTTTAAAAACAGCATCTTATCAAACCGTGGATCAGCCAGGAGTGGGGAAGATTTGGACTCCTTCCCTGTGTCCTGTCACTTGGTAGCAGCATCATTTGTTTGTTCTGGCAATTTAAACTTGTGCAGTTTTGTCAGTTTCGTTTACCTGGCTTCACCTGCAGTCTTAACAAAGTGACAACACACAAAAGAAAGCACTCGCTCTGGCCTCTGCTCCCTGCGGAGAGTCTGCCCTGTGGGTCTGCAGTGTCCGCCCTGTGGGTCTGCAGTGTCCGCCTTGTAGGTCTGCAGTGTCCGCCCTGTGGGTCTGCAGTGTCCGCCCTGTGGGTCTGCAGTGCCCTCTGGCCTCTGCTCTGGAGAGTCTGCCCTGTGGGTCTGCAGTGTCCGCCCTGTGGGTCTGCAGTGTCCGCCCTGTGGGTCTGCAGTGCCCTCTAGTCTCTGCTCTGGAGAGTCTGCCCTGTGGGTCTGCAGTGTCCGCCCTGTGGGTCTGCAGTGTCCGCCTTGTAGGTCTGCAGTGTCCGCCTTGTGGGTCTGCAGTGTCCGCCTTGTAGGTCTGCAGTGTCCGCCCTGTGGGTCTGCAGTGCCCTCTGGTCTCTGCTCTGGAGAGTCTGCCCTGTGGGTCTGCAGTGTCCACCTTGTCTCTGCCTGCATAGTGTCTGCCCTGTGGCTCTGCAGGGCGCTTTGGTCTCTGGCCCACCACTCCTGGTACTGTCCCTGTTCATTTAAGATGCAGAGCTTGAAATAAAAGCCCAAAGAGCAGGAGTCCCATGAATCTTTGGTTAGAGTGAGATGATTAACTGAATGTTTACTAACCTCTTGGGCCCCTGTGCTGGGGTTTGGCATAAGCTACCTGGCTAGTGTGTTCTTTGTTTTCTTTTTCATTCATTTGTGTGGGGCATGTGCATGTGTGGTGTATGGACCTCTTGGTGTGTGACATGTGTGGGTACATACGTGTGGTGGTCTAAGGGTCTCCCCATCTTATTTTTTTGAGACAGTCTTTCACCAAACCTGAAGCTAACTAACTTGACGGCATTGGCTACCTAGTCTGGTCAGTAAGCCCCAGAGGTCCTCCTGTCTTTGTTTTCGTTTCCCCCGCCCACCCGCTGATGCCCATGTGCTGGGCTTTCACGTGGATGCTGAGGATCTGAACTCGGGTCATTATGCCCGAATGGCGGGCACGCACTCCTGGCCCCTCCCACTCTTGGCCCCTCCCCCGCCTACTGTGTTCATGCTCTGAAGGCGTGTCACTAAGACATGTGGACGATCCGATCAAACTAGCATTTCAGCTCTTTGGGTAAAGATTGAATGATGCTTAGTGCAGTATTTCTTCTTTCTCATGGGCGGCGTGGGAAGGAGAACTATATTAACGTTTCGTAAAGCCTGTAATGCCCCCACGTGCCCGGTAGGAATCCTATAGGTGTGTGTCAGAATGCCATGTGTTTGCTGACGTCTAGCTTGAGTTAAGCAAGCGATTCTGTTTAGCCGACACTTTGTTTTGCTTTCTTGTTTTTAATAAATGTTCACAAGGATTTACATTTGAAAGTGAATTATTCCTGAAACAGTGGAAGAAAGAAAAAGGTACGTCCTGGAGGGTGGGCTACTGCTCCTGAGCGACAGGTGACAACTTCTGTCTTACGCCGCCCCATTTTCCTGGGGCCATTCTCCAGTATATTAAACAACTTCTCTCTCTCTTTCTCTCTCTCTGTGTGTGGGGGGAGTGTGTGTGTGTGTGAGAGAGAGAGATATCTGGGGGAAGGAAAAGGAAAGAATTCCAAAATTTTATTAAAAGTAGTAGTATTAATTATTTTAAAACATTTTTGACTATTCCTGTAAAGATAAATTAAGCAGTTACATATTTATCTAGAGCTCTTTTAATTGCTGTCAAGAATGCAGTATAATGTTTAGTAGGATTAATTTTCCCAGGTTATTATTATTACACTTGTGTTTAGTTTGCGTACATGAGGCAGAGGAGGTGGAGGTCAGAGACAGCGGTCAGCAGTTGGTTTTCCCATTTCACCATGTGGGCACTGGGGACTGAACTCAGGTTGGCAGGTTTGTGGCAAGCGCCTTCCCCTCCTGAGCCACTTGCCAGTGTGCATAGATGTTTGAATGAGATTGTCAGAGAGCTTAGCCATAGAAGTGGCCAGAACAAAGAGCTCAGAAGGTCCTCATTGGAAGACTGAGGTCAAACGCTCTTATTCATTGTAGGAACTCCATCTCTTCTCTGGACATGGGGGGGAAATGAGGCAAATTCAGGGTAAACCTTCTTATGTGTGCGGATATTCTGACGGCAGACTTGGCCAGCACTGGTACTCGTGGTGATGGCAGCCTAGAGTGGAAGGTGTGCAGCTCCAGAGAGAATCCACAGATTCCGACCCTTTGTTTAGGCTTTCGGGCAGAGTTCAGTGCGCCACTCTTTGTCTTTTACTCAAAAAGAACAAATTATCTCATTATTCATTTTATTGACCTCCCCCTTTTTATATTTACAACGAAGTTTAATTCATGAATTATGTGTCTAGAGAGATGAGCAACAATAGCTAATAATGAAATAGAAGAGTAATATATAACTATAATTAAAGGCATTTAAATATTTTGTATTATTTGCTTCTGGAATGTTCCATTTCGTGTTTTCAGACCATGGGTTGCTAACAGATGAGGACCAGTACTGTGTTCTCACTGCTCTGCGCTCTGGAAAGGTCATCATGTTTGGACAGTTACCCGACAGCAATGTCTGAGAAGCCCTAGTCCTCAGAAAGCCCATGTTCATAATAAGATAATTCGATCTTTTTTTTTGTCTCCAGAATTTTTCATAAACAGTATAAAATACTGGATACACACCTAATTATAGCTATTTTATATTTTCTTATTTAGTAAACTTAGATAAATGACTTAATTATATTATTAGCTTTTGTGCTTTTAGAAAACCCATTTCCAGCTGGGCGGTGTTGGCGCACGCCTTTAATCTCAGCACTCAGGAGGCAGAGGCAGGCGGATCTCTGTGAGTTCGAGGCCAGCCTGGTCTACAGGAGCTAGTTCCAGGACAGGAACCAAAAAAACTACAGAGAAACCCTGTCTCGAAAAATCCAAAAAAATGAAAGAAAAAACCCATTTCCAGTTTCCTTGACGTCTTGATGGTGTGGTGGTGACCCTATTTCCAGTTTCCTTTGATGGTCTTGATGCTGTGGTAGTGACCCTATTTCCGGTTTCCTTGAGGTCTTTGCTGTGGTAGTGACCCTATTTCCGGTTTCCTTGAGGTCTTGATGGTGTGCTATGGACCCTTTCTGTTGCTGTGATAAATGCCTCGACATCATGGGGTGGGAAGCTTGGTGTGGAGGCAGGAGAAGGAAGCAGGACAAGGTGACACCTCTTAAAGCCCACCCCTGGTGATAGACTTCCTCAATCAAGGCTGCACCTCCTAAAGGTCCCATGACCTCTCCAGACAACACCAATCCATCCTCTTTGGTTCTTTGGCCCTGTGAACCATGTTGTTTTCTTTGATAAGTCTGAGGACACACACTGGGTCTGAACAAAAGCAGGTGACTGTCCTGACTAGCTTTTGTTGTCACTGGACACAACCTGGAGCCCCCCCCCCCCCCCGGGAGGGAGGAGCCCCCGCTGAAGTCTTACCTCAATCAGATTGGCCTATGGTCTGTGAGAAGCTGCCTTGATCCGTGATAAATGTGATAAATGCAGGAGGGCCCAGCCCACTGTGGGTGGTGCCCTCCCTAGTTCCATAGATCTAGGCTGTGTACAGAAGCTGGCAGGAAGCAATGAGGGATCAGCAAGCCAGGAGCAGGAGGCAGGAACGGAGCCTGCAGCTCCCACTACACTCCTCCCTGGTTCTTGCCTGGAGTTTCTGGCCCGACTTCCCTCAGTGAGGGATTGTGACCTGGAAGTTTAAGGTGAAATAAACCGTTTCCTCCTCAAGTTGCTTTGGTCAGAAAGCTTTATCACAACTGAAAGCAAATAGAAGTGGCCGTGCATCTGAATGAAAAGCCGTAGAAAGGCGGGGCTCAGCTGGAAACTGCATTGCCGTGAAGAGACCAAGAAATACAGAATTATGTGTTCTGGTCTGAACAGGGGGACACAATGCTAGACTGCTCTTCTCGCTACAGTCTTGATTCCGTTTCTGAGAACATGTTTTGTTTGTCTTGCTCGTTTTTGTTTGTGGGCATCAAACTCTCTAGCCCAGGATGGCCTTGGACTCCTGATTCTTGTTTTCATTCCCCCAGTGCTGGCGTGACAATCACATGCCACCTCACTTGGTTTAGTGGTGCTGGTAGCACACACACCATCCGTACTCGGCTCTATGGACTGAGCTACATGGCTAGCCTTGCCTTATGGCATTGGCTGTGTCAACCTGTACAGCCTGAGCTACCTGGCTTGCCACCTTTGCCTCCTGGTTGTCATGTCTTGGCGAATTAAAACTCTCTTACCCCTTCCTGATGAAAACATTAAGAGTTTCCAATTGTGACAAGTAGGCCCATTCAGTTTTAAGGGAGCCTTTCAGAGGTGAGCCACAGGACTTTCATCTGAGGGAACGGAGTTCATGACGGCCCGAGAGATTGAATCCTGTCATGATTTTATTTCATTCGGAGCCTACACTGGTATTATTTAATGCAACCAAGTTTTGAATGTCAGTAGAGAACACAGCTAAGGTCATGGTCTCAAAGGACTTTGATGTCCTGCAGCAGCCTGACTTCCCTCTAATAGGCATGCAAAGCTCGTGTGGTACGGCTCTTAGGGGAAGAATATTTGTTCCTGTGGGTTACAATAGCAGACATAACCTGTGGGTGATGGGAAATGTCGGGCGGAATATGGATTTGGAGGGAACGGGGTAAGGACGAGTATGAAAAAAATTAGCCATGGAAATCTACAAATATGAGGCCAAGAATATTCTTGCAGACATGTCAGCGGGGTTTTACCAGTAACAGCAGGCACATGCCCACATTCTGCATGTGGAGAATTTCTGATTTAACCAAAAAAAAAAAATTATTTTTTTTCATCCAAACAGCTTCAAACCCTTTTCTCGTCACATAGGGATTTCTGCTCTCTCCTTAGCTCACAGATTCTGTGGGGAGAGCATGTTCCAAGGACAGTTATGGTATGGGTGACTTTTAGCTAGTCACAATGAATGCATTGATCCTTAGGGCTAATGCTCAGGAACAGTGTCATGTAACCTGAATTAATGAAATACTTGGGAAGTCATTGTGTTTGTTTGTGCAAGGGGACACTTTGTGTGACTGAAGGGTGGTTGGGAAGGTGTGTGTGCACACGTGTGCATGAATATATGGAGGTCAGCATTGCCTGGCTTCTCAGTTGTTTGTACCTTCGTTTCTGAGACAGTTTCGTGACCAGCGACACCCAGGGATCCTACTTCTGGGATGACAGGCATGCTGCCACACGGGGCTCATTTCCAGGAGCGCTGGGTTCCGCCTCAGGTCTTCATAAGTGCGCTGCAAGCACTTTCCTCCCAAGCCCTAGAGGAAGCTGAGTCACTTGGAGTCCTTCCCTCATCACAGTTGTGTGAGCAGAGAGCCCTCTCAGTGTACCAGATACCCTGAATGGTGGGTTCACACTGGAGTAGGGTACAGGGATACGTTTTCTGTGTCCGACCTCAGTGATGAGAGACTCCCCCAGAGAAGCAGAGGCTAAGGAAGTAAAGTGGTTCAAAGAGTAGGGACTAGGGCATGGGATTAGTCAAGGATCCCTTTAGGTGTGGATTGCAGAACAGATTGGAGCGAGAACAGGACCTGGGGAGGTCAGCATGGGATCAGCGAGTTTCCCTTTGTGTAGTTGCTGGCTTCATGCCGAGGGACATCACAGCAATGGTGGCGGCACTTATGGTGTAGATGTGATTAGCCCATAAATATTCAGCTCTAGGTTTGGTTTGGTTTTGTTTTTTTGGAGAACACATACTGATTTAGGGTGCTGTACTGAGGGGGTGGTGTGAGTGAGAAGGAGCAGTCGGATGTGGCACTGGGTGGTTAAATATCTCGAAGCTGCAAAGGAGGAACGTAGAAGGAAGAGCAGGGCGAATTCTTCCATTTGTTGCATCTTATCCTGCGCTCCTTGAGGTGGAAGCAAAGCAGAACCGTATAAATGTGTGTGTCTTTTCTGAGCACTCGCAGCCCCATTGGGCATGGGCTGTGGAAGTGCGGGGGGGTGTGTGTTTCTTTTCACTGCCCCCCACATGGCTTTCCCCCATGCTTTTGTATCAGGGCCAAGTTTCTGGGTTGCAGCTGCCACGGGGACAAGTTGGAACACTCCTCTTGTTTTGAACTTGACCACTGGTGGATTTGTTCCCCCCCCCCCTTTATTGACATCCAGATTTGGTGACCTCTTCATCCCTTCTCCAGCCAGACACAACGATGGCCTCCGTTCTCACAATGAAACCCCACAGCGTCTCTTCTCTAAATGGGTATATCATCCTGCAGAGGGCTGATTTCTGTGTGCATCCCCTTACTCTTCATCCATGTGTGAAGATACTTTTGGAGTCTGGTCTTGAATCCAGTCAGGTACCATGTCTCAAGCTAGGCCCAGAAATCTTCAGAGACTTTGTATTCTTTGTTCTCATGCACCTTGACGCCTAGTGGGGAAAACATAAGACCATATGGCCTAAGGACCAAAACATGGCACTTGTGGAGGGCCAAGACTCCAGGAGGGTATGCTAGGGGCTTTAGCAGATTTGAGAAGCAAGGCCATTGCGTGAGGAAGGGTCCGTGGTAAAGCTGAGGTGTGAGTCGGTGGTCAGCCTGAGGATGAGTCTTGAATAGGGGAAGGATGTTGTTGAGCTGGTATTGAGTGGTTGGCAAGAAAGGGGGGTGGGGATAGCACATCCAGGTGGGGGCGGGGGAGTCAGGCAGGGCAGCGGCCACTCTGTTGCTCTGCCTCTGGGGAAATAGGGCATCCTTCTGTGAGGTAGGATGCCTACTGACTGGACTGTTCTCTACTTATCTAATCTTTATTTTACGGGGGAATCCCTAATGAACTAGAAGGGCCTCATCTGCGATTTTATTTATTTATCCTGACCAGGAAGTTATCACAACAGGTCACAATTTTGTGACGATGTGGAAAACTAGTTCACATTTAACCGCGTTGTCTGTGCCTCCCGACTTGTCTAATGGGACTGGTAACACTGAGAACAACCCCCTCCTCTCTGTGTGCGGAGTACCAGCTCTTCAGCCCCTCCCCCCAGATGATTTCCTACTGGGCGAAGTGAGATCTAGACATATGAATAACTAGCTTAAAACTGCTACAAGTGAATATATCACCTGTGTTTATTTTTGTTATAAACAATGGCTAATTCTTCATAGATATTTTTCTACCTTTAGTTGTTTAAAAGCGAATCTGCATGAAGTCTTACAGAGTTTCAATGGCTTCTCTGTGGGAAGCAGCTGCAGAGCCCCAGAGCCCCGTCTTCCCCAGGGCTGCCTCCCTACAGACTTTCTTCTATCACAAGGACTTTATCGTACGGAAAACACGGGACATTTTTCTTAAATAAAAATGCTCTTTGGTGCCCCCCCCCGCCACTCCTCCTCCTTCACAAGTAATAAAACTTTGGTGCTTAATCAGGGTTCCAGATGTTTGCATGTATTTATTTATTCGGATATTTATAGTGTCTTTGTCAAGCAGTTTGCCTCCCTGGGTGCATTCCAGAAATTTTAAAAACATACATGGTAAAGCCACAAAGATCAAAGACCTGTGTCTTGTGAACTCTTTGCGGCACATCGGCCTGGGACAGTCCCTAGAATGATTTATATTAAGAGAACATATATTTATGTCTCTGCTCCCACTGTCCACGTCGTGTTTTGTGGAATGTTCTGGATGGAAACTGGCGGTCCTGGCAGGACTTCGCCAGAAAGACCCCTTCACACTGAAGTCTTTTCCCTCTACTGAGTGAGGGGGGGTCGCTGCTTGGAAACACCCCAACAGTGCAGGGCCTGTAACCTCCACAGATTCATTTCTGTCTACTTGTATTCTGTTGTTATTTTGAGACAAATTCTCTTGATAGAATCCAGAGTGGTTGGAACTCTCTGTAGCCTGGGCTGGACCCTAACTGGTGATCCTCCTGTCTCAGACTCATAAATACTGAATATAAGCATCCTACTCGGTTTTCTATGTCTTGTAATTTATGCCTTTGCTCTTTCCTTCTTAAAAATATAAGTTATGCTACGTAGAACCCTAAGCTGCTCACTGCAAGTATGGGTTTCATTTTCTCTATTAAGAATGTGATATCTATATGAACACAGGAAACAGTGAGACTTCTTACTCTGAGCAGTTAATGGTGCTCACAGTCTCTGGAAAGGAAAAAGATCCTCCCGGAAGAAGCATCAGTTGAGCCTGGGGGAATCACTGGTGTCACAGACGTGTTCTGAGTGAGAGTCTGCAGTATTGACGGCCTGCTTGGGTGGAGTCCCACATGAACAGGTCTTGGCAATAACAACACAATGCCTCTAGTGGCTGTGAGGTAGGCACATGCAGACATGTTGCCGGCTTCTCCCTGGAGCTCCTGGCTTTTCGGGTGTTTGACTTAACACTTCTCTTTTCTTCTGCCCAGTGTGATTTCCACCCTTCTGTGAGAGGGCGGGAAGTAACTGCACCCAAGCTATTGAGTTCAGCCTGTGCGGTTGTGGGGATGCTGTCTTCTCCAATGTCGCATGCTTGATAGAAACCTCTAGTGTCAGTATGAGACTCTGGAGATCCTGGCTTGCAAGTCAGTAGTAACCTGAGAGAGAGAGACCTTTACCTGGATTCCTCTCTCTACCAGTGGTGCTGAGAATATCCGTTAGCAAGGCTACTGGTGGCCCAGCCAAGGCTATGTAATATTCCCTTTTAAATTCGATACATCCTTTAAATATTAATAAAATCATTTTTTACTTAAAAATTTTTATATTAAATTATGTCTGAGAAATCATATGGCTGATGTTTTAAGCAGACCGTTTCATGTTCTGATTTCATCCTCTTAGAACATAGGCTGGAATTTAACTGGAGATAGGTGCTGCCTCCCTGATTGAATGTTTGGAATTTCTCAAGACCAAAGATGAGCTGACATTTTAAAAATATGATTTCTGTATTTTGTATCTATAAATAATGCTTTATGGGCTCCTAGCCGTAGCACATTTTCTTTTTTTATTAAAAAATTTGTTTTTTAAGATTTATTTATTTATTATATATACAACATTCCTTCCATGTATACTTTCGTGTCAGAAGAGGGCACCAGATCTCATTATAGATGACTGTGAGCCACCATGTGGTTGCTGGGAATTGAACTCAGGACCTCTATAAGAACAGTCAGTGCTCTTAACCTCTGAGCCATTTCTCCAGCCCCGCACATTTTCCTATAATCACATTTATGGTTAGTGTTTATGAAATTTATAATTGAAGCTTATTAAGTAAAAAGCCAGTCAAAATATTTTCTCTTTTGAACATCAATAGGGTTTTTTCTTTAACTTTTTTTGTAGGTGCCAGGGATGAACTGGGGTCCCATGTGTGCTTGGCAAGTGACCTACCCCTGAGCTACATTCCCAGACCGTACCATTGGATAGAACATCCACCAGAATGTGATTGGCATCTTAACTTGCATATGAAAATTGCTAAGTTTTTATTGGATCCTGAAATAACGGAGTCCAAGGGAAGAAAATTGAGTCTGAGATTTATATATTTTATAATCCTCGTCATCATTTTTTTTCCTTCTTGAGACAGGGTCTCCTGTCGCCCAAACTGGCTTCAAACTTGTGCAGCCTAGGATAATTCTTGATCCTTATGTCTCTGCCCACAGCTGGTTATGGGTGTGCACCCAATGTATGCAGGTGCTGAGCCTCAAAACCAGGGTCTGTGTGTGTGTGTGTGTGTGTGTGTGTGTGTGAAGACCTTTTTATTTAAGATGACTATAGAGTCAAAACCAGGGTCTTTTGCATGACGGGTAAGCCACGTGCCCGACCACTCTTCTCCAGTTTCAGTAACATGCTCCCTTTTGCTGTGCACCTTTAGGAAAGTTTCACGTTTAGCATGGATGAAAACATTTTACCAGGGCACCCTAGCTGGTGCTGTCAGCAGAGCAGGATAGCCAAGCGGGCAGTGAGCTTTCTCTGAATCCTGACCCTTCTTGACCTGATCCGTTGAGGTTTGCAGACAGTTCTTTCGTTTGCTGTCTTTTAAAGATAAAAATGAAGGCATGTACTGTGCTGACACGAGTCTCCTGGGGACTGGGAACCTCAAACGGGTCCTGTTTATGGCCTCGGGTTCAGACATCACAGGCCAGTTGCAGAGCCACTGAGAATGAGGCCCTGCCCTCAGGGGCGGTGGATGTTTGATATTCCTTACCCCTCTTGCCCCCCCCCCCCCCCGCGCGCTTTCCTAGAGCACCCTTCCCTGCTCACCCAGCATCAAGGACCTTATTTAAGCCACAACCTAGCATCACACCTCTGGTGCATATTCTTAGATCCCATTTTCTCGCACACTGACTGTGTCGTGCTTCCTTGTGTGTATCTGTCCGTCTTTGCTTTTCGTCACAGGAGACCCATTCCCTAGACAGGTGTGCAGAAGAAGCCCGCACTTCACCTTCCTTCCTCCATCATCCCCTCCCCCCAATTTACGATCGTGGTCCGTCTCTAGCAGCTGTTTGGCTTTCTGTTCTTAGGTCACACAAGTCACAGAGAGAAAGGACTCTTGGCGCCTCCTAAAGGCCATTAATCGTGCTTTTGGTTAAGGAGACCCACTAATTACTGGCTTCTGACGGGGCTCCCTGTCTTGAGATTGGGCTGGAAAACAGGAGGCCGTAATGACCCCATGATTGTGTTGATTTAGCCACGTCACTCACGGGGTGGGATTCTGTTGATGTTGGTATTTTGCATCTTGACTTGGGAGTGTTTACAGGGCACTGGAAAGTGGGTATGAAGCAGCTCCGGAATATGGGTTGTGCCTTGTACCTGGGAGACAGGAAAATTGCAGGTGCTTTGTTGAAAGCCAGCCACTGCTCTGCAGAGTAAGAGCGGAACCTCTCATCGACCTCTCTATTTCTGTGGGTTGGGTGGCGCCCCGTCCCTCTGGTCCCTCCGCCCTCAGCGGGCAGGCCCTTCTTTCTTGTTCTGCTTAGGTCCTCATCCTTACTCTTGGCCGTGGTCTTCAGTCGGCTTCAGAGAGTGAGACTGTACCAGGCTGCCGGCTGGGACAGTCCTTTAACGTCTTATCTCGCTCTCAGATGGCGGCTTGGGCTGCTATGACTGGAACTGCTCTTTAGTCCTGGTGGAAGGGGCTTGGTGTATTTGTTGAGTTGAACATGCTAACTCTTGTAGCTTATTTTTTGTTGCCATTGTAAACACTCGGCCTAGAGCACCTTAGGGAGAGGAGGGAGATAGTTTCTTTAGCTTACACACAGGTCACAGTCCACCCTGGAGAGGAAGTCAGGCCAGGAGCTCAAGCAAGAAGTGAAGCGGAAGCCACGGAGGAATGCTGTTTACCAGCTCCATCCTGGCCTGCGCCCTCCTGCCTAGGGATGGTGTCACCCAGAGTGGGCTGGGTCCTCTCATATCAAGCATCAGTAAAGACAGTCTCTCACCGACATGCCATGGGTCCATCTGATCGAGGCACTGCCTCAGCTGAGACTCTTCTCCCTGGGTGACTCTAGGTTTGTCAAGTTGACACTAAAAAGCTAGGCTACTAACTGTAAAACTAGTCGTCTTGCTCAGAACGGATGGGTGTGGTGAACAGAATGGGTTCTAGGGAAAGGAGAGAGAAAAAGTTTGAGTTCTTTTCTCCTTACTGGGACAAAGGACAACTAATAATACCATGTCGCCCAGTTTAACCACAGTTCAGAGGCATCAAGTACGTGAGCATTGCTGCACAACCTTGGCCCACGTGCGTCTCCAGAACTTCTCGGCTTCCCAAACTGATCCCAGCTCAGGAAACACTGACTCCTGGTTGCCCCCTGCCCCAGCCTCTGGTCCTCACCCAGTTGCCTCCTAGCTCTTTGAGTTTGACACTCTAGGTACTTCCTGTAAGTGGAATTTAAAATAACTTTCCCTTTGTGATAAATGTTTTCTGGCATCATGTATGCCGTAGCAGAGGTCAACACCCCTCCTTGAGGCTGAGGACTGCACCGTTGTGTCTGTACTGCACACTTCATTGTATGCCCTCATCTCTCGTCGGTCAGGCCTTTTGTGATGAATGCTGCTGGGGCCGTGACCCGTGTCTCCACTTTCTTTTCCTCTGGGTGTCAGTCCAGAGACAGACTGCCAGGATCTTATCATCGTGGCGTGGTCCCCGTGTGGCGGTCCTGCCCTACTGTTGTCTTTCTTTACCCATGAAGAGTCCACCAAGGTTCTAGTCATTCCCCATGGGAGCCGTCCTCCTGCCTGTGAAGTACAGAGGCCTTTCTTCGGTCAGAAGGTGACGAGATGCATCTGTGTGTCCTCATGGGAGAGGTAGGTCCCCTGAGACTTCAGACTTCCACAGCACTAGGGATCCTGGGTTCCTGCCTCGGCACTGTGGACGTTTCCTTGCTGCTCTTACGTCACCTGCCCTTCCAATGCTTCTATTTTATTGCCTTACATTTGAAATTCAGATCAAATGTCAACTGTATTTAGATTTATTCGGTTTCTCAACACGTTTCCTGCCTTTTCTTTGACAGGATTGGCGTAAGAAGTCTTTCTCAAGTAGTAAATTAATTTAAGAGGCACGTACCCCACCTGGAGTTTGTTACATGTTAGCAGTTTAGATAAATGGATATTATAATCACTGAGCATTCTGACCCAGAGGCCCAGGGGCCGACGTGGGAGACGTTACAATAGTGATAATATTCTGTCAGTCTGGGACAGAGAAGGAAAAGGGGAGAAGAAAAACCCAGGGTGTATCTTCTTATTTGTATTTATAAGGTGTCTGTGGGGAGGCTGGAAACGCCTTGTGGCAGTTTACTTGGCTAAAATCACCTGGAGGGAGATAAGGCCCTATGGATGTTGTTGCCTTGCCCTACCCATGGGGGACAGAGGGGCGGTTCTGACAATATGCCTCCATCACCAGCGAAGATGCTCTCCCCCTCAGCACACCATTTCCTTGAAGAATGTAGTCTATTTTTAATGACTTTATTGATTTGACGATTGGGTTACAACGAACTGTATTTACGGCTGAAATGTTCCGTGCCCGTCAGCACTTTAATGCGCATAAATCTACCCTGGCACTACTTTGATAGACTGGAAAACTGCTTAGATTTGCAGGAAAATTTGTTTTGCCACGGTGTGTTTATGTTAGATGCAGTGTGACTTCTCCCCTCCCCCCTTGAAATCATTTTATGTCATGACTTAGCTGAGAAGTAGACACACTCGGGGCCGCTAAATATCAGGTGTTTTGGAGGTGGCAGAAACAAAATGAAGGGCTCACAACCGAGAGATTGCAAAGCCGTTTTCAATATCATATAGTGAGTTCCCGAGGCTTTATGTCCTTACTGCTGTGTGAAGACTTCACAGTGTTTGCCTCGCGGCTTATACGCGTATACTGGATACAGGAAATACCCGGTCTGTCCCTCATTCATTCTTACAATCTGCTCACGATTTTAATATTTTGCACGCCAGAGCCAGTAAAGGGGAACTTTATTTCCCGTTGCTCAGTATATGAGTCGAGTTAAAACTGATTTTCTGAGATTTCATAACTTTTTCGTTTAAATAATGTTCTATCCAGCAAGCTTTGATGTGTGTTAATGAGTGCAGTTTTGAGATATGAGCTGATACATGTATTTCAAAAATATTTCTTCCTTTTTCAGAAAAATTTCTTAGTACATACTTTCTTCTTCAATGAAGAGAAGTATATTTTCTATTTGGTTAGTTTATGGGATTTTAATTTAATTAATGTTAGGGGCGGAACCCAGAGCCTCCTGCAGTCCCAAATACTCTACTACCAAACTCCACTTCCAAGTAAAATTTAACTTTTACCCACGTGATAAAACCAGTAATAACCCAGTGATTATACTAGGCAACTGACCATAGAGATAAGCCGGCTCACTGCCTAGTGAATTTCTCTGCAGTACTACAGCCTGGAATGCGTTTTCAACTACCTCTGAGGTCTCCAATTCAGATTCAAATATGGGACAAAGCACGGAGGTCCTGTTTTAAATACACAGCAGTCTTGTGGAACCTCAGGGCTGCTTACAGCACTAGCCTGGGCAAACCCCAGCAAATGCCAGCCCTGCCCCTTCACTAGATATCGTCTCCCAAGGGAGAAACGAACTTCAGGGCAGTTGTACAGCCCTTCCGAGCAGTGTTCAGCAGCCTTTGGGAGTTATCAGCCGCACTCGAAGTGGGTCTGTGGGTTTTCACAGGGAGCTGCGTTATAATGGATTGCTTAATTTAAAAGAGCCTTGTTGATAAGGAAGGCACAGGGAACCAAAAATCGTCTGATGGGTTTTTGCTGGCTTGGCAAGTTGTGTGGGTTTGCATAGCGGGTAATCACATCCTCCTCAGGCAGCGGCCACAGCTCTCCTTTCAGGGAAGAAGGTGGTTCCCTTCTTCTTTGCTGGGCTTCTTTGCTGTGTGAGCAGAGCTTTTAGGTCGGTGTGGTCAGCTGTTCAACCCCACACTCAGGGGGAGAGAAGAGTTGCCCCCACTCGCTCTCCTGTTCCAGGCCCAGGAGGACTTGCAGACGCCCCTGGGCCTAGGAGCAGCTGAACACATCATGAATCATGCAATTGAGCAGCCTGCTAAGTGAGGGAGAAAAGAATATCACGCAGAGGTTTGATGTCTTTTTATGGGAAAACAAAGGAGTTTCGATTCTTTCACATAGAGTTTAGCTTAGCCATTGTGTGGCAAAGGAGGTTTAATGAATCATTGTTTAACTAAGAGCTTGCCAAGTATTTGACCATTAAATAGTCTCCAGTGTATAGAGTTCTGCTCTGACAGACTCCTATTTGACTGTGATTAATTGGCATCGAATTGTTATTTAATTACCTCTGCAGAAATCTAAGAACAGTTTGTGTTCTGATTAAGCTGTCTGATGTGATAACATACATCAGAGCTGGGAAGGTCAGCTCAGAAGATACCTGGCCACCAAGAAAGCCAACTTCTGCTACGTGAAACTCAACAAAAGGTCCCCAAAGTATTCAAAGCTCAGAATCACAGATGTAGCTTTTCCTTAGAAATGTTTGACAGTGAGAATTTACATCGTAAGTCTGTAAAGCTGATGTTGAAATTTGTGAAGTTATCATTTGGCCCGTGTTAAACACCTTAGGCGAGAAGTCATTGAGCCTGTCCTCTTCTCCAGTTCAAATGTTTCACACGGTTGTGCCCCTTAGAGACGTCCGCGGGGAGAAGTCCGCCAGCTGGATGCGTTGAGATGTAAGAGAAAGGGAGAAGAGAAATAGTGGGACTTGGGTGCAGTTTTGGTTTGGGAATGGCTGACCTAGTGAGAGGGGGTGAAGACCACCCTTATGAGTAGGGTTTGGAGTGGTGAGCCCCACACCAGGGTAGGGAGACCCTTGAACTTGGAGAACAGGCAAGGCGGAGGAATGGAAAGAGGCAGATATTAAAAGAAGAAATAATGGCGTCCTAAGCACGCATGATATTTTCAGAGGGTACTGAACATGTCTGATGCCGTGGGACAACATGAGGAAACATGAGGGCTGGGGAACAAGGCTGTTGGTTCTAGAAACCCATGAATTAAGCTCAGCCAGGAGGGCTGAGGTCGTGAGAAGGATATGGGAAGCCTGGAAAAGACCCGGCTGTGAGGAGTGGTAGGTAGTTCAATAGTTTGGAATTCTCTGTAAGAACAAGGATGGTTTGACTCTGAGATACCCTGTGTCCGGAGCTTATGGTACTGTGTCCTGGGTCACAGAGCTTACCTGGACTTTAAAAAGAAGCAGTGCGGGCTGGAGAGATGGCTCAGAGGTTAAGAGCATTGCCTGCTCTTCCAGAGTTCCTGAGTTCAGTTCCCAGCAACCACATGGTGACTCACAACCATCTGTAATGAGGTCTGGCGCCCTCTTCTGGCAGTCATGCAGAAAGGATATTGTTGTATACATAATAAATAAATATTTTAAAAAAAAATAAAAAATAAAAAGAAGCAGTGCAGCAGTTGAGAAGGATGTGTTTTATAAACATCGTTTTTAAACAAACCCAACAAAGATCCACACATTTACATTTAGCCTAACCTAGCCAGCCCGCTGTAACATCTGTTGGCAGTTCCCAGATCTTTAGATGATTGGTGGAGATGGAAGTCGAGATCAGATCTGGGTGTCGGTTGATCTGTTTCCAGTACACCTTCCTTGTTTTACATAGGGCGGTGGTGGGAGGGGGAGGGCCCATTGTCTTCAAGTTCTGTCCTGTCCTCACACCAAGCGTTGTACTGTCCTATTTTTGAGCATCATGCAGGCTCAGGTAAGCCTTGCAGTTAGAAAGAGCTGATTTTGCATATCAGACGGCGGTTCCCATTCAGGGTGATCTCGTCATCGAGTTGGACGCTGGGCTTTTGTGGAAGCAGAATCCTTTGTCTGCAGGAATGCTTTCTCTGGCTGCTGCCGTCTGTGTGGGAATCACCGTCCTGAGGCTGCTGGGTGTTTTCAGGCCTTTGTTTTTGTCCCATTAATACTCATTTCCCTGAACTAACTCATGAGCATTTGGCCATGAGTGAGAGTCCAAGGGTGCTGGATAAGGGAAGAAGAACCCCACTTGGACATGTGCGTCATCAGTTCCTGTAGCAGGAGAAGTCAAATGGCCATCAGCTTCTTGTTTTTAGATTCCTGTGTGGGTCACAGAGGCTCTGTAGCTTTCCATCAGACTTGCCCTATTCCAGAGTTCAAGTCCGGGAGAGTCTTCTAGAGATCTGCTCTCCCTACACCGTGTGTAGGTATATCTTGGAGGTATATCTCGGAAATGTGCGTGTAAAGAAACATCCTGGTCTGTTTTCCTGACTGGTTTCTCCTTAACGCTTAGAAAAACATTTACTGGTTGCTTCAACACCAACTCCCAGGTAACTTTTGAAGTGTTCGTCACCCCCCAGGGTAGCTCTCAGTCAGACCTCTATCCACAGGCAGTTGGATTTGCTATGGGATGAGGTAGAACTCCAGTCCCTGTTCTTAACTCATCAGCTAGGAATTCATTAGACCCTCGTCTGCATCCGTGTGTTTGCTCCTTGTTGACAGAGTCTCTTTACTCACACTAACTTGGTCGTTTAATTTTGAGGTGGACTTATTTTAAATGATTTCCTTCAATTATGGTTGCCCAAGAGAGGGTTCCCGAAACTCTTCTGGCCAGGAGTGATAGTCAGAGATCTCAGCACCCAACACGGCCACCATTAGCCCATCAGATGGGGGCAGGGCCGCCCACAGCAGGTCTGTTCCTAACCATTCGTGCCAGTGTAATGCCTGCCCAGCCTGGCACTTCACTGGCTCCCCCTTCACGGTAGGTATTTAATAGAGCTTGCGGAAGTGTTCCGTAAAGCTGCAGCCTGTCATAGATGTGTTGACAAGAACATACCTTCTGAATACTGGGTGTGAGTCCCGCTTGGCAACTTCACAACTTGAAGTTAATTGAGTTAAATTTTTCCTCTCAAAGTTGTAGCTGCCTCATCTTTAAGTGGGGACAGTATCTTTGCCGTAGTTCAGAGCTGATGTGTTTGTCTTGTGTAACCGTCTCGTTGATGTTCCATGTCGGGTATATGATGATATTTTAGAGACTCAATTTGAGTGAACCCAGATGGCCATAATGAAGTTTTGCATTGGTTATGCATGGTGAGGCTGCAGTGTGAATTGGCGTGGGTTCCATCACACAGAGCCAAAGGTGGGAGGCTGCAGTGTGAATTGGCATGGGCTCCATCACACAGAGCCAAAGGTGGGAGGCTGCAGTGTGAATTGGCGTGGGCTCCATCACACAGATCCAAAGGTGGGAGGCTGCAGTGTGAATTGGCGTGGGCTCCATCACACAGATCCAAAGGTGGGAGGCTGCAGTGTGAATTGGCGTGGGCTCCATCACACAGATCCAAAGGTGGGAGGCTGCAGTGTGAATTGGCGTGGGCTCCATCACACAGAGCCAAAGGTGGGAGGCTACAGTGTGAATTGGTGTGGGCTCCATCACACAGATCCAAAGGTGGGAGGCTGCAGTGTGAATTGGCATGGGCTCCATCACACAGAGCCAAAGGTGGGAGGCTACAGTGTGAATTGGCGTGGGCTCCATCACACAGAGCCAAAGGTGGGAGGCTGCAGTGTGAATTGGCGTGGGCTCCATCACACAGAGCCAAAGGTGGGAGGCTGCAGTGTGAATTGGCGTGGGCTCCATCACACAGATCCAAAGGTGGGAGGCTGCAGTGTGAATTGGTGTGGGCTCCATCACACAGATCCAAAGGTGGGAGGCTGCAGTGTGAATTGGCGTGGGCTCCATCACACAGATCCAAAGGTGGGAGGCTGCAGTGTGAATTGGCGTGGGCTCCATCACACAGAGCCAAAGGTGGGAGGCTGCAGTGTGAATTGGCGTGGGCTCCATCACACAGATCCAAAGGTGGGAGGCTGCAGTGTGAATTGGCGTGGGCTCCATCACACAGAGCCAAAGGTGGGAGGCTGCAGTGTGAATTGGTGTGGGCTCCATCACACAGATCCAAAGGTGGGAGGCTGCAGTGTGAATTGGTGTGGGCTCCATCACACAGAGCCAAAGGTGGGAGGCTGCAGTGTGAATTGGCGTGGGCTCCATCACACAGAGCCAAAGGTGGGAGGCTGCAGTGTGAATTGGCGTGGGCTCCATCACACAGAGCCAAAGGTGGGAGGCTGCAGTGTGAATTGGTGTGGGCTCCATCACACAGATCCAAAGGTGGGAGGCTGCAGTGTGAATTGGCGTGGGCTCCATCACACAGAGCCAAAGGTGGGAGGCTGCAGTGTGAATTGGCGTGGGCTCCATCACACAGATCCAAAGGTGGGAGGCTGCAGTGTGAATTGGTGTGGGCTCCATCACACAGATCCAAAGGTGGGAGGCTGCAGTGTGAATTGGCGTGGGCTCCATCACACAGATCCAAAGGTGGGAGGCTGCAGTGTGAATTGGCGTGGGCTCCATCACACAGAGCCAAAGGTGGGAGGCTGCAGTGTGAATTGGCGTGGGCTCCATCACACAGATCCAAAGGTGGGAGGCTGCAGTGTGAATTGGCGTGGGCTCCATCACACAGAGCCAAAGGTGGGAGGCTACAGTGTGAATTGGTGTGGGCTCCATCACACAGATCCAAAGGTGGGAGGCTGCAGTGTGAATTGGCGTGGGCTCCATCACACAGAGCCAAAGGTGGGAGGCTGCAGTGTGAATTGGTGTGGGCTCCATCACACAGATCCAAAGGTGGGAGGCTGCAGTGTGAATTGGTGTGGGCTCCATCACACAGATCCAAAGGTGGGAGGCTGCAGTGTGAATTGGCGTGGGCTCCATCACACAGATCCAAAGGTGGGAGGCTGCAGTGTGAATTGGTGTGGGCTCCATCACACAGATCCAAAGGTGGGAGGCTGCAGTGTGAATTGGCGTGGGCTCCATCACACAGATCCAAAGGTGGGAGGCTGCAGTGTGAATTGGCGTGGGCTCCATCACACAGAGCCAAAGGTGGGAGGCTGCAGTGTGAATTGGCGTGGGCTCCATCACACAGATCCAAAGGTGGGAGGCTGCAGTGTGAATTGGCGTGGGCTCCATCACACAGAGCCAAAGGTGGGAGGCTACAGTGTGAATTGGTGTGGGCTCCATCACACAGATCCAAAGGTGGGAGGCTGCAGTGTGAATTGGCGTGGGCTCCATCACACAGAGCCAAAGGTGGGAGGCTGCAGTGTGAATTGGCGTGGGCTCCATCACACAGATCCAAAGGTGGGAGGCTGCAGTGTGAATTGGTGTGGGCTCCATCACACAGATCCAAAGGTGGGAGGCTGCAGTGTGAATTGGCGTGGGCTCCATCACACAGATCCAAAGGTGGGAGGCTGCAGTGTGAATTGGCGTGGGCTCCATCACACAGAGCCAAAGGTGGGAGGCTGCAGTGTGAATTGGCGTGGGCTCCATCACACAGATCCAAAGGTGGGAGGCTGCAGTGTGAATTGGCGTGGGCTCCATCACACAGAGCCAAAGGTGGGAGGCTACAGTGTGAATTGGTGTGGGCTCCATCACACAGATCCAAAGGTGGGAGGCTGCAGTGTGAATTGGCGTGGGCTCCATCACACAGAGCCAAAGGTGGGAGGCTACAGTGTGAATTGGCGTGGGCTCCATCACACAGAGCCAAAGGTGGGAGGCTGCAGTGTGAATTGGCGTGGGTTCCATCACACAGAGCCAAAGGTGGGAGGCTGCAGTGTGAATTGGTGTGGGCTCCATCACACAGATCCAAAGGTGGGAGGCTGCAGTGTGAATTGGCGTGGGCTCCATCACACAGATCCAAAGGTGGGAGGCTGCAGTGTGAATTGGTGTGGGCTCCATCACACAGATCCAAAGGTGGGAGGCTGCAGTGTGAATTGGTGTGGGCTCCATCACACAGATCCATAAATGGGAGGCTGCAGTGTGAATTGGTGTGGGCTCCATCACACAGATCCAAAGGTGGGAGGCTGCAGTGTGAATTGGCGTGGGTTCCATCACACAGAGCCAAAGGTGGGAGGCTGCAGTGTGAATTGGCGTGGGTTCCATCACACAGAGCCGAAGGTGGGATTGATCTCTTGGACCATTTTCTGTGGATCCTACCTGACTGTCCCCAGCAAGCTCAGTTGCCCCCACTCCCCTGGCCGTCGCCACACTTGCTCCTTGCGGACATGACTTTGAAGAACCTCGAGTGAAAGACACAAATGAGACCTCTTCCCTGCTATGGAAAATTTTTAGCGGAGACCCCGCAGTGCTTCAGCTTCTCCATTTCCGTTCTCAAGTCTGTCACTGTCTTGACCTAGTGTGGGTCACACATATTTTATCACCCAGGAAAACACTGGTTTGTCTTTGCCCTTTCCTACATCTTAGTCCTGAAAGATCTTTCCCCAACCGAGAGTCTGCACTTACTACCAGTCTGTCCTCTCCCCTCCTTTCAGATTCTCAAGTTTTCTTCCCTTTGGGGAACCACCCTAGGCCAGCCCGGCCCTCTATCTCACCTTCTCTGGTAGTAGTCTTCTGTATCACAGTTTCTGAGTCATCACAGTGTCTGGTGATACATTGCCCATGCCGTCTTGTCGTGTGTGTGTGTGTGTGTGTGTGTGTGTGTGCACGCGCGCGCGCGCATGTGCGTGCTGCACCATCTGTGGGTCAAGAAAAGATGTATTTTATACAACCAGAACTTGTAATCCCCTTGAAATAGTTTCTGCCAAAGTATTGTAATTTTTTCAGAGCTTTGTCACTGAAAGGTTTAGTTAGTGATTTACTAACTCATTGTTTACTGGTTTTAGTAAGTTTGTCCCTTGCAGATGCGTGAGAGTCTCTGCTGAGCTGGTTCTGATGAGGGGACATGGGCTGAATGGTGTCTGGGACAGGTGACTGCCCTGGAATGTGGTCCTTGAGGAAGCTGGAAGATGTTGTCATGTGGTGTGTGTGCGCACACGCGTGCGTGTTTGTGTTCCATCTTTCCTGTGCCTGCAGTGCCTACCTCCTCCTCATAGGGTCTACCTTAGATCACTTTTGGTAAATTAACTGTGCTATGTGTCCTCAGGAAGAAGTTGAAGTTGGTAGCAAGCTCCCAGAGCTGTGTTTGTTGGCAAGGGAGAGAGGACTTGGTGGAGCCCAGGCAGCACTGAGACCCTTTCTGAAAAGATGGGTAAAGAAAGAGCAAAGGCGTGACCAGAGTGGGGATGCACAGCCAGGGGCATGTCTGCCTCTCATTCTCCATCTTCCTTCCCCAGTGTTCGATACTATAATTAAGATGCATGTTAGGTTATTTTAAATGAAGAAAACTGAGACATACTTGTAACTATGAGAGATCAAGATAAGACAAAATTGCCTTTCACATTTCATACTGGGAGTTTTTGCACAGTTCTAGAACCTGGTTCAGGAAGTTGGGTGGGGGTAGTCATAGACCAGGTTCGAAGGGCTGTGTTTGGTCTTGCCTTGTTGATTTTAAAATGCTTTGTAGAATAACCATGTGTCTTGAGTAAACCCAGGAAGAGCTATGCAGAGAAGACTTGGGATACTCATGAAAGTAAAGAAAGCAAAGGATATTCAGAGAGAACCAGAAAAATAAACACAGCGATTAAGTCGCTCTATCCTTGGATAAAGGGCCAACAGAAACTGTTGAAGAAAGTTGCCCGAAGTACGAGGTTTGTCATGCTTCTCTCTGCCACGATGTGGGAGTTCCCAGAAGACTGGGCAGCCTAACATAAACGGTGTGGTCCATTCCTGTAAAGCCCTCTTTAGAATCTATTTCTATGTGAAAGGAGAGTCCCTACGAGGTAAAAGACACGCAGTTTGGGAGGAAGACCACAATGTCTCAGGTGGGATGCTCCTGGCCTCACTTCCTCCTCTGTGTCATGAAGATTCTTCAAAGCAGGGTCTTAGGATTTTCATTCTGTGATTGGAGGTTACTAGCCATGAGGGTCTTCCATGCCCCCTTTCAGCTTTGAGCTCCTCCGATAATGAGTGACACTCCACAAATACGCACTACTCCTGAATTTAGGGGTTGGCTCTTGCCATGTCCTCGTTTATCCCCCGATCTGTGATCCTGACTGTTGAGGTTGTGAAAAACACATCCATCCATTTATCATTTCCCTTTTGCAGATACGGATTTTGTGTTTTGACTGAGTTTTAATAGTTCCTCTGAAGTCACATCATTTCCTGTTGTCGGAGGAAGACGAGGACTAGAGAACTCTTACCTGTGACAAATCCTCAGACTGACTGAGTGCAAGTTCCTGTCTCATCTTCTAGTTTATATTCCTCTCTAGTTCTGGGATTAAAGGTGTGAGCCGCCACTGTCTGGATCTCTTTCTGCATTGATCTCAGAGTAGCCCAGGGTGGCCTTGAACTCATAGAGATCTTCCTGCCTCTGCCTCTCTGAGTGCTGGGATTAAAGGTGT
Organism: Chionomys nivalis; assembly: GCF_950005125.1. Taxonomy (NCBI): domain Eukaryota; kingdom Metazoa; phylum Chordata; class Mammalia; order Rodentia; family Cricetidae; genus Chionomys; species Chionomys nivalis. Next base: position 5,429,707 of record NC_080097.1, read on the forward strand.
GCACCACCATCGCCCAGTTTAGAAGCCACTCTTAAAAGGGCTTCTTCACCTCACATGACCACAGCCGTCTGACTCGACTGGGCTCTGCGCGGTGCAGACTATTGTCTGTCCAGACCTTGTTGCAAGGTGCATAGAGCACCAGGCTCAACCATTCTGTTTGCGCTGTTGGACAGTGTGCTCCCAGAGTAGAGTCCTTGCATTTAGATGCCACTTCTCACCTAGAAGGTGGCTCGTTCACTTGTGTTCCTCTTTCTTTAGTCTACCGACAGTTAGCAACAGTCCCACAAGAGACCACTTTTACTGAGTGTGGTGCCCAGCCTGAACCTGGCACTTCTACCTTCTAGCTCTTTCTTCTCTCTGTAGTTATCAATCAAAGGTAAGGTCTCTAACTCATCTTGATGTGCTAGCAATGGGACCCAGGGCCTCACACGTGCCAGGCAAGATCTAGGTACAGCATCAGTTCTTCCTATCAAAGAGCTCACCAAACATCTCTGCTCTTACCTTCGAGGTCAAAGATGGCATGTTTGGTGAGACTTTGCTTGCTGGTACCTCTAAGACTGTTTCTGTATTTAAAGAGTGCGGCTCAGAGGGGAAATACTTAGTAAAGTCTGTGTCATGGATGAGCCTCAGAAGTGTCAGATTAAGTGGGAAAAATGGATACAGTAGACAACGTAGTACATTGATCTATTTATTTGAAAGATGCTGTGAAAAAGACTTATGGAGACAGAAGGTAAATTCGTGATTGTCTGAGGCTGGCGATTGTAAATGCAGGAGACATTGGGGAGGGGTGGTGATGAGGGAATAGAATGTATGAGACTTATTCTGAGTGATTATCACATTATTTAGTAATGCTAGTAAGAGATACTGAGTTATGAAACATCTACTCAATATTATGGTATATAAAAATACCTATAGAAATCTGAATCTTTGAAGCAAGGATGGGGAGGCTTGGGCAGGGAAGCACCTCTCGCAGAAGCATCAGAACCTGTGTTAGGATCTCCAAAACCTCTATAAGACACCTGATGGATCACTGGGCTGCTGGGAACCTGGGAGGAAGGAGAATGTAGGTCTTGCTGTCCATCTAGTCTAGCTGAATTGTCGTGAATTTAGGGGGCAACCTAACTCAGAAAATAAGGTGACGGCTGAGAGTTAGACATGGGTACTTCATGGAACCACAAGGAACTTTGGCTCCGGGAGAGAAGCTGTGAGGACACTGGTTGCAGATTCTCAGTTTCTAAAGTATAAACCTTCATAAATTTGTATTTTGAAAAGAAGTTGGATGACATCTGTGAAATTTTCTCTTTGCACAGGACAGAAAAGCAGAGCAGTGTGACGGGGGGGGGGTGGAACTCCTGTATGACAACGTGGATCTCGGGGCGGCCAGCCCGTCCCCATTTTCCCTTACTCTGTACTTCCTGTAAAAATCATGCACACTGGCCATCCTGCCCTGTGGGTCTAGGGTAGTTCCTAGAGATAGAATTTGTGGGTCCAAAGGGTTACACTCCCAAAGTGGTTTGTTCATCCCCCCCAGTCTGCCTGTGCAGTGTAGTGTTAGAGTAATGTGGAACTTTCTTCTCCTTTTCTGTTGGCATTTATTCATTGTACGTGGTGATGGGTTTGATGAGAACAATTTCTCTGACATAGAGCATGGACTCGAAGGTGTATTCACTACCCAGCATCCCCTTCTCTCTCTTCCCCTGCCTCTCTCTCCTCGCTGGCTAGTCTCCGTCGTGCTCCCAATCCCTCTTCTGCTGTCTTGTCTCATATGTACAGCTTTTAAAAATGTGTGTGTTTAATCTAGGATCCACAAGTGAGAAAAAAAAAAACTTGTCTGAGTTCATGTAATGTGATAATGTCCAATTGTTCCGATTTTCTAGCAAACTATAATTCCATTCTTCTCTATGCCTGGGTAAAATCCATTTTGTATAATACACCTCATTTGCTTCAATCACGCGTGTGAGGATGAACACCTGGGCTGATTTTATATTTTGGCTTTTGTGAGTAGTGAGGCTGTAAACATGGGTGTGCATGTATCTGGTGTGTTGAGTAAGAGTCCTCTGGGCTTATTCCTTGGAGCAGTGTGTTGGATCCAATGGTAATCTGTTTGGGTTGTGTGATCCTCCTAGTAGCCAAATCAGTTCATGTTCCTGCCAGCCATGGATAAAGGTTGTGATCTTCCCAGCATCCTTTGCCAGCACTTCCTCCTTATGATAACCATCTGACTAGAATCTAGTGTATTCTCATTTTTATGTCTTCTGCAGCTGAAGACCTTGGACTTTTTTTTTCATGTTTCCTAGTCACTTGTATTTCATCATTTGAGAACCATCTATTATATTGTTGTATTGGCCCTGTATTATTACTTCTTGTGTATGTGCATACTTCACGTGTGTGTACACATGTGTGCAGGTCTATGCCTAAGTGTTGCATACGTGTGTGGAGGCCAGAGGTCAATGTTGTTTGTTGTTGTTGTTGTTATTGTCATCATTGACAGGGTCTTTCGCTGAACTTGAAGTGATTAATTCAGCTAGCCTGTCTGGTCATTGAACCCATAGATTCTCTTGTCTGCTCCCCAGCACTGATGCCCGCATGCTGTTGCGCTTGTATTTTATGAGTGCTGAGGACCTAGGGCTCCTGCTCATATCCTCGTACTCGTGTGGAAAGCACTTTACTGCAGGAATCCTCTCCTCACTTCCTGGCCCAGCTGTTTGTTAATTGGCTTCTTTGGGTAATTGGGGTTTTTCTTTTCTTTTTAGTTACTTATATATTTTAGGTATTAATCCTCTGTCCAAACATACTTTAGAGCAGTGGTTCTCATCCTTCCTACTGCTGTGACCCTTTAATACAGTTCCTCATGTTCTGGTGACCCCAACCATAAAATTATTTCATTGCTATTTCATAATTATAATTTTGCTACTGTTTTGAATCGTAATGTAAACACCTGATATGTGCCTCCCAAAGGGGTTGTGACCCACAAGGTTGAGAACAGTCACTTTAGGGAAAGGCGATGCTGGAAAAGCTGGACGGCCATGTGTGAAACATTGAAGATTAAAGTCCCCAAAACTAATAGAGGAAAGACTAGGGAGGAAAGACGTGGAAAGACACAGACTCTGAGAGCAGCAGCGTTGGCTCAGGAGGTAACCCGGAACGAACAGACAGGAGTGCACAGAACTGAGTGTTGCACAGTAAAGGAGACAGTCCCCAGAATGAAGAACCACCTCCACCAAGGAAGAAAACTGCCGCTGCAGGTTTGTTTTTAGTGCGTATGGAGCATGCTCTCTGGCCTCAGCAATCCTGGGCATGGTGACTGTGCAGAACGGGGGGCTGGGGTTCCACTTCACACAGAGGTGTGCAAGCAATCCCTGGGGGTTGGGTTTGAATCCTACACACACAGGCATCAAGTGTGGCCATCCGAGTGTGTGCAGAGACAGTGGCCGAGGGAGGACCTGGTCAGTGAGGGATCCTGTAGCGTCACCAGGTTTCTTGTGAGAAGCCTGAGAAGGCTGTGATTAAGTGTACAGAGGGCTGTCATGTCAGGAGAAAGTGGTTCTGAGGGCCTAGTGTACAGCAATAGCATTCTGGTGTTCCCGGAGGGCCAGACTTGGTGTAACGTAAGCAGGCTGCTTCTAGCAGAAGAGTTTGAAGAGGGACTGGATTCTTCTGGGAAGCTCAGTCCCCACCACTCACTTCCCCTGACACATTCCAGCGGGGACCACATGTCACTGCCATGAAGAGGCATGGCAGAGTGTGGAGGGGACTCAGAAGGGTTTGATTTGGAGGCCTCTGACTGTGAGGCCTTGAACTCGACATCACAGCCCTGATTTCCTCGTCCGCTGCAAGGCTGAAGACTCTGCAAACACTGCTCATTCTCTTCCGTGCTTTCTGCAGGGAAGTTGCTACGAGACCCTCTTAGTCACATTGGTGGCTAAGCGTGAAGGCTGTGGGGATCTTTGGCCCGGAGTTGTTGTGTTGACTGTGTAGTGAGGCCTTTTCTCAGTGGTCTGCCTTCCTCTTGTGTCTTCTGTTGTTAGCTCCCCTCCGCTAGCTCAGACCTGAAGTTCGTTGAGCCTAGTAAAATGGTTTTGGTGGCGTGGTCATCTCTAGGGAGCCATCTCGTTGTTAAAGGGTATTTTGAATACCACTTTTGACATTTGTTAAAGCTAATCATACATCTGGTATGTCTGAATCTTGCCTGTGTTCTCAAAGTGTAACCTCCCACTTTTTTCATGTATCTAATGATTTTGGTTTGGATTGTGTATCTTTGTGTGTGGTGTGTGTTGTGGGGGTGGAGGTGCACAATGGGGCTAGAACAAGACCTCTGGTGTCTGCCTGCATCACTCTGCAGTATTGCCTTCAGACAGAGTCTCTCTCTGAACCAGAGCAATTTACCCTAGGCTGGCTAGCCAGCAAGCTTTTATATCCTGCATGTCTCCTCTCCTGGGACACGTGCAGCCAGGTCTGGCTTTCTACCTGGGTGCCAGGGATTCCAATTCAGGTTCCTGCAGTTAATGAATAAATGCTCTTACCTATGTAGTTATAATTTTTTTCTTTCAGTCTTGTTTCTTTGCAAAGTTAAAAACTAGTCCTCAGAACCCCTAGGGATATCCAGGGGGAATCTGCCTATCTAATGGTAGTGTTTTCTCAGATGTACCTGATTTGGACTGTCTCTCCCCTCTCCAAGCCTGCTCTAGGGAGCAGTAGACAGGGCATCCCTGGGATCCTCAGACCTTCAGACACCTCCCCAGCTATTGCACCAGAATCCACATTTTAACGGTTGAACTTCCTCTTTGGGTGGAATGCTCAGAATCTGGCTAAAAGTCATTGTTCCACCTCTTTGTCTGTTTGCTTTCCAGTACTTGTTAAAAAGCGCCTGGCATCATGACAGGATTCTCTCACACTCATGGGGCCATTTAATCCTCAGGACAAGTCACTAAAGAAGGTGTTATTAAAACTAAGAAGACATGTCACTGGGCCTGCCAAAGATGTCAGTGAAGTGACATTTTCTAGAGCCTGTGTGTCCCAAGTCGGAATGTTGAGGCCTGCTTGTCTTTGGCGTGCACACCCTGTGCTTCCGGGTAGAACCAGGTGCTCTGGAAGGGTTGCAGAGGCAATGAACGCTCCGTCCCGATGCTGGCAAGAGTACACCCAGGGCCTCATGTCACATCTGTACCGTGGCCTGCCAAAGCATCAACCAGAAAATAGCTCAGGGAGTTGCCTACCACAATATAAACTCTTATTAGTCTACCTGTCTGTCCATCCACCCAAACATCATCCATCCATCCATCCATCCATCCATCCATCCATCCATCCGTCTATCCAAACATCATCCATCCAAACATCATCCATCCATCCATCCATCCACCCACCCACCACCCATCAGTGTGTACTTCTCTTTTTTAAAATCATATTATTCAAAATAATAGATGCTTACTAGAAACCAGTTTTGACTGATGCCCTCTGAAGCCTGCACCATATACTATTTTATTTTCTTGGGTTCTTCTCCACAGGAAGTGCAGTGGGTGGTAGAAACTGATCTTTAATTGCGGAGTATTGTTCTGTTTCCCTGCCTGACTTGCCTTTTGTCTCCTTGGATGTCCAAGCCTACAGCTGTCCCCTTGACACCTGAAAGAGAGACCCTGGTCGTGTGCTCACGATGACCCTGGTAGTGTGCTCACGATGACCCTGGTAGTGTGCTCACGATGACCCTGGTAGTGTGCTCACAATGACCCTGGTAGTGTGCTCACGATGACCCTGGTAGTGTACTCACGATGACACTAGTGTGCTCATGACTCTGGTAGTGTGCTCACGATGACTGCAGTAGTGTGCTCACGATGACCCTGGTAGTGTGCTCACGATGACCCTGGTAGTGTGCTCACGATGACCGTGGTAGTGTGCTCACGATGACACTAGTGTGCTCACGATGACTGCGGTAGTGTGCTCACGACTCTGGTAGTGCACTTACAATGCTTCCTCTCACTGGGAAGGAAGTATTTCAAGTTTTCCTGGCATATGAGATCCAGGGAACCGTCTCCTAGGGCATAAAACACTAAATGTTAACATTTAGGAAAATTAATTCTCATGATTAAAGAAAAACTAATATAGCAATTGGAATTTATGTATTTCCGTGTTTGTCATTTTTTTCCTTTATCTACCTACTTTGTACTTGGACTGACCTAAAAATAAAGTAACATTCTAAACCCTACCAAGCCAACACTGTCACAGGTTTTTCCGTTTCTGTGTGAATGTGTGTGTGTATATATACATATAGATTTTTTTTTTTAAATCGAGGGCCATGTTGTGCTTCTGAGTCCAGCCCCACTTGGTGGCATTTTGGTTTCCCTTTAGATATTATCCCATATTCTTCTTTGCCACTGACATTAGCTTATTCCATATGAATGCCTGAGAGATTAAATACATATGCATTTAAAATATTGTTTTGATTTGTTTGCAAGTTGTTTCTCTTAAAGGGTCTATCTGGGGAGATGTGTAATTTCTCATATACTGTGCTTGCAGGAAGAATTTTAAATCGTTTCTCCAAAGACATCGGACATATGGATGACTTGCTCCCCCTGACGTTTCTCGACTTCATCCAGGTATGTAAAATCATGCCGTGTTTTCAAACGCAGAACTGAAGGCCCTGTTTCTTCTTTTCCAGGGCCTTTCCGTGAGGGAAGGAGGGTGGCAGCGGGGCTGTGGGGCCAGAGGTGTGTAATGTTCCCTTAGAAAAGGCTGTGTTTGTAGAAGAAAGGCGCGGTTATGATTCGGAGGCTAGCTTAGCGTGAGTAGTGTGTGTAGGTGTGGCTCTGCGTGCCTGTCAGGGTTGGTTCATGGCAGCTACATGCTGGTAGGTGGCTCTCCGTCTGCCTCCCAGGTATCTGGCGTGGATTTGACTTACTGTGAACACATTTCATAATATAGAAACAATCACCTCTCACGGAAAGATAACCCAGATTAACTAAATTATGCATTGTATTGCCACAAAGGGCAAATATTTACTGCACCGTTTTTTTCTTTCTGCTTTTTTTTTTTTTGGAGGGGGTGGGGTAAAACCAGGTGTGGTTTCTTACAAAGACGAGATTAGCAATAATAAGGTGCAAATAATACTTTGTTAGCAAGGACAATAGGAGAGCGGTTATTGCAGATTCAAAGCCTTAAACACAGGCATGGTTAAGCCAGTAATAGGAGGACAGGATCAAAGTCTTCCCAGAAAAGGTCCTTTGTGTTTTCCTAGGCAACTCTTCCACATTGATTACTCTGTCTTAAGGTGTCTTTAAAGAAAAAGAAAGAATCCCACAGAAATTCCCCCTCCGACATGTTTTGTCTGTGAACTTGAGGCCCAGAGCAATCATGTTGGGTCACCTCATCTCTCATCTCCTCATTCAGTCTTGTTGTCCCTGTGGTTTTATCTGTTTTGTTTTGCTTTCTTCTGTCATTTAATTCTGTCTACTTTTCAGTGACTCAGGCAGGGGATCTTTTTGTTTTCCCCTGAGCGTTTATTTTGGAGAAGAGACACATCCATCAAAGGCTCTGCATACGTTCAAATCCCAGCTGCTTGTGGCTCCTTGCCTTGAGACTGGACCCTTTTCAGTCTCCTAACTGCTAGTTTCCCTCCAGAAGCCAAGCTGTAGGCAGGAAGTGGCAGCGGGGTCTTCAGTTATGCCCAGTCTTGCTGGGCCCTTCCCCCTTTCTTCTGAGCCAATCGCTCAAGTCCAAGCTTAGGTTCGCTTCTGGAACCACCGATCTAAAGAACTGAATAATTGTCTAATGTGGAAAATTAGCTCTGCCCCACCCCCCATCAAAAAAAATTCAAGAGTGGGCTACAGTGATTGCTGGCATCCCCGTTAGTCACCCAGAAAGGGAGCCCAGGCTCTCTGATTGCGAGCTGCATGGCCCATAGGTGAAGACCTCCCTTCCCACTCCCCTGAGGCTCACGGGTGGAGTCTCTGTACTGCAGATCAACGCACCAGACTCTTTTGCTTCTGTGAACTTGTTTTTAAAATGAGTCTTCCTGGATTTAGCTATGTCCTCTATCCCCTAGAAGCCACTAGAGCGTTGTCTTCCTTATTCGGTAGAATACAGATAACTTTAAACACATGTTTTGACAGAGATTATTAATTCCTTCTAGAAGCATTTGCAGAGGGTTCTGTCTCTCCACGATCACAAGCTAGGCCAAGGTTGAGTTTTCAGAGCTGACTGGCCCGTTGTGTGTTTAGCAGTGAGCCTTCCTGATTAGAATCCCTCATCGCCCGTGGAGGGATACACTTGATTCTCGGTTTCAGTAGAAAGCGTTCTCAGCATTGCGAGGAGAGAAAATTCTAGTCTTGTTGTACCTCAGTTGGACCAGCTGTTCCAGGGTCTTTATCTGTTACCCACACACACAATCTTGGGACACTCAACCATTGTTAACCACTTTTGGTGCCAATTAGTCTGTTTCTAGAATCTACCAGAAGGTGAGTCTTGTCGCTGGTGTCCCTGCAAAAGGAGTTTCACATAAAGGATAACTTGACCATCGATCGGGATACAGCTCTGTTGTCACCCCCTGTGCTTGCAGGTGTCTCTCCTGAGCCTTCCATAATCCTTTCAGGAAGGAATATTTTCTCCTTTTAAGAATAGTGTTAGCTCGATATAAAAGCCCTGATCCTCTGCCATTGTTCTCGCCCCTTTGAGAGACAGTTCCCGACACTCATTGTTTAAATGGCTGTCAGGAGGAATCAAATAAAACTTGGTAAATGGACGGCAGCCTTCCCTGGGAGGGTTTGCATCTGATGATGGACTGGGCTGCTTGTGAAGAGTTGCTGTGATCATTTGGAAATATTTGGTGCCTGTTGCTATATGATTGAGCGAAGATTTTTATGAAAGACACACACACACACACAATGAATTTAACCTACCCTCAAAGAAAGGCCAACAAAAATCTAAATGTAAATTGATTTTTTTTCTTTTTAAGCCAGATAGGACTCTGTCAGTAGGAAAACTGCCCAGTGGTGTTCTGGGACTCTTAACGGAATCGTGTAAACTTAAAATAAACACTATTATGGTAAGCACATAGAATGAAAACTAATTTTCCAAATCAAATACATTATATTCAATTCATTTTCCCCAATCAACCAAATGTTTAAAACCTGTTAGTTATAACAGCAATCTCCTGGAAATTAATTAGAAGCCTATTAACTCTGCTAGCTGAGGCGGATGGCAGGGGGGTTGCTCCTCACAATCCTAAGCAGTCTCCAGAATTGAACTGCAGCAAGGTCAAAATGACAGTCAGCCTCCTTCACCCTCCGGCTGGCCTCACGCTGGAGCTTCTGGGGTGCTGGTGGGTAATTGGGGGGTGCTTTTCACAACATGGTGTCTACTCTGCCTCAACCCTTTAACACATGTTTAAACATTTGGACTAAGAATGTAGCTCTCCTGACCTTGCATTCCTGAGACCCTGGGTTCCATTCCTTGCACCACTAAAACAAACAAACAAAAAGAACAACAACAATAGCAACAGAAATTTGAGAATTAGCCACCAGATAAACCATTCAAGTCAGGAGACCATTGCTTTCAATAGTAGCACCTACTCCCTTCCATAGACTCTGAGGTTTATGCAGTTTTCCTCAGGTCTTATTTCCTCGCTCATCCCCTGAGCCAGTTTCCTGGGTCCCCTGAAGGGTTTTTTTTTTTTTTTTAACCTTCTTTCAAAATTGACCTTACTTAGTAGCAAACTTCCTGTCTGCCTTTGTTCTTAATGTCATTACTAAACCCTGCTGCTGACTTCTGGATGCTGCAAGCCTCGATGTCTCTCATCAGATCCTGGAAGTCATTACTACTCCTCCTGTGTTCGGGGAGTTTCCCAGGATGCTCCTGTGCTCAGCTTGGCTGAAGCAGTTGAGTTCAGACGGAGTTGGAGTTGAGGCAGTGCCCCCAGAGTGAATAGAAATCCAAGCAAGGTTCAGATAAAGACTGCTTGGCTCCTAGTTCCTCCTTATAAAAGATAGGCATACACACATGCTTTACTGGGTCATAAGATCGGATCGCTACAAGTAAATAACGTAATGACAGTCATTCCTGTGAACTGCTTAATCCCGAGCGTGTGTACGCCATCAGCTTTCTGAAAGATGATGACAGTTGAGTTGGTTTTGTAAGTCAGTTCAGGACTTAAGTTTCCCACTGCGTGTGATGCTGAGGAATGGAGGGGTGGGCCTGAGGACAGGACCCTCCCTCCATCTGTGGCAGGGGCCTACCGTCCGTGTGCTCTGAGAGACCCAGTCAGAAGTCTGGGCAGAGATCTGTCATGCCACCGCGGGGATATGCAGGAAACTCTGTTTAAAATGTGAACAAAGTTCCTGGCCACATTGAAGTCTAATTTTGTCCCTCGGGCGTCAAGGAAAGGTCCATTTCTGTGGACATGGACCGGGTTTGTTTTAAAGTGTTAGCTGTTGGTATTTCATGGTGATGGCACACGGCAATGTCACAGCCTGTTCTCAAAGCTCGTGCATCGTTGTGAGATGTGTGACTGGAGGAGGGCTGAGAAGAGACGTCTGGGAAACTGGGCTCTTGGTGCACACATGCGTGTAGTGACTAGACATAAAATAGACACAGGGGGACAGTTCTGTCCCTTTTAACTGACAAGCTGTTGCAAGGCATAGAACAGAGCCAAAGGGCATTTTGAATAAAGTATAAATACAAGATTAGAAATAATAACATAAAATACAAAGCTATATCGGAGTTGCTGATGGCTAGCAGCTTACCTCTGGCTTAGGAAGTATTGTTCAAAAGTGTTTCACTTTTTCAGGAGATTGTGACCCCTTTGAGTATAAACAGGATTTCTAAAGCCAACTCCTATCAAGACAAAATAGTTTTCTGCAGGTTAAAACTAGGTGGTATTGAAGAAATAGAAAAATTAAAATATCAATGCCATCTGACCATCCATCCCTCAGATGAGAAACTGAGCAGAGACAACAGTCTCCCAGCAGGAATTTGACCTTCAGAAGATGAATGTATTGGTAAACTAGCTGAGTGTGTGTGTATGTGCATGCACGCACATGTGTGTGCCCATGTGTATGCGTGTGTATGTATGTGTGCCTGTGTGTGCGTGTGTGCGTGTGCATGTATGCCTATGTGTATGCATGTGTGCGCCTGTGTGTGTGCCTGTGTGTGCCTATGTGTGTGTGTATGCGTGTGTGTATGCCTATGTGTGTGTGTGCAAGTGCACAGACAGACAGAGAAGGTCACTAACCCACAGGTTTAACTCTGATTCCTTATGATCAGCACATTTCAGTAGCATGACTTTAGTTTGTTTTATTTCTTAATACAGATTTTATCTTACTTTGTGTTTGTTCTCTTAAGTTTCACATGTAGAAGGCAGAGGACAGCCTGTGGGAGTTAGTTCTCTCCTTACACCATGTGGTTCCTGGGGACCAGTTCAGGTCATCATACTTGGTGGCAAGTTCCCCCTACCCTTGAGTCATCTCACCAGCAGCCCATCATCCCACATTTTCATAAAGCAGCTATCAGATTATTAATAGATGCCATGCTTTAAATTTTTAGTAGCATTTTAATTAAATAGTTAGAACTCACTGTTTTTAGTAATAAGTTTAGTTAAATACATTTGTCACAATTGATGGGAGGATGTTGTGTGACTGTTCTTGTAACTAGGTATTTTTGCAAAATACTTTGGCTTTTTCCCAAAAGGAGAACATTTTTTTTTTTTTTATTTAAACCTATCCCTTGGGGTTGGACTGTTTCTCGTTCCTGTAGGCTGCCCCTCCCAGCCCCCTAACCTAACCCTGACTTTTAGAGAGAGACTGGGGATGGGGGCAGAGTACATGCGTGTGCCCATAAACACCCTCAAGGATCAGTTAATTGTCTATATATGACCTTTCCACAAAACTGGTGTTTGGTGAACAGTATGCAGAATAATGCTTGTGGCAGGACCGGGGAGATGGCTCCAGTTGGTAGAGCAAAGCCAGGCTTGTAATCGCAGGAGTTGGGAGGTGTTAGCGAGGAGGCTCCTTGGGGTTGAATGGTCAATAGCTTAGCCCAGCCCAATTAGTGCACCTTAGGTTCATGAGAAACCCTTTCTTGAAATAAGGCAGAAAAGAAAGATGCCCAGCATTAACCTTTCACCCTCACATTGCAGGCATATGTGCATACATAGTGCATACATGTTCACACAGACTGTGCACACAAATGCTTGTGCTTGACTATGCTGACCTCTCCTTAAATAAGGTCCTACACTGTAGCCAGGTTTGTCTATTTTCCTAAAGCATTTACAGTCGAGCCTGTATAACGTTATCCCATCATAGTTTGTGAAGTGCAGCCCCCTCGATAACTGAAGGGACTGTAAAAATGTGCCATGTGTATGTCTCTTTCCTCTCTCCTACTGCTTACCTGAAGAAGTCTTAGCAGGTACGAGTTGTTTCCCCACCTTCCCCTGACCCCACCCTCACCCCTCTTCACTCATGCGCTCCTCAGGACTGTCAGCACCTCCAGGATAACTAGCAGGCGGTGCTGAGGTGAGAAATCCTCTGGTGCGTGTTGGTCTCTTAGCCCATTTCCATGGAGTGTCCACGGCGCTGGGGCATCCCTGTGCGCAGAGGAAGCCTGACGGTGTCTCGGCACCTGGTTATTTCCTAAGAGACTGTATGTGGTTTTAAATTAAAGCTTCAAGGTTTTATTATTTCTGAGTTGACCTAGATTCTTTGGTCATAGCTTCTGGGATCCTTCTGTAACCTATCTGGAGGAGTTGGACAAAGCTTTGTGGTCATCCCTGAACCCCAGAAGTGGAGAAGACATACGTGGCAGGAAGCCCAGGGCATGGGTGTTTGCAGTGAAACCGTGGGATGGAATAACAACAGGGTATTGAGATAAGACATTGGAAGCAACAAAGGCGATGGGTAGAGGGGCCAGGTCTTGGAGAGACTTGCGTCTCAAGTACAAGACCTTAACCGTGTAGTGGTGGGTAGGACAGGGAGAGGAGAACCCCCAAAGGATAGGATTGTGCCCGCACAGACCGGCTGGAGAGGTCCCTGGGCATACTGTCACGTGAGCATCTATATAAGAACGCCATGAATAAACAATTGCTGCCCTCTCCCACTAGGAAGTCTACACTGCAGGACAGTTCATCCCTCAGGTATACATCAATCACAAGACTTTTTCTTTTTTAAAATAAGTTTTTAGGTATCCCAGGATGGCCTTGAACTCTTTGTGTAGCCAAAGATGATCTTTTGTTTCTGATCCCTAGTCTTCATGTGCCAAGTGCTGGGAGAGGAATCTGTGCTAGTGGGCACCCAGTCCATGGCCCTGGGAGTTGAACCTAGGGCTCTGCAGACTAGACAGCCCTCCTAACTGAGCCACATCCTGACCCCAAGGTCAACCCTGAGGCCACCAAACATCGGTCTTGTTTAGTCATACCATAGTTGCTGGATAAGCTGGGGCTGTTTGCAATTCTAGGTGACGAAGACAGACTGCTTAAAGGCTAATCATGTCTTCCTACCAATGCACGGTCTTCCTTCCTGTGGCCACAGAGCCCCGAAGACCACTTCAGACAGTGTGCTTGGTTCTTCAGGAAAAGCTTCGGGTTTAAATGGTGTGAGGTCGAGTGTGCTACTGTGTGACTCTGTAGGTGACAGGGTGGCTCTTAGATAAGCATAAGATTACGGTGTCATGTATGGTAGAGCGGGGGAGCTGAGAAACCGCCTTTTCTAACTCACATACTGAGGTCTACCGCTTACCGCCTCTGTCCTCACAGAGCTACATACTCACAAAAGATGGAAGAAAAAACCTACTTCCTAAGGATTGCCGGAAAGATAAATTGCTATCATTTTAATGTATTTTTCTTCCTTTAGTTTAGTTGTGTTTTAGTGGTAAGGTTTCAATGTATCGTCCAGGCTGGCTCTGAACTCCTGGGCTCAAATGACCTTTCTGTCTCAGGTTCTCAGGTAGATGGAGTGGCAGACAGCTCTTTCCCATCATGTCTGGCTGAACCCTCCTCCCCCACCCCAGGTCTGGAGATCTAACCCAGAGCTGGGTAACTACTGTACACTGAGCTACATTGTTGACATCAGTGGCATGTCAACAGAGTTTGTGAAGTGATAAGGGATATGCTTTTTAAAATCCAACATTACTCCTAAGTGAGAGAAATCATTTGATAATGATAATCATCTTATTTTCCATGTGTTCTGACACATACCAAACCCATAAATATTGCCACGTGAGCTTGTATCCCAGATGTTGGGTTTGTTGGTCCTTATAATTCTAAGGGCTAGTTTTTATTCAGAACCACACCACCAATTGTTTTCAGAATAGACCACTGAGCAGTAAACATTTCATATTAACCTAATTTCCATACTATTTCCGAAGCTTCCGTGATCCTCAGGAGCATGTGGTAAAGGGCCTCACTTGTCTGCAGTTCTGGCAGCTAACGTCCTCGCTTCCAGGGCTCTTCCTGCTAACAAAACAATTGAAAATGAAGTTAGGAGGCAGGAATAGCACTTGGCATTTTAGTGGGGTTCTGGGGGGGGCGGTGGGAGGATTTTTCTGAGTGTGCAGACTTGCATGGAGCTGCCTTCTGCAAAATGCTGTCAACTGGTTTAGGAGAACCACATTGCAAAACCTTTCTTCCCCACCTCGCACCCCTCATCCAAAATAAATAAATAAATAAGGCCAGCAGCTTGACTGAGCTTAAATAACTGACTTTTCATAGCCTTTCACGGCACACAAAGGGCTAATCCCGAGGCTACTTGAGCCACCAATGCAGGCAGTAGTGGGGACCACCACTGAACGTGTCATTCCCCCCTCCCTGCACACAAAACACATTGACTGCCGCTTTATGAAGTGAAAATGCCAAGCCAAAGGAGGAGCGAAGGAGGCATCCCTCGGTTGCTTCTTCCTGGGGGGTGGGGGCGGGGCGAGAGAAAGCTCTGCATCTGGATAAGGGGAACAAAGCCAGCCTAAGACTTGGGGATAATAGGTTGGGTCACCGGCTTTTATAGAAGCACAAGGGTGGAACTGCCCGGACTTGTCTCGGTCCCACTGACCCTTGCATCGCTTTGTGTGGAGATGTCAGGGAAAGTGTGTAGAAAGCACAGGGAACAATGACTTTGTCATTGGGAAATTTCTATGGTTTGTTCACCCCTGCCCCCCCACTCCCACCTTCAAATCCCCCTCAGACAAAGGACGGTGTTAGTTAGGTTGCTTTGCCCTCATTTTCAAAGATCTCTGTCTTTAAAAGTAAGCTCATCCATTTTAACCAAATCACAGTGTTTTTCATGCTTGCAAAAATCAACAAAAGAGTTCTCAGTCAGTGCGCTTGCAAGGAAGGAATCGTCTGTGATGCCAGCCTCAGAGATAATGCTGGTGCCAGCTGCCCAGCTGAAGTGGTCCCCTGGTTGTGGACAGACGAGTTGACCGTAGAGGGCACTGGAAATATTGACCAACACTTGACCCGTCGGTGACAGGCCTCACAGAGCCCCATGCCTGCTATTCTTAGGAGAGGGTTGGGTTTTGCCGTGTACACTTGGTAGTGTGACCACAGCCCCTAGGGATCTCCCCAGTCTTGCAGGCTGGCAACCGATGCTCCAACCTATCCCAGCATGTGCTGCGGTGGTAATGGTTGTAGTTTAGTAAAGAGGCAACTAAGACCTAAAGAACAACAGAACTGAAGGATCTCATTTTTATCCAGGCGGTGCTGTTCTCAGAACACAGAACTTTGCGCCGTAGCATTGCTGGATGGCACGCATGGTCACACAGTAGCCGTCATTCACTGTGTCCTCTCCCCTTGGGGCCTTATACCCTCAGCCATCCTAGACAGTCCGGAGTGTGGAGGAGAAAATGACTACATATTATTCGAGACCCCAGAGTCTCCACATGTTGCTGGTCTTGATTGTATTCGTATTTGTCTGTTTTTTTTCTGGTGAATTCTCACAGTGAGATGAATAAGAAAAAGTTGGCTAGTTGTTGTAGGAAGGCGCTTGTTGGTTCCCAGCTGCTCAGCCCCGAAATAACCATTCAGAAACTGTATTAATTAAATCACTGCTTGGTCCATTAGTTCTAGCTTCTTATTGGCTAATTCCTATATATTAATTTAACCTATTTCTATTAATCTGTGTGTTGCCATGTGGCTTCTCTCTAACTCCTCCTTATTTCTCCCAGCATTCAGTTTAGTTTTCCCCGCCTACCTCTATTCCCTGCACAGGCCCAAGATGGTTTCTTTATTCATTAATGGTAATCACAGCATACAGAGGGGAATCCCACGTCAGCTAGTGAGCTTGCTTCTGTTTTATTAAAATCGTACTTTCTATTTTATAATCTTTTACACTTGTTGATTGCATGTGTGTCCGTGCTCAAGCGTGTTGGTCAGAGGACTCATGGGAGTCAGTTCTCCCTTCGACTGCACTTATCCCAGAGGTTAAACTCAGGCTGTCAGGCTTGGCACATGCGCCTCACCTCAGGCTGTCAGGTTGGCGCGTGCACCTCACTGACCCCAGTACTTTCTATCTTATATATGATGTGTCTTTTTGATTTGACCTGGAACATGGTTCTTCATCATCAAAAGTAGCATCTTGGAACTTCTCCTGCTTCAGAATTTCACAACTTGCTTGTCTTCCCCAGTCCTCTCTCTGGATTCCGATGCGTGTTCTCTGGAAGTCTGAATTCAGTCTTGAAGCAGTTGGTACAGCTTCTGCCTCCTGGTGCAGGATCCAGACTCTGAGAGACTTATCATCCAGGGCTCAGGAGCTGTGTCTGTCCTGAGGTACACATTGATTTTTAATCTTTGCACTGGATCCCCCTCCCCACTCTGGATGCACCCCGAATACAGCATTCTTGACCCTGTGACTATGCATTTTCTAGCGTGTGCCCACACATACAAGGGATCGGGGTTCTGTTCTTTCATGGATACCACAGTGGCTGGGCTACTGTTCGTCTTAGAAATCTGTATCGGTCTGAGTCATCTCACTCGACTCTTCTTTGTCAAGATCATTTTACATATTTTTAGCCTTTTAATTTTAAATCCACCCTGTCAGTTTCTTTTTATAAAGCCTTACTTATTTCTGTTACTCTGCTCCTTACTCTGCTTCTGTTGTCCGCGTGGCCTGTTACGGCGCATCTGTCCACGTATTTGGGTCTCCTCTAACTTTCTCAGACGTGTTTATAATTTTCAGTAGAGATCACTTGTGTTCCTTTGGTCACTTGTATTCCCATGTGTAGTGTTTTCTGTTTCTCTTGATGAGATTGTTTAAGTATTTTTCACTTGTTTGCTGCTAGTATATAGAGATAACAGATTTTATGCATATTGCTAGCATATCATTGATCCTAAATTCACTTTGCATTTTCTGCAATTAAGAATGGTCTCTTGCTGAATGTGCTGATAGGTGATACTCACCTTTATTCCCAGCACTCAGGAGGCAGAGGCAGGTGGATTTCTGTGAGTTCGCGGCCGGCCTGCTCTACATAGCCACTTATAGTCTAGCTAGGACTACTTCCTGAAGCCCTGTCTCCAAACTGGTGTGTGTGTGTGTGTTCGTGTGTGTGTGTGTGTGCGTGCGTGTGCGTGTATGTGTGTAATGAGTGTCACTTTTCCCTTTTCGATACTTAAAGCTCTCCCTGACTTATTGCTGTGGCTGGCCCTTCTAACACAGTGCTGAGTAGAAGCCGTACGAGCAGTGAATCTCAGCCTTCTCAACTCTGCAACCCTTCATACAGTTCCTCATGTTGTGGTGACTCCCAGTCACAGAATTGTTCATTGCTACTTCATAACTGTAATTGTGCTATTGTTAATAATGCAAATATCTGATATACAACCCCCATGAAAGGGTCATTTAACCCCTAAACTGGTTTCCACCCAGATTGAGATCCACTAGATTAGGGCTTTTTGCACTTTCAGAAGGGTCTTTTCCGTGTTTCTTCACTGACAGGGGTGTTAGTTGTACCTGTGCATTGTGGGGAAGGGTTGTTTTGTGTTAAATAGTTACCTTGTCAGACTGGGAAAGACTCATTTAATTCTTAATTTGATAACAGTGTAAAACATTAAAGTCAAGAATAGGTGTTGAATTTTGACGAAGGATTTTTGAGTTTCTTCAGATAGTCACGGTCATTCTCTTTACTCTAGAAGAAGGTCACACTGGCACATCGTGGGTTAACCTAACCAGTATCTTTTCAGCAAAGACATGGGTCTCCATTTTGCATCTCTTGTAATCGTTTGTAAACATCTGATATTATACTGACCTCATGAAAAGGAGAGAGTTAGCATGGGACTTGTGTTTGTGATCGTCGATTTTGTGTGTCAGCTTGGCCAGACTAAGGCTCCCAATCCCAACTGTTTACTCAAACAGAAACCAAGGTGTTGGTTGAAAGGTATTTTGAAAATACAATTACTGCTTTTAATTGGCTGGTTTCAGGTAAGGGAGATCATATCAGGTCATCTTAGCCGGCTTGATTTGGTGGATTAAAAGCCTTAAGAGCAGAGGTAGAAGAAACCCTGGCTGTAGATAACAAGTTCTCCTGCCTTCTCAACAGCTTGCTGTGCACCTTCTAAACTTGCCTCACCAGCCCCGGTCACAGAGGTCGATTGCTAGCAACTAATGTTTGTTCTCGAAATGTTTGTGTTCTATTTCTCTGCACTCCTCTCTTCTCTTTTTTCCTCTTCTTTCCTTTTCTTTTTATTTTGTGGGGAGCGGAGATTGAGACAGGGACTTACTATGTAGCTCTGGCTGACCTGAGCCCACTATGTAGAACTAGGCTGGCCTAGAGCTCTGAGATCCACCTGTCTCAGACTTTTTGGTGCTGGGATTAAAGGCGTGTCTCCCTTGCATCCTACCTGTCAGTCCTCTTTTCTAAAATAAAGCCAAGAATTTGGTAACAATGGCATTTCCCCTTTCTGACTTGTTTCATAGACTTCACCAGTGAAACAGTTTAAGTCAAGGACTGTGATTAGTCACAAAAATCCCTTTCAAACTATGAATTCTGATTCGTAGACTGAAATAGAATTATGCTGTTTGCTATTTCTTTTAGCAAAACCTTTAGCCACCATTTCTCAAGGCATTTGACCTTTCAACCTAACATGTTATCTCTGAGTTTCTGATCATCCCCTTTTAACGCCCATGATAGCTCTTTTGATACGTGATAGTAGCATTTTTCCTTCTGTCTTTGAAAGACCCAAGTTTTTTTTTCTATCTCATTAAAATTTTTCTTTCTCTTTTAAGCTATCATGTTTCCTCTTGTTGTTATTGATGTTTTGGTGGTTTTGTTTGTTTGTTTGTTTTTTAACTAGCCTCTCACTGTGTAGCCATGGTTGGCCTGGAGCTCCCTGTTGGATCAAACTGCCCTCAGACTTGCACCAGCCCCTCCCATGTCCACCTCCCAAGTGCTGTCATTTCAGGCCTATGCCACGGTGTCTGTTTTTTTTTTCCCTTTTCCTGTTTTTGTTGTTGTTGTGCTCATTTGTTTCCTATCTTCTTTTAAAATGTCTTTATTTGTCTTTATCTTACGTGTATGTTTGTCTTGCCTACATGTATGTTTATGTTCCCATTGTGTTCTGGATGTGTGAAGGATGAGAAGAAGGGGTCACGTGTCCTGGAACTGGAGTTATGAATGGAGGTGAGCCATCATGTGGGCGTTGGGAATTAACAGAGCTCGTCTGAAGGCAATAAAGATGCTCTGACCACTGAGCCATCTCCCCACCCACTTTTCTACCTCAAGATCTAGTTTTTGGTAGTTAAATTTCCTTTTTACTTACAAAAAAAAAAAAGTTAAAGCTATATGTTTACCTCCAAATGTAATGTTAGTTGCAACTTTCAGACTTTGCTGGTGCCCGATTTTCATTGTGTTTTCCTAATGCTGGTGTTATTTAGAGGTGTGCAGTGGATTTTCCTGATAGTCATCTTGTTTCTGTGTTATTGTTAATCCACTAAAGTCATTTACGCTCTGCACTTTAGTCATTGAGGTCTATGGATACATGCTTTATGGCCTGAAAAGAATTGGCCCTTGCATCAGAGCCATTGGTCTTCATTTCTTCAGTGCCTCATCACAGACTCTTATATTTCCATTGATTTTTGTGGTTGTTGTTGTTAGTTTGTTCTAACTTTTGTTGAAATAAACCTGTCTAATTTTGTACCATGTGACTGTGTTTGTCTGTTTCTTGTAAATGCTGTCAGATTTTTCTATCATATTCTGAAGCTGTCTTTATCTCCTAGATAATTTGACCATGGTTTCTTTTATTTATTTATTTTAAGACTTGTTTTGCTTTTATGTGTTTGTGTTTCTGTCCGTGTCTGAGCACTTATGAGTGCAGGTACCTGGGGAGGCCAGAAGGGGGCGTCGGATCTCCTGGAGCTAGAGTTGCAGGCTGCTCTTGCAGGTTTCTGGAAATCAAACTCTTAGTCTTTGAGAGCAGGAAGTACTCTTAACCCCTGAGCCATCTCTCCAGCTCCCTGGCCTCTTTTTCTGATGAAATAGTTTCCTTTTGAGTCCTTGGATTAAAAGCTTCAGTGTTCACAGTGACAGTCTTTTTGCCTGGCATGTTTACCATTATTTACCTTTGTTTTAAACTTGTGTCCAAAGTAGAATCTGCAGGTCGAAGCCTTGAGTTTTATAAAAAGCGTTAACACTGGAAAAGGCCAGAGGAAGCTTTTCACCAGCACTGTTTGTTGTGGTATTTTCTTTTCCACTTGGAGATCAATTTCTTTTATCTTACGTGTTCCCAAAATAGTAGATAAAAGAGGCTCTTTTATACATACATCAGTAGACAGCTGACTGATGAAAACCATCATTCTTTTTCCCTTGGTAAATCAGAGGAAGATCTTGCCAGGAAGCGAGTCCCGGTTTGCTAACGGCACTTGAGACTGACCTCCCACAGAATCGGGAAGAGCGGAAGGCAGACCAGGCAGGGCACACTCATGGCAGCTTGGCACAGACTCTGCAGTCGTGCTGACACAGATTCAAAGCTCCCCAGTCGCTCTCACATGTGAGCTACTCGAACCTGGTTTTATTTTTAATACTGTAAACAAAGAGTAAAAAGTACCATATACCGATTAGGTGGCGTTATGCATAAACATGTATCTTGACTGAGGGCTTGGGACAGGTAGCAGTCGGAGTTCAGGGATGGAGTGAGCCAAAAGTAGAGATGGCTCCCATAAAATTAGACTACATTTTTACTACTGTTTATAGGAAAAATACTCCTTGGCACATGCATCCTATAGACCAGCAGCAACAGAACCCCATGGAATTCTGTTTAAAGTCAGCTGCGGATAGGTGCCCAGGAACGTCCCCAACACTGAAAGCAGTTGGGGAGATAAGTACCAAAAGCCCACACAGGCCCTTGCATTAAGTCTCCTATGGGGAAAAAATGGCTTTAAAATCTGTATATTAAAATATGATATTCTAAAGGAAACTCTTGTATGTTTGCTTTGGTTTTATTCATTTGCCTTTAGAGGCAGGGTCTGTATAGCCCAGGCTCACGGGGAAATAACTTTGTAGCCCAGGCTGGCCTCAGTCTTGTGGAGTTCCTCCTGTCTCAGCCTCACAAGGGTTGAGGCTACTGTTAGATGCTAGCACACCCAGCCTCATGGTAAATCCTCCTGAGGAGATTTTGTGGGATTGACCACTGTCACGTGTAGGTACACAAAATGCAAAATAGCCCGCTTCATTTGTTCTTAAGATTTTACATATTTGGTAAAATTAAGTTTACTCCTTTTTCCATAAGTCATTTCACTTTGGAGGATTAAAGGTAATTTTTCTTACAAAATTTCATATTTTAACTTAAAAATATTTGTCCAGTTAGCAAGAATTGGTATACTGTTGGAAAGCACCTTTGAACCTTTTAGACTTTCTCTCCATTTCATGAGCTGGGCAGGGTGTTCGTCTCCATCCGCTGGGGCCGAGGACCAGTCACCATGGAGAAGGCTGGTATAACCATCAGGAACTCAGTGACGTTTGAGAATGCCGAGAAAGGGGAAAGTAATGAAAAATAGAAATACACCACGCTTTTAGCATAGTGGTTGGGGAATCTCAGTTCAGGTTCGTGTTTGAGTGGCCCTGCTAATGAGGGTGTCCAAAGACGTCTAAAGCACTCCGAGCCTTGTGCAGGCATGTTCAGTATTAGCATGGGTACCGTGCCACTTCAACTTCCCGGGGTAGGCACGGTTCTCTGCAGCTCCGGCAATAAGGAGGCCCTGTCTCTGTGCTTGCTGTTCCAGACGCTGTTACTTGTGGTGAGTGTGATAGCCGTGGCAGCTGCAGTGATTCCCTGGATCCTCATTCCCTTGGTGCCACTCGCCATCCTCTTCCTGATCCTTCGGAGATATTTCTTAGAGACGTCAAGGGACGTCAAGCGCCTGGAGTCCACAAGTGAGTGCCGAGGGTCTCGGGTGGGCGTGGTGAACGAACGCATCCAGCTCGGGTGGGAGTGGTGAACGCATCCAGCTTCCGTGATTAAGGAGAACTGTGGTGAAGAAGATCCATGAAATTCTACAGACTGACTCTGCTCCCGCAGCCCTCTCCAGGGTTAGCATTCATTCCGCAACTGAGCATGGTTATTATAGCCCTCGGGGATCATTGCGGCCCTTCTATCCCAAGTGTGACTCTGCAGCTAACCCGGAGAAAGGGGTAGAAGCCGCGTGTAAACTAATGCTCTGCCTGAGGAAGACCTTCCCCCCGTCACTCACGCCGTCCCTCCTCGTATGCAGAGGAGGCGCACAAGAAACATTTTCTGGTGAATAAGATATTTCCAGCATGGGTTAGAACTAACCTAGAAGGAGAGTAATCGGGGAAGTTTTCTTCCCTAAGTGACGAAGGGAGGAACAGATTAAAGGAAAGTGGGGAGAGGGATCCAACTGTCCTCAGGTGCCGGAAGTCAAGGACTGGAAAGGCACAGTTGGTGCTCATCACTGGTAGTGGCTCTTCGGAAAAGTAGGCGTTGATACTTTCAGGTTCCGTGCTGATTGTGGGCAGCATTTGGGGGAAGGCTGCAGAGACTCAGCTACGCCGGCGGCAGCAGCAGGCAGCATTCTCTTGCTCCACTTCTCTTCCCAGTGTGGGGATAAGAAGGAGAGTGTTCTGTGATTAATCACTCTATTCTGTAGGTAACCACAGAAGATGAGCTATCGGGAGCCCGTCTCATTATGAATGTGCAAGCCTATTTTATTATTATTAAAATTAAAAGCCAGATAAATAGAAGTCCAGCTTTTAAGAATGTATAAGGGCGACAGCCAAAAATGGGTCAAGAAGGAAGATACTTAAATCTTTTAAAAAACTATTTATTTATGTGGGTGCCTGTGCATCAATATGTGTGTGTTCTTGGAGGTCAGAAGAGGCTACCCTGGACATAGAGTTACAGGTGGCTGTGGTCTGCCAGATGGAGGAGCTGGGAACTTGTGTCCTGTGGACGGGACCTCCAAGCCATCACTCCAGCACTCACAAGGAAGATATTTGTACCAGAAAATGCCCATGATGAAGAATTGCTACTACAATTTAAAGCCAGCTCAACTTTCTGAAATCTGAGCCAGGAAGTGTTGGATAATAATAATAATAATAATAATAATAATAATAATAATAACAAAATGAGCTAGGAAGTGTTGGATAATAAGAAGGAGGAGAGGTAGCTCATCAGTACAGCAGACTTTCTTTTTTCATGACCTAATGTGTTTTGAATAAATTCTAAAGACACATCTATCATAACTATGTAAAGCAAGGCAGGTGACATTTTGTAAAAGCTATTGAAAAGTCACCAGTCCTCAGAACCGGCTAAATTGCTGTGAACCCCCAAATCAACACCTTGACGTACACTTTTATTAGTGACAAGGACCTTTTTCTTTCCGTTCTATGTAGAATTTCCTGTTTCGATGCCCACGACATACCTCACTACACTTTTGACCTATCTCCAGCTGACCCTCATTTAGTAATGCCTAAATTGTGAAGGCGTATGTTGTTTCTGTCAGGGTGCTGTGATCCATTAGTTATGTCTGCAGTGAGCACCAGCTAGCAGAGTATGAACCTATGCCATGTATTTTCCAGAACATAGATCCTGGAATCTGATCTTTTAAAGAGTTCCATGTCAGATTCTTAAGATACTGTTCAACTTGAGATGTTCAAATGAGATGCTTAGTAAGAAGCGTGGTCACAGTAACAGAGATGCCTGTTAGACAGCAGCTGAGGATGATCTGGGAGTTTTCCAAGTGACAGAGCTAGAGAAAAATACACCTGGTGATGCAGAGAGCACTTAACCTCGCTCATCTTTCTTTTGTGACCCTGGCTCAGACCAAAAGTACATTGGACATGAATTGTATATAGCGGTCTGCACCTCTAATGCATTCTTCCCTCTGCAAAGGCTGCTAACACCTTTAACCCCTGCCCTGTAGGATTCCTATTGCCCGAGGTAATGCCTGGAAGTCCTTGCTGGCCACTACCAAAGGCAGCCATTGAATGTTGTGTCTCCCGTAGCACTTACTGGTATCCTGAAGGTGCGCTAGCAGGGCAGAATGAGCCTGTCAGGGAACCATCCTCACATGACGGGGGTGGGGGTAGGATAGCCCACATGTCCGACCCCAGGTGGTCATGGTGCAGTATTCTAGAAACACAAAAGCCATTGCGGGACATATATTCCCCGTAGTCAAAGACAGGCAAGGGGGAATTTGTCTTTGAAATTCTGATAAGATAATGAAATCATTGAGCCTACAGTGGGGGTCTGGAAAAGAAGGGACAGTGACACCTGTCACGCTAGCCTCAACCTTCAGAGTAAGCTTCCAATTGGGTCACGGCCAGCCGAGAGATGTCCCATCTGGGTCAGTGGTGTGGGCACAAGTGCAGTGTGACACCCAGACACATAGTGACCATCAAGGACTGCTCTCACCCTGGTGGACAGAGGAAGATTCTCTGGGACGCACAGGAGACATTGCCTGTGTCAGGTACCCTTTCAGTTACTGGGAAACAGTAGCTATGTGCCAGCCCTTAAAATAACAGTCTTAAGAGGGGGTTTCAAAAGGTTTCTATATGTCTAGCTTTAATGTGTTGTGATAAATCCGCTAATGAAATTTTGTTTTTAGAACTCTGCTGGCCAAAAATTAAAATAATCGGTGAAAAATAATTTCTTCCCAAAGAAGTAGCTGGAAAGTGTAGGGAAGAAAAGACCTTGAGGATGGGCTACTGAAGGGAGCTGGACCTGACTCCGGTCAAAGGTGTACTGAACAGGAGGAACACTCAGTTCCATCTTTAAAATGACCAGGATTTGGGGGTGGAGCACAGGGACTTCTCAGGTTCCTGGCAGTGTTTTGACTAGAAACCTAGAGCCCTCTAGGAAGCCCCAGGAGTTCCGCTTGGTACTTTAGTGTCTACACTAGGAGCACAGGAGGCCTGGGAGGCCACACACGCAGCTGCCCTGAGCTCTCGGTTGTGTCTGCCCATGTTTCCGCAGCTCGGAGTCCCGTGTTCTCCCACCTGTCATCGTCCCTGCAGGGACTCTGGACCATCCGGGCATATCGAGCGGAAGAGCGGTTCCAGGAGCTGTTCGATGCACACCAGGACCTGCATTCAGGTCTGTCCATTTCAGGCGGTGCTCTTGGGCTCTGAACCCTCTCAGAATCTCTCCCCATGCCTGGATTTCTTCTGATTGGCTTGCTCAGTCCTTCTACCTTGGTGCCCCGTGGCTCTCTGTCTGTTTAGGACCTCAGGCAGCAGACATATTTTGAAAACGACCCCCTGCCAAATGTTTCCTGCAGTGAATGCTATTTTGTCCCCACGGCATCTCCTTTTTTTGCTGCTGTAAGCATGGAAGCGAGTACCAGCAAGATGTCAGCAGGGGCTGTGGCTGTGCTGCAGGACCCTTCTTGGTCCATGGACCATAGATGGCTAACCATCCAATTGGTGTTCTTATCCATGGACCATAGATGGCTAACTATCCAATTGGTGTTCTTGGTCATGGACCATAGATGGCTAACCATCCATTTGGTGTTCTTGGTCCATGGACCATAGGTGGCTAACAATCCAATTGGTGTTCTTGGTCATGGACCATAGGTGGCTAACCATTCAATTGGTGTTCTTGGTCATGGATCATAGATGGCTAACCATCCATTTGGTGTTCTTGGTCCATGGACCATAGGTGGCTAACAATCCAATTTGTGTTCTTGGTCATAGACCATAGATGGCTAACCATCCAATTGATATGCACAGGGTAGGTAATAGATATGACTGACAGCTGCCAACCACCTATGATTCTTTGTGTTCGTGTGAGTTCTTTCCTCCCAGAAGTTTCAGGATTCCCTTCAAAGTCTCTAAAATCTGCCCCACGTTTATTGTGTTTTGCTGACACAAGGTCATGTTAAAAACTACATGAGGCTCCTCTTAGCATGCTAGTCAATTGGATACAGCCCCTGAGGGTGTCCCATCCCTGACCCCAGTGTGTGCAGAAGTAAGGAAAGTATCGGAGGCGAATTGGGAACTGTGTGCTTTGCTATAGAACTGGAAAGTCAACCTATAAGCGGGTGGGCTTCATATTATAGCCCAATACTTTAAGAAATAGCAGGCCATTTTTCCATATTCTTTATTATTATTATATATCTGCTCAAGAGCTCTTAGTTTTTTTTTTGCAAAGCCTCTGTACTGTTTGAGGTATACATCGTACATTGCTTTGCATTTCCTGACTTTCTAGAAATGTTGAGTGTGCGACCTTGCTGCCCTGCTCTGTCCCAACATCTCGGTGCCCCCACACTCACCGCAGTTAAACATGGCTTTTGTACTTACTCACTGCGCTTGTTACGGTTCCCAAATCCAGAGGCTTGGTTCTTGTTTTTGACGACGTCGCGATGGTTTGCCGTGCGTCTGGATGCCATCTGTGCCGTCTTTGTCATCGTCGTTGCCTTTGGG
Source organism: Chionomys nivalis (assembly GCF_950005125.1). Lineage (NCBI taxonomy): Eukaryota > Metazoa > Chordata > Mammalia > Rodentia > Cricetidae > Chionomys > Chionomys nivalis. The sequence goes on from NC_080097.1 coordinate 5,456,542, forward strand.
TCCCTGATTCTGGCAAAAAGTAAGTGCAGATGTGAATAACTATTTATGGTATGATTACAATTTATAGCTGTGTTTACAGTTATTAAATTAAACTCCTGCCACCTTGTCTAATGTGCATTCTGTGTGGTTCTAATAAAGTGTGTTAAAGCTTTTACAACATGTCAGGGTGGGTAGGATCATTCAGTGTGATCCAATGAGAGAGTCTGGATAAGTTCTTTTTATCTTTGTTAGAAGGAGCCGAGGTCTAAACAGTGACATTCTGAAAATCCCTGATCTGGTAGCCCAGAGATGAGAGCCAAGTTTACTGTTAACGTTTTGTCCAGACTAGGGCTCTGTGTTTGAGCCTTGGGACTGTTCTTAGTTTGCTGATGTCCCTGTGCACATGGGTGAGAGAGACCCAGCAGGGAGTCACACTGTGCTCGCTGCCAGGTGGGCACCAGAGGAGCAGGTGTTGGCACGTGTGGCGTGAACTCACCATTCCTAACCCCTCTCCAATGACACCCCTGAATTAGGATGTTTATTCATGGAACAATGGGAGTCGTGTTTTACTTTCAAAAGCATTGACTCCTCGGACACATCATCCTGTTTGCAGTGATTTCCAGCTGCGGTTGCATGGGACATAGACAGTGGGATTACGTAACAGGCCTTGAACCATAATGACGAGTCTGAATAATAACATTAGACCTCACGTGCACACTGCCTTTCTCAGATGTGTGTCAGTCCTCCCCAGATGAACAAACTCACCTAATCGTCTCTCGGCATTCATAACGGGCTTTTAAAATTGCAGCATGCGCTCAATCAGTGAATGGAAATGTAACGATTGATTACTCTGGTTGTATGTAACTTATTGGGTCCTCTTGGTAGGGCAGCAGAAGGCTGCAGGATCGAGTTACCACTGAGTCTGACTGTCCTCTCCTTCCTCCTCTCAAAGCGCTGGACGCTGGGCAGGTTGGCTTGGCCTTATCCTATGCCATCACACTCACGGGGATGTTCCAGTGGTCTGTGCGGCAGAGCGCCGAAGTGGAGAATATGGTAATGTTTATCTGAGCGTTTTCGGCCTTTTAACAGTCCCCTTTGCCATTAAATGACATAAAAGCAATTCTTATGTAAAATATTAAAACTGTTATTTTTGCATCATAGCTAACGGAGTTTTTTTTTAAGGTCCCGCTTCCATCTGTTTAATGTTAATGTAAAATAAAATGTATACATCTTTTTCTCTGTCTTATGTATGCTATGTCAGCAGGTTTTAGATTCATCACAAGCTGTCTTCAAATGTAATAAATGCCTCTGTAGGAGGGAAGTTCTGAAATCCGAGAGAGGATATAGGCTAATTTCTCCGAGGCCTGTTTATTTTTGTTTCTTAATGGGTAATTCCTCGTTCTTGGTAAAAGAAGAGTTGAGTTCAGTGTTTTGAGGCTGTTTAATTAATAGCTCTCTCCACTCCGCCATTCCTACACACTCATCCCCAGTTTTACCATCTCCCATGTGTGGAGTAGAAGGCAGGAGGCCCCGGGGTTACTGCTGTCCTGTCCGTTGCTGGTGGGTAAACGCCCACCTCTAAGGTGCTTCTCAAAGGCAGCGCATTATGGCCATAGCAGAAGGTTTAGTCGGCATGTGAATTGCTTCCTGTTCGAAATATTTATTCCTGCTAGTGAGCTAGACAGTGAACACAAGCTCCTTCCATTTCTCTTCTCTCACACAATAGAAATTGTTACTGTGAGTCCTCAAGACACCTGAGCTAACCGCTCTAGGATGGGTCCATTCCGTAGCAAGAGATTATTGACCGAAGGACATAAACTCTTGGTTTTACAAATATCCTTTCATTTTTGTGTTTGTGGAAGGTGTGTGTGTGTGTGTGTGTGAGTGATTTGTGCACGTTGGAGGTGGGAGGTTTCTATGAGGTGTCTTCTTCACCCTTCGCCTTGTCTTTTGAGACCGGTCCCTCACGGAACTCAGAAGATACCAATTCAACAAGACTGGCAAACCAGTGAGCCCTGCTGTGTGTCTCCTGTCCACTAACACCTGGCCTACAGATCCACCCCCACTGTGCTTACATTTTTGTTTACAGAGGTGCTGAGATCCAAACCCGGGTCTTCATGTTTACATAACAATCAGTTAACCCATTGAGCAGGCTCCCCAGCCCCTCCTCTTGCTTTTCATTCTGTGTTACAAGGTCGAAGGGATGGGCTATCATGAGTGAGGTGTCAGATGATGGTGAGCAGAATTGTTAAGTCAACTGAGTCCTCAGTGGTCTTGACATCTAGAAAGCCCAAGCAGGCCTTGGCCAGCTGTGTGTAGGCCAGACACCTCCACAAGCAAACCCCTGGTTCCTGACCCATGTGGATGCCTTTTCTCTTCCAGATGATTTCTGTGGAGAGGGTGATTGAATACACAAACCTAGAGAAGGAGGCGGCTTGGGAGTACCAGAAGCGCCCACCCCCGGGCTGGCCCCACGAAGGGGTGATTGTGTTCGACAACATGAGCTATACCTACAGCTTGGATGGGCCTCTGGTCCTCAAGCACCTGACGGCCCTCATCAAATCCAGAGAGAAGGTTCGTTGAAAGGGTCTCGCCCTCTAGAGTGTCCCCCGAAGATTTAGGCCGCATGCGTGTGCCGACGTCCTGGCGAATCTCTTAGCAAGACTCTTTCCAGGGGTGAATGGACTATGTGATAGAAAACTAATATTTCTTTTTAAAAAATAATCTCCACTTATTAGCATTTTTAGTTATTCTAAAGTATTGCATAATAGTTTTGAATATCTTTTTTTTTTTTTTTTTTTTTTTGGTAAAAAATGTTTTCCTTGTTTGAGGAGAAAACTAGTCTTTCCTTATGTGGTAAAGTGCCCGGGTTGCGGTGCACCAGAATTTAACCAGACCGGAGTTGAGTATATCTGATCTAATGCTTTCTGATAATTACCTGATCTACTGTTGTCCCTGGACCCTTGTCACTGAGATGCCCGTATCTACTTCCCATTTTTATCCCTCTGTTGTTGGACCAAACGCTTTCTCTCACCCCTCCTCTCCTCTTACCTAGCTAGTACCCTCTTCCCTTTCCTTGGTCTTTCTTGCTTTCCTCACAGCTGTGTCCAGCCCCTCACCCATGGACTACATGAAGCCCAGGTTAGCTGTGAGCACAGCCCATCGGAAAATCAGGTTCACTGAAAACATGTGTGTGTTTTTGTTTTGCCATTTTTCTGTTGTAACTCAGTTGTGCGTTGGAGATGACCTTGTCCTGTCTCCGTGTCAGCAGGCTGGACAACCTGCTTCTGTTTTCTTCTTTGCCTTCCGCATCTGGCATCCTTTTGGAGGGGTAGAAGGGGTGTGTGCTCCCTGTCGCCTCCTGTCTGGGAAAGCTGCTGCTGTCAGCCAGGCCTAAATATACCCTGGTAGAACTGTCAGGTCAGTTCTCAGTCACCATGGAAACCCAACCAGAGCTAGGTGGGCCAAGCTCAGGCCGAA